>NW_026623100.1:33001670-33663614 GCF_023065955.2 Ursus arctos
AACACAAATGTTAAGCGATTTTTCAAGTCAAATACCTGAGCAATGTGTGCCAAAATAGTACTGAAGTAAGAGATAATAAACTGAATCCCTGTGTGGAAGCACTGTGAATTGAACTAGTGAACTAGTGAAACTGAGCTTTGAGCATATATAGGAGTTTTAGTCAGAAAGTGAGGAACAAATTTTAGGATTGTTTTTTCCGTTTCAAAAACTAAAGCTGGAATGGGAAATAATAAAGGGTCATCAGAGGATGCAGAGTGGGCCTGTGTGGCAGGAAGGTTAATGGAGACATCTAATGAGCATTAAAATTGGGTGGTACAATTGGAGTCAGATGACCAGAGGTCTTTGACCACAGAGTAAAGAGATTAAAGTTCATTCACCAGACTAAAGGAAAGCATTTGAAGATTTGACGGTAGTCATTGTAGAAGCTTCTGGAATCAACAAGCAAGAGAAAGAAGAGGCAGACTTCAGACAACTAAAGGATACGTTAGAGAAGGAGGGTCAGGCAACAGTAGAGCCAGGGGCTGGCAACCGGTGTTTGCTTGTCATAAGGATCACCCCCAAATTTCTTCCCATATAGCCTTTCCTCATTCCTCCTGTCAGATATAAAACCCTTCCTACCCACCCTGCCCGCAACTGTCCTTTAAATCTCCCCAGAGGCCTTTATCTATTCTTTTATCTCTGCCCTCAGGGATAGATCTTTTTGATGTTCTGTTATTCTTGCTGTTGTTCTGTTGTTCTTATTATCAAAATAATAAGTACTCAGTATAGAAAATTTTTAAAGTACCGAAAATGTTAAAAATACAGAAAATATACATATTCCCACCACGAACACCAATTACATCTTCGGTCTGATCTCTTCATGATTTACAAAATTCTTCTTGCATTTCTAATACATTTTTCCCCAAAATGCTGGGACCAGGAATGTGTCTTTTACAACATGCCCCAAATGGTACTTTACAACTGACACAAATTTATTAAGTGTTCCTTTAATGAAGAATAGGTGGAAAGTTAGTGGGAATTTTATATGCCACAACTTATTTAAAAGTATGGCAATTCTACTCTATGATGAATCACTCTGAAAAATCTGTACCTATTGCAAACACTTTATCATTTCTTCCCTAATGTCTAAATTATGCCAAAACTTTGGCAAATAAATACATAAAAGTAGGTGAGTGAAGATACCTACACCCTTTTATTCATACTTTACTTAGGCCAACTAATCAAGCCAGCATCTAGGTGACTTAGAGGATACCTGAGTGTTGACAAACACACCCTCTCTGTGGATAGTTGTACATGCTCTGTTGAATTTGACTGTTGATGGCTATTAAAAATCACTCAACCAGACAAGTCCGCCAAAACAAGGAAGATCATTTATAGCTATAGACCCATGGCACCAAACTCCAACCCAAGGTTTTGCCTGTTTCATTCAGGTCAAAAACACTAGAGGATTAGGTCCTGCATTCTTGGTCACAAATTTAAGGTTACAAGTTTGGTTCTGCCCAGAGGTTTCAGTCACTCCATAAAACTGGAATGGATTTGGAAGCACTTTGCCCTGTCAGAGATTTTAATCAACAGGCCTACCTACACCTGCAATAATTTTGTGATGACTCTCAAGAGGGCAGCTAATAAACAAGATAAAATCTTCCTTTTGTAATATTCAATGGGTAATACAGTTGAAACATGGTGTTGCATATTAATAAAAGAGAGTCATTTCATTCATTATACAGATACACCAGATTGTCATAGCAAACATTAAATATGATAAAATTAATAAACTGAAGGACTTTATTTAATCATTTTTTGCAGTGAGCTTCAACATCTGTAATTTAAATTTTTTAAACAGCTCTTGAATAGGCAGAAGAACACAGTTTATTTTTCTAATTCAAACAGAGGTGACGTGACTAAATTTAGTGCATTACCACATTATTATATGGGATCACATATATATATCACAAGTTACATATATATATATATATATACACACACATATATATCTTATACGTATATACATACACACACATGTATGCATAAAATTGTAGATTATATTTAACTTACTTAGATTGGCCTTATTCCATTTAAAGAGGTTTTGTGGCTTTTGCATTTTAATTCTATTTTCATTTCTGATATTTTGTAGCTCCTCTTTCTTCTACTTTCAACTTATTGAACCTACAGTGATTCCCTATTTCTCCATGTGCAACCCTTTATAACATTTTTCTGAATGATTCTTAAGCCCCCCCCAACCCCCCCATACCCTATCTACAACTCTATTTCCAAGCTGATTTTCCATTTTTTCCAAACTGCAACATGCTGCAGTCACGCCTCTCTTACCTTTCACCTTTCTGGCCTCTTTAGGACATAGGAGCTTTCTCTTGTCAAAACTCCCATTTCCCATTGACACATCCCTACCCAGTTAATTGCTTTATAGGCTTTCATTTTCTTATTTTGCTTTTTTTGAGATATAATTCACATACATACAATTTGGTGGTTTTAACTATATTCACAAAAGCTGTACAACCATCATCATTATTAATTCCAGGACACTTTTATCATTCCATAAAGAATCTCCACACTTATGAGCAGTCACTCCTCAGTCTGGCCTCCTCCTAGCCACTGCAATATTACTCTACTTTCTGCCTCTAGGGATTTGCCTATTTGGGAGACTTAATACGGATGCAATCATATAAAATGCCACTTTTTGTGTCTGGCTTCTTTTATTTAGCATGTTTTCAAAGTTCATCCATCTTACGGCATAAATCAGTACTTCAGTCCTTTTTATGGCTGGATAATATTCCACTCTATAGAAGTACCACATGTGTTTATCCATTCATCAGGTGATGGACATTTGGGTTGTTCCCATTTTTTTACTATTATGAATAATGCTATCAACATTCACAAAGATGATATTGTATGGACGTATGTTTCGATTCTTTTTGGCATACACATAGGAGTGGAATTGATGGATTACACGGTAACTTTAACATAATTACTTTCTAAGGAACTACCAAACTGTTTTCCAAAGAGGCTGAACTATTTTATATTCCTACCAGCAATGCACGAGGACTTTAATTTCTCTACATACTTGCCAACACACATTAATGTTTATCTTTCTGCTTATAGATATCCTAGTGGGTATGAAGTAGTATTTCATTGTGATTTTGATTTTCATTTCCCTAATGACTAATCACGTTGAGTATCTTTTGATATGCTTATTTAAACATTTACATAACATCTTTGGAAAAATGTCTATTCAATATTTTTGCCCATTTTTAAAATGGGTTATCTTTCTTCTTATTGTTCAGCTATAAGAGTTCTTATGTTTACTGTATACTAAACTCTTATCAGATGTATGTTATACAAATATTTTCTCCCATTCTGTGGGTTGTTTCTCGCTTTCTTGATAGTGTCTTTTGAAAAGTTTTTAATTTGATGAAATGCAATTTATATATTTTTTTTCTTTGGTTGCTTATGGTTTTGGTATTTTACCTAAGAAACAGTGGCCTAATCCAGGGTAACAAACATTCGTACCTATATTTTTCTAAGAATTCTATAGTTTTTGCTGTTAAATTTAGGGCTTTGATTTATTTTGAACTAATTTTTATATCTGGTGTGAGGCTGGGGTCCAACTTCATTCCTTTGCATGTGGACCCAGTTGTCCTAGTACCATTTGTTGAAAAAAACTATTTTTTCCCTCATTGAACTGTCTTGTCATTCTTGTAGAAAATCAATTGACCATAAATGTTTATTTCTGCACTCTTAATTCTGTTTCACTGATCTATTTGTTTATTCTTATGCCAATATCACACAGTCTTGATTATTATAAGATTTTTTTTTACTGTAAAAATCCTTTTTATTGGGGCTCCTGGGTAGCGCAGTCGTTAAGCGTCTGCCTTCGGCTCAGGGCGTGATCCCGGCGTTCTGGGATCGAGCACCACATCAGGCTCCTCTGCTGGAAGCCTGCTTCTTTCTCTCCCACTCCCCCTGCTTGTGTTCCCTCTCTCACTGGCTGTCTCTCTCTGTCAAATAAATAAATAAAATCTTTTTTAAAAAATCCTTTTTATTTTTTTAATGATGTTATGTTAGTTACCATACAGTACATCATTAGTTTTTGATGTAGTGTTCCATGATTCATTGTTTGCATATAACATCCAGTGCTCCATGCAATACGTGGCCTCCTTAATACCCACCACCAGGCTAACTTAGCCCCCCATCCTCTCCCCTCTAAAACCCTCAGTTTGTTTCCCAGAGTCCGTAGTCTCTCATGGCTCATAGTAAGTTTTTAAATTATGAATATTAGTCCTCCATCTTTGGCTCTTTTAACCCCATCTTTAGCTATTTGTTCTAAACTGCGAGTATAAGTCTTACAACAAAATTTTTTTGGCTATTCTGGATCTCTTATATTTCCATATAAATTTTAGGCTCAGTTCATCAGTTTCTTTAAAAATGCCAATTGGGATTTTGATAGGGATTGAAACCGTAGATCAACTTGAAGATTATTCTATTTTATTAAGTCTTATAATCCATGAAACATGGATATATTCCCATTTATTTAGGTCCTTTTTAATTTCTTTCAGCAATGCTTTGCAGTTTTTAATATACAAGTCTTGCATTTCTTTTTTAAAAATTATCATGGAATTTACTTTTGAATCTATAATTCAAGTGTAAGCTTTTCCATGGCAAGAACCATGATTCTCTATTCCTTCTAAACCCATTGCACAATCATTAGTTCTTATACTGATTTTTTAAAATTCAGAATAAATACATTCCATCAAAATTAACAGCTTCTTTCTAAAAGATGGCATTCCATACCCTGAACTTCATATGCTTTCCTATTTCCATATCTTTGCTTACTCTTCTTCCTATTTAAAATGACTTGCCTCTTCATCTTGTCTAACCATCTTTCTAGTTTCATATCTTAACCAATTACATCCAAAGTAAAATTGTTCAACTTGTGTCTATTACATAAATCTGAATGAGATTCTAATGTCTGGATCATAGATCAGTAAATCAGTTCTTTTTTAAAGTCTTAATTTTTATTTTACTTTATGCATGTAATTCAAAAATAGGTGAAAGACTGCTAACTATAATTTTAAAGTTGCTTTCCCTCACCCACAAGAACATGTCTATTATATATATTTGGGAAATAGCTTAGAGCAAGGGTTGGCAGATTTTTTTTTTTATATAAAGGACCAGGAAGGAAATATTTTAGCCTTTGCGGACTATATGATCTCTTTTGTATCCATTCTACTCTGTCATTGTAGCTGTACTCTAATCTGTCAAGGAGACAATATGTAAGTGAATGTCTGTAGCTATGGCCCAAACAAACTTTATTTACAAAACATGTGACAGGCCAGATTTCACTCTGGGACTGTACTTTGTCAACTTCTGGGTTAAACCTTGAAGAACTCTGCCCCAGCACATTACTGACTTGTATTAGGACTTGTATATAACGTGTTATACATGTATTATTTCCCCCTATAGAGTAATGAGAGTAGAGTCATAAACCCTGTCATGGAAAATAGGTTCAAGTAAAATTTCTAGATTTTTTTTTTTTTTTTTAAGAAATGGGACAGGAACATTATAGAACACAACAGAAAATAAAAATGCTTAAGTTGCTTATTAGTCCAAATGTGTTCCATTTGGGATATAAACCAGGAACACAAAAAGTTAAGAATGAGAGCTCTTAGCTCTGTTTTCCATTTGGCAGAACAATACAAATGACTCAATCAGTATGTCAGCAATGTTGTAGCATGCTTTACTAAGGTCATTCCCCTTCTTTGGAAAGAAAGATTAATACCAAGAACTCATTTTAATATCAATTTTTATAAATTGACATAAAATTATTCTGAGATGTTATGATACATTATTTTGTTTCGTGTTTTTTAAAAGGCTGTGTTTTTTTTGTTCATCAGTTTTCTTTTTCAAAATGGCACTTTCCACGTCCGCAAGCAATGGATGGCAGATAAGTTCTCACCAGTTCACAGGATTTAGTGGCTAACGGTGAGACACCCAACTGATTCCAGCAGAAATATGACACTGGCGAGGAAATCTATGGGATGATTGGCAGGCCCTAAACCAATGATCCTGATAAATAAATGCTTTATAGGGAACTCAACAATAATTAGGCCCTCAAGGGCAGGGCCCCCATCTATGTCATTCCATGTCCCTACACCTAGCATAGCACAGTAAGCACCCTATGCATGTTTGTTAAGCTAGACCAAACCCCAGTTTTTACATTTAGTATGTCAATACATATTGAAGTTCCCCTAAGTGAAAAGCTGTCTTCAAGGCCTGGTGAAAGAATAAAGGGAAATATCTTTAGCCAGAGGAAATTACAATCAAAGGGTATAGAAGAGAACAACACAGGAAAACACTTTGTACTACTAAATAAATGTACTGGCTTTCTTAACAATAATTACAAATTCTGAATGATTCTTTTGTAGATTTTAAGGCACTGATGCATGCAGTTCTTTATGTTCCCAAGAAACTATGAAAAAGATCTGATATTATTGAATCCATGGGACACATTAATTTCAGAGCTGGGATAAGAATTTGCGTGCTTTTTTCTTTCTATGTCTTTGCTTTTTTTGTTTGTTTATTTGTTTGTTTTTTGTGGCTGGCCTTTATTTGACTATTGCAAGTTCTGGTAGTTTAAACAGTCAAGACTTGGGGCGCCTGGGTGGCTCAGTCGTTAAGTGTCTGCCTTTGGCTCAGGGCATGATCCCAGCGTCCTGGGACCAAGCCCCGCATCAGGCTCCCTGCTCCACAGGGATCCTGCTTGTTCCTCTCCCAGTCCCCCTGCTTATGTTCCCTCTCTCGCTGGCTGTCTCTCTCTCTGTCAAATAAATAAATAAAATATTTTAAATAAATAAATAGTCAAGACTTACTTTACCCACCTAAACAAATGCTCTCTACTTTTATGTGTTCTAGTTCAAATAATTATTCTATTCCTTGACACAAATGTTTAGATCCAGGAATGGGAGGTATATGTTTTCAGACTATCTCCTAAATGATGTACCTGGCTCCTTGCTCTGAAAGCCCTCCATTCTCCATCAAATTAAGTCACCTGGCATGCACCTACTATCACAAATTCATTCTAGACTATGAGATGGACTTTGTTTCTCCACAGAATAAATTTGAACCCTAGATCCTAAGCAATAAATCATCAAATTCATTGTCTCTGGTTCTCCTTGCCTTCAAATTGCTTTTTTTATAATACAGGTTTTGGATAATTTGAACGATGTTCCCCCACACTGACGCCAAGGAGTAGTATATCATCATCATTTTAAACATGAATTCAGGAGCCAGATCAGCTGAGTTTGAATTCTGGTGCCAGCACTTACTATCTAACAGGCCAAGTTTCTTGACCTCTCTGAGCCTCAGATTCCTCATCTGTAAAATGAAAATAATAATAATACCAATCTCACAGAGGTAGGTGAGGATTAAATAAGTTACTATATATACAGTGCTTAAAATAGTACCTGGCATAGAATAAATCCTTTCTATATATTTGCTATTATTTGAAATTTTATATTTGCTTGCCAGACATGTTTTATGAAGACTTTGTCAAATTTTTGAGATCAATCAGAAACAAGTTCATCTCATTACCTACATCAAGAATGACAGGCAAATTTAAGTTCCCACTAAGAAAAAAGGGCATTCAAATTTTCATACAAGAATTGAAACTGTAATATATGACTTCTGTTCTTAAATATAACCATTCACAACCCTTCCATTTTCTATTTCCCCTTCAGGTCCACATAGATGTCACATATATTTTAAGATTTAATTTTAACTTCCTTAAAGTATAATTGTCAGGGATACAACTGAAGAAGACTGTTGGTCACATTTCCTTCAAGTATTTTATCACATTAACATTTTTTTCCTTTTTATTTCTGGGAAGACCCCACATGGATATATATTTTGGAAAACTGAGTCCAACTCTGTCATTCTCCATTTCTGTTAGCTGAGTTTATGCAGCAATTTTTGTTAGTAACTATCTCCTTCCTTAATTTTTTCACCTATGTTCACTGTGTACTGGGAGCAGAAGCACTATTTCTCTTTAGAATCCTTTTCTTTTTTCAGGCTTGTGCTGAATCATGTTGAAGGGAAGGCAATAGTACCAGAGAAAATACAGATGGCTTACACCAGTATGGTACTATTTTCATTAGCAACTCTAATTGCAGGACAATCTTTAAATCTTTTTTGAGATGACATTATTATTTTAAAAGGAAGTCAAAGAAAAGGTTGGTGATTTTATTAAAATTTTCATCCCAGTCCTTTATATGTACCCTGTAAATTTTTATATTATTTATAATAAAATACATGATATATTTTCTTTTCTAGACATGCTACTCAATTTGATGTCAGAGAGCTTCAGCAATTCCTGAAGTCAAAGCTTATGGGAAATGCTAGCAATTTCCAGTGACCTGATAATACAAAAAAAAAAAAAAACCAAACAAACAAAAAAAACACCCAACCAGCATAAATGCATGTCTTGGAGGTAAGTGGATGCTAGTGTAGGCCTTATAAGTTAAAAGCAACATTTTATAATCTCGGCAAGATGTAATGGGTAGTCAAAGTAATGAAGCTAACCCAGGCGTAATGATTAATCTCTGTGTGAGTCACGACCCTGGCAGCTGCATTCTAAATGAACTGTAATCTATATAATGCACTCTCAGGAAGACCAGACAACAAGAAGTTGCATTAGTCCATAGTGCAGATGGCCAGACTGCATGTAGAAGTATATGCAGTTCTGGCCTAAAAGAGGAGAGGTCTAAATTGAGCAATATTCATAAAACGAACTGAAATATCATGGATATTTACTGGCTCCAGTTTATCAAAATAAAGTGGCATCGGGTAAATAGCTATAAGCTGGGATATTTAATAACAGCTCCATGGGAGAAGTAAAACTGAGCAGGACTTTGTAAGATGGGTTAGGAGCAGAAAGACTATTCTAGGTAAAAGATACAACATGGACAAAGCTATAGTGATTGGAATTCACAAGGTGTTTTTGAGGTAAAGTGACTGGTGCAAAGACTAGATGTTATGAATGGTCAGTAATAAAAATATAAAGTTTAGCCCATAAGTAAAATATTTTGACAATCCTCTTTTAGTAAGGTTGGCAAAGCCTGTTTTAACTAACCAGTGGTGTGATGGTTGGCATTATCTTTTGGAAGGGACTGGGTGTTGGCATTGAGCCCCACCATTTTGGCAGATAGTTTTCAGGATACACAGATGGATAATCTGGAGACTGATTCAGGAAACTTACAAGAGAGGAAATTTTTCAGATGGAAAATAGAATGGCCTCCTAATAATGACTGGATCGAATCTGCTTTGTAACAAACACTGAAAGTTAGCATGGTATCAGGGAATGGGCACATACTTGATGACAAGAACCTTGGAAGTCAGTCCTGGGGCTGCCAATACCTGGCTGTACAACCCACTTGTCTGGGCTGCAGTTATCTGTAGAAGGAGAACATTGGGCCAGATGATCCCTGTGAACTCACTTTTGAACAACATTTACACATGATACTTTATATCAAGGATTTTATTAAGTGATCCTATGTCTTTGTTGTCGGTCAGAGGCAATCAGTCTAAAAAACACACATGAAAAATGCTCTCATTGCCTATACACATTTATATACTTTTATATCCTAAGTACATATAACTGCAAAATAACACACAGCCTCAGCATGCAAGTTTCACAGACTGCTTGGGAAGTTGCATATGGTGGCAGTAACCAAGGACTTTATAAGCATTCATCCTACAGATGAAGAAGCTGAGGCACAGAAAGGTCATATAATGTGCCTAAAATTGCACAGCTAATTAATGACAGAGTTGGGTTTAGAAGGTGGGCAGCATGTTCTGCACTCACACGCTTCTGCAGGTACTACCTCTCTAAACAGAAGTTGGTCATCGTAACCTGATATGAACGACATACATGGTGGAGCTGTGCTCAGGCAAGTATAACAACCCAGAGATAAGGTCTTGGATGAAGCTCTCTATTCAAGGAAACTGATGGTAAGAGGCCTTGGTCCCAATGAGTAGCTGTAGCCATTGTTATGAGGTTCTCTCTAGAAGTTTTTCAAGGCCATAACTTGATAGAAATGTGCTTGTATAGGAGGGGCCTGACTTTCATTTAGAACCATATTGATTCCAGGCCCTCCAGATTTTCCCCTTTGGCCCTTCCAAGTATTAATGGCCAATGTCAACAAACACACTCTCTCTCTTCATTTCCCACTTTCATCCCCTCTCTTGATATCTGCCCCAGCAAAGCTTGGGAAGGGAAATGAACAAGTATATGCAGCTATATATGCTAAAATCAAGCCTAACACATCTGTGTTTGCTTTCATTGAAAAGCCAAGAACTCTCTGGTTTCCAGCACATTTCACCTTGAAGGTCCAGGAAAGAAGAATCAAGAGGGACTGGTCATGGACCATAATCTCAACCAAGGACTCCTCCCAAAAATATTAATTCATTCTCTCTAATGCTTGCACGACACTCTAAGTTAATTCCTGAGACACGTCAGCTGTTCCTCAAGCTGACTGAGGAATGTGTCATTAGAGACTCAGTTAAAAGCCCCAAGTACTTCTCACTCTGACCAGGGTGTCAGAGGTAAAAAGTCCATGAGGGTTTTATAGCTGATCCAGCCAAGCCTCCTCCACACCCGACACACCCTCCAGATGGCAAGTTGTCTGCATTTTAAGTCACTGTTAGAAGATGTTCAAATGCTTATTGCAAAGATGACATACTTTCCTTGCAGCTCATTTTACTAAATTAAAAACATTAAACATAAGTGTCTCTTGAGGTGCTTTTTTTCCCCTTCAAAAATTATTTCTCTGAATTAAAATGTGTTTATACAATTTCAGATCAGAATTAAGCAATCCCTTCTTTTTTTCACCTGCCAGGGGATGTCTGAGTGCACAGACAGCCTTTCTGAGAGCAGGAGGTCCCCAGGGTTACTAGTGTAATTCTTTTTACTCTGGGGTGCTCAAGCACGGAATTGCCTACAATCAATTTGCTTTCACATCCTGGCATTAAACTCACTGTATATAAAAGTATCACAAGTATTTTCAATGTAAGTCTAAGTAGTAGTGATTTAAAAGGCTTTTTATTGTAATGAAAAAAAATTACAAGGCATAGTAAAAGCTGCACAGCCTATTTGACTGAATCCAATCAAACACATGTAAGATTCCCCATAACCTCAAAATGGGTAAAAATTACTTAAAAATTAAGAAGGACAATTGATAGGAGTCATTTTCATGTCTGACAGATGAAGCAATTGTGCCTGAACAATATTTTGACCTCTGGTTTCTAAAAATACAGAATGAATTATAATTTAACTTAGTGCTATGGGAATACAGGTTCTTTTCAAAGATACAGCTATAGATATAAAAATATAGGTACTTATATAATATAATCTTCTAAGTATACAGCTGTTTTTTAAAGGCAAAACCAAAAGACTTCCAATAAAATATGTATCCTTAGTTATCATGAGTACTCTTAATGTCGATCACCGATGTTCGATTAGACATCAAGAAGTATGGCTTAGGCATCTACAGCCATTGCTATTCAAAATTACCACCATTAAAATCTGGTACACACAATACCCTTGAACCAGAACAAAAGTATAACATAAATATACAAATATTGTTATAACTGCCACAAAGTTCCTGACACATAGGAGGAACTTCAATAAATACTTGTTGTATGGATGAAAAAATGAATGAGTAAATAATATATCCAGAGGCAATCTGCCTTTCTGTACTATTTTGATTAAGTCATTTTCTTTTTTGCCTTTAAGAAAAATTAGTAAAACAAGTCAGAAAATTGAGTTACAAACTGTGGTTTGATGGCTGTTTGATATTTTTAGCCATTCTAGAATACCAAAACCATCTCTCTGACTTAGTCCTTAACCTTTGGTTCAGAGTCCTCCTTATACAAAGGCAGAGTCCCCTTCCACCACCACCAAATGGCATGTTATTGAATCCCATAAGAGTTGACAGAGCAGCACTGAGTTCGTTATTTTATTCACTAAAGAGGTGGAAGAAACTGAGTTGCCAGATAAATTATAGGAAGCCCATTAAATTGGATTTTGATAAACCATGAGTAATATTTTAGTATAAGTATGCCCCAAATATTGTATGTGACATACTTTTATTCATGGTTTATCTGAAACTCTAGTTTCACTGGGTGCTGTGTAGTTTTATTTGCTAAACCTGGCAACCCCAGAAGGAAAGCAAATGTTCTGACTAAATACCAAGTGTTTCCATGTATGCAGACTCTAGTAGAGTAAGTGAACCTTTGGGTGGGAAACAATAGGAGAATTATCTTGATGCATTACTAATGGCCAACTTTTCATAGTTGCATTACTAATGGCCAACTTTTCATACCTAAAATGGTGTTTTTAAACAGGCTTGATCTTACAGTCATGCTGCATGTTGAATGCTTACAAAGACAATGAGAGTATTACATGTAGACAAAGAAAGATTATAGAAAATGAAGAAAGGAAAGACCAGGGAGATGTCAAGAGGCAGAATAAAAATTTTTGACATTAACAGTCCCTTTTAAGAGGATATTGGTATGCATATATGTTTTTATAGACATACACTCAGATTAAAGATAAAAATGACTCCTTCAAAAATGCTCTAATTTTGATAAAATGTCAACTGTGTTTTTATACCATGAAAGAAATCTAGTGCTTATGAAAGGTGGCAGATTGATTGATTGAATAATTATTAATATTTATTACATACCAGCAAGAAGCTAGAGGCTATTCAAACGCACAAGCCAGGTCTCCATAGCCTCAGGAGGAAGTGGCCTGTCTTGGAGCAGTGGGTGACAAGGTCTTAAAGGGCAAGATGACATATGTTGTTGCCGAGCAGTGGGTTGAGATATTTGTTCAAATGAGAGCTGACAATCCATAAAAGATAGCTAGAAAATTCTTAAAATCCACAATGCTCATAATCTAAGAACTGAAATCATGCCTTTTCCTTCTATTTCAAGGATCCTTTTGATATCCAACCATCAAGCTAAGCCCTGACAAGAAGAGTAAGTTCCCCTGTATTCAGTTTCAGGCCTGGCAGGGGTGGTAAAAGGGCTCCCTTATGATACAAACACTCACGCCTGATCAGGGCCTCAGAATTCTTTTCCAATAAAGTGCCAGACTGTGAAAGCAGGACTTCCAAAGCTTATCTAAGGGAGAATAGGGAACATTTGCAACCATATCTATAATACAATCAAGGGGAGAGAGGAAAGTAACATTTCTTGAACCATCATAGGTCAGACCTGTGCTAGGTGTTCTAATATATGTTATTTTATTTTCACAGTTCTCATAATAACAGTGTATGACTAGCCTTATTTTTCTCATTTACCAATGATAATCTGCTGACCCTAATAGAATTTAACTAGGTACTCAAGATTATAGACCCAAATATTGGTGATTCTAAGATTCTAAGTCAGGCCTATCTGTCTAACATTGAAATGTAATACTTCCAAAAATGTGCAACAATCTTCTTCACCATTTGATAAAATATCAGAATCTTGAGCCAGTCAAAGAAAAGGCTAAATAAATAAATAAAAAGGAAAGACAAACAAGATAACTGAATATTTCTCCTTTTAATAATGATATTTTCTCAGATGAATTAGGAAATGGTGATTCCAAGGCAAAAAAAAAAAAAAAAGTTGCTTACTATGGTGAAACTATCTCAGTTTATTTTTGGTATATGACATTTCCCAAAATAAATTATGAGAAACACAAAACTTAAAGTTTCATTACTGTTTAGCACCAAAATTAAAAGCAAGAAAGTCAAGCTCTGGAAAAAAAAAATGCCATTAATTTTAATTTCAATTCCTAAAAGTTACTATTAAATAAAAAGAAACTATAAAATACAAACTTTAGGTCACATCACAAAATAAAATTCAAATCAGATAATCACAGGCTGTGAAAGCTTGACTTCCAGATACGTATACCCGGTATTAGATTCATAACCTCACTTCTTACCAACTGTGTGATCTTAGGCAAATGACTCAGCCCTTCTGTGCCACAGTTTCCTTGCCTATAAAGTAAATATAGTAACAGAACCTACCTCACAGGATTGTCATAAAGATTAAATAAGATATTTCATGTAACCTGCTTGGCATATAACAAGCAGTCAATAAATACCTGTTCCTATTTTTATCGCCATTAAAATGTTTTCTTAAAAATGGATATGCTGATGTAAAACAAGGGTTTTGCATTTATCTCTGCATATTTCAAAGCCAAGACTACTGGACATCAAAAATGCAAACAGTGTTCTCTAAATTGATATTAAAGTGTTCCTGGCAATACTGCTTCTTAAATAACTTATTTTCCTAATGAAGCACAGAATTCAAAATCCCAGGCTGAGCCCATTTATACTGCTCTGTTGTATTAAGATGCTGCACACAAAAGAAATCATTTGGCTTGCAGATAGCTGAATCCAGAAAGGAATCCTCAAACCCTTTGTCACCTGAAAGCTCCCACAGCCACATGGCTGAGTTTAAACCACTCACGATTTATCAATGTTATTCTGAAATGGAATCTTCAAGCATGATGTGTGTGTGTGTGTGTGTGTGTGTGTGTGTGTGTGTGTATTTTCAGGAAGAATGACAACAATCTAGAGAGGTAAACATAATGCCTAAGACTGGGTGCACTGACATCCCACTGCGGTTGGGTAAGTTGTGTGGCGTCCCAAAGGCAGGTGCTGTTGTCACCTGGTACAGCCTCTAGTGATCCCACTGAGTGAGCCACAAGGCTTAAGGCCCAGGCACGCTGCATTTTTATTCCTCCTAAAGAAATTTACAGGCCATTTTCTCACCCTTCCCCCTGAGCTAGGATATTGAGGTAAAATGTACCTACTGAGTAGGTAATGTATTTGGTATTAAGGATCCATCATATGTGTATGTCTTCTGAGCATAATGGTTCCTTTGGAGCTATTATAGATACGCTGTGAATAGATATTAGGAATAATACACAGAGTGGCTGAAGGAGGTCCCATATTAACTACTGTCAGACTTTTAACATTATTTGAAACTAGGTTTTTCTTTTTTTTTTTTAAATTCCTGGGGTTTAATACCTCTATACTATGTAAACTGAGTGCTTTTCAAAGAAAGCTCCAAATTCCTACAGAGCTGTCTTTAGGTGAGCTTTGATCTTTGCAGAGCACCTATCTTGTGTTTCTGTAATTGCTCTGGTTTAACAAGGCTCCTTAGCACGTGAAAGGGGAAAATCCTTTTATTAAGGCTATAAACCTAACTGACCACAGTGATGGAATGTGCAGCTTGGGGGTAGCCCTTAGCTCCCCAGGAAAGACAAAAAATGGGAAACTGGGGAAGTCTTCATGTTAAAACAAAATGAAATATTTATTAAACATGTTTCTGGTGTCCCAGGTGGTAAGAGGCTGCCCCGTGGTCCGCTGAAAGGTTTGATCTTTGTTAAGTATTGTGAATGCTGATTTCAATAATGGGGCGAAAGCTGAGGAAGTCATGGCTGAAATTTTGGCTAAAGATGACAGCTCCAGGTTTCAAGTTGCACAAAGCAGTCTGAGGGATTAAACCAACAAAGCCTGCTCAAAAGTATTGAGTTTCCAAAAGTGTAATCTTCCTATCTGTGATTCACACTCCTAGGATGGGGAGGATTCCTCATTTACTTTGACTTTGCCATATTAATCTTACTTTACAAATACATGCGGTGATTTATATCATGTTTAATTAACTGATTGAGGGCTCCAGTGGTAAAAATGGCATCGCATTAAGCTCTGTCCGTATGGCAAATTCGAATCACATCTTTAGCCTTGCAAGAACAAAATATCCCGAGAGTCGCTGATGACAGGATGTAGGAATTGAAATCAGGTCCCTCCTGTTGTTTGAGAATCCAGGGAGGGTGCCTGCCATATGCCCGTCACTTCCAGGGGGGGAAATGACAGGATAAAAGAAAGGAAGGCTATAGTTCTTCCAATATGTTCAAATCTCAGATGAAAATGATTGTGCAGCAGTGCTGTACAGAGGCCAAGATTCACATGAAAGTGCATATCCCAAACTTTGCAGAGAGCTTAATGAGAGGGTTTTGTGTTGTTTTGATTTGTGTTTTTTGTTTTGTTTTATTTTTTTCTGAAATGGCTGCCCAGGGTTTTTGAGAACTGATAGATTAAAATGCTGTGGTTTGGAGTCGAATACAATAAGCAGGGAAATAAAAAAAATAAAATAAAAAAAGGGAATTTTTATCTAATAAAATATATGTGCACTATGATTCAGTAAAAAGCAAATTAGGTTTGACTGCTGAAAACCACACATTGGGATACTAGTTTCAAAGTTAGCATTTTTGGAAGTGGAAGTTGTCTAATTTTTCTCCTCAAAAATCTGTGGTGATTATTTATGACATCTAAAGAAGAAAATATAAATTAACTACTGATTTCCTCCAAATGATTTCTTTGAAATTTTAAAATGCATTTTAAATTATCTTAGTAAAACAGCATAATAAAAGTCTGAAAAGAGGCCAAAAAAATCAGTTTTACTCCTTAACATGATGATTCACATTTTTGTCCATCCTTTTTCAGTGTTTCATTATTTGCACGTCTTAAAATTACTTTAATCATTTTATACCTTAATCTTATATACCAAATGTTTTTCACTTAATATTTTACTACACATTTCCCCTACTGCTATGCACCCCTAATTTTTATTGGCCGCATAATATTTTATAGAATTAATGTTATTGTTTTTCTAAGCATGCTTCTATTGTTAGATATTAAAACATCTTCTGACGTTTGTTTTTATAAATAACATTAGAAAGACAATTTTATACATACAGCTCTTATTTTACATTTTGAATTATTTTCTTATGATAGTTCCCCTATCTATAGGTAGATTCCCTACCTATACACTTCTTTAAACAATGTATAAGAAATTTTTCTTCCAAGAGAAAGTGGAAAGTAAAACATTCTGTGAGGTATCCCTATTTAGAATATCTTCCCTCTATGTGGAATCTACAAAAAAATAAATTCAAACTCACAGAAACGGAGAATGAAAAGTGTTTGCCCCAGGCTGCGGGAAGGGGAGAATAGGGAGATGTGGGTAAAAAGGTACAAACTTTCAGCTACGAGATGAATAAGGTCTGACAATCTAATGTAAAACATCAGGACTATAGTTGTTGACACTGTATTGTATAATTAAAATTTGCAAAGAAAGTAGAACTTAAATGTTCTCACAAACTAAATAAACGAACAAACAAACGAAGGAAGGAATAAATGAAGGGATGGATGTATTAATTAAGTAGATGGGGGAAGTCCTTTACAACACACATGTATATCAAATCCTCATGATATACACTTTAAGTATCTTACAATTATATTTGTCAATTATACTTCAATAAAGCTAAAATGTAAAAGAAGAAGAAGAAGACGACGACGACAACATGAAAATCTTACCCAAAGTTAGCAGGCAATCCGAGGGTGGTGGCTTTGCTCCTGTAGCAAAGTATTGGCAACATCCAAAACGTATTTCATATCCATGTTTTGTCCTTCCCTGGTCTGTAAAAGAAGGGTACAATAACAATGAAACAAACTCAGAATTTCCTATTTACTCATCATTTGTCATGTCTCTCTAGAAATAAAAGTGTCCCTTTAAGTATAATTAAAGTTTTGAAAATTTATAAGTTTCCTAGGGAGTATTGGAAATAGACTATTAGACCAGGACACAGTTCATTTTTTCAAATGACCGTTATTTTAGTTATACCTGAAGTGTGGTCCTAATAATTAATAATCCTAGATGTTTTCATGGCATTAACTCAGAATATGATGAATTGGGTAAGTTAGGCAATATATTTTAACGAAAACCACTTTGGATTTTGACAAGGAATTCAAACTTTTCAACTGTGGTCTGTAACTGCACAGGCAGCTTGTAAAAGAATAATCACCTCAACTTTTTCAACTTCCTGAAATCACTCAAAATAGAGTAGTTCAAGATTGTTTCATTTGGAAGTAATAAGTTTCAAAACACAATGTGCTGCAGTTTATTTTAATTATTGGTTTCAATTCCCAATGCTCTAGATTTTCTTAACCATCGATGGCCTCATGTGTTTGTTTCCAAAATACATATAAACCCCAAATTTTTATTTATAGCCTTTTATCAAAAAGTTATCTAATTTATTTAATTTGGTCTATGATTTCATGAAACACCCTCAAATTCAATTCAAATCTGTATTACAGTTCAAATGACATATTTTTTTAATTTGGAGGCCAGAAGTGAATTTCTCTTTAGATGGTTTGTTGCAGTTGATATTCTTATTGGTCAGATAATATAACATCTTTTGTTTTCTAACTTTATTCCTTTCAATGAAATCTATTTCTTTTGTACAGTTTAAAAACAAAAGATAAACATTCCCTATGAGGCACTGGAAGGAGAGGCAATTAATGTGAATTTGATAAAGCATAATGTAGTGGACTGACAGTAAAAAGGCTATGCTTATTTGATTGTTGACTAGTTTTGTCTTTAAATAATGGTCTTCTTTTGGCATTTAATGTATATTTGTTCGCAATAAACATAATTTATGAATATTTTAACACATGTGTACTCAGTGGGGTGGATTATCATACTGATATAAATAGAATTAATGAGCAGTCAACCTGCCACATGTCATGACATATGACAGGGCAGCTAGAGCACAGAAATAATTCTTACAGTTTCATAATAAGGCTTTTTTCTTAGTTCGACTTTTTTAAACTACTGATAATCTTTATTTTCCCTTTATTTTGGGATATGGTTCACCAACTAGGAAACAGGGTTCAGGTTTTACTGCAAGAGTCTACTTTTTAACATTCAAAAAACTATTTTCTTGCCCTCTTTAGAGCACAATAAGTACATTCGAACAAATTAACCCTTTTCAGCCAAATTTCAGAGAATAGAGTGACAATCATTTTGCTTATTTCAACTACAAGAAAAAAAAAAGTCCATATATTCCTTTCTTCTTTTCATTTTGTGGCAACAGTATGACCATACCCAACTGCTGATACCAGATCTTTACAAGAACAAAAACTTCCTAAATGCTCCTAAATTCTGAAACAAATCTGATGGGCATATCGCCTGGATAAAATTATCCTGAAGAAAACATCATCTTAGCCAGTTATTTGCTCTCCTTGCTCACAAAGCAACAATCTGTTAAGCGTGCCTAATAAGATTTTTCTTTTTTTTAAGGAATAAACCCAGGGGTATAAAGCCCCCTCTTCAAAGAGTAAATATGGGGGTGAACATAGGCATGCAAAATCGTCAGTTTCACCATACTTCATTTGACAAAGAATTATTTTCATGAGAAGGCAAATTGAAATTTAAGATTCACCTTTATTTTCTTTTATTATTTTTATAGCTTGATTATGGGTAAAAGTGGGAAAAATTAAACTAGAAAGTGAACTGCATTGTCTGGATGATCCGGCAGGAGGAAAGCCTTGGCAAAGATAGTAAACCATGACTTTTTAGAGACACAGATGGCAGGGTTACAGCCTTTATTCCTCTTATCTTTTCTTTTCAAAGGGAATATTCAAAGCTTTTTGCTACTACCAACCCTCCACTCTTAACTTCACATTTAAAACCACTGACTTCCAAAACCAAGCCCCAGGATACTTAGGGAAATGACTGAACGTGACACCATGGTCCTGGTCATCTGTCAGAGGAGGGGACGGCACTGTGTGGGGCTGGGGGCTGATCAACTTCTCAGGAGTGACTCCCTTGGGGAAATCCAGCTCTTTCACCGGCAAAGAAAATGGGCACCACCTAGTGCTTTTTTGATGCAAAGGCTGTTTGTGCTGGAGCGGATGTGAGTGGGCCTGTCTTTGGGTGGCTGACCTTTCAAAGGAAAAAAGAAAGGAGTCAGGTGGCTTCAACATCAATGTCCAGGAAAGGAAAGGAAAGAAAACAAAAGAACAGAAAAGAAAAAAGAAAGGAAAAAAGTGACAATCTTAAGACAAATGAATTCAGTGCTTCCAAATCAGGGATTTCCTTAGGGCTGTTTACTTCTTTCCTTTTTTTTTTAGATAATTGTTGGTCTGTTCAAGAGAAATAACATTTTTACTTACTAAGATACTAATTTCCCCCATATCATTTTTGTCTCTTCATTTCTTCTGCTGGTAACTTGTAAGAATTTCTAAGAATTTTCATTTCACCCTAAGTGACAAGGCAGGGCAAGCCATCTGCCCCCCCCCCCCCCAATCTATTCTAACAAGGAGCCTGTCTGGAGTTCTCCTAACACAACAAATAGCTTTTATGAAAAATGGTTTGTAACACAAAATCTTTTACAATGCAATAAGATCAAGTTAACCCTCATGCCTCTAGGAAAAAGCCTAGGAAGTTTTATCTGATTGGCAAAATGGACCCAGATATGAGTTCAAGGATTGAATACACTTTGATGAAATTTCACAGCAATGAAGTCTGATTATCTGAATGACTGCTTAAGCCCTTTAAAAAATAACTCAGGGAAGTACTGTATTTTTTTGTTGGGAAAAACAGATGGTCCTGTAGGGAATAGTAGCTCTTCTATATAATAATAGCTACTCCATACTGTTTGCTTTTTCTACAACACCTTGCTTACCACTGTTGCTTTAAAAAAAAAAAAAAAAAGATAATTCTCTGTTGCTAAAGGTGAATTGTTCTGCAACAAAATTAGAAACCTTAGTGCAGGCAGGGTGGAGGGTAGATACAGGAAAAATGAGTAACCTGCTGCACATAACTGGATTAACAGGGCCTGCTACACATCCAGGAACTAACTAGCTGACTTTGAACTCATTAGGGATCTGCTTATCCGATATGCTGCACAACAGAATCCAGACAGAAAACAGACTTCGAAGAAACAGACAAAAATGATTATAATTGCTCTCGGGTAAGAGCTCAGTGTCTGTGCTAAGCAACCTGGGTATAAAGGAATGAAGAAAGCAAAACCAAAGATGCTGAACTTTTCTCCTTTGCCTTCAGCAAAATTTCCCTGTTATAAGATGGTGATAACATTACTTAGATATAGCACTTAGCAACTGTTATTATGAACTAAGTTAAAAAAATCTAAAGCACTCTTATATCTTTAGCCATTTTATTGCTATAATTTGAGATCTTACATAAGTGATTTATTTAAATAAATTTTAAAATTTATACCAAAGAGAAAAAAAATCTTAAACTGTTGTTTTTTTCTACGAGTAGCAAGAAAAAATAAAATGAACTGATCTCTTTGGGATTTCTCTGGTACTAAAATATACATTTTGAGGTTTATAACTAAATAGAAGATCTTGTCTTAACAGGCTTAAGATGCACATGAATTGATCAGATGAAGCCATGGGTGTGGCTGAGCCTGCATTTTTCCATACACGTACCTACGGGATAAAAGAAGAAGGTGGCTGTCTTAGTCACCTTTTAAATGAAAGTAGTATGTTGTTTTGCATTCGAGTTGAATTCCTCTACTATCAATATCATCACCATTCCAGTCAGCCTCATAAACAAATAGACAAAATCTTGCTTTTTATTTCCTTCCCTTTCTGCTCTTTGGGCCTCCCCTTTTCCCTCCTGCCTGCTTTCTCTGAATGCTATAGTTCACAGTGAAACCCTCTGGTAATGACAGCCCTGAAGTGATAATGTACTTTCCTGCCTTCCTGTTAACAGTAGCACTTGATCCCGCCAAGGGTGCCAGCTCAATGGCAGAAGGATGCTTTCGTATTTTCTAGAGGTAAAAGGGACCCGTTCTATTTACTGCCTTGACTAACTCAGCAGTTTCACTAAGTTCAGGCACCAAGACAGAAGTTTTATTAAAGAAGAAGAAAAGGAAAGAGGAGAGGGAGGAGGAAGAAGAGGAAAAGGAAGGAAGGAAGCGGGGAGGGAGGGCAAGAGGAGAATCAGTCCCTTGTTTTGTTCAATACTGTCAGCAAAACCAAATATGTTTGTTGTTGTTGTTGTTGTGTTTTCTTATCCCTGGGACTCACAGGAGCATACCACACAGGAAATAAGGAGTTAAAGTGAGTAATACCAAGTAAAAGCATGGGACGTGGAGAAAATAAAAAAAAAAGGACCGACTCCTGTGGTAATGTGGGCTCTGCGGAATAGCGATGGCCATCGTGAGATAATGCATGTATCCTCTCATTCCCCCTCCTTCACCCCTGATAGGAGCCTGTGGCCTTGGCACACCTGGTGTGGTGGC
This sequence comes from Ursus arctos, assembly GCF_023065955.2. NCBI lineage: Eukaryota > Metazoa > Chordata > Mammalia > Carnivora > Ursidae > Ursus > Ursus arctos. The sequence continues at coordinate 33,023,854 of NW_026623100.1, forward strand.
ATCTGGGCACTCAGTCAGCCCAGGGGCTCAGCGTGCCAGTGTCCCACTGTCCTCACACTTCCCTTTTTAAGGGCTAGTGTATCATTCTGCTGAGGTAACCAGACTGAAAACAATCAATAGTTCTAACCAAATACCTGATATTTTAAGAATAGACCAGAGTGATTTCTTAGCTGTGAGGAACACATGAGAAACTATTTGTTGTAGTTTAAATATAATTGATCTTCCCTGCTTCAGGACTCACATCACTCAATGTGCTCCTGGCGTTTCAAGCTTGGATGAATATATAATATGTAAAAGAGTGATATCTGTTTGTTTGAAGACACTTTGCTAATGTTAGTGCTGCTTTACTCTATGGTTTCATAAGCTCAAGTCCACCTGGGGAAGAGGAGGAGGAAGGCTGTGGACAGAGGCAAGAAAGAAGGGACGTTGCTTTGAGTGCCTATTATGTTGTAGGCACAGTTCCGCGCTTTTTTTCCATATAAGAGGCCAGTAAGTTAGACATTTGAAGCCAAGTCTGTCTTGCTACAGAGCCTGTGTTTTTCTGCCATACCAATGACCAAAACTCACAGTGAGAAAAACAGTCTATAATATAACCCAATACACACATATGCTATTGAAACAGTTTCATGAAATAATACTTACCTTTATACGTGCAGTTTATTCTGATTTTAGTCATCCTATTTGATTATAGTTCAATTCTTTAAAATTCTGGTTGCGATTCTACTAAATCGATCTCACAACCTTGTATTGTAGCCTAAACAGAATTTGATAAATGCCACACTGCATCATGCTGCCGTTCAAAATTTTAAATTTTATTATGTTGGACCTTGGTATCAGGATAGTGACCAAAAGTGTACTTGTGGGTGGAAAGTTCTGTCTGTAAGATTCAAGTTTTCAAGTTTTTCATCTAAGAACTGAGAGTTACTTACTCCCTAAAACTCTTATGAAATTGAATTCATTGGTAGTTTCATTTGCTTCTCAAAGAATCTGTTACTTAGAATAAAAACTATTTAAAATTGAGATGGTAAGTTTATTAGCAATAAAAGCCATAAAAAAGGATAATTATTATTATCATTGCTTTTGTTAGCAATCACTGTGAACTCACTACCTGCCAGCCACTGTTCTATGAGCTTTAAATATGGTAACACATTTAATCCTCACTATCATTTATGAAGTAGGCAAACATCATTACCGCCACTTTGAGCCAGAATTCCTTCATCTTCTTTATCACAAATCTCACTTTCTAAAATGTTATTATATATCTCAGAAGGTGAATGAGATGGTGACTATGAATCAAGGAAACTGCATTTCTATGGATTGTTTAAGTGAAATAACAAAAAGCCTATATATCATCTGGTTGGTTTGATGAATGAACTGGCTTTTTAATAATAAATCGTGCAATTAAAAAAAATTATAAAAACCTTCCAGGATATATAATAATAGGTTAGCACACACTTGCCTTCAAGTAACACAGATTCACAGTCATTAGGCAATTTTAATTCCAGGGCTAACTGATTCAGCAGCTCATAGGTGTCATCAAGTACCTAGAGTCTTTCAGTCTTTCCACAGTCCTATCCTTCACCAGCTTTGCCCTCAGATAGCTGCACACTTACAGGTTTCATACCTAGACTCCACAGTAAGGAAGCAAAATCTCTCTTTCTCAGGAGTAAATTAAATGCTCCTTAAATCCTAATCAGCATTTTTCTTTGGCTAAAAGTGAGCTAGATGTTGATTCCTAAACCCAGTCACTGGCAAGGGAAATGGGATCACCGTGATTGGATTAGGAAAGCTACTCCCCTGTAAGTAGGGATGAGGTTGCCTGCCCTGGAGCACATGGGTCTGTGGATAAGGAAGGTGGAGTCTTGTGAGAATATATACACTGAGTAAGAAGTGTCTGAGGCAAAGGGGAAAAATGTTTTGAAGAAAAGATTTGGTGAAATAGAACAGAAAGTAAACTATTCCCCATCATTTAATACATTTAATGTTTCATAAGAATTCGCAAATCTAACAAGGACACGTATCTATAAAGAATCCGCTATGCATTTCCTGTTTACCCTGAAATTAACAAGACTCAGTGTTTTCATTATCAGAAAGAAGAAAAGTAGGTAGGCTAATAAAACAAACATCTGAAAAGTATCGGTGCTCATGAAAATAAGCATATACCATCATATTTAATACACGGAAGGCATTTTGGCATTTGACCACAACTACAAGGTGAAATGTTACAAAATGACTACTTCCTACTTTCTGGTTGAATTTGTTCTAATTCATTGAACATAACTTCCTTAATGAAGATTTAGTTGTGGTTTTAAAGAACATCCATATGAAAACACATAGACTAATAGTGTTGACTAAGTTTTAATAGGACCTACAATCTCCTATAAATGATTGGGTTTTTCTTCCTGTCTTATTGCTCCTGAGCAGCAACCTGTTCCATTGTCAAAAACATGCAAAGTGGTTTTTAGTCTTTTCTTTTAATTTTTAATTTTGACATAACTTCAGACTGACAGAAAAGAGTTGCAAGAACGGCTCAAATAATTCCTGTATAAAAAATTAATTAATTAATTAAAAAATAATTCCTATATAGACTTCATCCACATTCCCCAAATGTTAGTATTTCACCACATGTGCTTTATTTAACTCTTTTTGTGTGCACGTAAACAAAAGTGCAGGCATACACTCATATGTGTATACCTGACATGTACATGTATTTGATGTGTGTATGCATACAAACATGTTTTCTCAATCAATTTGAGAATAAGTTACAGATGTGATCCTCCCTTAGCCTAAATACTATGTGTATTCCTAATAAAGAAGGACATCCTCTTATAAAATATATATAATTATCAGAATCAGAAAATTAACACGAATACAATATTATTATCTAATTTATAGATTTCATTCAGAGTTTATTACCACAACAATGTTTTCATGGCCCAAAATATCATGCATCATGCATTGCATTCAGTTGTCAATTCTCTTAGTCTCTTTTATTCTAAAATAGCTCCTTAGTCTTTCTCTTGGCAAACTGCTTTGAATACTGGTCTTTAGAAAAAGTAATTAGGGGCGCCTGGGTGGCACAGCGGTTAAGCGTCTGCCTTCGGCTCAGGGCGTGATCCCGGCGCTCTGGGTTCGAGCCCCACATCAGGCTCCTCTGCTATGAGCCTGCTTCTTCCTCTCCCACTCCCCCTGCTTGTGTTCCCTCTCTCGCTGGCTGTCTCTATCTCTGTTAAATAAATAAATAAAATCTTTAAAATAAAAAAAAAAAAAAAAGAAAAAGTAATTAAAAAAAAAATAGAAAAAGTAATTAAGAAAGCAAACATCATTCCAAAACCAACGGATTTGTATGAATGGTTGTTTGGGATTTGTGGTTCATTTGAGGCTTTCCTTTAGCAAAGATGGTTCATAGGAGTATATGTCCACTGTTCTCTTAGAAATCTGTACCTGAACCATAGAATATGAAGGACATACTAGGGAACTAGGTGATCCATTAGCTTATTACTAATCAATTCATCTATTGCCCATAAATAGCTACAAGAACATCCCAAAACACCTGAAACATTTCTAAGTTTTAAAAAAGAAAAAAAATGAAGACATTATAGAAAAAAAAAAAAAACCTTACGAAAACATTCATTGCAATAACTACATGCCTAGATGCAATCCTTAGAAGTACTTCAATCTAAATAATTAGAATAGAGGTGTTTATAATTGGTTAAAGGTTCAATATTTCTGAACTAATGTACAGAATTTGGTTTATGAGTATAAGAATAAAGACATTCAGATCAATTCTCTTATCTTTTTCATTAACATTTGAATTAGCTTACAAAAAAATTCATATATTTAAAGGTCCACTAAAGCCTAAGAAGCTCCTTTTCTTTCACAGTGCACACTGATGGTTTTAATTTTTCAATCTTTCAGACTGTATCTACATAGCAGCAAGCAGATCCTTTAGGAATAAATGGTTCCAAAAAGGCCTTGCCAAGTGTGCCTTACACACAACTCTCTTTCCGAAGGCCCCAAACATTTCCTAAATTTTTTTCAAACCAATATATTTTATCACATGAAAGAGAAGTCACCTGGCAACATGATTATTTATTATCATGTTTTAGCCAAACTTCTGACCCTCCCTCTTCTCTCCAGTCTTAAGAAAGAGAAGAAAGAAATTGCAGTGAGGAAGAGAATATCCCCAAATGGGCTGAGCTAGAGCATCTAAATCTGTAGCTAGAGCTATGAAACACTGCTTCATTCAAAAACCACTTTCTCAAGTTGATGTTTTTTTTTACACCTATCTTAAAAATAGGGCCATGGCCCTGAAGTAGGATTAGTAGCAGTAAACCCTTACCCTGTTCTCAGTAGTGAAAACAAATTATTTTTGTCCCCCCCCCCCCACAGAGTTGTAATACAACATCAGGGAGGAAATCATTTGTTCACTTGAGTTCAGTTCAAGATTATACTCAAGTCTGATTGCAAAACCCTATTTATATGGAAGAACAGACAAAAGGCTAACAACGCTCTGGGTAGAGTGCCCGAGGCTCAATGTTTACAAGATGAAACTGAAGGGAAGATTAGAGAATAAATTTCTCCTGGGGAATGGTGATGGCTTAGGGGTCTTTGTAGGGAAAGTCCTTTGCTAGGATTAAAGGCAGGATTATTGGTAGGGAATTGAGAAACTGAAATGGAGAGCCTCCTAAAATGGTAACTTAGAATATCCAGGGAGTTCTTGAAATGTGAACTCTAAGGAAATGAGTAGTACTCAAGAAGAAAAAAAGCAAATTCAAACTCACTATTTCAAGTGATGACTTCATGAGTCACAAAGCAATGGAATTGCCAGTACCTTCCAAGGAAAACCAAGAGACCAATAGCATTGTGACTTGACTCAGCTTTTCAGTAAGGGTGCAAGTTCGAGAAAATCCTAATGAGGAAGAAATCAATCAATCTGACCTACAGATTAAGTTATGGCTACATCACGGCTAAAGAACAATAATAATTAGAAACTGAATTAATGTAGGGCATCTGGGTGGCTCAGTCAGTTGAGCAGCCTATTAATTTCAGCTCAGGTCATGATCTCAGAGTTGTGAGACTGATTCCCATGTCAAGGCTCCATGCTCAATGGAGAATCTGCTTCTCTCTCTCTCTCTCTCTCTCTCCCTCCCTCTGCCCCCCCCACTCTCTCTCTCTTTCTCTTAAATAAATAAAATCTTTTTTTAAAAAGGAAACTGAATTAATGTTATATTACTCCTTTTCTCTAATTTCAAAAAGTCAGTGTTGGCTAAATCATACGTTTAGCAGAACTGTTACATATAAAAAAAATGTTTGAGCTTGGCACCTTACAGTAAAATTCAATACTCCTAAATTTAAAGTATGTGAAATGAAAAATTTCATTTGAAAGCAATAACTAATGCACAATTCTGAACATGACACTATTCCTAAGATTACATTGGTTTCCCAATTACCTACAAAATAAAAATCAAATTTCTTATCTTACAATATCAATAAGAGTTTTGGCAGGAAAGAGCTGGGAGTTTAATAATAGAATAGTCCTCTGCCCCCTTATGCTTAAGGGATATATTCCAAGACCTCCAGTGGATGCCTGAAACCAAGGATAGTACCAAACCTATTATATACTATGTTTTCCCCTATACATACCTACGATAAAATTTAATTTATATATTAGGTACAATAAGAGTTTAACAACAGGGATGTCTGAGTGGCTCAGTTGGTTAAGTGTCTGCCTTCGGCTCAGGTTATGATCCCAGGGTGCTGGGACTGAGTCCTGCATTGGGCTCCTTGTTCAGCCGGAAGCCTGCTTCTCCCTCTGCCTGCTACTACCCCTGCTTGTGCTCTCTCTGTCTTCTCTCTGTCTCTGACAAATATAAAAAAGTAAAATCTTAAAAAAAAAAAAAAAAAAAGTTTAACAACAATAACCAGTTAAAAAAAAGAACAATTTAAAACAATACACTACAATAAAAGTATGTGAATGTTGTCTTTCTCTCTCAAAATCTTACTTTACTATATTCACCCTTTTCTTTCTTGTGATGATATGAGACAATAAAATGCCTACCTGATGGGATGAAGTGAGGTGAATCACATAGGCAATATGACCTAGTATTAGGCTACTACTGACCTTCTGACAACATGTCAGAAGAAGGATCATCATTTGCTTCCATGGTTTACCATGGGTAACTGAACTGCAGAAAGCAAAACCACAGATAAAGGGTGACTACTGTAATTCATTAAAGAGATTATTTAAAGAGATGTGGGCAGGGTTAAGGGAACCTAAAGAGGAGGCTGAGAAACTCTGTAACTAGCAACAACCAGAAATCACTACTACTCATAGATCTGAAGGAGCAAGGAATGGGGAAAATAGGGTTATCACTGCCTTTGAAGAGTTGTAGCCATGGAAAGGGGGCCAACCAACAGAACTATAGTCAAAGATCTATCCATTGTTCTCAACCTTGGCTGTATATTGGAGCTTTAAGAATTATTGACACCTCGGTCCCACCCCCAAAGATTCTGAGGTAATATAACTGGGATGTAGCCAGGGCATCAGGTTTTCAAAAACCTCATAGAGGGGCACTTGGGTGGCTCAGTCAGTTAAGCGTCTGCCTTAAGCTCCAGTCATGATCTCAGGGTCCTTGGATTGAGCCCTGCATCGGGCTCTCTGCTCAGCAGGGAGCCTGCTTCTCCCTCTCCCTCCACTGCTCCCCCTGCTTATTCTCTCTCTCTGTCAAATAAATAAACAAAATCTTAAAAAAAAATAAAAACCTCATAGATAATTCTAAAGTATACAGCTAAAGTACAGAAACATTGTCAAAGAGGGATGGACACAGCCAGTGTTGGAATGCAGACACTCAAAGAAGGGAAAAATACTCTAACCCCCAACACTTACAGAGTGGTCCTCAGAACATCAACAGCAATCACCCAGGAGTTTGGCAGAAATGCAGAACCATGGACTACACCTCAGACCCAGTGATTCAGAATTTTCATTTCAGAAAGATTCCCAAGTAACTTGTAGGCATATAAAAGTTTGAGAAGCCCTACTTTAACCTATTCTTTTCTTGTTTTTCCTTGTCCTACCGGTGTTTCTCATTAACCAACCCCATTGGAAGTCAGAGAACCAGGGAGCTTAAACGATTCATTCATAGTAGTTAGTCTCCCTAGGACACAGAATAGGGCAGAAAAGTACAGACAGAATGAATCTGGGGAGACCAACAGAATTTGATCTGGCCAAAGTGATACAACTATTCTTCTATTTTTACCACATTTCTAGAAATGACTTACTCTCCATTCTACCAGAGAAACCTGAAATACACACTTCACTTTTATATATTCCTTCCACAAGCAATTTTTGGCATCTACTACACATAAATACTATACTAGGTATTATGGAAGAAAGAAAATCCATAAGAAATGGTACTTAGGTTGAAGAAGTGGTGGAGTAGGGTAGACAAGTAATGGATAATCTACAGGATTCTTAACAGCAAGGTGGCTAACAGTGCTGATTACCTTGCTCAAGAATTAACAAGATATAAGCATTTAAAACAACAGAATGTTTGAAATAAATACTTGAGCTTATAAGAAAATAAAGGAAAATACCTAGTTCCATAAACAAAGAGCATTCACCATGGGGAGCTGACTCAGGGCTGTGGGGCTACATGGAGGAATGACAGGTGGAAAGAGGTAAGAGATAATGGAAAAGAAAAAAAGAAAAATATATCCTCTATCATAGGATATATACAGGGAAGATGGGGGAACTCCCTTGAGAAATCAAAACCACAGGCCTTTACATTGTACAGATTTTGTGTCCAAAGACCAGAAAATTATACAAAAATTGATCCCATAGAGATGATACCCCAACAACTGTAAAGCTCTCCCAGTTATTACCTCTGAAAGAACAATTGCAGAATTCACCTGCAAAAAAGCCACATGTCTGAGAGCAGACAGAATATGCAAATGGAAAAGAACCTAGAGAAAATATATACAATATGGCTACCTAAAAATATCTCAAAAAATTAATGCAAAACGATAAAGACAAAATGAAGAAATAAAAATCCATCAGAACAAAACACCAAGAAAAATGAACAACCAGATTTTAAAAATAACCAAATAATACTTCTAGAAATGAAAACTATAATAAAATTAAAAGCAATAGATATGATAAAAACTGACAAAATAACAAAAGAATTAGTAAACTGAAGATCAGGTCTAAAGAAATTGCCCAGAAAATCCTGTATAGAGATGGAAAATATGAGAAGACTACAAGTGCATGTGTGTATATACACACACACATGCTCTTTTCGAGTAATTTGGAGAAAGAAAATGAGGCATTCCTGAAGAGATAATGACCAAAAGTTTCCCAGAACTGATTAAAGACATGAATCCGCAAATTCCTGAATCATGAATCTTAAGCAAGAAAAAAAATTTTTAATTAGGCTTAAACACATTGTGAAGACAATGCAGAACATCAAAATAAAGGAAAAAAATAAAGAAAAAACTGTCAGACTAATAACATTTTTACAAACAGTATTAAAGAATGGATGACTTTGAAGTGATATTTCAATGCATAGGGGGAAAAAATTAGTCTACAATTCTATACCTAGCTAATTTACTATGTAAGAAGGAGAATAAAGATATCTCACACAAATACTAAAAGAATTTGCCACTCCCAGAATTACCCATTTTACCTGCAGTCACAAGGAAACTGAATGGAGAAGCACAGCACAGTTTGTAGGAGGGAATGACAAACAAAGAAAGGTGGAAGAATAACCAAATAAAATTTGATTTCATTACTTACTATTACTTACTAATGGATAAACCTACAGAAATCAAGACAGCATACTACTGGCAAAAGGTCAGACACATGGATTCACAGAACGGAACAGAGAATCCAGATATAGACACACACAAATTAGTTTTGATAAAGACTATTCAATGGAGAAAAGATAATCTTTTCAACAATTAGAATGAATGGACATCAACATGAAAAAAAAGCCTCATTATGTACCTCACACTTTACACAAAAAACAACTCAAAATGGATAATAAATTTAAATGTGAAATATTAACTACAAAAATTTTAGAAGGATAATGTGAGAAAAAAAATCTTTGTGACTTTGAATGAGGCAATGAGTTCTTGACACCAAAACCATAATCTGAAAAGAAAAAGAAATTATAAATTGGACTTCATCCAAATTATAACTTATTCCTACAAAAGCCACCATTGGGTGAATGGGAAAACAACCAACTAGGAGAAAATATTTACAAATCACATATTTGACAAAGGTCTTGTGTAAGAATATATAAAGGACTTTCAAAACTCAAAATTACAAAATAACCCAATTAAAACTGTATAAAATAAGACACCTCATGAAATAAAACATATGGATGGAAAACAAGCACATGAAAAATATGCTTAGCATACTTAGTCATTAGGGAAATGCAAACACAAACCACAATGAGATACCACTATAAAAGTATTAGAATGGCTAAAATAAAATATAAAAAGATTTTTATTTTTATTTTATTTATTTATTGAGAGAGAGAGAGAAAGAGAATGAAAACGCATGAGCAGGGAGGAGGGGAAGAGGGAGAGAGAGAATCAGAAGCAGGCCCCACACCTAGTGCTGAGCCTGATGCAGGGCTCGATCTTACAACGATGAGATCATGACCTCAACTGAAATCAAGAGTTAGATGCTTAACTGAATGAGCCACCCAGCTGCCCCTAAAAAGATTTTTAAATGACAATGCCAAGTACTAGAAAGGACGTAAAGCAAGGAGAACTCTAACACATTTCTGGTGTGAATACAAAATAGTACAGCCACTTGGAAATCAGTTTGGCAGTTTCTTATAAAAGTTAAACTTATGTTTACCATACCACCCATTGATTCCACTCATAGATATTTACCCAATTAAAAAAAAAAAAGACTGTGTTCTGACAAAAACCTGTTTATCAATCTTTCTAGCAACTTTGCCCATAATTACTAACAACTGGAAACAACTCAAATGTTCCTCAATCAAGGAATGGATAAACTAACTGTGATATATCCATAAAATAGAATACTATTCAGTGATAAAAAGGAATGAACTATTGATACATGTAACAACATGAGATATATTTCAAATGCTTATATGAAATGAAAGAATTAGACTCAAAAAACTACATATTGAATGACTCCATTTATATGACATTCTGGAAAATGCAAAATTATAAACTCTTCCATGGTTGCCAGGGTTTAAGATCGTGGGGAGAATTTGACTACATAGGAGTAGCACAAGGATAATTGGTGGCACGTGGCAGTGGGTGATAGAACTGTTCTCTACTTTTTTTTTTTTAATTTCTGCTTTATTGAGACATAATTGACAAAAAAATTATTAGATAATTCAAGTCTACTTCATAGTCTTTTCATGCACATATATTTTGTGAAAAAATTTCCCCCACCATGTTTTACATTAGATCTTCAGAACTTATTCATCTTATAGATGAAGGTTTATACTCTTTTAGTAACTATACCCTGTTTTCCCAGTCTCCCAGCTCCTGGCAACCACTTTCTACTCTGTTTCTATGAATTTGCTTTTTATTTAGATTTCACATATAAGTGATGCCATGTAGTATTTACCTTTCTCTATCTGCCTTATTTCACTTAGCATAATAACCTCAAGGTCCATCCACGTTACTGCAAATGACAGGATTTCCTTCTTTCTCATGGCTGAATAATATTCCATTGTATATATGAAGCATCCATTCATCCACTGATACTTACATTGTTTCCAGATTTTGGCAATTCTGAATAATGTTGCAATGAATACAGGAGTGCAGATTTCTCTTTGAGATCCTGTTTTCATTTCCTTTGAATATATACTCAGAAGAGGGGTTACAGATCATATGATAGTTCTATTTTTAGTTTTTTGCAGAACTGCCATACTATTTTCTATAACAGCTGCACCAATTTCTATTCCCACCAAAATACGCAAAGTTTCCCTCTTCTCCACATCCTCAGGAACACCTACCTCTTGTGTTTTTGATGACTGCCATTCTAACAGATGCAAGGTAATATCTTATTGTGGTTTTGATGTTCATTTCCCTGGTGATTAGTCATGTTGAGCATCTTTTCATGGACCTCTTGGCCATTTGTGTCTCCTTTGAAAAAATGTCTATTCAGTTCCCCTGCACATTATTTAATCAGATTTTGTTTGGGTGCTTTTTGTTTGTTTTGTTTTTTTTGAAGTTGTGTGAGTTCTTTATATATATTATATTAATATATGATATATATTAATATATAGTTAATATACTAATATATATTATATATATAATTTTTTAAAAGATTTTATTTATTTGACAGAGAGAGACACAGCGAGAGAGGGAACACAAGCAGGGGGAGTGGCAGAGGGAGAAGCAGGCTTCCCACAGAGCAGGGAGCCCGACATGGGGCTCGATCCCAGGACCCTGGGATCATGACCTGAGCCGAAGGCAGACACTTAACGACTGAGGCACCCAGGCACCCCTCTTTATGTATTTTTATATTAACCCCTTATCAGATATATGATTCGCAAATATTTTCTCCCATGCTGTAGGTTGCCTTTTCATTTTGTTGATGCTTTCCTTTGTTGTGCAGAAACTTTTTAGTTTGATATAGTCCCAACTTGTTTATTTTTGCTTTTGTTGCCTTTGTTTTTGGTGTCAGATCAAAAAAAAAAAAAAAAATCATTGCCAAGACTGATGTCAAAAAGCCTACCACCTACATTTTCTTCTAGGAGTTTTATATCAGGTTTTACATTCAAATCCTTAATCCATTTTGAGTTAATTTTTCTATATGGTGTAAGATAAGGCTCTAGTTTCATTCTTTTACATTCTATTATATATTCTTGGCTTCCTTATCATAAATTAATAGACCATATATGTATGGGTCTCTTTCTGGGCTCTCTATTCTACGTGTCTGTGTTCATGATAGCATCATACTATAGCTTTGCAATATACTTTGAAATCCGAAAGTATGATACCTCCAGCTTTGTTTTTCTTCCTCAACTATTATATATATTGATTGTGGTAGTGATTACATTAATCTATTAATCTGTCAAAACTCAAAGACCAGTACACCAAAAACAGTGACTTTTAATCTATATGACTTTAAAAATAAATGAAGAAAAATATTGGAAATAAAATAGTAGACCACAATACCACTGCCTTAGTTTCCTACGGCTGCTGTAACAAATTACCACAAATTAGTGGCTAATAACAATATAAATTCATGCTTTTATACTTCTGGAGGCCAGAATCCAAAATAAGTCTTATGGAGCTAAAATCAAGGTGTAGACAGGGCCATGTTCCCTCTGAAGACTCTAAGGGAGAATCTGTGCCTTGTCTCTTCCAATTTCTGGTGGTTGCTGGTGGTCCTTGATCTGTGAATACATCATTCCAATCTCTGCCTCCACAGTCACAGTGCCTTCTCCTCTTCTGTGTGAAATCTCCCTTTCTCTCGCTTTATAATGACACTTGTGACTATACTCGGGGCCATGTGAATAACCCAAATAATCTCCCCATCTGAAGACCCTAATCTCATCTGCAAAGTCTTTGCAATGTAAGGTAACATTCACTAGCTCCAGGGATTAGGACGTGGATATTTGGGAGAGGGGAACTATTATTTGGCTTCCCACAATCATATTGAATGAGAACAGTAAACATGAGAAACTTTTAATGTACTTGTAGTATTCAATCTCTTTAGATGATAAATAAAAAAACATAGGTGTTCAGCTTCTGAGTGGCAGAAAACAAGAAGAAATGGAGCCATTTCTGGCTGTGTGCGTAGTTTGGAGAAGTAGGAAAATATATGGCAAATTCAGGCTGTGGTAAATGACCAGAATATGGATTATGTGGCGCATATGTGAAAAAAAAGTTTAAAAGACAGTTTGGAGACAAATAATAGAACCCCTTGAACCCCTTGTATCATTTTGCAGGTCTTAGGGAGCCAGTACATATTTTTTTGAGTCAGTGGGAATCAAACCAGTGTATTTATCAGTGTATAAAAACATATAAAGTATAATAGCACTATTATGTGTCAAGAATGACTTAAGCACTTTAAACATTTTAAACATTTATCCTTAAAATAATCCTATGTGCAGGATACTATTATTATCAACATTTTGCAAATGAGGAAACTGAGACACAGAAAGATCAAGTGGTTTTCCCAGGGTCACATAGCTAATATGTCAAAGGACCAGGATTTGAAACCAGGAAGACAGCCTCCAGAGTCCTTAACTGTTTACTAAGGAAAAGATAGAGGGAGAGAGAAGGGAAATAAAGAATTCAAGCAGAGAAGTTAAAAATATATATATAAAGGATGAAGAACAGAAAGTTAGAAGCAATACTCTGAAGTGCTGGTGGAATAGAAATGGTGAGATAGAGGTCAATTTGTCAAAAGGAGGCACAAACGCTCCATACATTCCTTTCCAGTAGGGCTAGAGTATGTACATAAGGCAGAGAGTAAATCCCAGTGCCATCACTTGAAGCAAATCCATTAATGCCTTGGGTTCTCAGAGATCACCATCTTTCTTGGCAAAATATCTATGCTTTAAATCATTCCATAGGCCAATGGACAAATGTCAGGTTATACTCTTGAATAGTCCAGTCCTGTTTTCTCCCATAAATGCATAAACAAATACATCCACTTCACATAGACCCTATAACATTTCTGAGAACTATAGACTTTTTTTAGAACTACAATAAAGTAATGTAATAAATGCATTGTTTGAAATTTTTTACTGTTTTATATACGATTCCTGAGAACAGAACTGTGTCCCTTCTCTATAAAAGTGAACTGTTTTCTTTTGTGCAATTTCAAATATATTGTTTTATATCATTGTAGTTTCAGATGTTTATTTTTTATTATTGAGAGTCAAAAAATGAGCTCAATTGGGAAAGAAAATGTATGATTCTGCATGCCTTCAAAAATGCAAACCTGCAGCATTAACTGGAACTTTCCCCAGGATACTGTGTTTCTGTTCCAACTGGCTGCTAATTACTTACAGTGAAAGTGTCACACTGCTCTCCTTTCAGCACTTTGTTGCCCAAGTGTCTCTGGCAATAATCTCTCAACACATAAGCACCATTCCCTTTCATCACATTATTTAATCAATAAAGCAATGCCTTCGCACCAGCCAGGCCCAGAGCCATCTTGTCACAAGTGCTAAATAAACGAAACAAACACCAGTCCTGCTCTACAACCTCTCCATTAATAAACATGAATGGAGATTCCTTTAATACAAAACCCATTCTCTCAAATTTAAAACTGCATATGTACGTACATTTATGAGGCTACAAAAGAAATTTTTTATTATAATGGTGGGATTAGGCCAAGACCCACCCACATTTGGGTGAGATTCTTTTGAATCAGCCCCTTTTATGCTGTCTCAGTCTTGCTTGTTCACCAGGACAGATGTTTTCCTCACCTACTGCCTGCCTGCATGAAGCTAGCCCACCATGGCAGGGTTTTCCCCCCAGCAGGGAAAGAAGGGTTACCTCTGCTTCTCAGTCTACAAAGGAATGATAGATGGATTTGGGATGCCCCATTTTCCCATTTATCTCTACCAGGGGCCCCATGTTATGGAAATGTTGAGCTTCCAAGGATAAAGTTTGAATCCCAATTCATTTTTTCCTATTTCTTATTGGTTAAAAAGCCACAGAAGAGAGAATAAGTCTTAGCTTTAGGCTCTCCCAAAAATCTAAAGCCTATGAAGCCTTAAAAAGAATGGGGTTAGTGTTTCCTCTTCATAACTTCATAGTCTAAGATATCCTGGCACATGCTAAGTATATAATAGGTATCAAATGGATGGATGACTTGTTTGGATACAGTCAAGAATCACCTTCTATGGAAGCTAGCATTTATTAAGCACTTACCATGCACCAGTTAATATATTTAATCCTCTCTTTATACAGATAAAACAAAGCAAAACAAAACTGAGGAGCAAGGAGAATGACCAAGTTATCCAGAGTCACAGCAGGTGAGAGACAGAGCCAGTATTTCAACCCACCCAGTTTGACTTCTAAGCCTGTTCCCTCTTCACTGTTCTGCTATTCTCCTCCCAAGTTTTATCTGACACATCATGACTTCCTAACTTTCTCTTAAATGATTGCATGGCTTATTATATCATGAGAAACATTAGCCCAAGAACAGTACCAAAATGATAATAATTTACATTGGAAGGCATTATTAATGTGTTCAGCAAATGTTAATCCCAATAACTGAGTGTACATTCTGCATGAGAATATTTTGCTAAAAGCTATTGTGAATGCAAAGCAGTGCTGAGATATAGTATGACCTCATTTGGACCACAAGACACTAAGGTTCTCAAAAGAATTACTGTATAGTTACTGTATAGAACATCATTTGGCCTATTAAGTTTTCCTACAACTGATTATGGCTTGAAAAAGAAGTGCTAACTAGACAGGAAAATGTTATTATTAGAATGGCATTTATATTGAAATAGAATGCATTCATTTACCTTTTTGAAAAAATCCTGTTATTTCCAGTTCAAATCCTAGAAGTTTCAAGGTCTGTTTTTTTTTTTTCCTGGGCTGCTTGGAGTGAATAAACTCTCATGACCAGCTGACACTGCTATCACTGTTTCTATTGTAAGCCAGCTTTCCCCAAGTTCTCTGGCATTCAGGAACCGGGAATCATGTTTTTGTAAATAAGATCACTCTGCTACAATTCCATTTTCTGTGAGAAGACTAGCCCCTCCACAATACTTCCATGTGTTCCCAAAGGGCTTCCTCTAAGCAATTCCTATTCCTCCTGAAATTGAAATTGCCCTTCTTGCCCTCTGACCTCCGGGTGAAATCTTCTTCATTCCCACTTTGTCACAAGCATGGGAGAGCTCCTAGTCCTTCATTACCAAAAACACCATTAAATAAGGGCTGCTGTGTAACACTGACTTCCTTAAGGATAATGGGAAAAAATTAGATTACACTACAGATCAAAAATCAACTTCAAGTAGAATGCTTTATATCATATATACACTCAACCATTCTGCCATAGGTAACCTCTTACCAACTCTCTTTCTCCCTTCAGCCCTGACCCTCAGCCATGTTCTCTTTCTATAAGACTCTTTAATGCTATTTTTTCCTCTTCTCTGAATAGTGCTCAAGCTCTAATACAACTCCTTCTTGAGTTGCCAGGAGTCAATTGTCAAATTCTTGTTATTTTAATATGTTAAGTTAATAAGGCACTTTCCCCAATATCTAGGTGGATTAGGGGGGCTCATTCACTTTTTATAAGCAAAGATCCTAGAAAAGGACTTTCCTTACAGAAAGCAAAATCCTCTTTTTTGAAGGTAGCCATCTCAAAAGGCATCCAGCCACCTTTTAACATAGTTTTTTCCAATCCTATTGTCAGAGTTCTAGGAGGCAATGAACAGAGCTTTTCCTAAGCAGTCAAAACTCTCAGCAATGTGGATAACTACCCTTTATCCTGAAACAGTGCTTTATTTAAGATGCCTAATTAAAAGTACATCTTAGTTAAGTATTCTTTTCCTAAATAAAATGTAAATAGCTCCTCCTAATCTGTGTGATAAGCTAGTGTCATGTAGGATGAGTGTCACGCTGTTAGCACTGTTCAATAAGTATTTGCTAAATAAATTGATAATTGCAGTCACTCCCCAAAGGAAAGGTGGCAAAAGGTACCGGTAACATAAAATTACTTTATTTTCACTCTAAGAGCAAAAACTTTAATAATTGCCCTGAGTCTGTTTTAGCAAAAATTAGGCACTTGGTTTTCATTAGGAAAGACATTCAAAGATATTTCTCCTAATGAAAATCTAAACCCAGGCCTTTAAAATGGCTTAGTGATAGTGATGATTCTTCAGAGAGCTCACCGGTTTCACGGCCCTATGGGACATGTTGATAATTCATTTTATAGGTCAAGCGCAAGTGCGTTTATTAATGTATGCTCTGATCTAACCCACATCGCAGGATTAACTTCACAGTGCTTGATCAATGATACCCAAATTAATGGATTCATCAGCACTGCCTATTGAGACACCCTCGTCATTTATATTGCATTTCTTCCAACTCATAATTAGGCATGTAATCTGTGCAGTCTCTATGTGGACTCTTGAAAAGAAATCTGCATCAGAAGAAAGTGCAGAGATTTTTATTATCTTGAAGACTTTGATTCATCAGTGACCTCTATTCTGTTGCATCAATGCTCGCACATCTTGATAGGTATCTTCTCCAATCTTGAAGTTGCCCCTATCCTTATAAATCTTCCACTCTGAGATTATGTTCTATATCAGGCCTTTTCTGCGCCCACAAAACTTTTGTTTCTACTACTCCATGGAAACAATTCAACAATCTTCTAACCACCAAATTTAATCACCTTGCATAGAATCTGTAGCATCTGGTATCACTGACAATGCACTCTCACCTGGACTTTTTCAGGTACTGGACACTGCCTTTCCCAATCCTCTTCCTGTCTTTCTGATCAGAATTTCTCTCTTTCTGGATCTCTTTCTCTGGCTTATTCAGCCTTCCTCTAAGCTCTGCCCTTGCTTCTCAACTCTTGTACCCTCATTTTTGTCAATCCACTTCACTGGCTTCTACAGTCCTTTCTATGTACATAATTTCTACCCTTAAGGACTTATCTAACTGTTAAAGAGGAAAGCAGAAGTATAAAATAGTAAAGAAGAAATAAATCCCCAAACACCATTAATAAAAGCATATAAAAAAACCAAATTCTCCAGTTAAGGATTTTCATATGCTGCGGTATATTATTCAGCCATAAAAAAGAAAGAAATCTTCCCATTTGTGACAACATGGATGTTGTCAACTGTGAGGGCATTATGCTAAGTGAAATAAGTCAGCCAGAGAAAGACAGATACAATGTGATCTCACTTATATCTGGAATCTAAAACAAAATAAAACAAAGCTCACAGAATCAGAGAACAGACTGCTGATTGCCAGAGGTGGGGATAGGTGGATGGGCAAAATGGGTGAGGGTGGTCAAAGGTATAAACTTCCAATTATCAAATAAATAAGTCCTAGGGATGTAATATACAGCATGGCGACTATATTAACAATCTGTATTATATATTTGAAAGTTACTAAGAGAACAGATCTTAAAAGTTCTCATTATATGAAAAAAAAAGTATAACTATGTACGATGGATGTTGACCAGACTTATCGTGATGATAAATTTACAATATATATGAATATCAAATCACCTTGTACACCTGAAATTAATATAATGTTATATGTCAATTATATCTCAATTTCAAAACAAGATTTTCAATGAAGATAAAAACAGATCGGTTACAAATTCAAAGGCTGAATAAACAAAGAAATTCACTTACACATATTTAAAAGAGGAGCACCTAAAATACTAAGACACAGTAAGGTTGAAAGTAAAGGGAGAAACAAGATACCTGGCCCCAAAACAAACAAATAAACAAAAACTTTAGTCACTGTATTAATAGGAGACAAAAATGCAATTTAGGGCCAAAAGTTATTTTGAAATACAGAAGGTCATTATATATTGAAAGCATCAATAATTTAACAATTTTACAAGAAGACAAAAAAATTTACAAATTTGTATATACCTAACAAAATAGCTTCAAGATATAGTAAGCAAAATGCAATTCAGATTCAAAAATAAATTGATAATGTCATAACCATAGTGAGAGATTTTAATAACCTTTTCCTACTGATTGATAAATCAAGGACAAAATATCAGTATGCGGTATACCAAATTTTGCATATACACCAATTAAGAATGCACATTTTTCTCATGCCCCTTTGGAAGATTTACAAAATTTGACCCTCTGCTAGAAAATAAGACAAATTTCAACAAATATCAAGGAATATCTGTCATTCAGATCACAATCATTGAACAAATATAATATTAGTAGTCAAAGATGAAAAGATATCCCCACATACTTAGAAATGTTTAAAAACACATCTAAATGATACATGGATTGTAATTCTTACAATGATAATTTCAAAATATTTATAATTAAACAATAATAAAAATTCTACATGTCAAAACTTGTGGGATGCAGCTAAAGCAATAGTCAGAAGAAAATGTACATTCTTTACTGCATATTTTTTTTAGAAAAAGGGTGAAAATTAATAACTAGTTCCCCATCTCAAGAAATTAGAAGAACACTACATCAAAAATTAATGATGTACTACATGTTGGCTAATTGAACATAATGAAAGAAAGAAAGAAAGAAAGAAAGAAAGAAAGAAAGAAAGAAAGAAAGAAAAATTAGAAGAACCATAAGAAAAAGTACAAAGTATAAGAAATAAAATAAAAATAAAAGCAGAATTCAGTGATATGTTCAAAAACAACAAAAACAGAGAGTCAATAAAAGTAAAAGCTGGTTTAAAAACAAAAAGGCTGGGGCACCTGGGTGGCACAGCGGTTAAGCGTCTGCCTTCGGCTCAGGGCGTGATCCCAGCATTACGGGATCGAGCCCCACATCAGGCTCTTCCGCTATGAGCCTGCTTCTTTCTCTCCCACTCCCCCTGCTTGTGTTCCCTCTCTCGCTGGCTTTCTCTATCTCTGTCCAATAAATAAATAAAATCTTTAAAAAAATAAAAATAAAAAAATAAAAACAAAAAGGCTGACTAGACAAACCACTAGACAAAATGATAAAGAAAACAAAGAGGGAAGGCAAATAAATAATATTTAATGTGAAGAGAAGGGACATAGCTACAAAAAAAAAAAAAGGAATTGTTTTTCTTGTTTTTGTTTTCATTTGGGTTTTGTTTTTGTTTTTTAGGTAGGCACCATGCCCAGCATAGAGCCCAACGTGGGGCTTGAACTCATGACCCTGAGATCAAGACCTGAGCTGAGATCAAGAGTTGGATATTTAATCGACTGAGCCACCCAGGCATCCCAGTAGAGATGTTTTTTAATCAAAAAGAATACCATGGCCAAATATGCCATTAAGTATGCAACCTAAAACAAAAAGGATAATATCTTAAAAATATATACCTTGTCTGATCCATCTCAAACAAAAATAAAAATAAAAACCTAAATGGCTGCATAACCTTTACAGAAAAGACATTTAATACCTAATTAAAATCTACATACCTCATTCTCCAAAAATAAAACAAAACAAAGTTAACTTGTTTAATCCTTTGTAAAGAGAGAATCATATCTAGAACCATGGACTATTAGAACTAGGTGAATCTGGGCCAACTCTTTCTTGCAGGTAAGGGAACTAAACTTCACAAAGATGAAAATAACAAGTCACCCTCATTAATGGGGTCCTCTGAGTCAGGTACTATGTTACTTTGCATGCATTATTTCATTTCATAACAATAACCCTATAAATAAGCACTAATATTTTTATTTTGTATATAAGCAAACTACAGTTTACAAGATTTAAATACTTGCTCAAGGTCATATAGCTGACATTGAGACTCAGACCTAGATTCACCTGCCTCCTACCCTGTTCTCCTAGCCACAGCAGTGGGGATCAGGATGCATATAGCAAAGAAATGGTGGATATTCAGTACCCATACTTCCCCCCAAGAGTGCCTTTTCCCCACCACACTGTCTCTTCGAGGGTAAACTGTTGAGATATACTAGGGATTGTAATACTAACATACCTGAAATATGTTGCTGCACACAAATGCTACATAAAACAATTTTGCTAGCAAAAGGAAATCTCCCATTTGCAAAGCAGCACTGATGACAAACAAGGCTGGTGAAGGCTATGTCAATGCTATCAGATTCTTTCATGGAGAACAAAAAGTAAGATTATTAAGCTCCTAACTAGCAGCTTCTACTGCCTCTTATGCATTCTCCTGTGGTAAGCAGAATAATGCTCCCCCAAAGATGTCTGCATCTTAATCCCCAGAACCCGTTACTACATTATGTTGCATGGCAAGGGGAAATTAAGGTTGCACATCTAATGAAGGTCAGTAATCAGCTGTTCTTAAAACAAGGAGATTTTCTCGTATTATCTAAATGGGACTGATATAATCTCAGAGTCCTTTACAAATGGAAGAGGGAGAACCAGAAAGATAACAGCATGAGGCAAGTATGGCCTAATGTTATAGGCTTTCAAGATAGAAGAATGGAGCCATGAGCCAACAAGCCAGGGCAACCTCTGGAAGCTGAAAAAGACACAGAAATATATTCTCCCCTAGGACTTTCAGAGGGAACACAGCCCAGCCAACCCTTTGATTCTAGCCCAGTGAGACATGTATAGGCCTTCTAATGTGCAGAATTGAAAGATAATAAATTTGTGTTATTTTAAACCTCTAAGTTTGTAATTTGTTACCAGACTAATAGGAATCTAATCACCTCCACATAAAACAATACAGAGTCATGATCAGGGGCAAGGTCTGTGGCGGTTCAGAGATGCCTACTAAATGGTCATACACAAGGAAGGCTCTATATAGCAGGCAAGCAGAAGCTTCATATTCAGAAAACTGGCTCTTCTAATTACTCAAATGCAAACATTCCAGAAAATGAATTAGAACATTTTTTGAGCAATACTAATATATATTTTTAAATGGCAATCTTCATAAAAATAGTCTAAGTGATCAAAAGAGATGTTTCATGTAAAGCACTAAACAGTAATGTATATCAATGAATATAAGCCGTGTTCTGTTTGTTTTGATCACTAGCCACTATTGCTTGAGTACCTATAGTGGTTATATACATCCTCTCTAAACCTTTAAGCAACCATGCAAGGTTGATAGTATCTTCCTCTTACACATGAGAAAATGAAAGTTTATAAAGATTAAGAAAGTGGCCCAAGGCTACCCAGATCATAAATCAGTTTTGGAATTAATGTGTAATTGCTTAACATGATACTAGGAAAGAATAAAACTCATTTGAATGTATAAATTATAGCATGTTTAAGAAACATCAGTCACAGGCATTCCAGATTTCAAATAATTCAAACTACCAGCTGGACATGTTTTCTGTATCATCAAAGAGAGATCAAAGGAAGAAAGAAAGAAAGAAAAAAAGAAAGAAGCAGAAAAGAAAAAGACAAAGAAAAATCTGCCTTCTGAAATATTACTCAGCCATGAAAAATAATGAGATCTCGGTGTCTGCAACAATATGGATGGATCTAGAGAGTTTAATGCTAAGTGAAGTAAGTCAGATAAAAAAAAAACAAAGCCATAGAAAAACATATTTCCATATGTGGAATTTAAGAAACAAATGAACAAAGAAAAAAAAAAGACAAACCAAAAAACAGACTCTTAACTATAGCAAACACACTGACTGATACCAGAGGGCAGGTGGGTGGGAGGATGGGTGAAACAGGTGAAGCAGGTTAAGAGTACATTTATCGTGATGAGCACTGAGTAATGTATAGTATTGCTGAATCACTATATTATACACCTGAAACTAATATAACAATTATACTGGATTTTTTTTTTTAATCTGCCTTCTGGTATCTGCTTTAACCCCATTTCATTGTGAGATCATGGACAAGTCTCTGCGTCTCAATTTCCTTGTCTAAAAAAAGGAAATGAGGGAATTAAAAACTCACTGTGCTCTCAGCTCTTATAGTCATGGCTTTAAGATAATATAGGTACAAGATAAGGAGGTATTAACGCCAGAACTATCACTATAGCAGTACCCCCTTATTCCCAGGGAATGCATTCCAAGTCCCCCAGGGGACTGAAGCCAGAGACAGTACAGACCCACTCTACATACATACCTGATAAAGTTTAATTTATAAATTAGGCAGGGTAACAGATTAACAACAGTAACTAATAATAACATAAAACAATTATAACAACATACTGTTATAAAAGTTATGTGAATGTGCTCTCTCTCTCTCAAAATATCTTATACTGTACTCACCCTTCCTACGACGATGCGAAAGGATCAAACGCCAGGCGGACGTGAATACGTAGGCATCGTGACGTAACCTAGTGTATCGTTAGTCTACTATTGGCGTTCGGATGATTCGTCAGAAGGAGGATCATTTGCCTCCCGACTGCCTCCCTTCAGTTACTGGAGTAACTGAAACTGCGAAAGCAAAACCACAGATAAGGGGGAACTACTGTTTGCTTATAACAAAATCTAGCGCCCTCTTCACTCCATTCCTCTAAACTGCCTCCCTTCTTCCCTCATGCTAACACTTTCAGCCTTGATTCTCAGGATAGCAGATTCTTCCGATTCTCCTTTCCCCACTGATTTCTCTTTTTACTTTGCGTATGTCATATCCGTGGTATCAGTTTTCAAATGATCAGAATTCCTACATTACCTCTCTGGGGGAAAAAAAATTAAGAAATTTAAAATAGGTACTTGATATACATTGATGACTTACAGTGCTCAGAATGAAAACATCTAGTGAATATTTTGTACATGATAGAAATTTCTGAAAACCAAATTAAAAAAAAAAAAAAGAATTGAGCCTTATACCTTTTTAAGCCCCTGTTCTCTTTTTGTATTTCAACAACTTGTGGATATTAGCTAACACATACACGTGCACGCACACACACACACACACAATAATTGAAAGTCCTCTTTATTAAACCCTAACACCTCCAGAAAAGAGTGTCTTATGTGTTATGAGTCACTGACTCTGTCAGGGTCCCTTTGCTGTGTTTTACTTATGTCTATTATCTACATATGATATAATAAAAATGGATTTTGTTCCTCATCAATAAAAATTCCCCAAGTTTTATAGCCCTAGAACAACAACAACAAAAACTCAAAATGGTCAGAGTAAGAAAGTGCTGATCAGTATACCAAAATTACCCTTCTTGCCCGAGGAGGTTTCCAGTCCCACCAACCATCAATTCGATACCACAAACCAGTTTTATGAAGACACATTTTAACATGAATATGGAATATTAAAATAAAAATATATATCTGCAGGTAAGATACTATTTTACATCACAGCCTGTAATTTTAATTACAGTTGGCATATTTCTGCTGCTATGATTTAAAAGATTAACTAAGTCGGACAAGGTCTCAGATCTTTAACTACACCCAACCTGTTTGTGATTTTTGGCACTCTACATTTTAGGTGTGTTATGAAGATGACAATGTGCCAGTCATCCAAGCTGTCAAACGCCTGCTAAAATCTGCTCAGAGCCAAACTCATTTGCACTCGGATGAGCACATCCCAAGAAGTAATCACTTAAATACCTACAGTTTCAGGTGCCATGCGTGGCTAGCAAAGCAAATTTTATAACAAGCCCAGAATGACTTTTCCCAAAGTGCTGAAATAATTCCATAGAATAAACCAAGGTAAAGAATTATGGGAGCTGTCAGTACTATAATTACAGCATACCAAACATTCACAGAATAAAGCACTGGGGTCGGACATGTATGCAATTATATAGTTTAAACACTCTTCTAAAACAACTCAATTAACACATTTTGAAACACAATATTAAAAATATGTCCCCCATTTGGTGTAAAGGACACTTTTACACACTGTGAGTGGGAGTTTAAACTGATACAAAATTCTGACAAATAATTCAAAGATATGCATCTTGATGTCTTAATGTTTCTATACTTTGATCCAGTTATCCCAGAAGTAGGGCTTACCCAGATAAAGAGGTGGTGAGGGTGGCTGAAGAGTCTTCTAGGCAGGCGGAACCTCATGTGAAAAAGTATGAAGTGACAGAAAGTCTAAAGATCTTTTCCAGAACTGTTAATACAGAAACTCTCTGGCACTCAGGAGTTTAGTCTTCACAATTTTGGCTCTTCCAAGCAACCACGAAGGTGACATGTAATAGTCTGTCATGTTGCTGAGGTATGACCATATCTGAATGCCTGGGGGACTTGAGAACATCTCTTCGGCCAGTGAGAATGCCAATGATTGTCTATAGTGTAGTATTCCTCATTAGGGATTTGCTGAGCTATTTATATTTTTGAGTACACTTCACCCTTTTTATGGGGAAACATTATGTGCTATAGTGGTATTTTGAGACTTTGGGGTCCATGGTGGTCTTTCAAAATGAAGAGGCCTCAACTCATTTGAAATGGCAGTAGACACAGAAGTATGTGAGGTGATAAGAAAAACAGCTAGGCAGAGGACTACTTCTGAATAGTGAGGTATGGTCTGCTATGAAGTTGAAGCAGAGGGCGGGTTGCGTAGGAACCTTCTGATGGTCAAAATGAAGAGATGCTGCTGTGGAGAATGGGAGCAGATGGAGGCTTTCAACAAGAATTGTCATACATTGCTGTGGGTCAGTCTGAGGTAAGAGCAGGCGTTGGCTCTTAATTCCAGGCATTGGCCTGTTTTTATAAATTCCCCAGCTAAGAGTTTTACATTTGTAAAGTATCACACAAAAAAGAAAACAACATAAAAGGGGATGGTATGCAGCCCACAAGGCCTAAAATATTTCATACATATCCCTTTACAGAAAACATTTGCCAACCCCTGGGTCACAAAACACAAATATGCAGAGCTGCTTCTCCGTGGCTTCTTGAACTTGAATGTCTATGTTCAACAGCCTGCAGTGCACAGGTTACAAGGATTGATTGATCCATGTGGGAACTAAAGGGATTAAAGGAGAAAAAATAATAATTGATGTGTTGGATTGTGGGGACTAGGCTGGTCAGAAAAAGAAGCATAGAGAGACAAGGGCTGATACATTTGTGGAAGAGGAAGAATAAATGTGTTGGAGCTCTGAAAAATTGGTGCAATGAGAGTAAGAGAACAATGAGCTGAAAATCTTGGAGTATGAGCTCAGGGTAGGGTATTTGGTCTAATATTTCAGGGATGAATCAGTTCTAAATTACGTCAAGGAGGATATGGCCTTGGGAATGAGCCACAGAAATGGAATGCAGGGAGATGGCTGGAGCTGAAGAGGGGAAGGAGGTTTACGTGCAAGTCCTGGATGAAAATTATCCATATGGTTACATATATGGGGACGAAATTTTAAATACAGCCAATCAGTGTGTTTTATTTAAATCAACCACCATGGCTGAAGTCACGGCACTCAGTGTGAAGCCACCGAACCTGAAGTTGGAAGAAATACCCAATCTATTCCTTGGAGGCTGTGGGACCGGCTCCAGCACACCACCGAGGCAGACAATGAATGATACCTCAAGAAAAAAGAGGACATATGTTTAAGAGCTTCAACCAAAGAGGGGGAAAAAAGGATAAGAATATCATTCTAGTTCTGGAATGAGGAAAACAAGAAATGGAGACTAAAGAAAGGGTTAGAATTAATGTTATTCCAAATATTAGCCTTTATTCAGAAAGACTTTAAATGATCTTCTTTATAAGCTAAGGAGCTTTTTTTTTGGATACTGGACACACGACGGTTCTTGATTTTCTTAGGAAGAGATGGAACGGGTGGAATTGATCAGTATTATCAGGATTGTTTCTGAACTTTGGAGCTGGTGCTTTAATTACCACATCAGGTATTCTACTATGGCTCTGACCATTCCATCCCAAGAAGGGATGTACACATGTTGGAACAAGGGAAGAAAAAAGAAGAAATGTCTTTAATATTTTTTTTTTTAGAGGAAACTTCCTTCTCAGTCCCTGAAATAACAAAAGAAAGATATAATTGGGTAACACAATCATCAATTATTTCTATTCCAGTAAGGTTCCCATTTGAAGCAGGTAATAAAAAAACTTACCCACGAAAGGAAAACTCTCTGTTTATATGTTCCTTTATCTTGGAGAAATTCAATGTGCTTTGATGTTTGAAAACTAGGAAACACACACACATACACAACACACATACACACACATAGTCACCAGCATAGATTATCTTGGATAGAAAAGAAAGGACCTTATAGATGAAATATATTTTTTGGTTGGGGAGAGGATAATCTCTGTCTCGCAATATACCCATCAGTACATGCTAAATTGTGTTGAAAATATCAGCAGTTTAAAACAAGTCTGTTGCACATTTACATTGTATCTCAGCAATCTCAGAGGCAGGAAAAATGTAATGAGCCATTCATTGGCCCTTAAAGCTTTTGAATGAAATTAACACAATTGGTCCATTTGTGTTTCACTGGCCAGAGAAAGTTACTTGGCTACTCCTCTATTCAAAGAAGTGGGGGGTTTTATTTTCTAACAGGGCCTGAATATTTCTAGACAATTATACAGACTACCATTTTTAGTATTTCAAAATTTTTGTCTCACTGCTTTAAAAAAAAAAAAAAACAGTCGATGAATTTCAGCCTCACATCAGTATATTTCCTCATGGTTGGAAGGGCCTCCAAAGTAGATATGAAAGACTAAGAGTGGACGTGAGATTTAGGGGGAAGGAAATGACTGAGCCAGGGGCCAATGTTGTTGATGAAGGTGGATATACGGACCAGTTAATGACAGTGACTGGTAAGGTGGATGGTTAGCATCTGAAGAGACTAAGCCTCAAAGTAGAGCGCTTTTTTTTTTCTTTTACAATAAAGTGTAAGTGAGTAGGCCTAAGAAATTAGAGATTATTTCTACTTCCCTCCCTATTTTTCCTCCGATCATGTGAGGAGTGCTCGTGAAAGGAGCAGCACACTTGGGGGAGACCTGCTTTTACTTCAGTCATGGAGATGGGCAAGATCCATGGAAAAGTACAGACTAAGGGGAGAGCTTATTCACTACGCAGCCGGGGCTTTCCTAGGCAGAAAGCACACTGTAGGGAAGAAAAGCAGTAACAGGACAGGCAGCAAAAACATGCAGAGCATAGGGAGAGAGGACCGGAAAGAACAGATGACCAGAGAAGCTGGCATTTAGAACACAGCTAAGAGCAATTGAAAAGAGAGATTTGGGGCAATTAGCTGGTCTGAAGGGTCCAAGTGAACCCAGGACAAAGTGGTTCCTAGTCCTGCACAGGCTGAGGTTGCAGGTGGTCTCATAACCCTGGAGGAATGAGAAGCTACTAAGCCCAACGCAGGCCTAGATTCCAAAACTGGCATAGGTCACATGATATTACTCTACCCAGGTTTCAGCCTGGCATTCACTCAAACAATCGGGCAGAGCAAAGAAAACCCCTCAGCTAGGAAAACTGTCCCACAGTACTTCAGTTTTCTTTGCCCTTTCATTCTAATTCAAGAGTGTACAGAGTTCATGTCTGCAAAAGAATTTCTACAAGCTTCGAAAAGCTTCATAGAAGAAGAGAATGTAAGGAGAGAATTGCACAAAAAAGAAAAATCTACTTTAAAAAACAAAAGGAATGTCAGGTTTAGGGAACAAGGAGGAAGAAAGGATAGGAATAAAAGTGAGAAACAAAAATATAAAAAATGATGGATTCATAAGTTTGGTCAAAGCATTAAATAAGAGAGGTGGGAATTTTTTAAATTGTGATATACTAAAAACAGTTGTAGGAACTTCAAGAAAAGGAATACTGTGATTCCTATTGAAGATAAAACTGAAAATTGATATCAAAAACTACTTTATTTCTCCATTTTAAAAATCTGTGGAGAGGGGCGTCTGGGTGGCTCAGTTGTTAAGTGTCTGCCTTCGGCTTAGGGCGTGATCCCGGCGTTATGAGATCGAGCCCCACATCAGGCTCCTCCGCTGGAAGCCTGCTTCTTCCTCTCCCACTCCCCCGCCTGTGTTCCCTCTCTCGCTGGCTGTCTCTCTCTCTGTCAAATAACTAAATAAAATCTTTTAAAAAAATAAAAATAAAAAAAATAAACATCTATGGAGAATTAA
This sequence comes from Ursus arctos, assembly GCF_023065955.2. Lineage (NCBI taxonomy): Eukaryota > Metazoa > Chordata > Mammalia > Carnivora > Ursidae > Ursus > Ursus arctos. The sequence goes on from NW_026623100.1 coordinate 33,052,452, forward strand.
GGACATTGTTCTGTGGATTGTTCCTTTTTTTTTCTTTAGGAACTAGTTTTTGTTTTTGTTTTTTAGAGAGAGTTAGAGTGCACACAAATTGGGGGAAGGGGCAGAAGGAGAGGGAGAGAATCTCAAGCAGACTCTGCGCCCAGCACAGAACCCCACACAGGGCTCCATCCCATGACCCTGAGATCACAACTGGAACCAAAACCAAGACCCAGAGGCTCAACCAACTGAGCCATTCAGGCACCCCTAAGAACTAGTTTTTAACTATGATTTCTTTTAAATAATCATCTCCCTCCCAATTGGATTGGCTGGTGAAACACAGCTAGACACTTCCTTCAGCATTTTGATGAATGACATCCCTTGAATAACTCCATGACTCTCAACGCCATAAACCAACAACTCAAACAGACACCCCATCATACCACTCCTCACCAGAATCACTCACACTTCCCAGAAGATGGAAACTTTTTGTATTATAGGAAACTGTACTGGTGCTTGATCTCTAACTGCTAAATTAGTTGATAGAAATTCTAGCATTTGATTATAGTAATACAAAATTAAGTAGCTCCCAAATAATAATAATACTTTATAAATAGCATCTGTGGGTCAACAATGTCTTCCTCAACTAAATTAAAATCAAAATCTAGAGTTTTTAAAAGCTCTGGTTTAAGTTTCCTTAGTTGCATGAAATCGAGAATTAAAGGAATTCCTGAACTATACAAAGAAGAAAATTGATGGAGAAGAGATGAAAATGTTTGTGTGAAAATAAAGTCCATTCATAATAATTTAGATATTTTTCTTCTGATGAAGTAGCAAAAAGTAAAAAAACAAAAACAGACAATGCTTGCTAAGAGGCAGCAAAATGGGTATTTTTCACACATGGCTAGATTGGTCTAATTCTTTTAGAAAGAAATTTTGTAACGTAGCAAATATAAATATGACATATGTATAAGCTATAAAATAAAAATAAATATTGATAAATGTAAATATATACTTTAACTCAATAATTATACTTTAGGGAATTTATCACCAAAGCCTTATACATAAGATAATTTTACAAACATTATTTATAATAGTGGAAATTTGAAGGTTTAGGAAGACTAAAATGTTTCCAAAGAGGAAAATGTGTAACTTAATTACATTATAATCAACCACCATGCAAAAGATTGCAATTATTAAAAAGGAGAGCTCCAAAGACTAATATATGAAAGGGTTATGTGATGCATAAAATGTTATGAAAATTGAATATACAGAATAACTACAAATATGGTTTGTGGCTAAGTGGATTATGCGCGTGCACACACACATACACACACACACTCACCCCATACCCTTAGGATCACTTTGGCTGAAAGGATTAGAAAACCCAATGAAAACTTGCTTTTAAAGAGTTAGTGCATTGGACAAACCAAGATCCTATCAAGAAACAAATGGCACACTTAAATAGAAATAATTTTAATTTGATGAGGAATTATTTAGAAAGGGATTAATTACATAGGTGTGATTGGGATACAAAGGAACCACAGGGGATAATGAAGGAATATGGGACTAGAGGCAAGAAATTTGTTACCAACCATAGCTCCTAACAGGAGAAGGAAAGGAGGAGAAAGAAAAAATAATAGATGACTACCCAGCAAAGGTGATTTGGGGGGCTCTGGTAAGCAAATGTACCAACTGAGACCTGCCCATAAAGAACTTGTAGGAGGGGAGGAGGAGTTAAGATGGCGGAGGAGGAGGGGACCCCTTTTTCAGCCGGTCCCCTGAGTCGAGTTGGATAGGTACAAGATCAGCCTGGCCATCCACAGAATCAGCATGAGACGCAGGAAGATACATCTGGATCTCTACAAATGAACATCTCCCGCGCTGAGTATTGCGGTACGAAGTGGGGAGCCATGAAGCCGCGCACAGATATAGGAAGATAAGCGGAAGGGGGAGGGAGCCGACACGTTCAGGTGCCAGGAAGCGGTAGCCACCTGCACAGGGGAGCGGGCGGACTCACGGACTGCATCCGCGACAGAGCAGACTGAGACCATGAGCCGGGGAGCATGCGTCACCAGCCTGAAACGGAGCTCTGGTGTGCTCACTGGAACCAGACTGAGACCGGGAGCTCCGGAAGCGTGCGGGGGCGGCTGGCGGCTGGCGGATGGTGGTGTTAGAAACACAAAGGACAGAGACACGCCAGCCCTGGAAGTGAAGGCTGGGACGCCGGGTGTGGGGCGCACATCCCGGGACGCTGCAGGGTTGAGCAGCACCAACAAAAACAGAGTTAAAGAGTCCAGAACATCAGTGGAGAACGGTCCATGATCCCTCTGTTCTGAGACAGAGGCTGAGATTTGGCCACTGTTGCTCTGACTCTCAGAAGAGGCACAGCAAACAGCCAGGGAAAGCCACCAGAGAACAAAAGCCTGGAAAGACGGGCTCACAGTGTGCCCACCCCGATCCCCCCTCGCAGGGGACACGGAGACTCTACCCAAACAGGTTGCCTGAGAATTGGCGCGGCAGGCCCCTCCCCCAGAAGGCAGTCTGAAAAATCAAGAAGCCCACATCCCTAAGATCCCTATAAAAAAAGTGCGCACTGCCTGGGTCCAGATCAATAATTTGGGCTCTGGACAACCCCGCAAACTCTCCTCATCAGAATGACGAGAAGGAGAAATCCCCCCCAGCAAAGAAAAGACAATAAGTCTGTGGCCTCTGCCACAGAACTAATGGATATGGATATAACAAAATTATCAGAAATGGAATTCAGAGTAACAATGGTCAAGATGATCTGTAGACTTGAAAAAAGTATTAATGAAAATGTTAATGAGAATATAGAATCTCTAAGGGCGGAAATGAGAGAGAATCTGGCAGAAAATAAAAATTCTATGAGCCAAATACAGTCAAAACTAGAGGCTCCGACGGCCTGGGTAAATGAAGCAGAAGAACATATCAGTGGATTGGAGGGTGGGTTAGTAGAAGAGAAAGCTAAAATCGAATCTGGGCTCAAAAATATCCATTCTCAAGAATGGAGGTTACGGGAGATTACTGACTCAATGAAACGTTCCAATGTCAGAATCGTCGGCATCCCCGAGGGGGTGGAGAAAAACAGAGGTCTAGAAGAGATATTTGAACAAATTGTAGCTGAAAACTTCCCTAATCTAGCAAAGGAAACAAGCATTTGTGTCCAAGAGGCAGAAAGGACCCCTCCCAAGCTCATCCATGACAAACCTACACCACGTCACGTCATAGTGCAATTCACAAATATTAGATACAAGGATACAGTATTGAAAGTGGCCAGGGCAAAGATATTTCTCACGTACCAAGGCAAAGGTATCAGAATTATGTCAGACCTGTCTACGCAGACCTGGAATGAGAAAAAGGGTTGGGGAGGGCATTTTTAAAGCTCTTTCAGAGAAAAACATGCAGCCAAGGATCCTTTATCCAGCAAGGCTGTCATTCAGAATTGATGGAGAAATAAAGACCTTCCAGAATCGCCAGTCATTGACCAATTTTGTAACCATGAAACCAGCCCTACAGGAGATATTAAGGGGGGTTCTATAAAAGTAAAAAGGCCCCAAGAGTGCTACAGAACAGAAAGTCACAATCTATAGAAACAAAGACTTTACTGGCAACATGGCATCATTAAAATCATATCTCTCAATAATCAGTCTCAATGTAAATGGCCTAAATGCTCCCATAAACGCTACAGGGTTGCAGATTGGATAAAAAGACATGACCCATCCATTTTCTGTCTACAAGAGACTCATTTTGAACCTAAAGATACATTCAGACTGAAAGTAAAGGGATGGAATACCATCTTTCACGTCAATGAACCTCAAAAAAAAGCTGGGGTAGCAATTCTCATATCAGACAGATTAGATTTTAAACTAAAGACTATAGTTAGAGACACAGAAGGGCACTATATTATTCTTAAAGGATATATCCAACAAGTGGATATGACAATTATAAATATATATGCCCCCAACAGGGGAGCAGCAAGATACACAAGCCAACTCTTAACCAGAATGAAGAGACATATAGATAAAAATACATTAATAGTAGGGGACCTCAACACTCCACTATCAGCAATAGACAGAGCACTGGAGCAGAAAACCAACATAGAAACAAGAGCTTTGAATGCCATACTCAATGCGTTGGACCTCATAGATATATATAGAACACTACACCCCAGAACCAAAGAATACTCATTCTATTCTAATGCTCGTGGAACATTCTCAAGAATAGACCATGTTCTGGGTCACAAAACAGGTCTCAACCGATACCAAAAGACTGAAATTATTCCCTGCATATTCTCAGACCACAACGCTTTGAAATTGGAACTCAACCACAAGGAAAATTTTGGAAGAAACTCAAACACTTGGAGACTAAGAACCATCCTGCTCAAGAATGATTCGATAAACCAGGAAATCAAAAATCAATTTAAACAATTTATGGAGACCAACGGGAATGAAAACACAACGGTCCAAAACCTATGGGATACTGCAAAGGCAGTCCTAAGGGGAAAATACATAGCCATCCAAGCTTCACTCAAAAGAATAGAAAAATCTAAACTGCAGTTTTTATATTCTCACCTGAAGAAGCTGGAACAGCGGGGCGCCTGGGTGGCACAGTTGTTAAGCATCTCCCTTCGGCTCAGGGTGTGATCCCAGCGTTCTGGGATCGAGCCCCACATCAGGCTCCTCTGCTGGGAGCCCGTTTCTTTCTCTCCCACTCCCCCTACTTGTGTTCCCTCTCTGGCTGGCTGTCTCTCTCTGTCAAATAAATAAATAAAATCTAAAAGAAAAAAAAAAAAAGAAGCTGGAACAGCAACAGAGGGACAGGCCTAATCCATGCACGAGAAACCAGTTGACCAAGATTAGAGCAGAAATCAATGAATTAGAAACAAGGAGCACAGTAGAGCAGATCAACAGAACTAGAAGCTGGTTCTTTGAAAGAATTAATAAAATTGACAGACCACTGGCAAGACTTATCCAAAAGAATAGAGAAAGGACCCAAATTAATAAAATTATGAATGAAAAGGGAGAAGTCACAACCAACACCAATGAAATTGGAAGGATTATTAGAAACTTTTATCAACAGCTTTATGCCAATAAATTAAGCAATCTGGAAGAGATGGAGGACTTCCTGGAAACCTATAAACTACCAAGACTAAAACAGGAAGAAATTGATTTTTTTAAACAGGCCAATTAATTATGAAAAGATTGAAACAGTGATAAACAACCTTCCAAAAGCAAAACTCCAGGACCGAACGGTTTTCCTGGGGAATTCTACCCAACATTCAAAGAAGAAATGATACCTATTCTCCTAAAGCTATTTCAAAAAATAGAAACAGAAGGAAAGCTACCAAACTCATGCCATGAGGCCAATATTACCTGGATCCCCAAACCAGGCAAAGACCCCATCAAAAAGGAGAATTACAGACCAATTTCCCTAATGAACATGGATACCAAAATCCTCAACAAGATCCTGGCTAATAGAATCCAACAGTACATTAAAAGGATTATCCATCATGACCAAGTGGGATTCATCCCTGGGATGCAAGGGTGGTTCAACATTCGCAAATCGATCTGTGTCTTAGATTTTATCCAGAAAGAAAAATTCAAAAATCATATGATTCTCTCAATAGATGCAGAAAAAGCACTGGACAAAATACAGCATCCTTTCCTGATTAAAACCCTTCAGAGTGTAGGGATAGAGGGTACATTCCTCAATCTCATAAAAACCATCTATGAAAAGCCTACAGCAAATATCATTCTCAATGGGGAAAAGCTGGAAGCCTTTCCCTTAAGATCAGGAACACAACAAGGATGCCCACTCTCGCCACTATTATTCAACATAGTACTAGAAGTCCTTGCAACAGCAATCAGACAACAAAAAGGGATAAAAGGTATCCAAACTGGCAAAGAACAAGTCAAAATGTCTCTCTTCACAGATGACATGATACACTATATGGAAAACCCAAAAGAATCCACTCCCAAACTATTAGAAGTTATAGAGCAATTCAGTAATGTGGTGGGATACAAAATCAATGCTCAGAAATCTGTTGCATTTCTTTTTTTTTTTTTTAAGATTTTATTTATTTATTTAACAGAGATAGAGACAGCCAGCGAGAGAGGGAACACAGCAGGGGGAGTGGGAGAGGAAGAAGCAGGCTCACAGTGGAGGAGCCTGATGTGGGACTCGATCCTGTAACGCCGGGATCACGCCCTGAGCCGAAGGCAGACACTTAACCACTGTGCCACCCATGCGCCCCATCAGTTGCATTTCTATACACGAATAATGAGGCTGAAGAAAGAGAAATTAGGGAATCCATCCCATTTACAATAGCACCAAAAACCATATGTTACCTTGGAATTAACTACACCAGAGACGTAAAGGATCTATATTCTAGAAACTATAAATCACTCTTGAAAGACATTGAAGAAGACACAAAAAGATGGAAAAATGTTCCATGCTCATGGATCGGAAGAATTAACATAGTTAAAATGTCCATGCTACCCAGAGCAATCTACACTTTCAATGCTATCCCGATCAAAATACCGAGGACATTTTTCAAAGAACTGGAACACATAGTCCTTAAATTTGTGTGGAACCAGAAAAGGCCCCGAATCGCCAAGGAACCGTTGAAAAGGAAAAACAAAGCTGGGGGCATCACAATGCCAGATTTCGAGCTGTACTACAAAGCTGTGATCACAAAGACAGCATGGTACTGGCACAAAAACAGACACATAGACCAATGGAACAGAATAGAGAGCCCAGAAATGGACCCTCGGCTCTTTGGGCAACTAATCTTTGATAAAGCAGGAAAAAAAACATCCGGTGGAAAAAAGACAGTCTCTTCAATAAATGATGCTGGGAAAACTGGACAACTACATGCAAAAGAATGAAACTTGACCACTCTCTCACACCATACTCCAAATGGATGAAAGAGCTCAATGTGAGACAGGAATCCATCAAAATCCTAGAGGAGAACATAGGCAGCAACCTCTACGACACTGGCCAAAGCAACTTTTTCCATGACACATCTCCAAAGGCAAGAGAAACAAAAGATAAAATGAACTTGTGGGACTTCATCAAGATAAAAAGCTTCTGCACATCCAAGGAAACAGTCAAAAAAACTAACAGGCAGCCCATGGAATGGGAGAATATATTTGCTAATGATACTACAGATAAAAGACTGGTATCCAAGATCTACAAAGAACTTCTCAAACTCAATATGCGGGAAACAAATAAACAAATCATAAAATTGGCAGAAGATATGAACAGACACTTTTCCAATGAAGACATAGAAATGGCTAACAGACACATGAAAAAATGTTCAAAATCATTAGCCATCAGGGAAATTCAAATCAAAACCACACTAAGATACCACTTTATGTCAGTTACAATGGCAAAAATTGACAAGGCAAGAAACAACAATTGCTGGAGAGGATGTGGAGAAAGGGGATCCCTCCTACATTGCTGGTGGGAATGCAAGTTGGTACAGCCACTCTGGAAAACAGTGTGGAGGTCCCTTAAAAAGTTAAAAATTGAGCTACCTATGACCCAGCCATTGCACTACTGGGTATTTACCCCAAAGATACAGACGTAGTGAAGAGAAGGGCCATATGCACCCCAATGTTCATAGCAGCATTGTCCACAATAGCTAAATCGTGGAAGGAACCGAGATGCTCTTCAACAGATGACTGGATTAAGATGTGGTCCATATATACAATGGAATATTACTCAGCTATCAGAAAGAACAATTTCTCAACATTTGCTGCAACATGGACGGCACTGGAGGAGATAATGCTAAGTGAAACAAGTCAAGCAGAGAAAGACAATCATCATATGGTTTCTCTCATCTATGGAACATAGGAACTAGGAAGATCGGTGGGAGAAAGAAGGGATAAAGAAAGGGGGTAATCAGAAGGGGGAATGAAGCATGAGAGACTATGGACTCTGGGAAACAAACTGAGGGCTTCAGGGGGGAGGGGGTGGGGGAATGGGATAGGCTGGTGATGGGTATTGAGGAGGGCATGTATTGTATGGTGCACTGGGTATTATATGCAACTACGAATCATCGAACTTTACGTCAAAAACCAGGGATGTACTGTATGGTGACTAACATAATATAATAAAAAAAATTTAAAAAAAAAAGAACTTGTAGGAAATTTTTTAGCAGCCATTGGGATGGGAAGAAAAAACTAAAAGAACAGAAGAGGAAAAGAAACCATCACGTGTTCATTACACCACAAAAGTTGATGTGATACAGTGCTTGGAGGGAGGGAGGGGCACTACTGTGACCTCACAGTAACAAAAGCGCATAATAATTTGTGGGGAGAAACGGCTCTGTGAACATTCAAAATCACTCATCGCAAACCTTTGAATCCCAAGGGTCTTCTCTAATTTTACCGGACCAAAAATAGTAACTCTAAAAACTGAGACAGATGTGTTATTTCTGGGAGGTCTCAGAATAACTTTTGATCTGCTGCTTTAAATTCACAAGGAAGAAACAGTGTGATATAACAATTGTCAGGATGCAATAAGCTTCATTTTGACATCATTTGAAGCAAAATTTATAAATTAAGAACAAAAGGCAACAGTGACATAGTGCTTCCTTTGAAAGCAGATTAAATTATAGACATAATAATGGTATCAGTTACCAATACAAACAGTTTTAGAAATGCTGTGTCTGAAAGTAAATGTACGAATTCCCTGGTTTTGATCATTATACTGAGATTATCTAAGAATATGTCCTTGTTTTTAGCAATACTCACTGAAATATTTAGGGCTAAAGGGGCATATGTCTGGAACTTCCTTTCAAATGGTTTAGGAATAATAACAATACTTGTATGTATATATACATATATAGATAGGAAGAACGATAAGGCAGACATGGTAATATGTTAACATTTAGAAAACATGGGTGGTAGATATATAAAAATTCTTTTTACTGTTTTTACTTTTCTGTAATCTGAAATTATTTCAAAGTAAAATGTTAATGTATAATGTATAAAATCTCAAGGAATAAATGCTTAGAGTTTGAATACCTCTTCTTAGTCAAAAAGCAAATGAGAGCTACAGAAGTAATTATTGAAGATTGCAGTGTTGGGGCAAGAGTAGATAATGGAGATTTATTTGTTTATCACCAAGTGGTTATGGAATATTTTGCACCCTACCAAAATATAGCCATTTTTTCAGTCCACTGAAATCCAATCACCATTTTATATTGCTAAGGACACGCTCAGTACATAATATGACACACTGTGATCTAGAGCCTACAGCATCTGGTGAACTGAGGCATTGAAGGCAGCAAAGGAATAATAGAATTAATTAAAATTATGGTGCCAGATTTGTAAATGGACTCAGGTAGAACTGTCATCAACATACACAAACAGAAGATTAATAGTAAACTAAATGATAATATATCTATCATTGAAGGCAAAGCAATATTTAGTTGTTTTGATCTTCTGGTAGAATTTAATATTCAGGCAGAAAAAAGACTTGTCAAATCACATAAAGTAATTCCTTTATGATCCGGAAATAATTTTATTTCTGTAAAATGTTAAAAACTGTAGGCTCTCAATCATGTACTCAGTATTAATTTACCAGGTATTTTGAGGCCACCCACCACATGTCAGGCACTACTGTGGGCACTGGTGATATAAGGTGGAGAATAAAACTTCTGTCTTCTCTGTGCTTACACTGTAGTGAGTATAACAAAAAATAAATGAGATGAAAAAGTAAAATATATAGTGTTACTGATGCTTGCTAAGGTAAATAAATAAATAAATAAATAAATAAATAAATAAATAAATAAATAATAAAGAAGGGAAGATGAGATGAGAAATGTTCGGTGAGGGGCTGAATTTTAGAGAACGTTCCCAGGGAAGTAATCATGGACAGAAGATCCTCTGAATAAAGCCTATCAGAACACGAGCATTCCAGAGAGGGAACAGAGAGTGCAAAGAACCTGAGGCAGAAGCATGCCTGATGAGTTGAGAAACAGCAGTTGCCCTCTTTGGCTAGAGCAGAGAGAAACTAAGAAGAAAACAAAAAGTGAGGCCAGAACAGTACCAAGAACTTAAATCACAAGAGGCATTGTAAAAGTAAGGACTGTGGGTTGCACTCGGAATAATACGGGAAGCCATTAGCAGAAACATAAAATGATATGTCATATGCTGTTCAGGATCTCTCTGGTTTTGTACTGAGAATAAGATGCAGAAGACCAAGGCCAGGAGCAGAGAAAACAAAAATAAAAGAACAGGTAAGTGATTATAGCAATAATCCAGGCAAAAGACGATGGTGGTTCAGATCAAAGTGGCAGCAGTTGTGGTAGGTGAATTTCTTTATACCCAGGTAGTCCTTGCTTTGAATGGACTGCAGAACTGTATATATGTCCATGCCAACTGAAAACATTCATCTTAATAATCAATCTTAGTAATCAGTGGGAAAAATTACATTTGTTCCCCAACCTTTAAAAAATTTTCCAAAGCTTTAAAAACTCTCTACTGTCAGTTATAAACATATCGGTAAATGAAAAAATAGCACAACTATTATTCATTTAGAACACTGTAACTTAAAACATTAGAAACATTGAGATTTCATGTTTTTCTCCTTCATAAAAAATTTATCAAGTGAAATTTGAACAAAATTTGCCTTTTTCCTCTTGTCTTACTTACAATACTGAGGAAACATCTCTCTACGCCTTGGTGAACTACTACTTTCTAAGTCTGGATCAACTTCTAATGGTTTATTCTTTGCACTTTCAATGTCTTAAAATACTCCTGAGAGTGCCTTTAATGAGAACTTATTTGTCAGCATCATGTCCTCTGGAACATCTCCATTGTCACAACCACTTCTACAGTTATGTTGATAAGTGTACCTTAAGTCCTGCTGGCTAAAAATCTAGAGTCGACTGAAATATGGCTATGCCAGTGTTCTTGCAGGCAGGTATTTTTTCTGTAACTCCATTTATATTGGATTTGAATTTCATTTTCCAGCATTATCATTTTTCATTTCTTTACAGCATGTTCATCTTTGTGGCTCAATTCTTTCTTTTAATTATGCACTTTTGCAAAATGTCAAATGGGTTTATCACTAAGAGACAAAGAGGTGTCATAATTACACACTTTGCTGTCTGTGCATGAACTGAATAACAGATATGCAGTGACCAATTGCCCACAGGCATTCAATGAGGTGACGTGATTGGTCATAGATTATGATGTGCATCTGTTATTTATGTGGGGATTTGTGGACTGAAAACCTCGTAGTAAAGTTTGTACTTTATGTAATTACTCATAGTTCTGATACTGCAGTAACTGAAATTTGAACCATGCTATTGGAGAACTGGTACTAAATTAAACCTTCAAAATGGAAATTCATGCCTTCAGAACCACAGAGTAGGGATGGCCCGCATTTTGAAGGCAGAGACAACAGATTTTTTTGAATGATTGGATACAGGGTATCAGAAAAAGAGTTTCTTCTTCATAGCACCTGTCCCAGGTGCAATTTTACATTCATTAGTGATATTGACTATCTGATTACTGACTGTGCTTCTTGACAGCCAGCTCTCCCAGGGCAAGGAACACATTGTCTTTGTTTGCCATTATCGTGTTGTAATTTCCTAAATAGTGTCTCTCTAAGTCTCACAACAACCCCAGGAGGTAGATACTACTAATCTCATTTTGCAGATAAGGAAACTGAAGCTCTGAATTTAACTAATTTGTCTTTGTTGCACACAACTAGTAACCGATAGACTAAGACTCAAATTCATATCTTCTATATTCAAGTCCAGTGCTTTTTTCTTTGAACCACCTCATCCTCCCAAATAGAAACAGCACAGTCCTATAAAATCTTGCTTTGAAAACTGTAGCCCCATGTTTTCTATGTCATAAAGAATTAGCACATGGAAGCTGTAGACTATAAATGAGAGTAGAAATAAAACAAGCGTGGTGTGTTTCAACCTCCTGTCTGTATACCTATCCTACAAGTTTCCATTTAAATTCTGGTCTTAGTCTCCATGACAAAGATTTATAAAATATTTAAGGCCTTCTTTGTTTTCATAGCAACCAGACTAGAAGTACCTAATTCACCTTCTTCAGACTTTTTTTTTTTTTTAATGATTTTTTATTATATTATGTTAGTCACCATACAGTACATCCCCGGTTTCCGATGTAAGGCTCGATGATTCATTAGTTGTGTATAACACCCAGTGCACCATGCAATACGTGCCCTCCTTACTACCCATCACCGGTCTATCCCATTCCCCCACCCCCCTCCCCTCTGAAGTCCTCAGTTTGTTTCTCATAGTCCATAGTCTCTCATGTTTCATTCCCCCTTCTGATTACCCCCCCTTTCTTTATCCCTTTCTTCCCCTACCGATCATCCTAGTTCTTATGTTCCATAGCTGAGAGAAATCATATGATAGTTGTCTTTCTCTGCTTGACTTATTTCACTTAGCATTATCTCCTCCAGTGCCGTCCATGTTGTAGCAAATGTTGAGAACTCGTTCTTTCTGATAGCTGAGTAATATTCCATTGTATATATGGACCACAACTTCTTAATCCAGTCATCTGTTGAAGGGCATCTCGGCTCCTTCCACGATTTAGCTATTGTGGACATTGCTGCTATGAACATTGGGGTGCATATGGCCCTTCTCTTCACTACGTCTGTCTCTTTGGGGTAAATACCCAGTAGAGCAATGGCTGGATCATAGGGTAGCTCAATTTTTAACTTTTTAAGGGACCTCCACACTGTTTTCCAGAGTGGCTGTACCAACTTGCATTCCCACCAACAATGTAGGAGGGATCCCCTTTCTCCACATCCTCTCCAACAATGGTTGTCTCTTGCCTTGTCTATTTTTGCCATTCTAACTGGCGTAAGGTGGTATCTCAGTGTGGTTTTGATTTGAATTTCCTTGATGGCTAATGATTTTGAACATTTTTTCATGTGTCTGTTAGCCATTTGTATGTCTTCATTGGAAAAGTGTCTGTTCATATCTTCTGCCCATTTTATGATTTGTTTATTTGTTTCTCGTGTATTGAGTTTGAGAAGTTCTTTGTAGATCTTGGATACCAGTCCTTTATCTGTAGTGTCATTTGCAAATATATTCTCCCATTCCGTGGGCTGCCTCTTAGTTTTTCTGACTGTTTCCTTGGCTGTGCAGAAACTTTTAATCTTGATGAAGTCCCATAAATTCATTTTATCTTTTGTTTCTCTTGCCTTTGGGGATGTGTCATGAAAAAGGTTGCTTTGGCCCATGTCGTAGAGGTTGTTGCCTATGTTCTCCTCTAGAATTTTGATGGATTCCTGTCTCACATCGAGGTCTTTCATCCATTTGGAGTTTATTTTTGTGTATGGTGTGAGATAGTGGTCAAGTTTCATTCTCTTGCATGTAGCTGTCCAATTTTCCCAGCACCATTTATTGAAGAGACTGTCTTTTTCCCACCGGATGTTTTTTCCTGCTTTATCAAATATTAGTTGCCCAAAGAGCCGAGGGTCCATTTCTGGGTTCTCTATTCTGTTCCATTGGTCTATGTGTCTGTTTTTGTGCCAGTACCATGCTGTCTTTGTGATCACAGCTTTGTAGTACAGCTCGAAATCCGGCATTGTGATGCCCCCAGCTTTGTTTTTCCTTTTCAACAGTTCCTTGGAGATTCGGGGCCTTTTCTGTTTCCATACAAATTTAAGGATTGTTTGTTCCAGTTCTTTGAAAAATGTCCTTGGTATTTTGATCGGGATAGCATTGAAAGTGTAGATTGCTCTGGGTAGCATGGACATTTTAACTATGTTAATTCTTCCGATCCATGAGCATGGAATATCGTTCCATCTTTTTATGTCTTCCTCAATGTCTTTCAAGAGTGATTTATAGTTTCTAGAATATAGGTCCTTTACGTCTCTGGTTAAGTTAATTCCAAGGTAACGTATGGTTTTTGGTGCTATTGTAAATGGGATGGATTCCCTAATTTCTCTTTCTTCGGTCTCGTTATTCGTGTATAGAAATGCAACTGATTTCTGAGCATTTATTTTGTATCCTGCCACGTTACTGAATTGCTCTATAACTTCTAATAGTTTGGGAGTGGCTTCTTTTGGGTTTTCCATATAGAGTATCATGTCATCTGCAAAGAGAGACATTTTGACTTCTTCTTTGCCAATTTGAATACCTTTGATCCCTTTTTGTCGTCTGATTGCTGTTGCAAGGACTTCTAGTACTATGTTGAATAATAGTGGCGAGAGTGGGCATCCTTGTCGTGTTCCTGATCTTAAGGGAAAGGCTTCCAGCTTTTCCCCATTGAGAATAATATTTGCAGTAGGCTTTTCATAGATGGCTTTTATGAGATTGAGAAATGTACCTTCTATTCCTACACTCTGAAGGGTTTTAATCAGGAAAGGATGCTGTATTTTGTCAAATGCTTTTTTGGCATCGATTGAGAGGATCATATGGTTCCTGAGTCTTTTCTTGTTGATATGATGTATCACGCTGATTGATTTGCGAATATTGAACCACGCTTGCATCCCAGGTATGAATCCCACTTGATCGTGATGGATAATCCTTTTAAAGTACTGTTGGATTCTATTAGCAAGTATCTTGTTGAGGATTTTGGCGTCCATATTCATTAGGGAAATCGGTCTGTAATTCTCCTTTTTGATGGGGTCTTTGCCTGGTTTGGGGATCAAGGTAATATTGGCCTCATAGAATGAGTTTGGTAGCTTTCCTTCTGTTTCTATTTTTTGAAATAGCTTTAGGAGAATAGGTATTATTTCTTCTTTGAATGTTTGGTAGAATTCCCCAGGAAAACCGTCCGGGCCTGGAGTTTTGTTATTTGGAAGGTTGTTTATCACTGACTCAATTTCTTCATAATTAATTGGCCTGTTTAAGGAATCAATTTCTTCCGGTTTCAATCTTGGTAGTTTATAGGTTTCCAGGAAGGATTCCATCTCTTCCAGATTGCTTAGTTTATTGGCATATAGCTGTTGATAAAAATTTCTAATAATCCTTCCAATTTCAATGGTGCTCGTCGTGACCTCTCCTTTTTCATTCATAATTTTAATAA
Organism: Ursus arctos; assembly: GCF_023065955.2. Classification (NCBI taxonomy): domain Eukaryota; kingdom Metazoa; phylum Chordata; class Mammalia; order Carnivora; family Ursidae; genus Ursus; species Ursus arctos. The sequence goes on from NW_026623100.1 coordinate 33,067,487, forward strand.
TCTGGGTCCTTTCTCTTTTCTTTTGGATAAGTCTTGCCAGTGGTCTGTCAATTTTATTGATTCTCTCAAAGAACCAGCTTCTAGTCCTGTTGATCTGCTCTACTGTACTTCTGGTTTCTGCTTGATTGATTTCAGCTCTAATTTTGGTCAACTGCTTCCTCGTGCGTGGATTAGGCCTGTCCCTCTGTTGCTGTTCCAGCTTCTTGAGGTGAGAATATAAAAACTGCATTTTAGATTTTTCTATTCTTTTGAGTGAGGCTTGGATGGCTATGTATTTCCCCCTTAGGACTGCCTTTGCAGTATCCCATAGGTTTTGGACTGTTGTATTTTCATTCTCATTGGTCTCCATAAATTGTTTTATTTGATTTTTGATTTCCTGGTTTATCGAGTCATTCCTGAGCAGGATGGTTCTTAGTCTCCAAGTGTTTGAGTTTCTTCCAAATTTTTCCTTGTGGTTGAGTTCCAATTTCAGAGCGTTGTGGTCTGAGAATATGCAGGGGATAATTTCAATCTTTTGGTATCGGTTGAGACCTGTTTTGTGTCCCAGAACATGGTCTATTCTTGAGAATGTTCCATGGGCATTAGAATAGAATGAGTATTCTTTGGTTCTGGGGTGTAGTGTTCTATATATATCTATGAGGTCCAACTCGTCGAGTATGGCATTCAAAGCCTTTGATTCTTTGCTTAGTTTTTGCCAGGGTGTTCTGTCTATTTCTGATAGTGGAGTGTTGAGGTCCCCTACTATTAATGTATTTTTATTTATATGTCTCTTTATTCTGGTTAAGAGTTGGCTTGTGTATCTTGCTGCTCCCCTGTTGGGGGCATATATATTTATAATTGTCATATCCACTTGTTGAATACTTCCCTTAAGAATAATATAGTGCCCTTCTGCATCTCTAACTATAGTCTATAGTTTAAAATCCAATTTATCTGATATGAGAATTGCTACCCCAGCTTTCTTTTGAGGTCCATTTGCGTGAAAGATGGTACTCCATCCCCTTACTCTCAGTCTGAATGCATCTTTGGGTTTGAAATGAGTCTCTTGTAGACAGCAAATGGATGGGTCATTTCTTTTTATCCAATCTGCAACCCTGTGGCGCTTTATGGGATGGTTCAAACCATTTACATTAAGACTGATTACTGAGAGATATGATTTTAATGTTGCCATGTTGCCAGTAAAGTCTTTGTTTGTATTGGCTGTGACTTTCTGTTCTGTATCACTCTTGGGGCCTTTTTACTTTTATAGAACCCCCCATAATATCTCCTGTAGGGCTGGTTTCGTGGTTACAAAATTGGTTAGTGACTGGCGATTCTGAAATGTCTTTATTTCTCCATCAATTCTGAATGAGAGCCTTGCTGGATAAAGGATCCTTGGCTGCATGTTTTTCTCTGAAAGAGCTTTAAATATGCTCCCCCAACCCTTTCTCTCATTCCAGGTCTGTGTAGACAGGTCTGACGTAATTCTGATGCTTTTGCCTTGGTACGTGAGAAATTTCTTTGCCCTGGCCGCTTTCAATACTGTATCCTTGCATCTAATATTTGCGAGTTGCACTATGACGTGACGTGGCATAGGTTTGTCATGGTTGAGCTTGGGAGGGGTCCTCTCTGCCTCTTGGACACGAATGTTTGTTTCCCTTGCTAGATTAGGGAAGTTTTCAGCTACAATTTGTTCAAATATCTCTTCTAGACCTCTGTTTTTCTCCACCCCCTCGGGGATGCCGATGATTCTAATATTGGATCGTTTCATTGAGTCAGTAATCTCCCGTAACCTGCATTCGTGGGCGTGGATTTTTTTAAGACCATCTTCTATTTTCATTTTTTCCTCTATTAACCCATCCTCCAATTCACTAACCCGTTCCTCTGCTTCTGCGACCCTGGCCGTCAGAGCCTCTAGTTTTGCCTGCATTTGGCTCATAGAATTTTTAATTTCTGTCAGATTCGCTCTCATTTCTGTCCTTAGGGATTCTATATTCTCAGTAACCTTTTCGTTAATAGTTTTTTCAATTCTACTCATCATTTTGACCATCGTTACTCTGAATTCCATTTCTGATAATTTGGTTACATCCATATCCATTATTTCTGTGGCAGAGGCCACAGAATCACTGTCTTTTCTTTGCTGGGGGGGGCTTCTCCTTCTTGTCATTCTGATGAAGAGAGGTTGCGGGGTTTCCAGAGCCCAAATTATTGACTGGGTCCCAGGCCGTGCCCCTTGTTTTATAGGGATCTTAGGGATGTGGGCTTCTTCTTTAAAGATTTTATTTATTTATTTATGTGGCATCCAACCAGCGAGAGAGGGAACACAAGCAGGGAGTGAGAGAGGAAGAAGCAGGCTCCCAGCGGAGGAGCCCGATGAGGGACTCCTTTCCGGAACGCCGGGATCACGCCCTAAGCCGAAGGCAGGCGCTCAATGACTGCGCCACCCAGGCACCCGGGTTGTGGGCTTCTTGATTTTTCAGCCTGCCTTCTGTGTTGTGGGGGAGGGGCCTGCCGCGCCGATACTCAGGCAGCCATGTTTGGGTAGAGTCTCGGCGTCCCCTGCGAGGGGGGATGGGGATGGGCACTCCCTGAGCCGGTTTTTCCAGGCTTTTGTTCTCTGGCGGCTTTCCCTGGCGGTTTGCTGTGCCTCTTCTGAGAGTCAGAGCAGCAGCGGCCAAATTTCAGCCTCTGTCACAGAACAGAGGGATTGCGGCCTGTTCTCTACTAATGTTCTGGCCACTTTAACTCTGTTTCTGTTGGTGCTGCTCAACCCTGCAGCGTCCGGGATGTGCGCCCCACACCCGGCGTCCCAGCCCTCACTTCCAGGGCCGGCGCGTCTCTGTCCTTTGTGTTTCTAATGCCGCCAGCCGCCAGCCGCCAGCTGCCCCGCGCGCGCTCCCGGATCTCCCGGTCTCAGTCTGGATCCAGTGAGCGCACCGGGATTCCGGGGTTCCACGAGATGCCTGGTGGCGCGCGCACCCGGCTCACGGTCTCAGTCTGCTGTTTTGCGGGTGCCGTCCGCGAGCCCCGCCCGCTCTCCCGTGCAAGTGGCTACCACTTCCCGGCGCCCGAACACGGCGGCTCCCTCCCCCTTCCGTTTATCTTCCGATATCTGTGCACGGTTTCATGGCTCCCCGCTTCGTACCTCAATACTCAGCGCTGGAGATGTTCATTTGTAGAGATCCAGATGCGTCTTCCTGCATCTCAGGCTGGTTCCGTGGTTGTTTAGGCTGGTCTGGTACCTATCCAGCTCGACTCAGAGGACCGGCTGAAAACGGTGTCTCCTACTCCTCCGCCATCTTAACTCACCTTCTTCAGACTTCTAATTATAATACTTATGAAAATCCATAGAAAGACCAAAAACAAATCTTGGAGTTCAGAGAAATTTCCACTATCTCCATAAACAATAAAGATATATTAAGGAACGCATTCCTGAATTGCTCAAACTCTAGTCGTGGTCAGAACATTAAGGAGGGGTACCTGGAAGGTAGAAAAGGCGTTGACTCACATCACTAACCACACCAAACTCAAAGATGCCTGGTTGCATTTACCAGAAACCCACCTCTCATCCCCAAAGGAATTATCTTCTAATCCAGCAGCATCTCTCTCCTCCTTCACCGTGTCCAAAGCTTCTCTTTTTCCATTTGCATTCAGATACCATTCCTCTCAGGATGCAACAGTACAGGAATCAATAGGACAGCATAATTTGAGGCAGACTTGTTGTTCACATTATAATGGCCAATGTGACTGTTGTCCTGGTTGTTTTAATATCTAAATTAGTCTGCCAGAATGTAAAATCATTGCTTTGTAACTAGCATATTATTACTTTAGCAAGTAAGATGCTTAGTAGACATAACTCAACCATTCCAATCAAGGGAGACTTTCACCTTCTACTTTTTCATTTTTGATATGACATGAATTTCTTCCAAGGACATATTCATTTTAGAACTAATAATAATAATTTTTAAGTGTTATAACTGAGTTAGCCTCTGAGGGTATGTCAACAGCCCCTAAATCACTGTTATGCAATAGCCTAAAGTATCCAATTAAATGTATGTATAATATTGAATACTAAAAGAACTGATGGAAAGAAATATTGAGAGTATCCCATGTAATCTGGAGCTGAGGATAAGACCACCTGATATAACATAAATATCCCTTTTCTTATATCCATTTTATAATAAATACCAAACCAAAATTAAAACTATATGTAACAAATTGATAACACTCCTGACTGAAGGCAAAAAGAAGATACCTTCCATTTGCGGGACATTCCTTATTTATATCATCAATAGGGATAAATTAACAAACTGAGGGCTTCAGGGGGGATGTGGGGGAATGGGATAGGCTGGTGTTGGGTAGTAAGGAGGGCACGAATTGCATGGTGCACTGGGTGTTATATGCAACTAATGAATCATCGAACTTTACATCAGAAACCAGGGATGTACTGTATGGTGACTAACATAATATAATTAAAAAAATTAAAAAAAAAAAAAAAGAAATGCATTCCTGAATTGCTCAAACTCTGAGTTGGGAATCATAATCAAGAATTCTATCAAAAGCAGAGGGTTTGTTTACATTTTTCAATGGTAAAATATGTATCATCATTAAGTTGACAAATGCATGTATTATCTAAAATTAAATGAGTGCGACTATCTTATTTTAAGAGAGAAATGAGAGGATTTGATATGCATACCATGTAGGATACAAGTGAGTTCTCAGAGAATGAGCACACATTTTGCTCAGCATGGTTCTGAAAAAAGCCTGTGATAGAGAAGACACCTAATTCTAGGTTCTATGCAGCTTTCTTCTGGATGTTACCTAATACGCACCTCATCTTCACCATCTGCACCAACTCCACCCCATTCCAAAGCTCCCTCACCCTTTGACTTAACCTCTCTCTACTTCATGACTTCCCTGGAGTTGGGGCACTCTGGTCTAGGGTAGGCATATCCATTCCAAACATCCTTAGAAATTTTTCTTAAAAACTGAAAATATAGTGGTTTCTTTGTTTACACAACATTAAAAATGACCCTGCACTCAAAATATCTACGTAACTCATGTAGGGGCAGATCCAGTACATTTCTCTCATTTTGCTTCTTTCCATTAATATGGCAATAGAGGGATTTTTCTTTTATAGACATAGATCCCCAAGTGGAGAATACAACCTCAACATTTTGGAAAAGGGAAAGCAGACAGGACAATAAGTAACTTAGAGGACTGGAAAAAGATGAATCCTAATCTGGCAAATGAGGAAAGCCTAAATATATGCATAGAATCCTCCAAAGGTTCAGGTATTGGAAGTACTAAGTACTTTCAGAAAGGGGTTGTTAACATAAAGAAAGTTGGTGAAGAGCAGTTTAAGAAGCAGCTAGAGACTACAGCCCCCCTTCTACTCTGTGAAGCTGAGCAAATTCTCCCAAATCACCAGACGGAAGACCAGCAGTTCGTTCTCTGGCAATTCAGCTTTGTCTGACGCTCTTAGACATAAGTGGGCTACCAAGATTTCCAGACAGCCAAGGAAACTTTATAATAGGAATAACTGAGATCAAGCAAACAGGAAAAAAAAAAAAAAAAACACCACCTGGAGGAAGCAAAATTTCAGCAGGGTAAAGAAAGCTTGAGAGAAACTCAATAATCATAGAGAAGAGCAGTTGTTAATGAAACACTATAAAGAAGAAGATTCAAAGAACAAAAAAGATCATGAAATTTTAAATATGAGAGCATATTTTTAAAAAACTCAATAGACTTATTAGAAAAAAATATATAGGAAAAATTAGGAAATTTCCCAGAGAGAAGAGAAAAAATGAAGGAAATAGAAAATAGAAGAGGAAAAAAACAAGGGAGCATGGCATTTGATTTAAATTCTTTGTGATTTTCATTTAATAAGTAAATGTACATGTTATTAAAAATTGTCAGGGCGCCTGGGTAGCTCAGATGGTTAAGCATCTGCCTTGGGCTCATGTCATATCAGGGAGTCTGCTTCTCCCTCTCCCTCTGCCTCTCCCCCTGCTTGTGCTCTCTCGGTCTTTCTCTCTCTCTCTCAAATGAATAAATAAAATCTTTAATAAAAAACAAAGAAAATTGTACGGAAAGGCTTATAATAAAAAATGATCAGTTTCTTTACCCACTTTTTCCTACTCCTTTCTTGATGACTTCAGAGACAATCACCTGACCTTTAAGCTGTTTTTGTTGGCAGTTGCCTAGCTTCGTATGTTTAAATAATATGCATATTTTGGTATGTTTAGACACATAAATTTTGTACATAATCTACTTACTTCCTGTTATGGTAGTTGAATATTTTACTCTCTTATGCTCCCTTACCTTCTGCTTTCCCTGCTCTGTGATTCCAATGTAGCCGTATTCATTTTTGTAGATTAAATCAATATCCAGTTATGTCTATGTAAATATTACTCACAGCAGAGCACTGTACTATGATTACATTTCTCTTCTTACATTTTTGCCAAAGTTAATTATTACCATTTTTAAAAACTGAGGTACAATTTACATACCATAAATTTTAAATTTAAATTTTACACACCTACCATTACAATTCAACATACAATTCCATGAATTTTAGTAAAGTTACAGAGTTGTGCAACTATCACTTTGGAACATTTCCATCACCCCAAAAACTCTTTTGCGTCTGTTTGCAGTCAGCGCCTGCTTCTGCTCCCAGCCCCGGGCAACCACTCATCTGTTTTCTGTCTCTGTAAATTTGCCTTTTCTGGAAACTTCATTTAAATGGAATCATGCAATATGTAATGCTTTCTGCCTGGCTTCTTTGACTTAGCATAATACTTTTGAGATTCATTATGTTGTAGCATGTATTTGTAGTTTGTTCTTTTTATCAATCAATAGTATTCTATTTTATGGATAAAGAATACTCTGTTAATCTACTCATCACTTGATGATATTTGGGTTGTTTCCACTTTTTTCGTTTCTACTATAAATAATGTTGCTGCGAACATACATGTGCAAGTCTTTGTGTAGACTTATATTTTCATTTCCCTTTGATAAATACCTAGGCATAAGATTGCTGAAATGTATAGGAAGTGTACTTTTAACTTTTTAAGAAACTGCTAACTGTTTTCCAAAATAGCTGTCTCATTTTACATTCACACAAACAATGTCTGAGAGCTCCCATTACTCCATATCAACACTTACACTTGAAATTGTCAGTCTTTTCTTTAAAGCCATTTCAGTAGGTATACAGCAGTATCTCATTTTAATTTGCATTTCCCTGATGACTAATTATTTTGAGCATCTTTTCATGGGTTTATTAGCCTGTAATCTTTTTTGATGAAATGTCTATGTACCTCTGTTGTCCTCTGCATTAGATTTTTATTGCTGCTACATCTAATTGCCACAATATGGCTGCTTAAAATAATATGCATTTATTATCTGTTTTTGTAGGTGAGAAGCCCAGTTGGGCTCAGCTGGGTCTTCCTCTTAAGGTCTCACAAGACTGAAATTCAGTATCAGCAGGATATGTTCTTTACTGGATGCTCTGGAAAAGAATCCTCTTTCAAGCCCATTCAGGCTATTGGCCAAACTCAGTTCCTTTTGGTTGTAATCTCTGTTTGGTGCTGTCATCCAGGGGCTAATCTTTGCATCTAAATGCTACCTGAATTCCTTCTCTTCTTTTTAAGTGGATTGTTTTTCTCCTTATTAATAAGCTGTAAAAGTGCCTTATATACTCTAGATACAAGTTCTTCAGCAGGTCTATCAGACAGTTGCAAGCATTTTTTGTAAAAGGACAGATAGTAAATTCATTGATCCATATGTTTATACTTACTCAAATACTCCACTGTCTTGATTACTACAGATCTATAGGACATTGTATAATTGGGAATTCCACTTCCTCCAAATTTGTCCTTTTTCAAAGTTTCATCGGCTAGTCCAGATTTTTTGTGTTTCCATATAATTATAAGAGTAGCTTGTCAATTTCTACCAAAAAAAGCTTCCTGGGATTTTGATAGAGATTATATTAAATCTATAAAGAATAGCCATTTTAACAATATTGAGTCTTTCAGTCTAGAACATAAAATGTCTCTCCATTTATTTCAATCTTAATTTTTTTTTAAGTAAGCTGTAAATATAACACAGAGCTTTTAACTCACAACCCTGCAATCAAGAGTTGCATGCTCTACCAACTGAACCAGCCAGGCACCCCTTAACCTTAATTTCTTTCAGCAGTGTTTCATAGTTTTCTGTGAACAAGACTGTACTACTTTGGTCATGTTTATTGTCTTTATTGTCAATATTTTATTCTTTTTGATGCTATTAGGAATAAAATTTCATTTTCCAATTGATCATTGCTATACTATAGAAAAATAATTTATTTTTGCATACTTCTCTTGTATTTTGTAACCTTGAACTCATTTATTAGTTTCAGTATGTTTTTTATATTCATTGGGAGTTTCTACATTCAGGATCATGTTGTCTTAAAAAAGGCAGTTTACTTCTTTTTTAATCCATATGGTTTTAATTTCTTTGTCTTTTCTTATTATACTGGCTAGAGTCTCTGGTACAATGTTGAATACCACAGGTGAAAATGAACATCTTTTCCTTGTTCCTGATCTGAGGGACAAAGCACTAAATCTTTCACAGTTAAGTATAATGTTAGCTATAGATTTTTGCAGATGCCTTTTATCACATTGAAAAAGTTCCCTACTATTCCCAATTTGTTGAAGGTTTTTATCATTCATGATTGCTAGATTTTTTTCAAATGTTTTTCTGTGTTTGTTGAGATAATCATGTGGTTTTATCTGCTTTTATTAATATGACATATTACACTGATTTGTTTTCAGATGTTAAAACAGTCTTCCATTTCTGTGATAAATCCCACTTGGCCATTGTGTGTCTTTTTTATATGTTACTAGATTTTATTTGCTAATTTTTTGAGGTTTTTGCATCTATAGTCAAAGAAATACTAATATGTAGTTTTCTCTCCTTGAGATTAAATTAAAGGTACCCTTTAAGTGGCTTTAATATAAGGATAATACTAGCCTCATAGCATTGAGAAGTATCCCTTTTTCCTCTATTTTCTGACAGAATTTGAGAAGAGTTGGTATTTTTTTCTCACTTAAAGATTTGTTAATTTTAGAGAGAGAGCGAGAGAGCAAGCATGAGCGTGCAAAGAGCGGGGGGGGGGGGGCAGAGGGAGAGGAGAGAATCTCAAGCAGACATTCTGCGGAGCTCAGAGTCCAACGTAGGGCTCGATCTCACAACCCTGAGATCATGCATGACCTGAGCAGAAATCAAGAGTTGGATGCTTAACCCACGAGCCCCCCAGGTGCCCCTATTTCTTACCTAAACATTTGCAGAATAGTGAAGATATTTGGAACCTGGGCTTTTCTGGGTGGATTTTTTTTTTTTTTAAGATTTGTTTATTTTAGAGAGAGAGCATGAGTGAGGTTAGGGGAAGAGAGGGAGGGAGAGAAACAGACTCCCCGCTGAGCCCGGAGCCCAAGGCAAGGCTCAATCTCACTTCCCAGAGATCATGACTTGAGCCGAAATCAAGAGTGGGATGCTTAACGGATGGAGTCACCCAGGTGCCCCTGTGGATTTTTAATTACTAATTCAATTTTTTTATTCATTGGTCTATTCTGATTTTCTATTTCTTCCTAAATCAGTTTCTGTAGTTTATGTAGGAAATTGTCCATTTCCTCTGAGTTTTTAGTTGGTTGACATAATATTATTAATATTTCCTTATAACTCTTTTAATTTCTCAGAGTTGGCAGTGATGTCCTCTCTTTCATTCTTTAATTCCCTAATTTGTGTCTTCTCTCTTTTTTCTTGGTCAGACTAGATCAGAGGTCAACATAGTATGGATAGCTTGGTGGCCAGCCCATGATTGGCCAGATGTTAAACTGAAACACCTGGAGTCAGGAAGGTTTACATCCTACTCATAGATCTGTTTGTTGATTGGGAGCACATCCAAATTTCAGGCATTTGACCCTGCTTACTCAGTCACGCTCTTTCAGGTCTTTTCTGCATAAATACATGGCCTCCCAGTCAGCCAGTGAAGTGCAAGGACCTTTGCTAGCTAGTTTTTCTATGGCTTTTTAATTATTTTGGAATCTACGGGTCTGCAACTCATTCTAAACAGGATTACAACCTCAGGCTTCATTCACAGGGCTGATGCTTTCATTATTCTTCTCCCATTAAGATTGCTGTGAGTGCTGGCAATACTGCTAGATGTGGGATTTTTCAGCCCTCTGCTCCGAATCATGTGAGCCCCTTCAACAGCAAAGCTGCTGGTTTTCACAGCAGCTTTTAAAGACTGCTTGTTCAACTACAGCTACATACTATATCTCAGCTATGGAAAAAAATCTTAGCTCAATTTTTGCAGTTTTGTTTTCATAATATTAAATGTTACACTTTAGCTGGGCAGGAGTAAAGAGGTTTACTGTGCAAGATTTTTTTTCATGCTGTCATTTGTAATATGTTTGTGAGAATCCTTGGGATTAAGGTTTTGGTTACAAATTATTGTTTAACCTGAAAGCCTGTTTTTCCTTGTAAAACTAAAATCCGTGAGCTTGGTATCAAGTCCCAGTATAACATTCCTACTGGAAACCATACTTACATTTTCTTGTAAAGTGCTTTTGAATTAATAAAATACCAGCATAATTGTGTAATAGTCCAAAAAAAAAAAAAAAAGCTGCTGGTTTATGGCTAGCCCCACCATGTGAGCTAAAGGACTGAATAGGAACAGCCAAGAATAGCAATGATTTCCACTGTTCTTATCCGAAGTTCAACAAATCTTTTAGTAATAAATTCTTCTTAATTTGTTCTTTGCCTTTGATTTCTAGAGCCCTGAATTTTTTTTCAAAAATTTATCAAGTTTTATGTTTATTTTGAGGCAAGAGGATTTGCCATACTTTTCACTTTGCCATAATTAGAAATCTCCCTCCCAGGCCACCTGGCATCCCAGATATCTGTGTTTTCATTTATTTAGCTTTTCCTTATATTTATTGTTAATTGTCCACACACATGCCAATAGTCAAAATAATTTTTCACCAGAAAGAAATCTCCCCTTCAATGTTTTACTTTTAAAGACCTAAGAACTTCCATTCTGCTTTTATGTAGAGTATAAATTAATTACACCAGTAATATCTTAAGATATCACTTCCTAATTATCCTAGGAATTCCCTTCATCTGTCTCCTGATTTAGATTATGTCTCCTGAATCTCAAGACTTTCTCTTTTTTGTTTATTCCCTTGTTTTTGGTGGAACATAGTCTCCAGTAGAGCTTTTATTAATTTTGTGCTAAAGGTACTGCTCTTCAAATGAAATGGTGATGGCAACCTTCAATATGCCTTCTTCTGTTGTAACACTGCTCTGAATGCTTCACCTCAGATTAGGTAGAATTTTTTGTTGTGGTTTTGTGAAGTGGAAAATGCAATTTTAAGTAAATAGCCTAATTGCTAGGGAAAATAGAGTGAGAAGAAGAAAAAGACTCAGAAATAGTCTTTCTTTAATAATATTAAGTTGGATAGGATAGGATTCTTTTGGATAGGATAAATTCTTTTGGAAAGGATAAATTGCTGATTCTGGCCTCAAGGCAATTTGAAGACCAAAGCAAAGGGTACTCAAGGAATCACCTCACATTCTCATTACAGAAACATAAGGATTATAAGGCTGATGCAAAAATTTACAACCATCCATCCTAACTATACATCAGTATGGATCTTTGCCTTAAAAAGAAGTTCAATGTACAAAGACAAGAACTTTACCAAAACTTGGATTAGTTCTGACACACAATGCTTGTCAGAGGCATCCTCCAAATTTGCGAATCTCAAATCCAGTCCAAGGAAAAGAAGTCTTTCACTGCTACAGAGACCATGGTAAAGCCATGAGCCCTGGAAATGATAGGATTGGTTGTGTCTTAGAGAAGAGGTGACAAGTGAGGCAGTGCCTTTGGCAAATGATTGCATTCACTCCAGAACTGCTGGCCTTCTAATATTTTGAAGCAAGGTGTGGATGAATTGACAGTCATTCTTTTTATATTCAGGACGCAATTTGATCCTGACATCTTTCTCCAAGCAGCTCCCGGTTTTTATCTGGTATACACACACTGATGTCACCCAAGAAAACTTCGTAGTATATGAACACCTTTTGGAAACTCTGAAGTCTACCAGCACCTTTGAAATGCTAAAAAAGAAAGAAAGAAAGAACGAAGGAAGGAAGGAAGGAAGGAAGGAAGGAAGGAAGGAAGAGAAAGAAAGAAAGAAAGAAAGACAGAAAGAAAGAAAGACAGAAAGAAAGAAAGAAAGAAAGAAAGAAAGAAAGAAAGAAAGAGAGAAAAGAAAGGAAAAAGCTTATTTGCTGAGCTAAACTTCCATTGGACAAAACATCTGGGTACCCAGAGTGCAGATGGAGTGCCTGCAATGATTAAGCACACATTTATTTTTGCTTCTATGATGAAGATGGAAGCTATTCACACAGTACTGAGGCACATTATGTTCTCCACTAGACTATGCTGGCACCAAGGGGCCATATACATCATATATGAAGATTATCTTCCACAATGAAAGTCATTTTGTCAATTCAAGAGATAGATAAATTTATTACCCTTTCAAGAGGTTTTGTCAAGAACTAAAGGTAAAATATTAAGTTCTTAATTATACAAATGTTCATTAGATTTCAAAAAAGTCTTAAAATGCACTTGACCACTCTCTCACACCATACACAAAGATAAACTCCAAATGGATGAAAGACCTCCATGTGAGACAGGAATCCATCAAAATCATAGAGGAGAACAGAGGCTGTAACCTCTTTGACATCGGCCACAGCAACTTTTTCCATGACACATCTCCAAAGGCAAGAGAAACAAAAGATAAAATGAACTTGTGGGACTTCATCAAGATAAAAAGCTTCTGCACAGCAAAGGAAACAGTCATCAAAACAAAGAGGCAACCCACGGAATGGGAGACAATATTTGCAAATGATACTACAGATAAAAGGCTGGTATCCAAGATCTATAAAGAACTTCTCAAACTCAATACACGAGAAACAAATAACCAAATCGAAAAATGGGCAGAAGATATGAACAGACACTTTTCCAATGAAGACATAGAAATGGCTAACAGACACATGAAAAAATGTTCAAAATCATTAGCCATCAGGGAAATTCAAATCAAAACCACATTGAGATACCACTTTATACCAGTTAGAATGGCAAAAATGGACAAGGCAAGAAACAACAAATGTTGGAGAGGATGTGGAGAAAAGGGAACCCTCTTACACTGTTGGTGGGAATGCAAGTTGGTACAGCCACTTTGGAAAACAGTGTGGAGGTCCCTCAAAAAGTTAAAAATAGAGCTACCCTATGATCCAGCAATTGCACTACTGGGTATTTACCCCAAAGATACATACGTAGTGAAGAGAAGGGCCATATGCACCCCAATGTTCATAGCAGCATTGTCCACGATAGCTAAACGGTGGAAGGAGGCGAGATGCCCTTCAACAGACAAATGGATAAAGAAGATGTGGTCCATATATACAATGGAATATTGATACTCAGCCATCAGAAAGAATGATTATCCAACATTTGCAGCAACATGGACGGGACTGGAGGAAATTGTGCAAAGTGAAATAAGTCAAGCAGAGAAAGACAATTATCATATGGTTTCACTCATTTATGGAAGATAAGAAACAGCAGGGAGATCGGTAGTAGAAGGAAGGGAAGAATGAAGGGGGGGTAAACAGAAGGGGGAATGAACCATGAGAGACTATGGACTCTGGGAAACAAACTGAGGGCTTCAGAGGGGAGAGGGTGGGGGATTGGGATAGGCCGGTGATGGGTATTAAGGAGGGCATGTATTGCATGGAGCACTGGGTGTTATATGCAAACAATGAATCATGAAACACTACATCAAAAACTTATGATATACTGTATGGTGACTAACATAACATAATTAAAAGAAAAGTCTTAAAATGCTTAAAGGCTGGATATGTTTTTTGTTGATGATGGTGAAGTATTTGCTTGCTTATGTTTACATTTTAAAGCAATGAACAGTCTGAGAACCATTTAAGAGGGAGATTCTTTTGGTCTGGCTCATCTGGAAAATAATTTCGGCCCATATAAATGAGGTAAATAATTCCCTTTAAGATAATGGTCAGCATGTAGTGGCTATGAAGTCTTAGCCAACCTGCAAAATCAACGAGGCCCATGACTCCCAAATACTTATAAAGTATTGGACCAAGCAACAAGATGGACCATGAAGGAGCCAAGGCCTACCTAGCCTCCATTCTAAGTCAGCTTTTTTCCTTTATGTTCAATTTTATAATACTATGTTCCTCTTCCTTATTATACTTCTCACAATTGTAATTTTACATTTTTAATTATCTTTTTGATATGTCAACTTGGTTATAATCCCCAGTGAGTCAATCAAATACCAACCAGGGTGTTGCTATGAAGGTATTTTGTATGTGTGATTAAAGTTCATAATCAGTTGACTTTAAGCAAGGGAGATTTTTCGAGATAATCTTGGTAGAGCTGATTCGCTCAGTTGAAAGACCTTAAAATCAAAGCTGGGGTGTCCCTAAAGAAGAAGAAATTTGTGTGTGGACAGTAGCTTCAGCCCTTGACTAAGAGATCCTAGCTCACTCTTTCTGATAACCTGCCCTACAATTTCAGACTTGTTTAGTCAGCACACACGACTAAGTCAAATCCTTGCAATACATTTCTTAATATATACCTTCTACTGGTTCTACATCTCTAGTTGAACCCTAAGTTTTATAACAGTGTTGTGTGATTCTTTGGCAAATAAATGTCTTACTCTCTGGAGTATAAAATTCATAAAGGCAGAGACTATACCATTTTTATTTATGTATGTATTTATTTGCTAACTATGGTAACCTATGGTATAGAATAGTGCCTACCTTACAAAACTTACAAAAAAATGCTTGATGAATGAATAATTAAAGACTGATAAATTTCTGGGGCGCCTGGGTGGCTCAGTCGTTAAGCATCTGCGTTTGGCTCAGGGCGTGATCCCAGGGTCCTGGGATCGAGCCCCGCATCAGGCTCCTCGGCTGCGAGCCTGCTCCTTCCTTTCCCACTCCCCTTGCTTGTGTTCCCTCTCTCGCTGGCTGTCTCTCTGTCTGTCAAGTAAATAAATAAAATCTTAAAAAAAAAAGATTGATAAATTTCTGTATTTTTTAACCAAAAATAGTGCCTAAATAGAATTGAAAGCAGGATTGTATCTTCCAAATCTCTGAAAGAAATACAAATGAAAAAATACACAGTGTATGTAGTAAAAGGCAGGTAATAAGAAAAGAAACAAGAATTATAAACTTAGAAAAATAAAATTCCAAAAGTAGATCTAAAACATTGATTATACCCCTTAATGAATATTGGTTTAAAATTCCTTATTAAGAAAGGAAAATATTTAGATTTAGTTTTATGAAAATCCAACTGCTGCTTACAAGAAAAATATGTAAAACAAAATTAAACAAAAAGCTTAAAGAGAATGAGATGGTCAACAATATTTCTAACAAATGTTAAAAAAAAAATAAAGCAGAGGCAGTGATATTTATATAGGCAAGAAAATACCCAAGAAAAAGAAAAGCATATGTGATATAAAAGGAGTGAATTCACAAGATTAAAAGGAGACACAAGAATTATGTGTCAGGTTATAAAAATATAAAAAGTTTGTATTGATGAAAATAGAAGAAATGGACAGAAATATGTTTATAGTGGGATATTTCATAAACCACTATTAGTCTATGAAGCATCAAATAAGAGATTTAATTGATGACAAATTAATTAAGAAAGATGAATTATATGAAATATATTTTTATCTATGACAAACATATATAGTATTTTACTTTAAAATGCCTTTGAAAATATAATTTGATTATTTTCTAGGAACAATCAACATCCCGGTAATCCTCAAAAAATGAAAATTATACTGGCTACTCTCTCTGATCAAAATGAAACAAAACAAAATGTAACAAAAAATACAAAACCACTGAAAATTAATAGTAAAAAGAACAGACATATATTTATAATCCTCTGGTAGTTAAAATAATTTCTCCTAAATAACTGTTGGCTAAACATAAAATCAAATGCAAAATGAAATGACATGTATAAAAAGGTAAGGGATTTAACCTAAAGCTATATTTAAAAACAAATTAATAAAGTCAAAAGCTTGTGTTAATTTTTTAAAATAACAAAGTAAGTAGAGAAAATACACTAATCATTTACTTTAAGACATTGGGAAAGAAACAACTGTAATAATGTTCTAAGGAAAGGAGGGGTAGAAAGGAATGATGGTGATGTTTATAGGACAGTGAATTATAAAACAGAAAGAGAAAGTTGAGAGATAAGCCAAGGTCTAGTTCTTTGAGAAAACATAATGCAATTATCATTCTTTAATAAATCTAATCAAAAGAGATTGTGACAAACACAGAGATAATTTTCATCTGTGTACACTGTGTTCAATTGTATGCTAATAAATTTGACAATCTAAACGACACAGAAGAAGTTAAAAATCTAAATCAACTGTAAGGAAAATTTTAAGTTATCATGAAATAATTTTCCCAAAAGACTACAGAATCAGAAATGATTATCTGAATTTATTTTATGGAGAAATTATTTTAATCTTTTGAGGAATTAATAATTCTCACACAACATAAACTATTCTACAACATAACAAAAGATGGAAGGCTTCCCAGTGTACCGAATAAATTAAGAATTAGTCTAAGGACGAAGGGGCTTAGAATCTCCTAGATCGATGACCTTAGATAACGGCTCTCAAACTCACATTCCTCCTCTGTAAAATGGGAATAGTTAAGGTATGAACCTCATGAAGTGTCTATAACATTTAAATTCATGTAAACCTCAGCTTAGCTATTTCCCAGGGACACAGTGCACAAGTTTGTTTTTAAAACTAGAATAACCCTGATATAAAAACTTGTTAAATATAGCTCTAAAGTCAACAACATACTGATTTAGTCAACGAGAAATAATGTAAAAATCTAAATACAATATATGCAATCAAATTCAATAGACTATTAGAGAATAATCAGGCATAAGTGCAATGACGATTTAGTATTAGGACATGTGCTGTTGCAATGAGTCCAGCTACATCAATATACCAATTAAGAAAAACATACTTTCACATTTAAAGATCATATGCCTGGTAGCACCTTGTAAGTGAGGAAGGAAAGTAAGATAACTCCTTAATATGATAAGCCAACAACATCTTAATAATGAAACACTGGAAAGAAACATTGCCACAATACACAAATGCCTTCTATATCCAGTTTAGTTCAGGGTGGCAGTGTAGCTAGCTTAAAAAAAAAGATCTATGTGTCTAAATTGCCATTATAGGTAAAAGTTGCTGTGTGACACAGTTCTAGCTAAAAAAGGTGTAAGCAGAAATCTCTAGGTCCAGCTTGGGGGGGCAGCAAAGAGGAAGGAGAGGTAGGGGGTTGAAAGTACAGGTGAAGCCTGTTCCTAATATTATTGGAGGGAACATGAAGTTGTAGGAGCAATCACAGGACCATAAAGCCTAAAGCCCCAATTTAAGGATTAAGGAACAGAAAAATTCAAGGAGCCTAGGTTTCCAAAGGCATCACATAACCAAGGTACCAGGCCTGGGAGGCCTAGCTTTAGACAGACCATCAATCCCTGATCCACTGATAGTCATCAATCCCTTAGTTGTTTAAACCAGTTACTCTGAGTGTGGCCCCTGGACCAGCAGCATCAATATCACCTGTGAACTTGTTAGAAATCCAAATTCTTGGACCTTATCCCAGCCTACTGTCTCAAAACTATGGAGAAAATTCCCAGCAATCTGTGTTTTGACAAGCCTTCCAGGGGATTCTGATGCTTGTTTTAAATAAAGTCTGAGAACCTCTGATTTAAGCCATTGTCGTTCAGGTCTCTCTAAAAGCCAAATGCTTTAACTAAAGCATTTTAATTAAAAATATATTTTAACTAAAAATATATTCTGCTGATGAGCATTCTGAGAAAATTCACCAGGCTTTCAGAAAAAAAAGGTTGTCAGATAGTTCCTTTTGAATTCCTTTAAACACAAAATTGAATTTCAGATGGATTCAATATTTAATACACATATTTTCATGCATGTATGTGTATATATACATAAATATATATATATGTGTGTGTGTGTGTGTGTGTATGTGTGTGTGTGTGTGTGTACCTGCAAAGACATTTTGTGGCTATTTTTATCATTGAGTTGTAGAAAGATGTTATAAGAATAAAAAGGAAAACCAGTCACAATTAAAAACATCAATACATCTGACTAAAGTTTTAGAATAAATTTTAAAGCAAGAACACACAAAACAATCAAATTTAAAAGGCAAATGACATATTTATAAATTTTTTTAGAAAATATAACAAAGGATTGACATTCTTTCTCTATGAACAGTAGTATAGATAAGTAAAAAACTTTAAAAACAAATAAAAATGCTCATAACATACTGTAGTTAGTATCAAATAAAAGACTCTACACATATAAATATATATATTATGCATATATATGATTATATATATTACACATACATACACATATATGCATATATACACATATATTCTAAAGGAAATATTCCAATATTAATAGTTACCTCTGAATTGTGGCATTTGACTAAATATTTTTTCAATTTTTTCAATTTTTTTGTGACTTCCAAATTTTCTACAATGAATATGGATTGCCTTTAAAATCAGAGAAAAATGTGCAAAAATATCATATGTTGCGGTTGCAAATAACAGGCATAAGAATAAGTACCATGTGAGGACTGAAGAGTCTAATTGCCAAGAATGAGCTTCCAAGAAATCTTACATAAAACTGCAGAATAGAGTAAATAAAATTTGTAACATTTCTAATTACCATCCTACTCTACTAAAAAAAATATGTTTCCTGAAATGGCGATCATTTCTCCCCAATTTCCTTGAGTTGAAGCTCACCCAAACCAAATTTCACTTTCAACCTCACCAACACTCTAACCTCACAGGCCCCTGAACTCTCTGAGACAGCACAGAGCTTCTAGGTGTATACTCAGAACAGTGGAGAGTCTCGTGGCCCCCACATAAAATAGACATCCTTTAAATGAGTGCCTTTAAATGAGTGAATTCAGGATAGGAACTAACCCCACCCTTGATCTCATTCTCTCTCTGGCTGTCTTGTTTCGCACGTAGATTTCTTCTGTGTCCTTTTTCAAGCCTGTGCCTCTAGTTTAAGTCACCATTCACTCTACCATCTAGTCTCACTCTTCAAGCTTCACTTCTCTGACTTTAACCCCTACTGATTTGGCCTTTCCATGGACTAGCAGTGCAAACAGCGACCAAGCCCTGAAGTTCCCATACTTAAATACTGACCTTAGGGGCAGTTCTGAACTCAGGGGCAGTTCTGACATCAGATCAGAGTAGCTCCATAGGTCCCCCCGAGTGGTGTTCTAGTAAATGTTTAACAACCAGCTCCCTCTGCAAAATAAATAAATAAATAAATAAATAATATAAATAAATAAATAAATATATATATATACATATATATATATATATATACACACACACGCATATATATATTTAAGATTAATACAGTTAGGTACACACACACACATTTATTGTAAATTTTTACTGATATAGAGGACATTTCACCTCACACAATTTACAAATAATAATAGAATTTACAATACTTTTTTCTGTGAATTCTATGTAGATAATTGAATCTCCCAGAATCCTTTTGTAGTTTTTTGTTAAATTCTTGTATTCATAGCCAAACTATGACTACAATAGATGAGCAAAAGTGTAGCTCTGTTATGAATGTTGGTTGATGCATTCCTTTACATTACTGAGAAAGTAGAACAATGAAGACATATGTAGGAACTTCACCAGTTTTTCAATGATCTCACTGACTTCTTTGCTCAATCAGAGAATTGTTTTTAAATATTGAGAGAATATTTCCTCAATTTTGTGTGCTATTCACACTACACCGGTTGCAGTCAAGGCATACCTAAAGGCTTAATCTGCATTTTCTCCATCAATTTCTGAAGTCTAGACAATCAACACACATTTAACCAAGCCTTGATTTGTAGTGTTCATCTGCTTCCATGATGTGAATATATCCATCATGGCTGATTTCAAGCTGCCAAAGTAGCATCACTCAATGTGGAGTTGAGAACAGATGTGCAATGACAGTAGCAGACCACTATACAGTATTTCACCTTATAGACACAATGGACATAAATAAGCTGAAAAGCATAGGTAATAGTTAAATGCAATGAAATAATTAGCAATTGGTGAATTTTGAGTATTTATTAACCTTGTTTTTAATATAATTTAGTTAATGTTTACATAATTTTTAATAATGACTGTCAAAATTCCTGAAATGTTTTTTCATGAGCAAATTGCTAGTCCCAGCTCTCCGGTGTTACTAGAAAAGAGAACTGTGGAATATATGCATCCATAAGTAGCCTGAACATCTTCCACCTTGCTAATGTGTTCTTCTAAGAAGAAGTCATATATTACAGAACATTAGGGAAATGTCCTAAAAATCTGGGTCGTTGTGGCTGCATAAGCCCTAACCTATTCAAACAGTAGGCCCCGGGCCTCATGGTTCAGTCTAAATATTTGCAAGAGGTCAGTGTTCATGAGGGGAGCCCGTGGCAGGAGCTTGCTGACTAATCATGAAGACATCGGACTGGAGTTAGAATGTATAGAGCAAGAAGTCAAAAAGACTCTTTTCCACCTTGCTGTGGTTATATCATTATTCATATTCATAGGACTCAATTCTGGTCAAGTAGGGATATTAAGTGTAGTATTTACTTACTGAGTGACTGTTCTGTGCCAAACATCGTGCTAAATACTATACATACATCATCCTTTAAATCTTAAAACAACCTTGAGTGGTAAGGATTGTTATTCCCACTTATAACCAGAAAACTGAAAGAGCAATTATGCCCTAGGTCACGTGGACAGCAAGTGATAAACTAGGATGGGAATCAGCTGTGTACTTCCAAAACCAATGCTATGCCATAGCACTTCCTCAAGCCCAGAGATCCAGGGCCTTTGAGAACCCATTAATAAAATCTTGGATGGTATCCATTCACTCTTCAACATTCCTCATTAATCCATTAGCCAAATGTCCCTGCTGTGTATCTGCTTTCAGCTGGAATTGTTAATAGCATCCTTTTGCACCATCAGAAGTGTCCTAGTTTGGGTGTTAACTTATATGGTCCCTCTTCATGTAGAAGAATGTGTTCTACATACAAGCAGGAATTAAGGCAAGCTGTGTTTCTGCCATAAAAGGAGTTGGCCAAAAATAGCAGCAGTGCAAAACCAGCATCTACTCTCTTCTTCTCCACCTTATGAGGTCGCGTCTGCACAGACACATCTCCAAGGAATCTATACATTCACATGCATGTCCAAAAGGGAAACATGGAATTTTCCAAACATAACTCCACTAATTAAAGTATACGGTCATGCCTTTTGACCTCTGAAGATACCTTCACTGATTTCCACTACCTAAACATCATCATCTTGAATGAATGATTCCCTAGACCCGACTTCCTGTGAAGACCTCATCCTGACAATCTTGGGACACTTTCCACAGTATGTTTCTCTATGTCATTTGGGAAAAGTACAAGCTTCCACTCCCAGGAAACCCAGTGGATGCCTGCAAAAGGGGCAGCCCCTCAAAACGATTAAGATTATATAATGTTTTGGGGATGTAAGGTCAACTACATCCAGTTGAGCAGTGTTGTTTGATTATTAAACATAACTCCAGACAGGAAAAAAGACATGGAAATAAAACAAAACTCAGTAAGCCTTCCATGGAAACATAAAAATAATATTGGGGGGAACCAAACAAAAATAATGGTATTTTAAATATTTATAGATTAGCTTTTAATTATTCTCTTAAAGCGTATGAAAATTAAAAGCCCTATTCTTGTGAACATATGAAGCTTAAAAAATATAAATGCAAATAATCTGCTCTTACATCTTGAATATTATATGATTTCTTTCTCTGCAGATGAACAATGTCTTAAGAAAAATTATCATATTGACAGCGAATGGTTTCACAACTTTAAATAGTATGCAGCTTTTCATTCAATTCAGATTTCTAAACACAGTCTAGTTCTTTTGATACCAATGAAAGAAAGAATCTATAGGAAATATAACAGTAATGTTTTTTGGTCTTTCCTATCAGGAAAACTACTTTTTTTTTCTGGTCTCAAAATAAGCTTATTACTAGTTTTCTTATAAGGGTCAAAAAAAAAATCCACAAAATAGCAGTCTAAACAGAAAACACATTTCTCTCCCTAACATTGCCTGGGGCAATAACACAGGTCAGCATGCTTGCTTGCATGCATGTGTGTGTCTGTGCGTGTGCACGTGTGTGTGTGTATGTGCGTGTGCAATATATATGTTATACTGCTGCTTTTCCTCGGATATTTTTTCATTCCTCTCTTGCTAACACTGTTTCAGTTCTTTAAGTATTAATGCAATCAAAAATCAAGAAATTAATCCTGATGTATAAAATACCTTAAACACCACGCACCACAGAGGGCTCATAATAATATTAAGTTACAATTTAACAAGCACTAAGAGACTAAAGAATAATACTACAGTCAAGTCACAAAAAATATAGTGCCATAAAAAATTTTAAACCGGCTACTGTGGAATATTACTTTCATTCTTTTTGCTATTGATGTACTCATTTTCGGCTAGAATAAATATCAACATTTCTTTATCAATATGATCTTAATGAAAAATTAAGGATTATTATATTCTTTTGCCAAGTGGAAATTCATGGTTTATTTTTGTCTTGGCACCCATAAGAAAAGAAAAGTATGTATGTATGCATGTATGTATGAGTTCATTTGGAATCTTCCATTCTTTTTAATAGCTTCTTCTTAAAGTATGTAAATATGTCCTTTTATTGAGATAGAATTTTTTAGAACTTTTTCTAAACCTTACCTCACAAGTTTTAGAACATAAGACAGAAGGAAATATGAAATGACTTTTAACAATCCACTGAATAATAAGCATTGATTGCAAACCTCCATAACAGCACTGTACCAAAAGCCCAACATACAACTCTGGCCTAGCCATCTAGGGCAGGGGCGGGCAAACTACTGCCCACAAACCAAATGTAGACTAGGGCCTGTTTTTGTATGGCTTTCTACCTAGTATATTTTAGTTTTAAAGAGTAAACAAGTCCAGGGGCGCCTGGGTGGCACAGCGGTTAAGCGTCTGCCTTCGGCTCAGGGCGTGATCCCGGTATTCCGGGATCGAGCCCCGCATCAGGCTCCTCTGCTATGAGCCTGCTTTTTCCTCTCCCACTCCCCCGGCTTGTGTTCCCTTTCTTGCTGGCTGTCTCTCTCTCTGTCGAATAAATAAATAAAATCTTTAAAAAAAGATAAATAAAGAGTAAACAAGTCCAGAAAGAATATGCAACTGAGACAGTACCTGGACTGCAAAGCCTAAAACATTTACCATGTGGCCTTTTAGAGAATTGTGCCAACCCCTGGTCTAAGAGCTCACAATATTGTCAGGGAAATTATATTTGCATATGTCCAACAATTCGTGAGAAACTGATTATATAATAGAGTGCTAATATGAAGAATGGACAAAAGGTAAGGTGGGAGTTTAGAGAAAAGAGGCGTTTATCACTATGGTCAAAATTATTAGGGAAAGTCCATGCATATGATCAGCTCTCAAACTTTCCTGTGGTTGTGAATGATTTGGGGATCTTGTAACCATGCAGATTCTGATTCAGCAGTCTTGGACAAGCTCAAGATTCTGCATTTCTAATAAGCTCCCAGGTGAAACCCAGTTTGCTCTTCCGCACACTACAATTTGAATAGCAATGACTTTAAGGACAGGGAGCATTTGGAAATGTGAAGAGCAGCATGGAAAGGGGACTGTCTGTTGATGCACTCAGAAACCATAGTAACTGGCTTAAGAAAATAGTTCAACAGCAGCACAAATGTACCTGTGTTTTCCATATGTTTCATGCCAATGAGACGACAACCCTCAGGGCCCAATTTTCCCCAACCCCGCTACCCAGATTATTGATACTAGACCAAAGCCAAAAGAGTCTTTTACATTCATATGAAATACACCATCATTTTTTCCAGGAATCTGAAAGACAGGAAAAGCCGTGTTGAAAGGAAAATTTTCTTATGCTGCGAACTGGATTGATATGAGCAGAGTTACTTTGCAATATAAATTTTGCAACTTTTTTCCTATCCTTTTACATTCAAATTGATCTAAAATGTTATTTAAAACTCTAATGTTTTAAATGCTGTAAAATTACACCTAAACAAGCAAAAGCCATTTTCAGCTCTGGCCAGAGTATCCTGTACAAATGAACCATTCACCAAAAGAACCATTTGCTTTTAGGACACTTCAAGCATCCCCAAGCATGCATTTGGCTGAGCTAACCTAAACACTATTAACAGTTGTAAAAATTTTAAGAAGATTTTATTATTTTATCTACTACAAAATAAACAAATTTGTAATAGTCTCAAGTATGGTTTAGGGGTGTTTTAAGTTAAAATTATGGTGACAAAGTGAATGATCTGGATTGTGCTACTTGAAAAAGAGTCAAGGGCAATCTTTAAAATCAGGCCATCTTCCTGTTATTCATAAAAGCAAAAACTCAAAGAGGACAATGAGATTCCATTACAGCCAGGGAAAAGAAAGTTTTAACCCTGAATAAGACATTTTGGGGCGGCTCAGGTTCTCCCCCTCCAAGGTTTCACTTAAAGCAGTAGAGAAAAATGTCTTTCCAAATTACCTCTTTGACACCCACAACCATTATTCCTGGGTAGATATAGGCCCAATGGGGGTTGCTATTGAAATAATCAGTGGCATTGAATTCAATTAGTGGTGCTGTTGAGTGGTGCCTGCAGAAAGCGCAGTGTGCAAAAAATATGTCCCACTCCAGAACTGAGTAACCCTGCTTTGCTTCCTTCCTCCTACCCACATCTACAGAGAGATCTCCCAAGGGCCGCTTAGTTAGAAAGGGTCCCTTCTTACTTGGAGCTACCTTTCCTGGCAACCTCCTAATTTCTCAGCCCTAGGTAAGTGCCCCAGGCTCTCTTTTCCTTTAACATTTACAGCTTGGTTTCATTTTTAGACCTGTAACATATAGAGTAGCACTCTCTGGTCCAGTTCTCAGATCAATAGCTGAATTGAGAGGCTTAAAACTGATGAAAGCTTTGACAAATAAGTAAGATGAGGAAAAGTTGAAGGAACTGAAGTTACTTAAACTGGAGAAAGGAGAATGAGAGGTAAGAAAATCAGTGATGTGCTATAGCCAGCTGATCCCAGGTCTCAAGAGCTGATTGTTAAATTTTTAGGAATTAGGCTAGCAAATTGTTAAACACAGACATTAATCAAAAGTAAATTATATACTCTTACATATTGCAAACAAAGGGAATACAAACGGGTTCAAGGAAACTTGAGGAGTGATGGATATATTCATGATCTCGATTGTAGTAAAGACTTCAGAAAGTATATATGATACTGCAGAATGATTGCTGAGACATTCCAAATCTTATTTCCTTGTGAAATTTTATGTAAGATTTAAATAGGCCTAGTCTTAGTAATCAGACCCTTCATTTTTCTCATGGTATCTGTTCTTATATAGACAGTGGTAGAGAAATTTAGAATCTCTGTTTTAGAGAATGGAAGCATGAGTTCTGCTGGTCAGTGATACTTTGTCCCATGCCACTGAAAGCTCACCTGGTGACTATAGCTTCATGATGGCACAGTTGGAAACCTCTCCAACCTACTCAATAGCTCACTTGTAGGAGCTGCGAAAGCAAGTGGCATGATTGATCCAAGGCTGGAGGCCAGCAAGGAAAGTGTACTGGCAGGTTGAGAAAGTAAGGTAAATGTGGAAAGCGGTAAAATAGAAGTTGAAACATCATCCTGGAGTATGGGCTGGAAAGGCAAACAAACACAGCCTGTATTTTCTAAACTTTTCGGTCTTTATAAAAATAGTGAGCCAAGAAATGTAAAAAAACAAAAATAAAGTGATTTCAGATGACAGCCAGTGTCTACTGTAATTTGTCTCAGATTCAGATGAATCGCTAAAATATTTTAGCTCCCAACTCTATCTTTAAATGGGATTCTGTAACATTCTATTTTGAACTTTTCAAAATCATATCTCTTTAAGTTCTTATAAAAACTGCCTAAATCATTTATCATTAAGTGTGATTTTGCTAAAGTTTGCAACAACCATCTTGTCCTTGAGAATGAGTTTGGTATCCTGCTTTGCAAACAGCATTTAAAGTAAAAGCATTTAGCAGCTGCCATTTCTCCTGGCAATTCGTGCCTTCTAATAAAAACTGAGAAACAATTAGACTGTAACTGTTGATCCTAAGCTTTGTTTTAGTTCAGCTTTTGTGGATATAAGGAGTATAGACTAATTGGCATTAGCTAGCTCAAGGAAAGAAGTTTACTCTAAGGGCTTGGATTGAAAAAGAAAAGGACTGGAATTACAATAGAACCTGGCCTTGGGACACTGGAGCTGAATGGCTGTTCAGTTTCCAGGTATCAAATCTACATAGTCATTCCAACTGTCCTGTCAGGTAACAGGGCAGTTTTTTTCTGTTCTACTACCTACAAGCTTTCTCAAAGTTTTGCACCCACCATGGTTTTGCACAAGGCCGTCTAGCAAATTCTTACTTCAAATCTCCAAGAAATATGATTGTCTCAATGTATCTTTTGTGATGGTCAGAGGTGGAGAGTCAGCCTATGGATTGGTTCCCAAAGTCAAGTGCCCACTCTAGTCCGATCAGTTTTACCTGACTGGGACTACCTGATGGGACTGAAGTCACCTAGGCAGAGGCTCTGGATGAAGCAGTTCCCATAGAAGAGGGATGGGCATGGAAGGTGATTTTAATTACAATTGCTAGTGGGCTAGCTCTAAGGAAAAATAGGCCCAATACTTACCCACGTTCATTTTGGGGTATCTTAGGAACATAGCAAAAAGAAAATTCTCCACTCATTTTGTTGTCTTTTCTGATTCTGCCAATTGTATTTATTGATAATTGATATATTTGAAAATATAATTGCCAATTGATATATTTGGAGCTGGGGCAGAGCTCTGTAATGTGCTATTATGTAGCACATTGTGATTTTCATTATTTTTTTTTCTTGAAAAAGAGACTTCTCACAATTAGCCATCCAGCCAGCAGGTAGTATCATTGTAATGTAAGTGACAAGGCACTCAATCTACATAAAATCTCCTTATCAACAGACTCTCCATTAATTTTTGTTTAATAATCACTGTCAAGCTTATGGATAATTCCTGCAAGTAAACAAGTAAGACTTTAACTTTGGTTTATCAAAAAAATTTTAGTTGTATTAAACCTTACTTCTATGTACATTGTATCCAAATGCCTAGAAATGCTAAGTTTTGGCATTTTGAATCATATTGCATTCAAATATCTAGGACACCTATCTTTTGTTTTTTAAAAACATTTTATCAAGGAGTTAATTGTACTGTAGTGATTTCAAGAGCTACATTTAGGAAGTACAGTTAATTTGAACTGCATTTAGAACTGTAACAGATTGTGTGAATTAAGTAACTTCCAAGCTAAAACTTAGGATAGCTTCCTACCACATAATGATTGCAATTACAACCATCCTGGGCATGCTAAGGTAACAACACATGGCCGTTCTTTGGGCTCCAGTCGTTCCTTTTTACAAGGGTTACTTAGGCACTATAGAATTTGGACAGTTACAGGAAATTATTTATTGTTATTTTATTTGCAGCATTAATATGCTTTAAAGGATTGCCACATGGTTATTACTCCTATAGGCATTATTAAATTCTTCAAATTCCTTCAACGATTTTCTAAGTGTGAAGTGGATTCTTTTTAGGGTAAATTAAGTCTTTTAGACAGCTATGATGCCATCTACGTAATAAAGTGTTGTAGTGAACATGAACTTTTTTTTTTTTTTTTGCTTCTGCGATTCTTGGTCAGTTGATAGGTAGGTAGGAGAGATCCCCAAGAGAAATAACTATTCCTATTAATTTAAACAATGGAGTTTCAAGTAGTTGACGTGAATGTTAAGAGACGTCACCTTCCAAGCAGTCATATCCAGTTAAAAATATGTAAAGCTAAATAATGGTTTAAAATATGGAGATTAAAAACAATCATGGCAAAGGAAATATTAGTACAAAGTCAAAGACTGAGGAAAAAGAAGGGAAATATTTGGTCACATTGGTTTATATAAGTGTTAGAACTTCACATTTAGTTGTAGGAGTTCTGTTAGACAAACAGAGGAAATTACAAAGAAGAAATACATTTCAGTTCCTCAGTGGAAGCAAATATTTTTGCCTTACAAAAGTTTTTAAAATATTTTTCCTGACAAATATAATGTATACACGCAAAAATACACAAAACAACATATTCAGCTGAATGAATTATCATAAAATCACAACTAGAACAAGAAAAAGAACAAAGCCAACACACCAAATTACTACCCCCCCATTCCCTTCTAATCATTGTCCCATCTCCCCTCCCCAAGGTAACCATTATCCTGACTTTTCATGGTAATTGACTCCTTGATTATTCTTTATAATTTTAACACTTAAACTTGCAACCCTGTACAACACCTTGCCTGTTTACATGTAAATGGAATTACATATAGTATTCTTGGGATGGAAGAGGCAGGGAGTCTGGCCTCTTTTGCTCAACTTTATGAGATTTCCGCGTGGTTGCAAGGAGTTGTAATTTTTCTTTTATGTTGCTTTGTAGCATTTTGTTGAGCAAATATAGCTCAATATCTTTAACCCCTGTACTCTTGAAGGGTGTTTGGGGTAATTTTGAATTTTACTGCTAAAAACATTTTTATGAAATATATCTTGATGCACAAGTGCATCATGCATTTCCATTAGTTATATTCCTCAGTGGGATTGCTAGACCAAAAACGGTTTTCCAAAATTGTTGTACCAAGTTACTCTCACCAGCAGTATGTGACAATTCCCACTGCTTGGGTCTTCAGGCTCTGGGTCCCTCACAGGCTGCAATCAAGGTATTGGCTGAGGCTGTGGTCTCATCTCTGGTTCTCTTGATACCCCTATTGTCATTCTTAATTTTAGCCATTCTGATGGGTGTTGAAGAGTATCACATTATGGCTTTAATTTTCATGCACACATCATCTATGAAAAAACAGCTGAATTTTTCCTTCCTAATCTATACCGTTTATTTCTTCTTTAAAATACTAAAATCCACAATTATCTAAATCCGAGTAGTGTGTAACTGCAGCTGTAAATTCAGTAAAAAGATGCCAGTGGATTCAATTTACTTTCCACCTCACATACTCTCACTCAACTACTGTCACCAGCTCACTAGCCCCCTTATCACTTCCAATCCGGATGAGTCTGAGCAGAGCCCGGCGAACTTGGACGCGGGCTGCGGAAGCGCGCGCCGGTGGCGCCCTGACCGCTCCGCCCCTTGTCCAGACGCAGCCAATCAACGGCCGCCTCTTTCGAGCGCCCCATCGGCCAAAATGGCGGCGGCCGTTGGCGCCGAGTCCTGCTTGTAGTTCCATTGCCTTACTCCTCCCGTTGCAAAATGTGAAAGGAGAAGGGGCTGGTGGAGGGGGGCTGGAGGCAATGAGTCGGCGAAGGAAACATGGGGACAGCCCTGGCCTGAAGAACACGCCGCGCAAAGCTCCGGCGGCTGAGGAATGCAGCTCGATGGTCGAGCCAGGGAAGAGGCGGCTGAGGTCGGCCCGCGGCTCAGGGCCCCACAGGGCCGGAGACACGTCTCCCCGGTCCGTGCCGCAACAAGAGCAGCCTCCAGCAGCCGCTTCGTGCAGTAAAAGTAACCCCGAGGGTGAGACGTCGGCAACGCGGCCTCTCCGGGCTTAAGCGCTGCAGCCCCACAGCCCCGCTTGCAGTGGGGAATCTTAGGGTGCGGGTGGGGGTGGAGTCCGAAGTGTTTTCTTTCTCTGGGCTTCTCCCCTCGTGAGTCCGAAAGGAACACGACGCCACTACCCCCATGGTTTTAGTCTACGAATTTGAGCTCTGCCACGTTCTGACCACCCACTTGTCTTGCTGTAGGAATAGGCCCTGTGATTTACCTGTTTGAGGGAAGGAGGGCAGTTATTTCTAGACTGCTCAGTCATCAGCAGTGGCAGAGCAAAGAAAACTATCTGATAAGACTTGCTGCCTTCTTATTCCCAGGAAAATTGTTCCCCGGGCCCCTCCACTCCCCCCCGCCAAACTTTTTGCCCTGACTTGCTTTAGTGAAGGGATCGTATAAAAAGCTATAGCTATCTCTGTCATCCTCAGAGTTTTGGGGATGTCTCACTTCATTATGAATAAACCGGATGTTCCTGTGTATGATGTCCCTCAAAGTAGGAAACTAAGGGGCCCTGAATATTTCATTCTGGTCAGTTTTTGGTGTTCTCTTTTTTTTAAAGATTTCTAATAAATCCTGGTAGGAACTGAAATTCACACAAAAGCTCTTTCTTAAAGTGTGTTCTTAAAATAACGACTTTTGTTACCTTACTTGTCTTTAGTTTACTCCCATAAAGCAATTCTGGAATGAACAAAAACAAATGTTTGTAGAAATTTAAAAGTGATACTGGACAAAACTTAACAGGAAATGGGTCCCTAAAAGTTTTTGAAGTAATTAGTGTAAGTTGGATAGAGTTGATGAAAAGGGGGCTAAACAGACTCTTACTGAAGTTTCTGCTAGGAGCGTTTTGATTTTCGAAATGTATGTATAAATTAAGGTGGTTCCCAAAGCCTCCAAGTTCCAGTGGTAATGATGGAGTGACTAGATTATACAGTATTATACAGTCATAGAGCTACTGGATTATCTTAAAATAATTGATATTTACAGTGTCAAATTTGTGAAGTATTACATGGATTTTTATGTGAAACATTTCAGTTATTAAAGTAATATCTCTAGGAGAAAATTTTATAATTGGACTATAAAAAGTAATCTAAAGGATATGTGACATTGGGGTATTAGGAAGTAAAGTAAAATGCAACAATTGTTTTTTATTTTATGTAGAAAGATATGAAACACCAAAGAGAGTGCTGAAAATGGATTTCTTGTCATCTGCCTTCAGTTCTCCTAATGATCCAGATGGACAGAATGATATCTTTTGGGATCAAAATTCTCCAATGACAAAACAGTTAGGTAATTTACTATTAATATTTCTATCTGGGTAGATATTTGGTAAATGATTAGGATTTAACTATAGAATTTCAGTAGAGTAATCGAACTTCTATACAACAGATGTTTTTTGAGAATCTTATGTGATTGTTAGGTTACGCGTGTGATGTCAGTGCGTAGTGATCTAAGCCATGCTAATTAAAATTGTTTCCTAAGAAGTGACTGCTATTTTTAAAAATTAAGTTTTTTAATTAAGTTGTTGACCATTTATAGAAATGTCTTTGTTCTTTAGGTAAAGGAAGAAAAAAACAGATTTACACCACAGATAGTGATGAAATCTCACATATTGTTAATCGCATTGCTCCTCAGGTAAATATCACTAGTTTTATAGTTTATCTTAAACCTGAAAGCTATGTCACTAGGCCCATGTATGAAAAATGTTTTGTCTTTTACAATTCTCTTTTCTGAAAATAGAGCACCAGAGGTTACTTTTACCTTTTGTACTACTGAAATGTATGTTTTGAGAAAAGGAACATAATGTATAATTGGCAATATATATTTTCCTAAGCTTATATCTTATATTTTAATTTTTTTAGAGTAATGATTTTTGACTAGAGCTTTGTATTTATTTTGTTTTTAATATTGTTTAACAATATATGGCATTATTTTTAAAGTTACTACAATAATAGAATCAGACAATAAAAATTTAAACTTTTTAAAGTTTTTTGTGATTAGTATTTGTTTACTGTGTATAGCACACTTTTCCCCATTGAAATTGCTCTTCTTAATACTCATAGACTAATACGATCATTGAGAAACACTCAAAAAAGTGGAAAGAACACTGGATTTGAATTTAGTTCTCAGTCTACCTCCTATACCGGGTGACCATAAGCAAGTCACTTAAGCTCTCAGAACTTTAGTTCATTCGGCGATAAACTGGAATTACTTGTCTTGCTCTCTCCATTGGACTATCACGAGGATTAAATTAAATAAAAATTCTTTGTAAACATAGAGCACTATAAATGTAAGATTATTTTAAAGTTCATTATAATAGTTAAATAATTTGCTGTCATAGAACCATCTTCAAAAGTTTCCTTTTCTTTATTTCAATTCCTGTACTGCTTGAATGAAATAGAAATACAAGTTTAAGGCAACCTGTATTCTGAACCTCTTTACTGTCCTCTCTTTTTTTCTTACTTAACAATATTTAAATTTAGAAAACATCTAATTTTTGCTCAGTGTCCTCTCTGTAGGAAATAAGGGATTTTTTCCTTGACATACCCTTGGATAGTGACTATATGTTCACCATAAACAATAGATGGCATTGTCCCAAACTGTGGTTATAAGGAATTACCATCATCCAGGTGGAGGAGACAGGAAATAAAGTTTTTCTTAGTGGCTATAAAATATCCAAAATTACAATTAACACAGTCAAAACAACTCTGTTGCTACTAGCTCTACATTCCATGTTTGGCATGTCATAGAAATTCATTTTACATATGGTTCATTAGTTAAATAGCTTTTATGCCATAATACTATTTACTTCATAAGTTAACAATAGATCTTCATTAATTGTGGGTTTCACATGAAAGAAGCATAATAAAATGTGTTTGGACTGGCCAGCTTAAATAGTGATAAAAAGATAGTTGAGTAAATTACTGGACCCTTTACCTAAGTGGGCTGGAAATAATAGCTCACAAGAAATGGTAACAATATGCAGGTGGTAACTTGTATATAAGAAAAAAATACAGTGAAATTAGTTGCTTTTAAATGTTACTCTTTTCAACTAATACTTTTAAAGCATGTAAATCTTTGGTAGTATAAGATTGTCATGTTCTGAAAATGACATGTACATGTTTTTTATTTTTAGGTGAGTTACCTCCTCAAGTAGTTATTCAAGTCACCTTGATATTTTCAGAGATGGCATTTTTTTTTTTAATACGCACTTTCGTTTTCCCTGGACAATCATTTCAGTTTCTTGAGGGATACTTTTCATATAGTGTTGTTTGAGGATGTATATTTTTTCATCATTTTTATACAACACTACACAGAATACTCCTTAGGATTAAATGAAGTACTGTGTTCAGATACCTTATATAGCACCTGGATTGTAGTTGGAAATCA
Source organism: Ursus arctos (assembly GCF_023065955.2). Lineage (NCBI taxonomy): Eukaryota > Metazoa > Chordata > Mammalia > Carnivora > Ursidae > Ursus > Ursus arctos. The sequence goes on from NW_026623100.1 coordinate 33,100,721, forward strand.
ATAAATATGCAATTATTGTTAAAGACATTTTTAAAATATAACACAAATAGTATAAAAACATACATAGGGCCCCTGTATATATAAAATTGGGCATATAAAGTTGTCATACCTTTCTTCTCTAAAAAGTGAATGAATTTAAAAATACTTGGTAAATGGACAAAGGGTCCATAATTAAATCATTAAGAATATTTTCCCTAAATTCAAGGTTGTTGTTGACACAAAAGTGAAAATAAATATTGAGTCTGAAAGTAAAATTACTGATTACTGGAGTATTTTGTGAAGCTAAAATCTAGGTTCAACTGGACATCTAAGAAAACTGCTTGTTGATTGAGGATTTTAAAGTACCAAGTTGTAGGGATATTTTCACCTAAACCTAATAAATAAATATAAACTGATAATCTCTCCATGCCTAGCATTTTGCTGGATGCTCATGATAAGATCAGTCCATGCTTTCAAGTATCCTATAACCTAGTAATAAGATTATTTTTAGATTGAATGATATTTATGTTCATTCTAAGTACTATGTTCATTCTAAGTACAAAAATAGAGTAGAAAATGGTTAAGCCATTTGATTTGTTGGTTTGTAACTAATGAATAAACTCATTTTCTAATTTTTTTGCATGATCAACTGACTGAAAGGAGTAGCAAGAACATCCAGGATTAAAATGGCCCTTCTTTTCCTTTATAGTGGTTAAACTTCTTTTGCTGCTTTTTCTAATTTTTGTTCTTATCCCTCCCTGCCTTATTCTTAGCATCAGTTCTAACCTTGCTCTTGACTCGTTCTGAGTTTAATTTTAAGTGTTCTCAATTCAGGTCAACGTGGATTGTCCAACTTTAGATAAAGATTATAATGGGGCTAGGGAAAATTGGAGAATTGGGTGATACAGAAAGAATTCCATATGTATCTCTCCATTCTTAAGTCAGTCAGTTTTTTCTTGGAAAAAAAATGTGCTTTTACTGTTGAATATGCATTTGTTAATTAATTAAATTCTTAAAACTTAATTTTTTAGAAAATAAGAAATTACCAATTCTGAATGTTTTCATTTCCTGAAACATAAATGGATCACTTCTTACAGCTTGTTATTGCCATTCTCCAGTTTCTCATTGTTCTGGAATATGTTTAGTAACTACCACCTTACCAGAATTTATTGTTTTAGGAAAATAATTCAGTATAGTTAAAGTTTTCTTTTCTTTTGAGGGGGGCGGGGGAGTCTGTAAATCCCTTTTTTTTCCCTTCTGCCAAAGGATGAAAAACCAACAACAAACTCCATGCTAGGCGTGTGGATTGGTGCAACTGCTATTCCTTGTACTCCTAGTGTAGCAAAAGGAAAATCAAGAGCAAAAATCAGCTGCACAAAGTAAGTTCAAACTTTTCAGCTTTCCTGACATTCAGTGGAGTAAATATTTTTAATAATACTGTTTTGGTTTTGTAAATGTATCAAAATGGCTATAAATTATATTTTTTAGTTTTGACATGTAAAATTTTAGACTTAAAATAATTGTGTTAACATTTTCAGTTTTAATATATTTTAAAAGCTAAGTAACAGTTGAATATTTATAATGACTCTTAGAAGTTTTCCTAGTTACAATTTCTAAAATTTTTTCAATAGGTTAAAAACACAAAATCAAGAGGAAGAACTTATGAAATTGGCTAAGCAATTTGATAAAAATATGGAAGAGCTAGATGTGATTCAAGAGCAAAACAAAAGAAATCATGATTTTATCCAGACAATTTCAGAAGCAGAGACTTTAAGCAATTCTAAAGATAATGTACAGATGCAGTTATTACATGATATAATTCCTGAAGTAGATAATTCTATAATAAAGAAGCCAATGAAAGAAAACACCAGAATGTCTGTGGTAAATGATCAAAATAGCATTCAGAAGCTATTTGACCAAAATGCTGAAGCAGCCTTTAATGCCATTTTTGATGGCTCTACTCAGAAATGTAGTGGACAGTTCAGCCAAGATTTGTCAGATGCTTTTTTAAACATGAGTAATACCACCTTTGAAAAGAAAAGCGCTTTAAAAGAGGAGAAAATAATTATGAATGAAAGTCTGGTCCCTGAAAAACTGCCAGATAAAACCCCAGGATCACTTTTTTGTCAAGTAGACACTCCTGGAATGACAAAATCATGTGTGACTTCTTACACTGAGAAGCCAGAAGCTTTTCATAAATACCTTGATGCATTTACTACCAGTGATTTTGAGGATGATTGGGAAAACTTACTAAGTAATGAACCTTTTGTTATGCAAAATGTCAAAATGTGTGAACCTTTCCCTGCTCCTACAACAGCCCAGATTGCTGATCAAAAGCGAATTTATAACTTCAACAATAAAAATGATAAAAATAAGTCAAGAATGAATACAAGTCTAGATACCAGGTTAAGAGATTCAAAAATTTTACAGGATCTCCCTTCAAAGACACATAACAAGGAATCAATAGATTCTGGAAAATATGGGTTTTCACTAAATCCAAACGATAAACCAAGCAAATTACCATCCACTGGAAATAAAACGAAATTTGAGAAATATTTCGGTAAAACTGTTGTTCAAGACAAAATTCAAGACGGCGCAGTTGCGTCTAATCTGACAAAAGTAAAAGAAGATATGCACACTAAATTTACTTCTGATGTAAATATTTCTGAAAAGTCAGCTTTGAACACAGGATATTCTAATGAACAAAACAATAAGTCCATTTATAATCAGTCTTTTAAAGCACCTGCTAATATAGATCCTTTTGGCTCTGCAACTTTGGGCAATGAAACCAGTGTTTCTAATCCAAATCAGACTAATGCATCAAAGTTAGGTTCTTTCTTTGATGACTGGAATGATCCATCATTTGCCAATGAAATTGTTAAAGCATGTCATCAATTAGAGGATACCTGGGAAGCAGATGATGTAGATGATGATTTATTATACCAAGCATGTGATGATATTGAAAGACTAACTCAGCAACAAGACATTAGAAAGGACAGCAAGATATCAGAAAGTAAACTTGAGGTCAATAATAGTTCCAAACATGGAGCCAAAAATATGTTTACTACAGCTAAACAAAAAAGTCAATTGGTGCAATCGAAGCATTTGAATCTGAGCAGCATTTCAGGGTATACATCTTTCACAAATAGCTCACAATTAAATAAACCAGTAAAGATGGAAAAAGGAGAAATTTGTGGAAATTCTCCAAGTTTTTTAGGTGCTACAACTAATTTAACAATATACTCTAAGAACTCAAATCGTCAGATCAATAATCTACATTATTCCTGTAATAACACTGATGTTCCAATACAAGTGAATAGTACTGAATCGGTTCTTATAGGAAATTCAAGTTTGAATGTGAGGTCAGATCATAGGAATACAGAAACTGCTACTGACAAGAAGAAATTAAGTACTCAGCATCTATCCCATAGGAGCACAACAGATGGACCTAAGAGTGGTCTTAACAGACCAGTTCGATTTCCTAAGTATACATTTACAAAGATGAAAAATTCTCAAATACTTTCCCAGCTTAGTCAAAATTGTATACCAGCAAGTATTTCTGATACCAAAATTACACAGGGTTTGGAGAAAAATAAAACTGTCAACCCATTTTGTGGGAAGACTGTTCAACAGCAGTCTTTGGCAAAACGTTCTGAATCTTTGAAACAACCTCCAAAAGGTATGTATAAAATAGTTTTCTACGAAAATTATCACCTGGGACAGTAGCTAACTAGTTATTTGTTATATTGAATTTGTGTAACAAAATTTTAAAAATCATGATGCTTAACTAGAATTCTTAAAGTGACTCTTAGAACTAAATAAGCTCTAATATACAAAGTATGGGTGATTTATGTTTTCAGAGGACTGCATTTGAGTCTTTCTTATATTTTAATACAATGACTAGCATCTGGTAGGTACTCAATAAATATTTGTTGAATGTTTTCTGAATTATTTCCTAGAAAATTATACTTTTTGGTAGATATATTGCTACGAGATTGTGTTTACGAAATACCTCATTGTTTTAAAACTCGAATAATCTTACTCCTATGTTTTGCAGAACATTGAGGTGAACAATATTTGAAAATTCAGAGCATCCTAATTAGACACATTTGCTACTATAATATCTGATATAGAAATGTTAGTTGTGATGGTTAGAACTGTAATTTACTTAGTACAACTTGTCGTTTTGGATTCTTCTGATTCCTTTCCCACAATTCTATCAAGTTCCATTGTTTCTACTTCAAAAAAGTACATCTCAATATTGTCCATTTTTCTCTCTTAACTGCTACCACCCTTATCCAAGCCAACATTTTTTAACTAGATTGTAGTTCTTTTATCTGTCCCTTTTCAATTCTAGTCTCCAAACAGAATAATCTTTTAAAAACAAATAGGCAAACATGGCATTCCTGTGCTTAACCACAACCTTCAGTGATGGCCCATCATTTTTCAAAGAAAATTCCAACTCTAGGCTGATCTACAAGGCCCTGGGTTATCACTCCTTTTCCGTCTGCCTGCTTTTTTACCTCACCTACTAAGCTTCAACTACACTAGCTATCTTTCGGTTCCCCAAACAGAATAGTTTCTTTCCTAGTTCAAGAGCTCTGACTGTGCTATTCCCAACTAAAATTACTACTTCCCAGCATTTGACACACACCCCCATTCCCATCTTTTGATTGGTGCTTTTTTATTCTTAGGTCTCAATTTAAGTGTGACTTCCTTATAGAGACCTTCCTTGAACAATCTATAAATAGGTCTTTTCTTTGTTATTTTCCATCACCTGTCTTATTTCCTTCATTTCATTTATCACAATTTGCAAGCAAGTATTGATTATTGTCTGTCCTATCTGAATAAGTAGACCTACCACAGCATCTGCCACTTAGAAGATGTTTAGTAAGTATTTGAGTGAATATCATGCAATATAATGTGAAAATCTGTGACTCATTGATACTGTAATGTTTTTTAAAAGGGACTGTGTCTGGCGTAACTACTTGTACTTCTTAATGCTCAGTTCTTTCTCACAGCCTCATGGTTTTACAGATGCTGTTTCCTTCACCCAGAAACATAGTGCCCCCACATGCAAATACCAGATCTGCCTGGCCATTTTCCATTTGTCCTTTAAAACACAGTGTTTCTATCCCCAGATAATTTAGCTTCACTTTCTCTGGGTTTCTCCAATATCCAGTGTTAACTTTTGTTATAGCATTTACTATGCTAGCTTGTAATTACTGATTTTCTTAATCAGTCTTCCTCACTTGGGGCTAACATTAGGATTCTTATCTATTATGTAGATCAATGCTAATAAGGTGAGGGAGTTTCTAGCTTCTTTTAACATTAGCTCATTGTTTTCTGTTTAGATTTTAGATGATGATTTTGTTGGCATTACTGCTACAGCTTCCCTATTTAAGTGATCCCACCCCCTTTTTTTTAACTTGTAACAGTAATATGCTAGTTGTTTAAAAAGAAAGAAAGAAAACAGAATAGATTAATTTGAAGTGAAAAATTAAATTATCTATTTCTCACAGCCATTCTTCAGGGAAACCACAGTTAACAGTTTGAAATACATCATGTAGTATTTTCTTTGCATATAAAAGCGTGCATGCGTGTTTGTATGTATCATGTGTGTACCTACACATTTATTTAATCAGGTGGAATTATATACTGTATACCCTCTATTTGGCAACTTGGTTTTGCCTTCATTTAATATAGCTATCTTTCCCTCTTATTCGTATAGTTTTGCTTCAGTCCTTTAGTGACTGCATAGTATGTCATTATACGGATGTACCATGATTTATTTAACTGTTTCTCTATTGATGGAAAGTTCAGTTTGGTTGCATGTTTTGCATTACAAACAATCCTCCAGTGAATATACTTCTACATAAATTTCTCTGTTCTCGTGTGATCATATATGTTAATTATTGAAAAATTGATGTAAGAGAATGTTTTGAATTTGATGGATATCACCAAATCTTCCCCAAAAGTCACATCAATTTATATTCTTATCAACATTGACGATGAATATTTCCCTACCTTATAGCCTAGATATTTTGAAACTTTAAAAATTGTGGTCAATCTATAATAATTTTAAATATTTAAATTTGTATTTAAATAAGTGTAATTAATTGGACCATACTCTCAACATGAATTTAGTTACATATAGTTATAACTATATTAAATACTACATCTCTGTAATATTTGCGTTTTCCCAAAACTACTATCCATCTGCATTTTTTTATGGGTGGATAATCTCTCTTTCAGTTTATCTTACCAATTTTTCTAAGTTTACTGATAGTACCTAATCTTCTAATTAACATTAATCTTCTTGGTATTTTCTACTGTTTCTACTTTCTTTTACTTTGTTACAGTATCAAGCTGCTCTCCAGGGAGTATCTCTGAAACAAAATCCATTTAACTGCCTCATTGCTCTAAGGCAGGGTTTGGCAAACCATGGCCTATTCAAATCCAGCCCATACCCTGTTTTTGTACAGCCAGCATGCTTAGATGGTCTTCACACTTTAAATAGTTGAAAAAATCTGGAGAAGAGTAATATTTCATGACCTTTGAAACTTATATGGAATTCAGATTTCATTGTCCCTAAACAAAGTTTTATTTGAACACAGTCACATCATTTGTATTGTCCATATCTGCTTGTTTTCATGCTACAATAACAGCTGAGCAGTTGCACCAAGAAACCATATGACCTTCAAAGTTTAATGTATTCACTTTCTGGCCCTTTACGGAATTTTTTTTTTCCTTTTTGCTGACCTCGTTTAAGAGAATAAAGATTAAGAAGAGCCACTCTTGCTTTGTACCTTGCAGTAATTTGAGACTTCGCCGTGTTTTTTATTGAAGACTGAGTTAAAGGAAGGGCTGATGGGAGAAATGGATGACTCTCTAAATCAAAATTTCATGGTGTGACCTTATTTACGTCATTTGAAATTATTTTCCAGGAATATCACCAATCCAATTGTAAAACCAGTTTTAGGGAGCTATGTTCTTTTCTGTTGTCATGGATTATTAACCTGTTTTCCTTCCAGACTTATGGTCCATTCAATGCAATTCTGTGTGTGTGTATTCTGAGTTTATGTTTCTCAGCTTTGAGACTAAAATAGTAAGACAATTAGTCAAGCTAATTATAAAGTATCTTGTAGCATCTTTCTGTAAGGAAAAATAGCTACAAGTCTGTGAGATAATTAGTTTAGGAAATAAATAAGGCATCAGAGTAATCTGGGGAGTTTATCTGAAATATTTATCTCTTACCCTGAACACCCTCTCCCATTTCCAATTATACCAAGAAAGGAAGGGGAGACAGATAATTTATTTTGGACAAATAATCTCCCTTAGTTAACAAGGGAAATGTCTTACAACAAAGTCTGAACCTTTGTCTAGATGGTAGTGTAAATGATACTTCTCTGCCAATAGTACTACAGATTCTTACTCCATGAGAGGCAGATTTTACAACATAAACAGTTTTACCAATACAGGGGCATGTAAATACGATTTAAGGTGATAGTCTTAATTTTAAAACATCCTTAAATGAGAAAATACATTTGCTAATTTTTAAGTTTGACTTTTATTAGCATTATATAGATAATCTAATATTTTTTAGCTCCAAGTGACTATACTGTGGAATTAAATTCATTTTATTAGAACTCAGTATTTTGCAGAGATAGAATTGGATGTATTATTAAAATCAAAATTATTTTCATTAATTTAAAACACATTGTTTATTTTATAGTATATCTCCCTGAAGTATACACTACAATATGCTGCATCGGAATATGTCAGAACGCTTCACATTTCTGTATACTTAAAAAGACATTCAAATTGAAGATTTTATTCAGATATTCTTCTTTTTGCAATAATTTTCTAATGTTTATATAAAATGTATTCTCCAAATAAAAACATTTGACAGTGAATTATATGCTTATTGTCATGATAGATTTCACTAGAACACTTTAAAACATTTTTCCTCAATGGCTAAAATGAAAATCTTGGAGCTCTATAGAGGAAAGAGGTTGGTGTGAATATTAATATAGCTTATAGTAAAAATACATTTGAGATGTTTGTATTTAATTCATTATATTTCAACTACTTTTCTATTAAAGTTTATATAACATTTAAAATCCCAGGTTTTAAAAAATACTCATTTGTCGATTATATACATTAGATGTCCTTATTCACAAGAATTATATGCTAGGAAGTTAAAATGTACAGTTTTAATCAAATGAACTTTATCACACTGTGAAAAGGTATATAAAATAAGAACAGATTGATCAGTGCTTGATTTTCTTTTGGCCTAGAGCACTGTATCTGTATGTGGAATATCATATTTAGTAGTTCAGTGTGATTTAATAGTTATACCAATATGACAAGTCTGGGTAATAAAGTAAAAATTAAAATTCATACTCAGTATGACTTTATAGTCTATAAATGTAATATCTATATTTTGTTTAATTTTTAGAGGAAGAAGAGAAAAATAAAAAGTATTCTCCTGAAGAAATTCAAAGAAAAAAACAAGAAGCATTGGTTCGAAGAATGGCCAAAGCACAAGCATCATCTGTAAAGGCAGCTCCCACTTAACTTGATTTCTTTTATGAAATGTTAGTTGTAAGATGTAACAAAGACAGTTAATAGCTATCTATGATAGGAAATATTTTTTCTTGATTTCTCTGTGAGAAATTTAATGCTGACTTATAAAGCATGGACTTCTTTTTTTTTTATGGACTTGTATTTTATTTAATAAATCAATGTTTGCAATGGTCAATGAAACCTTTCCTTGGAGAGGTATGTGAAAATAGTTGCATATAAGTTTTGGCAGTTCAGGAGAATTAACGATTATGTTGTAGAATTATACAGAGTAAAGTAGTTGTATTTTTAAATATCGTTGATCCTCCAAAAATAGGTAATCTACTAATTTTTTTATTGTAATAACTTCCTAATACAAAGCTTCAACTCACTAAGTAAATAGGACTATTTTTTTATAGTTTTACTTTCAATTCAATAACTATTTCTGTTTTTTATACATTTCTGAATTTTAAATATACTTTCATATTCTTAAGAACATCGTTGGTGGGAAATAAGGACTTCGATTTATTTGTAAGGAAATCACTATTTTCAGTTCCTAGTCTGAAATAGATCTTAGAAAACTTTAGTTTTCTAAAACATGATGTATTTTGGAAACTTTCCACTATTTTTAGGGAAAATACTGATTTAAGTTTAGAAAAAAGAAAGACTGGCTATATAAGTAATATAGTATTATTAACATTTAGAACTGTCAGAACCTTTAGATATCATCTGGTCCAACTTCTTTATTGTATGGGTGAGAAATGAATACTGTTATTCTGAAAGTCACAAGGCAAGTTAAAACTGTGCTGGGATTAGAATGATTGCTTTCATTCTAATGAATACCTAGACAATTGTACCATTTTCTTCCAAGTATTAATTAGTATATAAAATAACTTGTTTGTAGGAGCATTAATTATTTCATAGTATAAAAAAAATAGTAACTCAGAGTATGTTAAGGACTGTTTAATAATAATGCTCATTGTTTCTTGTATTAAAGAATTCATTCCAGGATATAAAAAAGAGAATCTTTCTCTTTTCGTTTTCCTATAACTATTTAATTTTCCCTTAATTAATTTTCTGACTTACTTGATCATCTCTATTACTCTATTTTTTTTTCTTTTCGTCTGTTTAGAATTCACTAAGCCAGAAAATCTAAGCAGAGGTCATAAGGGCAGTAAGGATGCTTTATTTGTCGTAAATGACTTTGGGAGACCTGATGAAAGGTATAGGTGTGAAACACTTATTAGTGCATTCACCACTGTTCCGGTGTCTTACAGCTATGATAATATCAAAATAATTAAATGCATTTTAAGGTATGGCTATATAGAGATATATCACTCTGAAAATTGTATTTTCATATATGCAGTGGATAACTGCATTCTGTAACACATTCTTCTTCCTTTAGGTATTATTGGAAACAGTAGGGGTTAGTGGCCCTTCAGTGAACACACAGAGGGCTGTGTGGATAGTTTCTCTAGGTTGGCGCTATCCAATCTCTAGGAAATCTGTTTCTACATAGAGAAGGAGCAGTTGGTAGGCCTGGCAGCTCTGTTCCAGCTCAAGCTCAGCTGCCGTTTATGCATCTCAGGATGGCTGTAGAAAAACTGACCTTAATAATGCCATGATTGCAGGAAAGTCTACTGCAGAATAGAGCCCATCTATCAGTACTCTTTCTTGCTTGCTACAGACAGGCAACCCTGATCCCGGGAAAACTTGGGTTGCTTATTACACAGAGTCAGTTGTATGCAGGCATGTACCACACCTTGGGAAACAATGCTTTATCATACTCCATTATCACTAACTTTTACATTCCTCAGAACAGAGGCACCTTACTCATCTCTGTCTACCCAATACTGATATTCAGTAGTTACTTATTAAATATTTTATGAATTTAGATACATTCTGATGGCAGAGTTCTGCCTCCCCCTACTTGAAGCAATTTGACTCTGATTCCCTGAGCTATTCAGGATTAGAAAATGTTTCTAGGAACAATTTAAATTTAACCTAATACTGATTAGTATAAGTGACAGTTTATCTAAATAACCATGATCTTCAATTCTTGCCAGAATATGATGATCAGAATTACTTGTGAGACTCAAAAACAAAACAACAAATTTGTGTTGTGCCTTCTTAGACTTCATAAATGAGTACATCTAGGGGTAGATCTCAGATAGTTGTGCTTTTAAAGTTCTTTGGATAATAGCCAACAGGGTTGAAAAGAAACTGTAATTGCTAAACTTCTATAGGTTGCTAAATGTTTTATTTACCATGCATGATTTTAAAAAATTACCATTAACTAATTTGCTTCTCAAAACAACTATGTAAATAACACTTTTATCACCATTTTACAAGAAAAGCTGAAGTAAGCATATTAAGTGACATTCTCAAGGTCACACAATTAGAAAGTAATTGGAGCCAGAGTTTGAACCCAAGCAGTCTAATTTCAAATACTGTGATCTTAACTATTGAGCATACTGTCATTCTTGGAAACTATTCATAAAAAACACTTATCTGTGGAAATTATATGTGCAGGAAAGAATTGTTACATTTCAGGCAAGTGTGCCAAAAAAACTCACTAGAATTCTATAGCTTAACTGTATAGCTCAGGAGAATTTTTTTACAGTCCCAGTTGCTGTTACAGATGACTCCTAAATTTTATGTGTACATGGGCAGCTGGGTGTGTATTGTTTATATGAATCCACATAGAGATCTCTCCTTTTTCATTCAACCACTAAACAAAAGAGTAGAGAAATACATAAAATGTGTAGCTATTTGAAATGTCTTCATTTTACTTCACTATTTTAGTAACTTCTGGGTGTTCTGGTTTTAAATCTGTTAGGGAAAGCTTAATTGCCTAGTCTAAGATGAAATGGCATACCTCTAGCTGCTAGTAAAACTCTGATCCAAGTAATAAAATCAAGGTTTCTGGTTAGATTCACACTATATAGAAGAGTGGTATTCTGCATTTAATTTGTTACGATATGTTATTGTTAAATCCAAGCTCACACAGATTGTAGTTGGGAAAAGGAAAAGTATTTTAATAGTGTTTTCAGATAACTATAGATATTCTTTTCTGATATTACACAAAAACTCAAGAAGTGGTAGTTTCTTAAAAGACAGCTCTACCTTCTGTTTCCAGCCAAGATGGAATAATGAGGACTGCATGTACCCTTCTTGCTGAAAGAACCAAATAAACTACATGGAAAAGTGGATTTCAAGACCTGAGAATGAGGAAACAATGGAGCCCTACGATTTTCCCAGCTTACTTCCTTGAGGGAGTTTCCAGACCATGATGCAAGGAAGAACTGAAAAAGAGCCCAGTAGACATCATGAGCAAGAAAATGGAGCTGAGAGTCTAGGGAGACTAAGATAGCTAGAGTTCACAGGATGGAGTACCTGTGAGAAGAGAAGACTGAAGTCCAGAGATCTGCAGATATCCCCCTTGAGAATTAAATGCAGTACTGATTAGGACATATATGTGAGGAAATGGAGGCTGGAAAAAGACATCCAAAGGGATTAGAGAGAGCAAACATTGTCCGGTGCTCACAGCATCTAGTAACAATGCCACTTCTCACCAACCAAGGTCACTGGGTAGTAACTTGCCTGAGTAGTGAGGAATGATTTGCCCTAGGTTGCACTGCTCTGGACCCACCAAACAAACCTAAAAGCAAGGTCAAAAAGGATCAAACCATTCCCACATAACAACAGCATGCTAGAACAAAGCGTAAAAATGCTTCTAGGAAAACAAAAATGCCCAGCACCTGTGAAAACAATGACTGCCCTCTAATTAAAGATAACTAGGCATGCAAAGAACCAAAAACACAACCTATAATAAGAATCAATTGAAACAAACCTGTACCTGATGTAAATGTTAAAATTAACAGATTAGCTATATTAAAATAGCTACAGTTAGTACATGTGTTCAAAAAGTTACGTAGAAACATGGAGGATATTAAAAAGACTGAACTCAAACTTTTAGAGATAAAAGCTATGGTGTTCTAAGGTGAAAATACACTATGTAGGATTAATGGCAATTTACACATTGCAGAAGATTAATAATTAGTGAACTTGACATATCAATAGGAATTATTCAAACTGAAAAAAATTTAATGAACAGCGAGTTGTACAACTTTAAGTAGCCTAGTGTATGGTTGGTTAGAGTCTCTGAAGGAGGAAGTGGGGGGACAGTATACAGGATATTTGAAATAAATAATGACCTAGCAATTTTCAGAGTTTATGGAAACTATTAACCCACAAAGAAATTCAATGAACTCCAAGCACAAGAGATACATCATAGCCAGTATAAAATCATAAAAGCAATAAAAAAAGATGAGAACAAAGGAACAAAGATGAATATAACAATTTTCATCAGAAACAATCATAGAAGACAATGGAGAAACATCTTTAAAGCACTGAAAGGAAAAACCCCCGCCTATCTAGAATTCTATACCCAGCAAAATGTCTTTTGAAGGCAAACATGAGATAAAGTTGCTTTCAGACATAAAATCTGAAAGAATCACTGGCACTACAAGAAATATTAAAGGATGTCTTTCGAGCAGACAGAAAATGATATTAAATGAAAATGGGTTTACACGAGGGACTGATGAACACTGGAAATGATAAACACATGGGTTAATATATAAGATTTTAAAAAATTATTTAAATCTTTTACACAATAATTACTCATACAAAAATAACAATGTTGTGGGGTTTATAACATAAAAGTTAAACATGACAGCAGCATAAAGGCCAGTAAGAAGAAAAAAAAAAAGAAAGAGTAGACAGTCCTAGTCTTGCACATTTTGGCATGCATGGGTTTCAGTTACATAACACAAGTTTCCTAACATCATAGTTCAGATTTCTGTTAATACAGTATATTAACTGAATACTTGGATAAAGTACAAACCTTATAGCTAACTCAGTCCACAAATCACTACATAAATAATAGATGTGGATTATGATGCATGATCAATCATGTCATTTAATTGTGTCAACTGCCCAGTTGACATTATTTCCAGTTAAGAGCTAAAGAGATGGGGGTTCAGTTTTTCTATTCTGAGCTATACCCTGTCTTAAGACCAGTTCAGGCTGACTCCATATCTCATGGTCTTTCCACAATAATTATTTTCTACTTTATATATTCAATAGTCACCATTATTCTCATGGAGCCCAACATGGGGCTTGAACTCATAACCCTGAGATTGAGACCTAAGCCAAGACCAAGAGTTGGGTGGTTAACCGACTGAGCCACCCAGGCACTTCACCATTATTTGTAAATTCATCCATTCTTTTGCTGTGATTGGTTTATGGTGTTATATAGGGCTTCTTGTTTTTGTTTTGTTTTTAATACAATGGACTTATATTAAATGAATGAAGATTTTAAATTTAGTAGAAAACATTTCCTTCTTTGGTATGAAGGATTTAGTAGTATATTCTAAATGCAGATATAGACAACATTGTTTAAGTGCTGAAGAGCTCGTGTTCCATTTATTTTTTTTTTAAGATTGATTTTATTTATTTAAGAGAGAGGGAACATAAGGAGGGGGAGTGGCAGAGAGAGAAGAGGGAGAAGCAGGTACCTGCTGAGCAGGGAACCTGACGCGGGCTCAATCCCAGGACCCTAGGATCATGACCTGAGCCGAAAGCAGACGCTTAACCAACTGAGCCACCTAGGCACCCCTCCTGTTCCATTTATAACATAGTTTGGGAGTATTCTCTGTAAGGCAGAGTGAAACAGATGGAGAAAACAATCCTGGACACTATTTAGTAACCTCAGATTTCTTTCTAGTTTAGTGCAGTTTCAGCTGTGCAATCTCCCAAAGACATGCAAGAAATAGAAAATGTTAAGGGAAGAACAATGAAAATGAGCTTTAAAATAAGGGGTATTTTCACATGACAAGACACTTATGAATATTTTAAAATTTAGTTGTAAAAACACCAACTAATTACTTGCCTGACTGCCTAGCATTGTAATTTTTTTTTATTTTTTCAAGCAATATTTAAAATAAATGCCAAGAAAAGGAAATAAGGCATCTAGTAAAATAGGTGAAATATTTGAGTAAAGTATATTACATCTAGCTGAAAAAATACACATTTAAATGTGCATCTTTTAGCTTTAAGATATGAAACATGCAAATCATTATCTCTACATCCCAGTACACAGAAAAGAAAATTTAAGCCATAGGGACAATAGTGCTTTAAACTCTTGGGAATTAAAACCCCACATATCTAAATTATAATTATTGCTAAAGCTATTGAAATAGCATTTCCAGAACTTGTTAACAGTGTGCTTAGAAAGAGAACCACAGTACTTGGCACTCTAGACATTTTCAGCATTTGTGGATATGGCTTTTACTAATGAACTTGTTCAAGTAATTCATCAAGCTGTTAATCCTCTGCTTTAGATTTCAATTGACAATATTTTTCTAGTCTGTGGTACTACACTTACAGACTCAATGATTTATGTTAATAAATTACACCTTTTACTTGGTTCTACCAATGCACTTTTTGTGGTGTTGAAAGTGTTATTAGTGATTCAAAAGAAAAAAAAAAACACATAATTTTGAGGGGTAGGGAGTTGAAGAAATATAGCTTACTTTCATTTATAACAAAATGATCGTATTCAGAGGGGCAGGGGGTGGGGGAATGGGATATGCTGGTGATGGGTAGTAAGGAGGATACGTATTACATGGTGCACTGGGTGTTACACGCAACTAATGAATCATCGAACTTTACATCAAAAACCAGGGATGTACTGTATGGTGACTAACATAATAAAAAAATATTATTATAAAAAAACAAAGCAAAACAAAATGATTGTAGAGAAAAAAAAACTACCAGGTAGAGGTACTCAACTAGTTATTTGAATACTTCCAAGTATCTTTGAAGCAAAAATAAACATAAAATATTAACTGATTTTTTAATGTCTCAAGATTTATTTTTGTGAATTTTCACCTATACATGAAACAATATCTAATTTGTCATTGTTTGTTTCCATTATAGTTACTCTGTTTTCTTAAGCATACCGTTAGTATGTTCCTACCTCAAAATTCTAATATGCAAAAAGGAATTGTGTTTATTATTCACTTAATTAGTACTTTCACTTGTACCTCACATTTCAGGATCATTTTAAAAAACAACTAATGCTAACACTCGTTGGGCACTGACATAAGAATATGCATTATTTCATTTAATTCAATATGCCTATGAAGAGGATATTGCTTCATTTTGTAGATATCGGAAATATGTAAATATAAGGAAACATAAAGTAGTTAACTTTATGTGGGAGAGCCAGAATTCAAACCAGTCTGGAACAAGTATTCACTCTTTATCAGTACTCTATTGTTTCCCATAAAAAATGTGAAATCCACATCATATATATGAGGAAACTGAAACTCAAATGAGGCTAAGTGACTCAGTCAAGGCTATATTCATGGCTAGAACCAGTACTAGAACTCAGATCCTCCCAACCTTGTCCTACTTAATTTTGCACTGGATGATGCCTGTAGGGCTGAACCTATTTTCTGTTTAGAGTAAGGAAATATAGAAAATTGCTTATACATCTATAAGGTTGTTGAATTTTCACTGCTAAAGGGTCTATTTTTAAATATATTTGACTAAGAGATGCCTGGGTGGCTCAGTTAAAAGTCTGCCTTCAGCTCAGGTCATAATCCCAGGATCCTGGGGTTGAGTCCCACATTGGGCTCCTTGTTCAGCAGGGAGCCTGCTTCTACCTCTGCCTGCAGCTCCCCCTGCTTGTTCTTTCTCTCTCTGACAAATAAATAAATAAAATCTTAAAAAAATAAATAAATAGATATATTTACTTAAAATATGCAATAAAATAATGTAAATAATTCGGCTATGTTCAAAAGCCTGAAAAATAAATTCTAGGTTCCAAAACCACTAAAATAAAAATAATTTTGATGAGTTTCTTTTTACTCTGTATCTTTTAGTACATTGTTACTTTAAGCTCATGACTAAAACTTTTCCTCAGTTTTCTATAATAGTTCTATTGGCACACCTTATTTAATGAAATTTCCTAAACTTATCTAAAGTTGTACATAAATATGTACAATAGAAACTCGGGGGTGGTGGGAATCTCAGGACAAAAAAAGTTTTCTGTTCAATTATATTTTCAGAATTATTTATTTTTTAAATTAATAACATTTATTAAGAACTTTGTATGGTCAAAAACTCTTTGGGGGTGTTTTGATTTTAGTCTTAAGTAATTTGACTAGTATATCTCTAGGCTTGGTTTTCTTCAAACTTGTTTCAGATTCACTGAGATGCTTGGATTATAAATTTTTGTCTTTCATTAAATTTGGGAAGTTTTTGGTCATTATTTCTTCAGATTTTCTTCTGCCCATTCTCTTTCTCTCCTTTCCTTCTGGAACTCTAACCACCATTTTGATATTATACTACAGGTACCTGAGGTTCTTTATACTTTATTTCTACCCTTTTCCCCTCTCTCTTCTTCCGACTGAATAATTTTTATTGATCTGAATTCAAATTAACAGTTCTTCCACTGTCAACTTCATATAGCTCTTTTACCCATCATATGAACTTCTAAAATTTCAGATATGCATTTTTTAGTTCTACAATTTCCAGTTGGCTCTTTTTAAAAATAGTTTCTCTGCTAATTTTCCTATCATTTTATTCACTAAAAGCATATTTTCATTTGTATTATTGAGCATAGTTTTAATAGGTGCTTTAAAATCCTTGTCTGATTATTCTAACATAGTGATCATCTTAGAATTGGCCTCTGCTGATTATCTCTTCCCTAGAGATTGGATCACATTTCCTGGATCTTCATATATCAAATGGTTTTGGGTTGTATACTGCACATTATATCAGTTACGTTGTAGAGACTCTGAATTTGGTTATATTCTTCCGATGAGCCTTCATGTTTTTGTTTTGGCAAGTGGTTAGTTTGGTTATATTCAAACAGAAACCTCTGCCTTGCCTATGGTGAGTGGAAGCTCAGATCTCAATTCACACTGCCTTCAATCAGCTCACTGCTTAATTTCTGGTTCCAGGGCCAACCAGCGATTTGGGCAGAGTTTGCCCAAATTTTTGGATTTGCCTTATCTGGCTCTCTCCTTTCTGTTTTCTCTCTCACAACTCTGCTTGTTGTAGCTCCTTCCCTTAGTTCTTCTAAACAAAAAGATAGCAGATTTTCTCTCAGCATTTTAACCACTTTGCACTGTGCTACAACTGTGCTTGACCTCAGAGTAAAATCTCAGAGAAAATTCACTTTCTGAATATTATTGCCTCCAAGTTTTAGTTTTCTTCTAAAATCTGTCTGCTTTTGTCAATTCTTTAGAGCCCTCAGGTTGCTGAACTTTTAATTCTGTCCATAGTTTTTAGTTGTTACCTATAGGGTGAAAGGAGATGGTCTGTTAGGAGATTTTTTTTTTTTTTTATTTGAAGGAAGAACTGTCAATTTTAGATATTTGAAATAGAAAAGAAATAGTATACAGATTTTGTTCAGGAGAAGCTCCCAATCTAAGTATAAATATGTCATATTTTCACAAGGCCAAAATAACACAAAACATTTACTTTATTTCAAAGATTTTATTTATTTATCTGAGAGAGAAAGAGAACGAGCAGTGGGGAGGGGCAGAGGGAGAGTGAGAGAGAGAAGCAGACTCCCTGCTGAGTAGGAAGCCTGATGCGGGGCTTATCCCAGGACCTGGAGATCATGACCTGAGCCGAAGGCAGGGGCTTAACTGAATGAGCCACCCAGGCTAACACAAAACATTTAGATACAGAAATCCATATTTCAACTTCTAAACTAGCTAGGAAAGCATGGTTCTACTCTTGGTTTTGTCATGATTTGTCAACTAAATTTCTCTGGACATTTGTGTGCTCAATATGAAAATGAAGGGATTAAATTAGATATCTAAGATCCTCCCAAGGTTCTATGTTTCTAAAGGAAATAGGTTTATTTGAGTAGGTTTTATGTTTGTGTGCAATTATTATTAATATACTTTGAAAATCATAATGCTTCAATTTAATATCAAAATTTTAATTAGGAGGTTCTAATCATATAACTTCATATAATAGATGGTTCCCGGAAAGATTACATATAAATTAGTATTATATAATATTTATAGTACATAACAGATGACTATCATTTATAGGAATTGTGTGGATTATTCTTTAGTTAAGGTCCTTTTTGTTAAAATAATCACTTCCTAATTTAACTTTTGTGTAAATGTACATTCACACACACAAAACTGATTACAGATATATGCTTTGTGTTAGAAATATAAGAAATAACCATAATTTATTGCCATGATTTGAGGTAGCATAACCTATAAGCTTTGTTGTATAAGATTATACATATGTGAAAATTGAAGTCCTGAAAATTTAAACCAACTTAAAAAGAGGTTTGTTTCCAAACTTTAAAATTATCTAAACCCATTAATATTAGCACTTTCATTAGTTTTCCACTCAATTTTGTAAAATATGGGCAAAATATATTAAAATATTCAAATAACTGCACAAACACCATTTCATATGAATGGTAATGCTAGGGGCACCTATGTGGCTCAGTCAGTTAAACAACCAACTCTTGATTTCAGCTCAGGTCATGCTTTCAGGGTTGTGAGATCAAGCCCCATGAAGGACTCAATGCTAGGCATGGAGCCTGCTTAAGATTCTCTCTCTCCCTCTCCTTCTTCCCCTCCCTCTATTAAAAAAAGAAAAAAAGAATGGTAATGCTAACAGGAGGTGCATACATGTAATTTTAATAAATGTGGTATACAAAAAGAGGTATAAAGACTGTTGATGTGTGGTATTTAACATTTTAGGTTTAAAGCTGGATTCTGCAAATAAGTTGTTTCTAAAACAGTTGAAAATAGTTTGATGAAATTAAACAGTGTACCCCATTATTTAAATTATTTTGTGATAATCCATTCTTTAGGTAAAAGTTGTCTTGGGGTCAGTCTGTCACTCTACATTTACCTCTGTATCCCTTTCTGTGTCCCTGCGTGTCCCTCTCTGTTGACTATCTTTAGCCAAGCTCTCCATATAGTGAGAAAAATGAATCTTATTCCTTTTACATGCTTTTTCTCAACCTATACAAGGAGATAGGTACCCCCCATCTCCTAGTTTCCATCTCAATCACTAACAAGAGCTCTGATTATCCCTGCTTGTGTATATACAACTTTTGGGGCAGGGAAGCGGCCCCTTAATTGACAATCATATCAGAATCATGTGACATACAAGAGGGGAAGTTTCCAAAAGTTACTTTTTTTTTTTTTACAGACAAAAAAAGTAACATATTTTTATTTTCTTGAGTTGGCCTTTCCTCTCAAAAAATGTTGTTTATCATTATCCTAGACTTACTGTCCTTTGCTTTCTGAGACAGCAAGAAATAATACCAGACAACTATATAATGTCACAAACACAGTTGCCTCTTTTTTAAAATGTTGGATATAGTCTTTATATTTGAGAGAAGGCAGGAGACTGCTGATGAAAGGTGTGGATTACCTTAGGAAAGTATTATTGAAATCTCATATAACTCATAGTTCAGTTTCCAAGTTGGATATAGTCCACATCAAAGAAGACCAAATACTTTAAGCAACTTATGGGATAAAACATAGAAACAGTTCTATGTGTCTGGAAAAGGTTCTAAAATTGATAAATTAAGCTTAAAATAACAACAAACGGTCAATTCAAATGGTGTCATGTGACTGCCAGAAAATATTTTAATGTGCCCAGAAACTTCCCAATGAAGGTTCACATATAGAACCTCTATATTTCTCCTGCCATGTCAACCTTGGTTATTCATTTATATCATTTTCTATTTCTCTGATGCTGGGCTCTTGATCAGGCTTCTGCTTCTGCACTCTGTCTGGAACCCTATATGCGTGAGTCATAATGCTACTTTGTGAAACAAGCTGAAAAAGTCAGTCTAAAAACTTAACCACAGAAATCTTGGATTTGAAACATATCCATCATTCAGTTAAAAGAGGACAAACTAAATATTGTCCTACTTTTTTTTTTTTGGTCCTACTTTTCTTCCTTAGAGAACCATGTCAGAGGGAACATGCGAGCCAAAACTTTCAAAGACCTACAGATAAGATTTACCCAGTACTGAAAATCTTTCTCCAAATAGTTGAACATTATCTAATATTAGAATCTTATATTAGATTGTTTGCTAATTAGGTGATTTAAAACACAAAGTTCGAATTACTGTAAAGAACTGCCTAATTAAGCCACATAATCATGAGAGATAGTAAATGTCTTTATTTTAAGCCCATAATTTTTAGGTGTGGGTTCCATGCATCGATAGATAACCAAAACAACTGATAAGTCTTTTCATCCTTTACAAATTTTATTTCTCTCATTCATGTATTTTTATTTGTAATAATATCTGTAAGAAAATAGTTGAATAGTTGTGGTCATTGTGGGTATCCTACCTTACTCCTGGTTTTAATGAGAATGCTTCCAGTATTTTTTATATCTACATTTCAGGCTTTTAGAATGAGACACATTTCTTGCTAATAGTTTTTATTATTTTTATCCTATTATTTACCTTATTTTTTTTTAAATCAAGGAATGCTGCTTTAAAAAAAAGTATTATTATCATCATTAATGGGGACGACTATGGCAGATACTGTTTGATACTGCCCAATATCTATTCCACCTTTCTTCATTTATTAATTCTCTAATTTTAGTTGAGACCATAAACTCCCCAATATGAGGATGCCACTATATCATTTCTAAACTGCTTATGCTCGATCTATTCCAGAAAAGAGAAGTAAATTTTCATTTAGTTTAAGCCATTGTTATTTGAAGTATTTCTTATAGCCAGTGAATGAATGTATTACCTACTTAATAAAGTGACCCTGTGAGTTGTCTCTTGTTTTTCTGTTTTCAATTTTATATTAAATTATTAGGTTTCCTAATCTTAAATCATCCCTATAGTACTAAAATAAACCAACCCCACTCCAGCTATATTCTTGTATAATTCTTGAAATGTGCTAATGGATTCTTTTTGCTAATTTTTCGTTTAGGATTTTTTTCAGTTTAGTTGACCACTAGTTTTCCTTTGTGTATGTGAAATCTATTTTATACATTGTTATCAATGACATGGCCACCTTACAAAAAGAATTTAGAAAATTGTCTTTTTTACTCAATACTCCAGAATAATTTAAGTAATATAGGTTTATCTTTTTCTTTTAGAATTAATTTCTGAAACCTTCACAGTTTGGTACTATGGAGAAATAGCTACTTGACAATTGTATTCATTTTATGGTAATTGGTCATTTAGATTTTCTTTCTTCTCAGGTAATTTTAGAAAAATTTATGAAAAGATAATTGAATGTCTCAAGCAAAATAGTAATAAGGTGTTGTAAGGATTATGAAATATGTAGAATTAAAATATAATTCAACAGTTATATATAGTATAAAAGGGAAGAAATCTAAGTATACCATTATAAATTTCTTACAACATACATAATTGATACAAAGTTATATAGGTAAAATGTGATGTTAAAGATATATATTGCAAAACCTAGAGGAAAAACTAAAAGTAAAAAAAGTAAAACTAAGAAGCCAATAGTGAAGGTAGATGAACATTAATAAAATATCCAATTAATCCAAAAGAAAGCAGGTAAAGAAGAAAAACAACAACAAAGAACAGGTAACACAAAGCACAATTAGCAAGATGTTCTCTTACCCTCTTTTATGGAAGCCACATCTTCCTCTTGTTCTCTGCCAAAGGAGAAGTAGTTCGTGTGTTCCACCAATCCTTAGAGGAACTTGTGACTTCTTAAAATTCAGTTCAGGAGGTTGCCTTGTAACTCAGCTCTCTTATATGTTCAAGAAAAGTGTTGTTGTTCTTGGGTTATCCAGCTTTATATCATTTTTAGGATGGAAGACACTTTCTCTTGTGACTTCCTATATGCCAAAGAAAAGTGAAACTCCCTTTCAATAATTTCTGTCCTTTAAATAGTGTATCCAAGTTCTTTGGTATACAATACAGATTCATAACTAGTATATTTTAATTTTCAATTTTACTCTCTTGTTTTATAAAGTAAACGTTTTGGTCTCATTTAGTGATTTGGAGCCTGAATTCGATCTTATAATTCTTATAATTCGATCAATATAATATAATAATATTATATTATTTTCATACTTTTAATAAGTTTGTGCCCCACCCCCCCAGATTGTAACCTTCCTTTTTGTTTATTTGTATTTTCTTGGTAAAATTTTGCCCATGCTTCTGTTTTCCCTTCTGAATCAGGAATGTCTTTCATATAGAGTTAGGTTTCACTTTCCCTTAATGGTTGAGGTAACTTATTTATATTTATTATGATGATAAATACATTTGGGTTAGCTGTCATATTACTTTATGTTTTGCTTTTTGTTTTTATACTTGTTTAAAAAACCTTCAAATGTAGCCTTTTCCCCTCCCATGCATCTATTTTTCATTTTTTTCTAATAATCAGGAGATTTATATTTTTGTTCTTATGAATACCTTTTTAATAAGAACATTACATCACAGGGTGCCTGGTGGCTAAGTCAGTTAAGCATCTCCCTTTGACTCAGGTCATGATCCCTGGGTCCTGGGATCCAGCCATGTGTCAGGCTCCCTGCTCCCTGGGGAGTCTGCTTCTCCCTCTCCCCCTACTCGTGCTCACTTGCTCTCTCTCTGACTTGCTCACTCTCTCTCAAATAAATATAATCTTTTAAAAAACAATTACATCACATAGGATGAATTTCTTAATCCCCTATTTCTCCATTTCTTTAAACATGCCTAAGTTGTTACTTTAAGCACTGATGGTTACTGTATTTCCTTTTTCTTTTCCATGCCTTCTCCTTGATTATATTATTTTCATACTATTAACATCTATATATGTAATTATATCTGTATTAATGATTGGTGGGCTTTTAGTGATGTGCTTTGATCTGTAGCCATTAAAGATGAGGATATTGGGAATTCTCACCTTCCTTGCTCATGCTCTTTCCATCTTTTGTTGGTTGCATTATTTCTATACTGTCACGGCTTGTGACATTTATACTCTTGTAACTCTAATCTTACATTTTTTCCATTCTTCAATGTTAATAGAATAAATGCTCAACATTAATACTTTTGCCCATAGTTTTTCTTATTCTAGTAGATTACTTAAGCTGCACCTATGGGAATATTTTCTGAGTTCTTATAGTTTCAGTATTTCCTGAATTCTTGCATATCGCTTTCTTTTTAAATCATAGTTTGGCTAGGTATAAAATTCTGTGTTACCCACCCCTCCTCTTTTCTTGAAGATGTTATATTATTTCTCCAGAATCTCTAGCTTTGAATTTTTCTACAGAAAGTTCAGAGACCATCCTGATTCCCCACCCATACCCCATACCTTAAAAGTAACTTGAGCTTATTGCCTGTTTATCCAAGTACTTGTTTCTTTTTCATTGAAATCCTATACATTTGCTAGGAAATGTTTTATTATTTATTATTTTGAATATATATATTTCTTGGACAAGGTTTTATTTCATTGTGTAAATCCAAATCTTTTATTTCCATGAAATAAACTTAAACTATATTGTGAATTATTTGTTCTTTTTCATTTTTTCTCTTTTTGGACTCTATGCAAATCTTGAATCAGTTTGCCTCTTCCATTTTACCCCTTTATTTAATTTTCCTTCCTTTTCTTATATCTATCTTATATTTATTTAATTGTTTTCTGCAATTTTTTCTCCATTGTGCTGCTTTATATTTTGCCTTTATTTGGGGGATGGTTTTGTTATTTTTTTCTTTCACTTTATAGTTTCATTATAATTTTTTTCTTCCTATTGTCTTGTGATCTCTTCCCTGAGCTTTAGAATATCTTTTTCATGCTCCTTCTCCAGAGAAGGTTTTGCTTGAGATTCTTAAATTACTGTTGCTACAATAGATCATTTTTCTGCCTAATATTCTTTGTAAGATATTCTTATTTTTTTCTTCTTTTTCTTGCTGTATATTTGTGTGGCTCTAGTGATACTTTCTTTTTTTCATGACTCATCTTTAAAGCAAATAAATTTCTCTAGGATAAATTATTTTCAGGAGTCTAGTGTATGGGATAGTTGATGACTATATTCCAGGTTAGCTAGAATTATCTTGAGGACCCAGAATTTTGTGTATCAGTTTGTCTCTCTTTAACTTTCCCAAGTCAATGAGGATAGGCACTATGGAGGTTTTTCACTATGCCAAATTTCTGCACTCACTTTCTGCAGATACTTCCCGCAAATTCAGCCAATCTGCATGATGCCTTGTTTGTTGCCATCCTTTTGATTCCCAGAAGTAAGCTGGATCCAGAGTAGTTCCTACCTCTAGCACATGGATCCTATTTCCATTGTTGTAAACAAGGCATTGGATTTTGCATCTCAGAGTGCCCCTTATTGTTAAGAAGTGTGTTTTGCTAAATCCTTAAGTTTGAAGCTATAATATTCTTCCCCTTTGTTCTTTATGCATACATCCCTGTATTATTATGGGGAAACTCTACACTTAGTTTTTAGTTTATTGTTTAGTACTCGTTTTGCAAAAAAAGGAGTTTCTGTTACTTTATATCCTTCTCTGTGCTGCTTTGGGTGATATACAGGAAGAAAATGGGGAAATGTTGACATTTTAATATCATCTTCATCTTCGATGCCAGTTCATTTGAGATATTATATTCAGCACTATAGAGGTTACCTCTCTTGGCTGTTCCAATTTACAGAGATTATTAAAGCATATTTCAGGAAATACAGTTTTCAAACACAACTCCATTTGAGTTGTTTTTGACTGCTTAAGAAACTGTTATATCTCTGACTTCTAACTATTTTAGTCACAATTGTTTCTTCTAAGTTTTCTTACCCAGTCAAATGTTTAGACCTAAAATACATAATAAATGAATTTAGGTAACATGGTAGTGATGTTTAATGGTAACAAGTTATACTTCAACTATTTGGGGAAAAACGTCTCTGCAGGGTACAGATTTAAAGTATGTACTTTTTTATATTTTGCATCACTTCTAGAACTCTATTGCCCAACTCAGATTTTCATTCAACAGTTGAATGAACAATTAAAGCACTTGTTTTCTGGAACTGTTTGCAGGCTATAGTTTTATTTTGACTCCATTGCGATCTTGTGCAACAATGTTTGGACAATTATGTAAATAATTTATTGCACATTGTTCTATTTTATAAATTCAGTGGGAAGAAAGAGAATGAAATTGCTAAAATATTATTTTAGAGGAAGCATATAAAGTCCTTTTTTTAAAAAATAAAGCTCTCTATAACTTGCAACCAACAGAATGTGGCCTAATATCAGAGGAAATTGCAACACAATTTGACATGAAGCCAGCAATAAGGTTAGGATACAAAGTATATGTTAAGTCCTGTTCATTTTCACTCATGGGGTAAAATTTGGCTTTTATGCTTTTTAGCATGGGGATCTGATTTCTTTTTTTATGTGATAGTAGGACAAAGGGTTCTGGGTCAGTTCTGTGTTGGTCTATTGTTATAAACTATTATAAACCCTCTATAATTCTGCATTATTTCATCTATTAATCAGGAACAGCCATGATAACCACAATTTCTTTTGCCTTCAAATGTTGCAATCTTACCTTCCCTTGTTTTACTTTCAACAGTCATGTACTTTTTATTTGTTAGTCTAATCTATTTATGCTGGACAGTGAGATGGTCCTAAGGGGAAAATACATAGCCATCCAAGCCTCACTCAAAAGAATAGAAAAATCTAAAATGCAGTTTTTATATTCTCACCTCAAGAAGCTGGAGCTGGAACAGAAGAACAGGCTAACCCATGCACGAGAAAGCAGTTGATCAAGATTAGAGCGGAGATCAATGAATTAGAAACCAGGAGCACAGTAGAGCAGATCAACAGACCTAGAAGCTGGTTCTTTGAAAGAATAAATAAGATCGATAAGCCACTGGATTTCAGAAATTCCCCTGTGTGCCAAGATGTTGAGCAAAGCTTAATTCTGTCTTTGCCTCTTTCAGTGTTCATCAGTGCAGATTTTATATTGTAAGATGCTGATTAGGTCTGGTATAGGTCCCAGATAAGTGCTTTACAAAAAAATGTAAAGGATGTGCACATTTGAGAATCACTGTCCTAAACTTTAGCCTCTGATTTGAATTAGTTAACCTTTTCAAAAGAGCTTCTGCTACCACAGAAGCATCTCATTCTTAAGAGGTAAATGAGCTCACTACTTATTTCTTCAAATTAGAGGATAGGAATTAGAGTGGCAAAAGAACTAAGGCTAATACCATTAAAGAAGCAATTGAAAACAGTTGATTTTTCTAACCAGGCAGTAAAGAATCTCTTCCTTGTGACATCTTAAGTCACAGAAGCCATGTCTTTGAAAAACTCCTTTGTTTCAGAAAGGCCTTTTTTTTTTTTACTCCATCCTTTTCAGAATTGTGGATTGTGGTGGGGGCCTGGGGTGGCATTTGGCCGGGGGGGGGGGGGGGCAGATAGTGGGGAACTTTGGAAGTAGAACTGGTAGAGAATTTAAAAGCCTCATGGACAATGTAAAAGAAGGGAAAAGACAATGTAAGGACTTCAAGTGAAATAGACACTGCCTTTCCTGACAGATCTTAAATGGCTGGGTTAAAAACAATCTTCAGACTATAAATTTTATCTATTGGAAATAATTTTATGACCTGCAGTTGTAACCATTTCATTTGATTGTCGTGACTCTTGGGCAATTTTTTTTATTATATTTAGTAATTTAATTTTTCTATTAGATCACATGATAATTGCACATTTTGGAAAAACAATTATGTATATTTCTATTTTGGACAGAGTATGAAGTAAAAACTATATATGTGAAAAAACTAGATTCACCACTAATGGAGTTATGGTTACTTGATCTTCTTAATTAAGAGAACTGTATCAAAAATAGCAAATGTTAAAAAAAAATGCCAAAAGTTTTGTTTGGTGGAATTGTAGGATGATGAACAACAACAACAAAATATAATTCAAAATAGGTTCCTCTTAATTTTATATCTGAGGCAGGAAATATTCTAAGCTACTGGCTGCTCATTGGAATCACCTGAGAAGCATTTAAATGAATACCAGTGTCCATCTGGGGATATCACCTAAGCACTGGTATTTTTTAAAAGCTCCTCGGGCCATTTTAATCAGCATGAAGTATTCAGTACCACTATCCTCAAACAGACTCATCCCAATATTTACTAAGCTCAGTATTGCTGAAATTGAGATAGGAATTATCAAATATATTGAGTCTTACTGTACTTAAGGAGTTTACATTGCACTGAGAAGAATTACTTAAAATGAAACACAAAAAATTTCAAAAATGACGTTATTAAGAGCTAAGTATGGTAGAGAACTTCTAAAGGTGTTCTGTGAAGAAAGAAATCATAGAAGAGTAGTGATTAAAGAAAGCTTCTAAGAAAAGCTGGGACTTCGTCTGGGTTTCTAAGTGTGGTAGTTCTGAGGGTAGCCAGACTCCAAGATGACTCCCAGTAATCCCCACTCCTGGTATTCACATCCTGTGGCTTTTATCTTGTTCTCCTTCTCTCTCATTAATAACCCTGGAGAAAGCCGGTAGTGACAGTTTATGGAGAAGTACATGTGGGGAGAAATGGAGGCCTTGCCTAACAGACAACAACCATGTGAGTGAGCTTATGAGAAGATTTTTTAATTTCAGTCAAGTCTTGAGATGACAGCAGCAGCAGCTGACAGTTTGCCACCTCATGAGTGCCTGAACCAGAACACTTCAGGCCAAGAGCAGAAGACAAGGGGCACCTGGGTGGTGCAGTCGTTAAGCGTCTGCCTTGGGCTCAGGGTGTGATCCCAGGACTCTGGGATCAAGCCCCACATCAGGCTCCTCCGCTGGGAGCCTGCTTCTTCCTCTCCCACTCCCCCTGCTTGTGTTCCCTCTCTCGCTGGCTGTCGCTCTCTCTCTATCAAATAAATAAAATCTTTTTTAAAAAAAAGAAAAAGAAAAAAAGAGCAGAAGACAAGGCAATGGGAAGAACATGATGAGCGAAGAGATGAAGGGGAACTGAAACGGTACGCTGTGGTATTCTGGCAAGAGACACAGGTATGTTGCCCAGGAAATAATGTGCGTGTTGGCGGAAACATAGATTATTGAGGTTATTGAAAGATATACTAAATGGTTAATGTGAGGGAATAAGAAGCCATTGAGCTTTTGCTTTATTTCTCCTCTCAAAATTTTGGAAACTTACTTTAAAAAAAAATCATAATTCAAATGCAGGGGAGAAAATATTTTGTTGTTTGAAAATTAGCAAAAGAAAAACTAGCTGTCTTGTTTAAAAAAAGATGAGCACTACTCTTGTAAAAAATGTTTAAGTGGGCAAAGGGTTTGAGTAGAATAGGAGATTTGGTATGTGACGTAACATTTATCAATTACTAGTAACCACTGAAACTAACAACAAATTTGTATACCATAGACCGATAGCCTGGTGTTCAAAAATATCTAAATAGCTGCTAGAGAGACAACAAAATCCCTTACTTTACTAAGTCTTGATTTCCAATAATGATTCCAACTGACTTCAAATAGTTTTACTAAAACATCACCATTAACATCAACTGAGTGCTTTAGACATTTTTCACACAGCCACTTATTTCTTTCCTACAAAGTAAATACATACTAAATTTAAAGTCCAAGGGCAGCAGTTTCTAACTTATTTTTTTACAGTGCTGTAATAGGAGCAGGAAATAATTTTATGAATGAAAATTCACCTGGTTTAAGTGCAAGCTCACAACCTTCTCTTAACTTGTTGGAACGTTTTCCTAAAGAATTTTGCCTCAGGCAAGTCTCTGCTTTTAGCATAAATCAGATCAAGTTCAATTGTATCAGTGTTTTGCTTTTGGCTCACTGTTTATTTTGCAAGTAAAACTCAAAATCAACAGTAGAGTTTAAGGTGAGTATTAAGGGAATTGTGTCCACACTGCAGGGTCTGCATGAACCACCTCTGGGGGTAATTTATTTGCTATTATCCACATTTCTTCAGAAAAGCAGATAGAGCGTCCTGCTTCCTAAATTAAAACAAACTCTTTCATTTTAAAACAATACACATTTATTATACAAATTTCTGAAATTCAGAAAAATAGAAGACATTGTTTTTCATTGTACACTATAATATCACCAAGCAGAAGATACCACTATTACATTTTTCTTTCTTCTCACATTTCTCTTTCTCTCTCTCTTGATATATCTATATATATATGTGGTGGTGTTATATAATTATGATGATTCAGTATCCACAATTTTTATGCTATCTCTCCTCCCATTTGGGATTCATCATTTCATTCATTCAACAAATATTTATTGAGCAAAATACTATATTTTCTCATTTAACTTTAATTTTACACATATAATTTTTAATGGCTGCCTTAAATCCCGTAAAGTGCATTTACCATAGTTTATTTAAGCACTTTTCTATTATTGGATGTTTAGTTTCCTGTTATATTTTGATTTATGAAGTTTTTTTCTTTTAATTCTTAGTTCCTGTTAAAAAAGTAATACTTAAAAATCCAAAAAAAAAGGATTTATATGAAAAATTTCCTTCACATCTCAGACTTCCAGATTCCTACTCCTCCCCTTATCATATTTCAAATCTTCTTTTCTAAATAGTCTGTGTATATACACACTTGCTTTTTTCCCTTATACAAACAGAAGCACACTATATACATTGTTTTACGTGTTCTATACCTTCTCACTTTTATGTTAACAATATGATATTAGTCTTTTATTTGCAGATGGCCCCTGGTATTCCACTGTATGTGCGCTCTATCATTTACTTGATCAGTTCTTTACTGACATATACCTAGGTTATATGTATTAGCTAGTTTTCTAGCCTATTGGCCTGACTAGTTAGTATAGCTCGAATAATATTAAACGTTCCTAGACTTTAATAGGAATGTATCTAGTTATTCAACATTAAGCAAGATCCTGGCTTTGGCCTTAGGTAGAAAATCATGTTAAGGAAGTATCCATCTGTTATTATGTTACTGAATTATAAAAATAAAGAATAGATATCTTATTTTTATTTTAGTATGCATTTTCCCCTTTGATGTATTAACTAGTGAAAGTACATCAATAAATTTCTTAGCATTAAGTCATCTCTGTATTCCTAGGATGAATTTAGGTAATGCAGAGTTCCAATCATACAGCATACATAATGAATATCATTTATTTTCGTCTTATTTTCATCTTAAACAACATACCAAAACCTTATTATTTTATTTTAAATCCTTTGTAAATATTATTTTATTGACTACATAATTTTTCATCTAGCAGATACATTATCATTTTTTCTTAATCATCTATTATTGGGTATTTAATTTATTTCCCTTTCAAGCTATTCTAAACAATGAGACAGATTAAACAATTTTTTGATGTATGCAATATAACTTAGATGTAAGCCTCAGTTTTCTAGCCTTACAAGTTGTTTCAAGTTGGGTTTTTTGTTTTTGTTTTTGTTTTTTAAGAGAGGGAGAGAGGGAGGAGGGAGAGTCAGAGGGATAGGGAGAGAGAGAATCCCAAGCAGGCTCCATGCTCAGTGCTGAGTACAACACGGGGCTCAAGGTCACAACCCTGAGATCAGGACCTGAGCTGAAATCAACAGTCAGAGGCTTAACTGACTGAGCCACCCAGGCGCCCCTAGCTTTACGAGTTTTAATGTTAAATTCCATCTCCCTATAGTGGAAAATTCAATGTATACCACAGTGTGTCTCCTTGAGGATCCTCTCAAACTTATTTCTTACAGTCACATCTAGTTTTTGGCTTCTGCTGAATTTTTAACTCATTTATCTCTGACTTCTTGTGGAAGCTCTCTTTTTTTAGTTGGCTCAACAGAGATCAGACCCCCTTTTAAATTCTCCAAAACACAATCCAAACAAAGCAGTTATCAAAGATAGTTACGTGCAATAGACTTTTATTGTCGATCTGGTGAGTAGTTACAATGAGTTATAGCAAAACAGATAAGATTAATATTAGACACTGATGTTCTTGAAAGTCCTTTGGCTATTTGTGCTATTGAGAATTCATCATTTTGTGACTTTTCCTTGAACGTTATCTTCCTCCTTCTCCTTTCATCTCTGGAATGTCCAAGAGATGAGCTGTCCCTCTCACATGTCCCTGAAAATTAAAAATTCTTCCCATTTCATTATGAAGAACAATGCAATGCTTTCTCTATGTATCCTTATCTCCCAACTGGCCATGTCCTAAGGCCTGTCTTTCCACAACTGAAATGACGCTTCATATATTTTTTGTTTGTTTGTTTTTCTAACCAAAAGACATTTCTCTCCTAAGAAGGACTGCCTCGCAAGATTTTAACCTACTCTGCTCCCCACTGTCCAGGAGTGCTGATCAGTTTGGAACATGGTGCTTTAACAGGATGAGTCAGATAATGCAGCACTAGTACTTGTGTGGCATTCCCTCCTGTATTTTTTAAGCCTTTTGATAATGTGGTAATTACCTGCCTTTTCTGTTGATGGAAGAATTAGATTGTTGAGATCCTAACATGATGTATCTGTCAGCAGCATTGATTCATCATCACTGAATGCCAAGGTTTTTTCTGATTTAAAAAAATGGGAGGATTAATTGATCTGTGTCTTTCACCTCCTCCCTCTCTCCTATTTTTACCTCCCTCTGTATATCTCACCTCATGTTTCTGCTGCCTGTTTTATTCACTAAGAAAGATATCATGGTATAGGGGTGGGAGTTGGGAGGGTCAGACACAGTGTAAAGAACAAATTCTTTCCTCTAGGTTAGATTAACACCTAAGCCTATTTTGTTTAGAAATCTGAACGGTATGTACTGGGTTACATACCCATTTTATCCTATATACCATCTAGCCAAGCAAACTCCGTGGCTTCTCTGGCCTCCCAGGACCGTCTCTGGTTGGATTATGCTTGTCATTCTTATTATACAAGGGTTAGGGTTTATATTTAGAGCGCTGGATATAGGGATTATTGTCCCTATGTAATGTTTGTGCAATTACATATATTCACTTGAGCACAGAACAGTGGATGTCCTCTATAAACAGTAACAGTTCAGTGTTCAGAAACTGAGTATAGATTTGTCTCCAAGCTCATAGGGCCCACATGAATAGTGCAGATAAAATTTTCCTTAAATGTCTTAAATAGGACCTTGAATCTGGCTTGTCTCCCCTTACACCTTATAATCATCATCGTCATCAACATCATCTTCATCATCTCTCCCCACTCTGCTCTCTAGAGTTCACTCTTCCTTCTCTCTCCCTCCTGCCTGGAGCCAGTGGACAAGAAATGCTACACAGAGCTCTGAGAGAGGTCAATGGTGCAGAGGGTCAGGACTGGCCAGATGGTGAGAATTGAAGTCACAGAAGCTGATGATATCAGGATAAAGTGTGAAGAAAAGAAGATCATAAGTCAAGGACATGTACATTGCTGAATGGGGAAGGGGACCATCCTAGAAGTACCAGAAAAGGGATAAGCCAATTAAGCAAGAGTAATATCATATTTAATAACAGGTTCTGATTCCTGCCAACAGTGTGCCCCAAACCCTAATTAGTAATGGGGAAAAATATATGCAAAGCACTCATCTCTGAAATTTTTCATTTGATATAGATAAAATTTTATATAACTAAATCTCTCAATTTTATTAGAGACAAAATATAATCCAAATATAATCCTCAAACTTCATTTCCATTTATAATTCTAATCCACCTGTACTACCTTTTTATACAGCATAAATAGAAAAATGAATGGTTAGCACTTCACTTGTTCTTCCGTGTCTAGGGCAAGGATACAAATTGTAGTGAACTGATCACCATTTGAGTCAACTTGAGGACAAAAGAGAAACTAGTAATAAAGACCATGGCAATTCAAATGTGAAGTGATAGGTTTCTGAAATAATGGTTACTCAATGTCTCACTGAGGTGACTCTGGGTTCAGAGTTTTTGCATTTAAATTCTGGTTCCAACACTTACATACAAGTCCTTGGACTGAGGAAGTGAAAGTCACTGAGTCTTAGTTTCCTCATTTCAAGCACAGATAAAAATAGGGCCTACTTTATAGAGATGCTGGAAAGAATAAATGAGATAATTCGTATAAAGCACATACTCGGCACACAGTAAGCACTGGATAAATAGAAGCGATTACTATGACACAGGCAGTGATTAAATAAAGGCCAGCTACTACAATATTCTCAGATGCTCAAGCAGAAGACCTGGAAGGCATCCTTAACCCTACCCTATCTCATCACCTCATCAAAGCTTTGACAAAGTCCTGGCTTTCTTACCTCCAACACACATCCTAAATCTATGACCTTCTCCTCAGTTCCACTGTGACCATTCATACCCATACCACCATCATGACTGTCTCCTGGCCAACTGCCTCCACCTCCCCAGGGGTCTCCAGCTTCTACCCTTGTCCTGTCTAGTACATTCCTCAAATTGTAGCCAGAGAGGACTTAATAAAACT
The DNA here is from genome assembly GCF_023065955.2 of Ursus arctos. Classification (NCBI taxonomy): domain Eukaryota; kingdom Metazoa; phylum Chordata; class Mammalia; order Carnivora; family Ursidae; genus Ursus; species Ursus arctos. The sequence goes on from NW_026623100.1 coordinate 33,134,712, forward strand.
ACAAACCCTATCAAGTGGGGATGCTTGTATTCTGTCCATTATTTCTGTTTGTTCTTAGAATAAATCCCAATTCAGCCCCATGGTTTATAAGAGCTGGCTTAATTTAAGTTCTGTGTCCCTTCCTAGCTCTTATTTCACTACCTCTTTGCTCATTAAAGTTCAGCCATAGGACCACATTCTGGTTCCTTGTCTACACCAAGCCCTTTCTCCAGGTACTTGTTCTTCTCTCAGCCTGCACTGTCTTCTCTCCCCTTCTCTGAAGGATTGGCTCATTATTGTCATTCAGGCCTCAGTTCAAATGCTGTCTTCCAGAGAAGGCTTCTCCATCTTCCCTAAATCATCTACCCTCCAGTAACTATTGTCTCATCACCTGACTTATTTTCTCCATGGTGTTCATCACAACCTGGAATTACAATCTACATTTTTTGTTGTCTTGTTGAGTTTCTGTACCTCCCACTAGAAGGTCAGCCCCATGAGGGCAGAGATGAATCCTGTTTTTTGTTGTATCTCTAGGCACTTGGCAGACGAATAATAAGTATTCATTAAACTATTGAATAAATGAATTGTGCACCTTCCCTTAGAATGTGTGGGTTTATGTGAGATGAGTGTGTGAGCATGTGTGTGTTTATATGATTGTACATGAGTATGAGGGTGCTCTACTGCAAGTAAATATGCATGAGAGTATGTGAATGTATATGAGGAAATGCCCGTGATCATGTGTGTAAGGGTGTGTTACTGCCTGTGTATGGATGTGAGAATGTATCAGTGTGAATGTGTGAATGTGTGTGTGTGTGTGCGTGTATGTATTTTAAGACTATTAGAGAAATCTGACTTCTCTGATTTTATTTGAATCAAATACTTTAATTAAATACTTAACAATTAAGGTTTATTCAAGTACTTTAATTAAAATAATCCCATGATGACAGTATAGAACTATAGTGTTCTAACAAAGGAATATTTTATAGTCCTCTATCTTAAGAGATTGACCTCATGAAGCTAATCATTAAAATGGGATATGTTGAGTAAGAACTTGTGGGAGTTTCGTTAAATTCTATGGGAACTCAATTCCTTTCTCTGTTTCCTCTTCAAGGAGACAACCCTGTGATCTACAGGGATTTGCTGGATAAATGCATACCTTTCCTGCCTGATGCCCATGCTATTCCTACTGCCTGGAATGTTCTTACCTTGCCTCTTTGCTTGGCTGAGGTCATTTAGGGATTCACTGTCTATCTCCTCCTCTAAGCTCCAGAGGTACAGAGCTCCCTTTCTTGTTCATTGCTACATTCCAGCATCTAACATAACATCTGGCATAAGTAAGTGTTCAAAAAAAAATGCTATGTAGTAATTAAAAAGGAAAACTATTTCCTTTTTAAATATATTATATGTTAATATACAATATTAATATATATGCATCTAAGAAACGATTACCTTTCCCAAGGGCAGGGCTTGCTTGGTATATGACCCACACATAGATCCTCAATAAAGAGAAGTCAGTCAGTTGAACCTTGAACTCATACTATCCTATGCCCATGAACAAGGACACTCTGAAGTCAGACAACCTGGTTGGAATCCAGTTCTGTCACTTACTAATCACTATATGAACTTGGGAAATTTACATGGCCTCTCTGAGGCTCAATTTGCTTCTCTGTAGAATAATAATCCTATCTTGGCTGTGTCTTTCTAATCCATGCCTCCATGGTCACATTGCTTGAATCTCCTTTGTGGGGGGCATTATTCAATCTATAACAAACATTTATAGATATATGGTCTTTTCATATATTAATATAGAAAGTTACATTACTCAATCTCCTAGGGTCCAACTATGCTTGCATTCAGGGAAAACTCTACATAATAATCACTTTATCCTTTTGAAGGCTTTGCCATATTCCATTTTATAACTCTACCATTCTTTAACCAAACTTGACCAATAAACATTAAGGTTATTTTTAATCTGTATTATTTCCTTATTATGAAATTTCCACATATGTACACACAAATTTTGTGTACTTGTCTAATTATTTCATTGGAATATATTTCTAAGAGTAGAATTGCTGAGGCAAAATTTATACATTTAAATTTCTTATTTATCTTATTAAATCACCCTCTAAAAATGTTCCAATTTAAAATCTCATTTCTCATCTAAGAGAGTTTATCATTCCCCCCACACCCTGCTCAGTTCAGACTACTAACAATTCATTTTACAAGAGGCAAAACATATTATTTTGTAATTTCATTTTACATTGCTTTGATTAGTAGTTGAGCATCTGTTTTATATCTATTACTTGTCCATTTTCTCCTGCAATTATCAATCTTCTTTTTGATTTGCAAGAGCTTCTATATATTAAGATAGTAGCCTTTTATATTAAGATAACTTTTTATATAGACTTAAACCTATATTTTGGCATTTTTCCTCTAGAAAAATTTTTCCTATTGCCTTTGGTTACACAGAAGTTTAAAATTTTTAGGAAATAGAATATGCATTCCTCTCATTAAGGTTTCTGGATGTAATATTGTTCTAAGAAAAGCCTTTCTAACTGCAAGGGTATTGGCCATTACTGTTAATATGACCTTACTTGCAATTACATAATGGTGAGGCTTAAGGGCATTTCACGTTTTGCTAGTTTTTTCCTAGGTAAATTCTGGGCTTTCTCAAGGGTTCTTTTTAATAGAATCTAAATATGCATCTTGAATGCCAACGCTAGTACAGAAATATTCTGAAGAGACATCCTGATCAACATTTTATGTCAAATGAACATTTACTTCAGCTATTAATCTGTATTCTGTGTTTATAAAGTCTGAGCACTTTTTTTCTTCTGTTCTCCTCCACTGAGAGCTCAAATCACTGTGATCAGATCCAAAGAAGTTAACTGAGATATGGAGCAGACACCTGAGGATCTCACACAGGTCTAATGTCAAAGGTTTCTGAGAGTCATAAAGTATGGCATGTAATAACTGAAATGTGGCATCTGAGCAGTTATAACACACTACTTAGGTTTCATTTCATGTAATATTTTAATCACAAGAATAAACAAAGAAAAAAGCCTTGCCTGATATTAAAACTTAGAGCTTGAATTCACATACCAGTTCCAGACAAGATAGGGGTATATATTTTTTCTCCTTAAGTGTTCATCAGGGATCAGAAAATTCCAGATAAAGTAAAATTATAACAGATGGACCTTCATAAGAGTTTATCTTTCTCCCTCTGAATTCTTAGGTCCATATTTGGACTGTTTGCGTTCATCTTAATCACTTCTCAGAACTCTTTCTTTCCAATATTAACTAATATCAAAGGGTGGATGAGAGATATCAATTAAATTTTGCTCATGCTTGTCTCTCTGGGGGATTTTATACTTCCCTTTTTAGTTGTTATAAATGTAGATCCCTTCAGGGTATCCACCCTTGCAACACCTGTCATCCTTGCTTCCCTCAATGAGGTCATCATAGACGCACCTAGTTTTTGAGCTTTTCCTCTATAATTAATTTCCTTGAGTCACTGAATAACTTTATTTACCTTCTGCCATAAACTTCTCATTTTCTCTGATATCCTTATTTGCAATAAGTCAACCAGAATTGAGCACAACATGGCTTTTCCCTTCGATGGTGCTGAATTAATTTCTTCTGACTCATGCTCTGTGCACTGAGCAGTGATCAAGGCAGTCTGTGATTGTTTGCTTGTTTGAGCACTTGTATGTGAGATTATTTTTAACTGTTTGTTTAATTGTACCTCGCTGAAAGTCTGCTCTCTGTTAAACCTTGTTATCATTTGAGTACTACTCACTAAATACATCTTTCTCTTAATCTAAGTGGTTCAAGTCAAATATTTATTTCCTTGATTTTAAGATGTACCACCACCCTCCGAACACACATCCATTTTTACATTTCTGTAGTGAGACAAAGGTACATTAACTTGGTCATGGGTTTGAGACATTAATGAATTGCTGTAAGTCCTTTTTTGACTTTACTCCTCAGGTATCAAGGTTCTTTTGTGAGTTTAAGCCTGAGCTCTTATGGTTTGGTATTGTTGACTTTCTTTCCTCTTTGCCCTGTCCTTCTGCTGGATCTGGATTAGAAAGTAGCTAATCTGGGAGACCCACTCAGCTTCACCCACATCTATCAGCTCCTTTCCACTCAACACCCACAAGCCATCTGGTAAATGCCTGCCCAGTTGGTTTTTTTCTTGAGTTCTTTGCCCTTGAGTCTACAGATGAGTCTTCTATGTTGAACTTTTAGCAAAAGCTTTGTTCAGGTCAAGGGTGATTTATATATAAACACTATTTTCTCTGTCTTGGCTCCTCCTCATAAATTTTCATGGAATTTTAACTGCTGAATCCCTTTAGCTCTGAAAACAGAGTGGGTAAAATGCCAGCTTTGAACACTAAGGTTCTGTTTGTTCGACTTTCAAAAATCTAAAGGCATTTTTATTAGTTGTGATCTTTTAAACACCTCTTTAACCAAATGTGTATCAGATGCAAACATATTTTCAGATATCAAACAGAAGTTTGATGGGTAGATGGAAAAATGTAAGAATAAGCATACATTTATTTGTATCTATAAAAATATGAGTGATTTTGCTTAGTTATTTCTATAGACATATGCACAATTGGATATGTGATTATGAATCACATAAAATTGACCTATATTACTGATACATGTATATAAACATGTATAAATTTAGATGTATCATTTTACATACACATAGTCCACTTAGTGAGATGCAATAGAAACAGGGTTCAAACTATTTTCTTTCTCTGCCATTTTCTTACTTTGTGAAAGCCACTTAAATATTTTGATCCTATTTCCACATCTGTAAAATGAATATAAAACAATAATGCCTGCCTTACACACAACAGAAGGCTATACAGAGAATAATTCAAAAACTTCTTTTAAGCTACAAAATACTTTATAAATATTGATAATATTTGATGATATTTATTCAAACACTCCTCTCCCTACTCATGAAAAAAATCCCACCTTCTTAAATAGTACATTTTGTCAATAATTTAGCATTTATTTTTTCATTACATCCAATATGTAACATGAAAGAATTGAAACTTTCGCCTTTAAAAATCAGCAAATTGCTTTTAGATATATTGTATATCAATATATAATATATATATACAGTAGTACCCCCATCCACAGTTTTGCTTCTCATGGTTTCAGTTACTATCAGGAAACCACAGTCCGAAAGCAGATGATTCTCCTCCTGACGTCTAGTCAGAAGGTCAGTAGTAGCCTAACGCTACGTCACCATGCCTCCGTCATGCGACTCACTTCAATTTCATCACACAGACATTTTATCGTCCCGTATCATTACAAAAGGAGGGTGAGCACAGTACAGTAAGATATTTTGAGAGAGACCTCATAGTCACATAACTTTTTTACAGTATATTATTATAATTGTTCTATTTTATTATTAGTTATTGTTGTTACTCTTATTGTGCCTAATTTATAAATTAAATATTATCATAGGTATGTATGTATAGGAAAAAGCATGAGTATATATGGGGTTTGGTATATCTGTGGTTTCAGGCATCCACTGGGGGTCTTGGAATGTGTATCCCCTACGGAGGGGGGGGGAATGACTATATATATAATTCGTTGTATTGTATTTATTGTATTGTATAAAGCTGTATATGGTTTTAGAGACCATAAATATATAGCATAAATTTACAACAGATGTCAGCTTATTTTCAAAGCTTCAGCCCAGAAAACCCACAAGGAAAAGCAAAATCTACTTTAAAAAGTTTCATTTATTTCCCAGATGCTTAGGTTTAGCATATTCAAAATGTGATTTGTTGAAATAATGTATGTTATAACTAAATATAACAAATGAAATAATAAGAGAAATCCTATATAAACATCTGCAGCTAAAATTAATTTGAATAATCAAATAACTCAAAGACCTGAAATATCTTACAGGCTTTTGCAAATTTAATCTGCAATCAGGATGGTCTATAAGGTATTACTATACTGAAGTTTCTGGACACCAAAGCCACCCTAGAAATGTCTCAGGAGAAGGCCCTGAGCATCTCTGAGTCAAACATTGAGAACTGACCCCTATAGTACATGCTTGCTGAGACTTGCATTTATACTCTCTTTGTTGTGGCTTTTAAATGTAAAGAAGCTTTCTCAGCAGCTATGCCCAAGAATCTTCAAGGACTTAACCTCAAAATCGCGTGGGTGGAGTCAATTTGGACAAATCCTTTATCCTGGAGGCTCCAGTCTTATGTTAAAAATACATTTTCTTTTCTTGTAGGGTGAAGAACCTTCTAGTCTGTGTTGGCTGCTCCCAGATAGAATGAGTAGACAGGGTCAAGCAACACCAAATGAAATACAACTAATATTAAGAAGTAAACTACCGCATCTTTCTTCTTCCCCCTCCCACACTCATAAATGTGCCTGTACCCATCTCCTAAATTTACCACTTCCCGAAAAGCAGTGGAATATAATTTCCCTCTCCTTGAATCTGGAGAAGGCTTGAGAATTGGTTTGTAACCAATAGAATGTGTCAGAAGTGACACTGCATGACTTCCGAAACTAGGTAATAAAAGAAGACAAGCTTTATGCCTTGTACACTGGGACATCAGCCTTCAGAGCTCTAAGCTGCCATGTGAGAATCAATTATTCTGCTAAGCTGTGAGAAAGCCTAGCCCACATGGAGAAGCCACATGCTAGTGTTCCAGCCAACAGCTCCAGCTGTAGTCCTAGCTGACAAGCAACATCACTATCAGACATAAGTAAAGATGCCTCCAGATGATTCCAGGCCCTAATCTTTGTATCTTACCAACTGAGGCTCCAGACCTCATGGAGCCAAGGCAAGCCAACCCCACTCTGCCCTGTCTGAATTCCTGACCCAAAGAAATTTTAAGGATAATGAAATGGTTATTTTACATTGTTAAATTTTAGGGCAGTTTGTTTCATAACAACAGTAATTGGAATACCTCCTTTTTGAATCTAGCCGGCCTCTTGACTTGCTTTAGTCAATAGAATGAAGACAAAGTGACAGTGTGCCACTTCTGAACCCAGGGCTCAAGAGGACTTGCCTATTTCCACTTATGTTTTGTGCCTCAGCTGTCACTTTGAGAACATACCTAAACTAGGCTGGTAACCAACAGGAGGATCATCTGCTTTCAGACTGTGGTTTCTACGGAGGAGAGATATGTGGAACATACTTGAGTAATCCCAGCTGAAGCCAGCCTAGATCAGACAACAACAGCCAAAATCCAGACATAAAGCAAAGCCACCTAGCTAAGCACTCCAGTGAGGTAACAAAATGTGCGTTGTCGAATGCCACTAGGTTTTTATGGTTGTTTGTTAACCAGCTATACCATAGCAGGAGATAATCCAGACACCACTAAAAATCCAGAGCAAAAATTAATAACGCACCCTTCCTTCATCTCATTTTCCTCTTTATTAACTGTCTTATACCAATACTTTTCTTCACAGCAAAACTTCTCAAATTAGTTACCTACTGATTCTATTTCCACTTCCTTACCTCCTAGTATCTCCTCAACCCTAATTATTCTGACTCCTGCCCCCACCACTATACTGAAACTGCTCTTCTCAGCATCAGTTACCCTCATGATGCCAAGTGTGATACGTTTGTTGCTGTATCATCTTCCGGACACTTCTGCAACATTTAACATATCTGACCATATACCAGTTCCAAACACTTTTTTCTTCTAGCTTCTGAGATGCCTCCAGGTTTTCCTCCTACTTCTTTGGCTGTTCCCTTTTATTTCTTTTGCTGGTTTGTTCTTTCTTTCATTCATTTAAAGAATATATATTGAGAACCTACTATGTGTCAAGTATTGGGGTGGGGGACATTGTGTCACAGCAGTGAAACAAAACAAAATTCTTGACCTTGTAGGGCTTATGTTCTAGTGAGAAGAGACAGAAAATAAGCAGATAAACAAGTAAATATATACCATATGGTGATAAGTTCTATGAAGGAAAATAAAAGAGAGGAAGGAGGATAAGACAGTGATAGGGATAGGATTGGTGTTGATATTTTAAATAAGTCAATGAAGTCCTCACCAAATGGATAACATTTGCATAGACACCAGGAGAACATGAGGGAGTGAGGCATATAGATTTCTGAAGGTGAAGTGTCCTAGAAACACAAGGAACAGCAGCTAAAAAGGTTCTGATTCAGGAATATAGTTAGCATGACCCTCGGCCTCTTTTTTTTTTCCTATCCTTTTTCTATACTTATTTTCAAATCAGTTGCTTAGCTTTTTATATTAAAATTTTAATTAAATAAAAATCCAAGAACAATGAAGCGATCCTTCACAAGCAAATGTTTCAACTTTGTACAGTTTATTAGGGTATGAGGAAAGAAATGCCTTTCACATCTCATCCTGGATCATTTGATCAAGTCTTCTGGAACATGGTCTCTGACCCCTACACAGAGGCTACTTACTGCCTATCTTTTAAATCTTGATTCTTCAGGGTTCAGTCCCTCTTTTCTCTCTATCCTCATCCCTTGAGTTAGCCCATCCACTTTTTTTTAAGATTTATTTATTTATTTGAGAGAGAGAGAGAGAGAGAGTGCAAGTGCACATGAGCAGGGGCAAGGGCAGAGGGAGAGAATCTCCAGCAGATGCCCCACTTGAGCATGGAGCCTGACTCAGGGCTCGATGCCACAACCCTGAGATCATGACCTGAGCCAAAATCAAGGGTCAGACGCTTAAGCAACTGAGCCACCCAGGTGCCCCTAGCCTGTCCATTCTCAGCTTTAAACGCCATCTATATGCTAACAATGCTTAAGTTGACTTGTTAATTTAAGACCTTACTTCTGAGCTTCAGATTTAAATATCCAACTGCACCCTTGACATCTCCACTTGGGCATCTCTAAATTACCATGTCCTAAGAGAACTCTTTATTTCACCAACAGCCCCCAAACTCAAGCCCATCTCCCCAGTATTTTCCATCTTTGGAAATAGCTATCTTCTCAATTCTCAAGCCCTAAGTCTAGTATCTTCCTTTATTCCTCCATTTTACTTATAGTTTGACTATTAATCTTTTAGACTTTACCCCCAAATATCTCTCAAATCCATCCATCTTTTTCTATCTCCACTGCTCTCAAGCTGTGCCAGGGCACAAGCATTGAGTACCACATTCATGATATTCATGGCCAGTAGCAGCTGCATAATATAAGAAAGCAGAGGTGGATGTATACTATATCATCACACAAATTTATTGAATCAAAGTTCATTTAAAGCAAACATCCTAAAATGTTAACAAAATGATGGCAAGTTTGACTTTTTCAACTAGTAGTTTGGTTGTTAGTTTACAGAACTATATTTTATCTACAGTACTGAATGGATTCCTATGTGAATTTCAAAAAAGAAGCAAATTTTAGGCTGAGACAATATTTAGAAGACTGGAAACATCTCAGTGCTTTTTCCAAAGTCACTTTGATGTCTGTGATTTTATGATTTTTATGTGTTCTAAGATGAGATTGACAATTCTGGCCCGTTCTTACTCTAGACTAGTTTATTAAATTATTGGATTCCTGGTTTTTACAGTGTGAATAGAGATTTTTTATGAACACGAATAACTATTATTTTAATAGTAACTCACTGTGCTAAAATTTGGCATTTAAATTTATAAATAAGATCACAACTGCTGACCTCTTTCAGCAAAGAAAAGAACAAAAGGAGTTAGCAACTCATTCTGAGAGTCCACCTAAATCAATTAGGATGTTAAATCCATGCATAAAATAATGTTTAATAAAAGTGCTTTAAAGGGAAAATTGTCTCATTTTAAATTGAATGAATACAAAAGACACGAAGTTCCCGGATTACTGCTATGAGGCTCTAAGACACCAGACTCAGGCATTGCTAATAGTTCAACAGTAATTGGAATATTAATAGGATGTGTCATTCTGATTATATAGAATATGCATCAGAGTATTTTACCTACCTCTTCTGGATTGATTGGAGAGTGGCAGAGAATAATCTGATTGTCGCTTCTCTCATTTTAAGAGCCCCATTTCAGAATGCTTACTCACAGACTCTATTTGAGGACGTATTAAAAATAAAATCAATGCATTTATAACGTAATTAGCTGGTCTCTATTGATTCATGTTCCAGATATTCAGTTTGCATAGCATTACTGTGTTCACTAACTACCTGTAAATATATGCCGGGTGGCATGTTGGGTTAACGCACTAGTCTCTCCTCAAGGGAGCTGAACTGGCAGCTACTGTAAGTCATCACTGCAGTACTACATTTTCCAGTTTTCTCCTAGTCAATACATGTTAATAAGACTTCAAAGTTTTATTTACCACTTAATCTCAGCCAAGTCCTGGGCTCTATACATAACATTAGATTAGAAATGGTTCTTGTGTAATGGGTTTATAGTCTAAAAGTAAAGGAGACTTGACATTTGAACAATTGGCTGTCTCCGCTCTCAGGTATAAGCGAGAGGCCAGGTCAGGTCATGTCATTTGAGTGTAACCTCTTCAGGGATGTGGGCCCAGTCACATGTTCTCATTATGCCCGGCTTGAAAAAGGGCCAGTGCCGTTTCAACTTTTTTTCCTACAAATTTATCCACAAGTTTTCATAAAAAAAGAAAAAAGAAGTCAGACAATATATTATCTCAGCATTCTCCTGACTTAAAAAAATATCGGAGTCCATGTTATATGTTCAGTAATGGGCATACCTCTCTAATTACGTCAAGCAAATTGGTGAACTTTGCTCTCAAAGCATGCAAATATTCCTTCAACCATGGAGAAATGGCAAAGCTCAACTCTGGGGCACCGATGCAAACAGAGGCTTAAAGATGTTAGTGGCTTTCAGACTTGAAGCCCTCGCTCTCTGGGCTTGCATAGGATGTCATTGATTTACTCCTTTCACAGAGGTGAAGAGAGAGGACCAAGGGAGATAGGTTTAATTAATCTTAAATATCTCTGCAATTTAAGAATTGTAGGCCTGGAACAGTTCCTGTACTAACATGATTAGCAAATATTGACTTTTGAATACAATAATAATGTGTCATCTGAAACCCTTGATAAGTAACTTAAGTACTTCCTTAGCTTGCATCTTATTAAATTAGATGAGGTATGGTTGAGGCACATTACACAAAGACATTGAAATGAAAAATCAGACCTAAGGGTTTTAACATTGATTTTAAGAGAGCTAAAAGTCACAAAGAAAACATATATGCTTCAGTTCTGCAACTTATGAATGTAAGCTGTCTATTTTCTCAAGATGGATTTTTTTAAAGTATGTAATAATTTTCATGGTGCAACTGTAGTAAACATTTACAATTTGTGACCTTTTTGACAGCTGTAATCAATCATCAGATTATGTATGATGACCATATAATTTTAGTTTTATGGAAGGTTAACTTACACAGATTATGAGCTTTTGATGTTAAAATATGGAAGAAAGAGCCATGTCACACTAGTGTGCCCGTGAGTATGGTAAGGATAATCTACCCAACCCCCTTCATAAGGTTTAACTTAAAAATGTATACAAGTCAGTTAAGAAAAGAGTTTAAAGATGTAATACTAGTCAGCTGCAACCTGACAAATCTTACTGTATTGATTAGTTTTCAAAGGCTGTATGGCATGTGTACTCCACTTACAATAGAATGGGAATGAGGGGAGAAAAGCCTCCAAATGTCATCAAAGCAAATGGTCTGTGAATGTTGCTTCAAAGCTCATCATTAGTTGCCAGTGTATTTGGCCACAAACCCTGTAAAGAGGTCTCTCTGGAGGGGTAGGTATGACAAAGTACACTTCTTGGCAAGACGACTTACGCTCAAGTAGCAGGACACATTAATTCTTGCTTGATTAATTAGAGGATTAACATTCTTTATGAAATTTTGCCTGCTTTTTATCTTTTTTTTTTTTTTTAAACCAGGAATAGACCCCAGGCCTTTTCTGTTCTCTAATGAAATTGCAAATTGACTTGTGTTCAAATGGTGCTTGAGTAAAATGAACAATTAAAAATGTATTGCTAACAATGAGATGTATCAGCCATCTCTTTAAGGATTAATTAGTTGCAGGAACAATCTTTCTTATACAACATACAAAGAAGAACAGAGCAGTGGTGGGTGAATAAGTAGGTGTCAAAGAATAGGTTTTTAATATGTGCACGTGAACACATGTATGCACATATTCATATACACGGATGTAGTACAATAATATAGACATGTATGTGTAAGCATCTTTATAGGTTTAGCCTGAAAAAATTAGCTGCAGCTTCCTTGAAGATATTTATTCCGCCTTAGTTAGGATGATTCGACTGTTGCTGATTAGTGATCCATTAGTTAGCTTGAAGGCAGCCAACAGATTTTACTGATCGTAATTTATCATTAAAGCAGAGAAATGCTTTAGGTATTTAAATAATGTATGCAGATAAATTCACTCTTTTTTTTTAATTACCCACCTGTACCAACCTTGTAAGAATCTTTGCCCCCTATCAAAAGTTTGCTCTCTGAGGAAATTTTCAAAGTTAATCAAAAAAGAAAAGCCCTTCTCCCTGGTTGCATTTATCAATTCTGCATTTCAACCCACCCCTTCACAAAATACCTGGTATGTTTCAGGTTATGTTTGCAGTTCTTAAAAAACTTGAAATTATCTCCACATTTGCCATTGCAGACTGAGGGCTTATCTTGCAAAATGTGATACCTCTGTCATTTCTTTAGCAAAGATTTCCGATACAGTAGGGATAAATTGTAGTCCCCAAAGCCCACTGCAAAACTTCAGGGAAAAATGGACATAGTTTTCTTCTTCAAGACCTGTTTAAATAGATGATATTCTAGAAAATGTCATTTTTTTTTTTTGGCTGCCCTAAAGTCAGATCTTCTCAATGCCACCACTGTGCCGAGTCAGCCTAAAAGGGCATTTAGCACTAAGGCATTTGATAAATACTGCTTTATTGTGCTTCATCCTCCCTACAGGGCATTCTGAAGAGATGAATAATAAGTGTGAACAGGAAGAACAAGTTTCCAGTCCTGTCAAATTAATTAGACTAGTGTAGAATGAAGTGAGGTTTGCCGTTAGGTAAGTTGAAAACATGTAAAGAAAATCATCCAAGCAATGTGAAAGGATTTTAAGAGAGCAAAACATGCTCATGCATTTTTGTGTATTTGCATGAGAGATATGTGGATAATTGTGTTGCACGTAAAAGGATATATCTGAATAGAGAATAGTCTATGTGTTTATGTAATACATACAACATATCCAAAACATACATGGCAGGCCACAATTCAAAAGGAAAGCGACAATTTCAAACATCTATTTAACTGGGGGGCAGGGGGGAAGCAACCAACAAACCATGAATAGATCTGACCCCTTTACTTATAAGAGCAAACCCTGGTTCTATACTAAGAACTGTATCAGTTGAGCTTATTAAGAGATTCATGAGAGCAATGGGAGCAATGCAATTTGGTTGTTGTTTTACCAGGTTCCAGCTGGGTGCTTTGAGCCTCAGATCTTATGTAGGCAAAGATACAAGAGAGGGAGAGTTCCATGTGCAGCAAGGTGCTCTTCTGAATGCAGGGCCTTGAGTTGGTCGTTTGGGCTAATTTTAAATGACCTTTTGAGATACATTTCCATATATTCCACTCTATTCTAGAAAATTGATTTTGGTAATTGAAGTAATCAATTTGTATATCTATAGAGCATCGACTGCTTTGTACCACCTCCACAAAACAGGCTGGCCAAGATTCCATGATGCGAATTGATGTTTTCATATCTAGTTCCAAAGGGGCTGGCTGCAGCCACCCTCTTCATCAGGAGAGGTAGTCTCCCCCCACAATCACAGGACGGAAGTTCATTGGATTAGTTTAAACCTTCCTAAACCACAGTATTTCCTGAATCACGTAAAGGCTGGTAAATGATTTTCTTTTTGCAAAGGACATGAGGTCCTGAAACTTTTCATATACCTAGCCTTTCCTCCTCCCCTTCCCCCTCTTTTACCTTTCCAGTCTCTATGCACCTCACCCTCTTTAACTCCACTTTTCCTGACCTTTTACTAGTTCCCTTTCTCTACTACCTAGCATCAGTCAATGGTGGACCACAATTCAGACTCTCTTCTGTCAAAATGAAAAGAATCTACAATTGTCAATGATTTCTCTTCTGTGCTGCTTAATCTCCCTCCTGCTGCATCTTGGGTAGAATTCTAAGCTAATTCCAACTCCAGAACTTTTCCCTACCACCAAATGATTTTCCCAATTTACGCTCTCATTTCATTTGATTTTTTTCATAAACAGGGTAGAGGAAGGCAGAAGTGCGCTGCATCTGAGTCTGAATGCTGTGTTTACTTTCACATATAACTGATGAAAATATCTCCTGCAAAATGACAACTGGAAAAGACATCAGAATACTTGCTTTGGCAGGTGACACCAGGATAACTTGAAGGCATCTCTACCTTTTGGACATCAAACGGTGTGTTTTAGCTACCCACTTTCCTTTTTCAGGGAGACTCAACTGTCCTTCAACCATAGAAGCAGGACATGTCATCACCCAAATGAAAGAAATTCATGCCCACGATGAGTAACATTCCAATTAAAATTCATCACTAACAGCAGGCTTTTTATCTTTCTTGGACAACGTGAATCATTTTTGGTGCTGGGAAATGTGTTTCATAAACCTCCATTGTCATAGAATGTCTACTTCCACGAGAACTTGTTTTATATTAGTAAATAAAACATCATCTGACATTTTTGTCACTTCTTATGTCTGGGTGCTGACGAAAATAATGGGAATGCTCAGAGGTTATGGGACATTGTTTATCAAGGAATGTAGGTGACGCCACAAAGTATAAGTAACGCTATACAGCTGGATGATTGATCCCCGCTGCATATTTTAAAGCTCCTTTCATTGCTTATCGAAACCTTTTAGGTAATGCACTCCTCTCAGATATCATTTTATGTTTGAAAAGCTTTATAATTCATAATGAAAAGTTGCTTAGTTACCACAAGTGAATCCATAGCTTCAATTATTCTCTGTGCAAATGGTCGGACTCCATTTTGACCAATGTTTATGGTGTTTGGCAATTTTTCAGTAGCTACTTTGCTCTGATATGATTAATTTCTTGCCTAATACTCTGCATGTGTGGAGCTGAAATAATCTTAGTAGGCAGAAAGGAAATGAAAGACCTTGTGTGTTTCAGTTTTGGAAACATTTGAAACATAACATCATAATGTTAAGAGTGCCAAAAACAATACCAGTTAGGCTGGATAAAGACAACCACAAGAGACACGGATGTGCTGATGAGTCCCAGCCCTGGGACAGCCAGCCCTTGCCTTGTTCTGTGGCCAGCTTGCTCTGCCTCGAGACATCGAAGTGGGGGGGAGAGGAGAGAGCCCCAGAATTTACCAAATTGGATTCAATTCCCGGAAAAATACTGACATCTTCTCATTAGTATCTTTTCCTAAGGTTATCGTGGGACTCTTTCTTTGACAAAATTGCATAAAACACATCCTCTTACTTATTAAGTAGCTACACATGAGGCTGCTGTCCCTTGTGCAGAAAGATGAGGGGCATGCATAACTGTTAAATAAATGAATGAGTTCATTCACTCAGGAGCAGTATGTGTGATGACTACCTGACCCTCTGACTTTGGGAAAATGTTTACCTTCCCCGTCCTTAGATGATTTCTGTTACCCTGACACTCTGGAACTCTTGCATTTCGCAAGTTTCAGACACTGTCTTTTCTTCAACCCCTCCCTCCTTTCTGCTGACCAATGGTGTATAGTTGTGAAATGATACCTACTACGGAAGCCTGGAAGGTAGATGGAAAGAGCATTGGTCTTGAAATCACACCAGCTCAAGTTAAAATCTGGTAAATTGCAGGCTGATGGCCTCACATAGACTCAGCTTGCCTTCCTGAAAAATGGGAATAATGATATCATCTATGTTCTAAGAACACTCATTTATTTTATTTAATGCTCTAGTGGTACTTCCTGCAGTACATACAGTTACTGCTCTAAGCATTCGATGTACCAATGAGGGAGTTTCTATTACTATTGCCATTTTACAGAGGAAGCAGCTGAAGCACAAAGGGGTTAGGTAGTTTGACCCAGGGTCACACGACTAGTACAGGGCAGAGGCAGGATTAAAACCGAGTAGGCGGGCTATAGAATCCGTGCTCTGAACTACCACACAAAGCTGCCTTCTATGACGGTAGCTGCCATACCTGTCATTGTTAACATCATCACTGCCACCATCACTATTATTATCATTAAAACTACAACCAGAGGCACCGGGAAGACCTGTATCAGTGGAGATAAGTGGCCCACCTGGTGCCAGTTAGAGACAGCACAACTAAGGCAAAGCCAGCCCTTCCTTTTCACTTTTATCTCAAAGCTTGTGGGCCGACATATTCCCAACCAAGCAGCCCAAAGCTGATGCCACCGCACAGCGTCCTCAGCTCTATTCAGGGGTAAGTGTTCACGTGGCTGAAGGGCTCAATGATGCTATAAGCCATCGAATTTTCTTTTCTTCATTTCAAACACGCATGTATTCTTGATATATTATTAACATATCCACTTGTTAAGATTTCGCCATCAGTATGTTCGTAGGGCAGCTCTTATTATAAAATTAATTAACAGAGCAAAAGCATCTTTTTATTAGAAGATAGCTCTTTTAGTAGCCCTTCATTACACAGATGGCAGTAAAAAATTCTCTCTCCTTTTTAAAATGGAAATTGGCTGAGCCTCTGTC
Organism: Ursus arctos; assembly: GCF_023065955.2. NCBI lineage: Eukaryota > Metazoa > Chordata > Mammalia > Carnivora > Ursidae > Ursus > Ursus arctos. The sequence goes on from NW_026623100.1 coordinate 33,151,397, forward strand.
CAAGAGGATGGCAACTTTTCCCTTCTGAGGAGAAAATAATGTAAAATTCCCACCATGAAAAAAACAAAACAAGACAGAGAGATTCTGGCTTTGTCAAATTTGCCTTCCCCAACAGATGTCTCTGAAATCAGTGGGAATCGGGGATTTCAAAGAATGTGGAAGTAAGTATTTAGCTCTTCCAGATGAACAGGAGATGGAAGAAAGGGGGAGGCAGTCTCCTATCAAAAAGTCTGTTGCTGGGCCTAGAAAAACAAAGACGTACAGTTCCAATCACAGATTACTTTGATCTAATTCTTCATGAAACAACATAAAGCCATACAGAACATATCTTCATTTTCTAAAGACTGATCAGTAAGAATAATTTAGTTAAAATAATAAAAATATATAAAATATAAAATATTTAAAATATATAAAAATTATTATAAAAAATATAAAAATAATTAAGTTAAAATTTCTAGGATTGTCACCACAATTCATTTCTTACCAAGAGCTAGAAAAATGGGTAAATCAGTTAAAATGGATAAATCAGTTAAAAATGGTGAAATATTCCCAAAAGGTGTATGTGGATCCCTCTTTTTTTTAATGGTATTTATAGATGAACATATCCACAGTATCTATAATCCCCCAAGAGTGGTAGGATGCTTTTATCCTTCCGTATTTCTTATACCAGAAATATGTCAAAGTAAAGGCATCATGTAAATTCTGCATAGAAGTACATCCTTTCATGGACTTACATTCTAGACTAAATAAAAAGTCTCGGGGGGGGGCGCCTGGGTGGCTCAATTGATGAAGCATCTGACTCTTGGTTTCAGCTAAGGTCATGATCTTAGGGTCATGGATGGAGCTGTGCATCGGGCTCCACGCTCAGCACAGAGTCTGCTTGAGATTCTCTCCCTCTCCCATTGCCTCTCCCTCTGCTCTCTCTCTCTAAATAAAATAAACAAAGAAAATATACTTTTTTAAAAGTCTCTGGCAAATTTCATGAAATTCTTCCAACACAAGGCCCGCTTATGGTTGAATCCTGATGAAAAGAATGGAAGGTAGTCGCAGGATCAAAATTTTAACATCTAGTTCTAATAGTAGTGAATTACATGAGATAAGTCAGTAGCATTTGGTTATCAAAAAGTAAGAAAAAATTTCAGAAAGAAAGGTATGGAAAAGATTATCAGAAGTTGAAATCTTCAAAGGAGATTCTGCCATGTAGTTTTAGGCATCAGGAAAATGTTGCACATCTAAAATGCCAGTCACTTTCCCAGTTACAAGAAAATGTTATGTATACATCTTACTACTTCAGTTTACAAGAGTTTTTCTGTTTTTCCGTCCTCTATTTCCAGAACGAGCTACTTTTGAAAGCCAAATGTTGCAAGCCTGGGAAAAGAATAAGACACATGTATTGATAATCTGAGATGGATGATTTTGTTTTAAAGAATTGGTATGTCAGAAGCATATGCTATGCCTCATGGCCAATATGGAAATGTCAGGGGTTTAACTGGCAGCTGTGAATAGCAGCACCTGCAAACAGCTCAGGGCTTGTTCCTGTGGTCTGGCAACATTCTTACTTTATGCTTTAAATAAAGGCTTACTCACTGGGACAGAAATAACTGACAATGGATGATTGATGATTGCCCATCATGCAATGGCTGACATCTACCATTCACCAGGTCCGTTTACGAGTGCATGTCCAGATTTCATTAACGGGGGCATGACATCCAGGAGCAGGCCTGCTACCGATGGCTACTCAGTAATCTAGTTCAGAATACCTCAAATAGGCTGACTTTTTTTAACCCGGAAAAACAGTACACTGGGGATTCAGAATGCTTCAGGAAGATAATTTTCAAAATTCTCTCCTTTCTTTTTCTGCTTGTTATATTGCTTTTTGTGAGAGTTTGTTGGGTTTCATATTCAATTACAGGTTGCCTTTTACGCTACCAAACTCACTCTATGAGGCCAATATTACCTTGATCTCCAAACCAGGCAAAGACCCCATCAAAAAGGAGAATTACAGACTGATTTCCCTAATGAATATGGACGCCAAAATCCTCAACAAGATCCTGGCTAATAGAATCCAACAGTACATTAAAAGGATTATCCATCATGACCAAGTGGGATTCATCCCTGGGATGCAAGGGTGGGTCAACATTCGCAAATCTATCAGTGTCTTAGATTTTATCCAGAAAGAAAAATTCAAAAATCATATGATTCTCTCAATAGATGCAGAAAAAGCATTGGACAAAATACAGCATCCTTTCCTCATTAAAACCCTTCAGAGTGTAGGGATAGAGGGTACATTCCTCAATCTCATAAAAACCATCTATGAAAAGCCTACAGCAAATATTATTCTCAATGGGGAAAAGCTGGAAGCCTTTCCTTTAAGATCAGGAACACGACAAGGATGCCCACTCTCGCCACTATTATTCAACATAGTACTAGAAGTCCTTGCAACAGCAATCAGATGACAAAAAGGGATAAAAGGTATCCAAATCGGCAAAGAAGTCAAAATGTCTCTCTTCGCAGATGACATGATACTCTATACGGAAAACCCAAAAGAATCCACTCCCAAACTATTAGAAGTTATAGAGCAATTCAGTAATGTGGCGGGATACAAAATCAATGCTCAGAAATCAGTTGCATTTCTAAACATGAATACTGAGGCTGAAGAAAGAGAAATTAGGGAATCCATCCCATTTACAATAGCACCAAAAACCATATGTTACCTTGGAATTAACTTAGCCAGGGACGTAAAGGATCTATATTCTAGAAGTTATAAATCACTCTTGAAAGACATTGAAGAAGACACAAAAAGATGGAAAAAAGTTCCACGTTCATGGATCGGAAGAATTAACATAGTTAAAATGTCCATGCTACCCAGAGCAATCTACACTTTCAATGCTATCCCGATCAAAATACCGAGGACATTTTTGAAAGATCTGGAACAAATAGTCCTTAAATTTGTATGGAACCAGAAAAGGCCCCGAATCGCCAAGGAACCATTGAAAAGGAAAAACAAAGCTGGGGGCATCACAATGCCGGATTTCGAGCTGTACTACAAAGCTGTGATCACAAAGACAGCATGGTACTGGCACAAAAACAGACACATAGACCAATGGAACAGAATAGAGAACCCAGAAATGGACCCTCGGCTCTTTGGGCAACTAATCTTTGATAAAGCAGGAAAAAACATCTGGTGGAAAAAAGACAGTCTCTTCAATAAATGGTGCTGGGAAAATTGGACAGCTACATGCAAAAGAATGAAACTTGACCACTATCTCACACCATACACAAAGATAAACTCCAAATGGATGAAAGACCTCCATGTGAGACAGGAATCCATCAAAATCATAGAGGAGAACATAGGCAGCAACCTCTACAACACTGGCCAAAGCAACATTTTTCATGATACATCTCCAAAGGCAAGAGAAACAAAAGATAAAATGAACTTGTGGGACTTCATCAAGATAAAAAGCTTCTGCACAGCCAAGGAAACAGTCAAAAAAACTAGGAGGCAGCCCTCGGAATGGGAGAATATATTTGCTAATGATACTACAGATAAAAGACTGGTATCCAAGATCTATAAAGAACTTCTCAAACTCAATACACGAGAAACAAATAAACAAATCATAAAATGGGCAGAAGACATGAACAGACACTTTTCCAATGATGACATACAAATGGCTAACAGACACATGAAAAAATGTTCACAATCATTAGCCATCAGGGAAATTCAAATCAAAACCACACTGAGATACCACCTTACGCCAGTTAGAATGGCAAAAATAGACAAGGCAAGAAACAACAATTGCTGGAGAGGATGTGGGGAAAGGGGATCCCTCCTACATTGTTGGTGGGAATGCAAGTTGGTACAGCCACTCTGGAAAACAGTGTGGAAGTCCCTTAAAACGTTAAAAATTGAGCTACCCTATGATCCAGCCATTGCACTACTGGGTGTTTACCCCAAAGATACAGACGTAGTGAAGAGAAGGGCCATATGCACCCCAATGTTCATAGCAGCATTGTCCACAATAGCTAAATCGTGGAAGGAACCGAGATGCCCTTCAACAGATGACTGGATTAAGAAGTTGTGATCCATATATACAGTGGAATATTACTCAGCTATCAGAAAGAACGATTTCTCAACATTTGCTGCAACATGGACAGCACTGGAGGAGATAATGCTAAGTGAAATAAGTCAAGCAGAGAAAGACAATTATCATATGATTTCTCTCATCTATGGAACATAAGAACTAGGAAGATCGGTAGGGGAAGAAAGGGCTAAAGAAACAGGGGGTTATCAGAAGGGGGAATGAAACATGAGAGACTATGGACTCTGAGAAACAAACTGAGGGCTTCAGAGGGGAGGGGGGTGGGGGAATGGGATAGACCGGTGATGGGTAGTAAGGAGGGCACGTATTGCATGGTGCACTGGGTGTTATACGCAACTAATGAATCATCGAACTTTACATCAGAAACCAGGGATGTACTGTATGGTGACTTACATCAGAAACCAGGGATGTACTGTATGGTGACTTACATCAGAAACCAGGGATGTACTGTATGGTGACTAACATAATATAATAAAAAAACATTAAAAAAATTTTTTGAGAAAAAGAAAAAAAACAGGTTGACTTTTACATTTCTCTGATTCTTATTGCAAATTGGCTTTGCATTTGAAACATTTGCTATAAGGAAGAGGCATATTAAAGGAGTTATATTTCTAATTATTAATTCATAACACTCTCATGTCCAGGGGACTATTTAAACTTTGAGTACAATAATGTTTACTATTTTAATTAGGAGAGGCAAAGAAAGTGCAAAGAAATAAATCCACCGTGCAAACAAATGGCTAACATCCTTTTCCACACCTGGACATCCGTCAGCCCACAGCAGGCCACTAGGTACAGCCAAAAACACACAAGCAATGTTGGAAAGAGCACTGGTGTAGCAAACCTTTCAAAATAAATAGTACTAAATTAAAGCAGCCTTGCACTGTTCAGTAAAACCCGGAGTATCTCCAGGCTGGTATGTTCTAGCGTGAAGCTAACATTTACCTTTAATTTTCTTCCCGTTTCTTTTCCCCAAGTCCACTTTTGCCCAGCTACAATCGGGCTACACATCTGCTTTGACTCATGTTTTTTTCTCAAATTAAATTTTGATCTTCTCTGATGCACTTGTAAATCTTTTCAATTTTTAGTGACTGAGCCATGGGTTATTTCGTGGTCTACCTTTTGGACAATGGCAGTTCCTAAAATCCAGTTTTAGGAAAGTGATGAGTCATTGCACTAATCGGGTCTTTCCCTAGAATTTTGCTCAGGGATTAGTATTTCTTCAGCAGCTGCTTATGAACTCATTTCTACAAATTGTTGTATTGTAGGCTTTTCATTAGCCAAACTTGAATAAAACAGACAATTGTTTGTAGCCCTTTCTGAATCTCACCATACTGTCCTGAGGGAAGTAGGGCAGGCGTCAGTGCTGTCATGTCATAGCTCGAGGAACTGACCAAGAGAAATGAAGCAACTGGTCCCACACTGCACACCTTTAGTGAACACAGGAGCCTCTATGAGCATCTACGACACGCACTTGGCACTCTATTGGCGGTTTGGCTAGTAAGCGTCACAGACTGTATGGCACATACCACCTGCTTATTGTGGTCCTTGACTAATGTGAAACCACAGCCAGAGAATGGCTGCTCTGAAAATGTCCTAATTCAACCAGAACCATTTTGTGTGCACCAGTGGACAAGGCTAGGGTCCCAAGCATGTGCAAAAGGCTATGGCTAGCTGCCATTTGGTACATAGAACATTACTGCAAAATTAGGGAGGTCTGCCTTGCCTCTGAAATTGCTACCTTTGAATATGCACCCGTCTAGTTGGCTTTCCAAATCACTTTTTTTTTTTTTGCTATAAAATCTGCTGTCTCTCTTTTTGTTTAATTGCATTCAGTTTTACAGTCTCTCCCAGGAAGAGCAGCTAATTATAATATATTTCAACACAGAGAGAGGCAGGTGTTAGGCTAAGATAGAAGTCCTAGTTTTAGCCCTGACAGTTCACGCAGTTTAGCTGGATCTTAGCGTAAAGTCACCAGACCAGGCAAGTTCAATCTCATTGTTTATGGTTTCTCTGGGTTCTAGGGGATCACGTGACTATAGATTTAAACTTTGAGGTTATAAAATGACAAAAATGATTGATAATAATGGCTGAAATGGTTGCATTTTGGTTTTGTATACAAGAAAACCTGGTTCATCTGTAAACCCAAGTGAACCAGACATGGAAAGTGACTAAGGCCACTTGGATAAGCTGTCAGACTTCTTGGGATTGAATTATGTCTACACATTTACTAGCTATGTAATCTTGGACAAGTCATTTAACCTCTCTGCTTCTGTTTCTTTATCTGAAAATCAGGGTAATAGCAGTTTCAACCTCTACATTGTTATGAGGAATAAATGATGTAACCATGTAAAATACAACACAATGCATAGCTAGATATACATATTATTTTCAGAGAATAATTGTATTGCAAAAGGCTAAGATCCCTGGGACAGCAGCAGAGATAGAAAGGGCAGAAATTAGAGAAATATCCAGTAGCAAATTCTCTAACAAATGCTAGCATTTCAGAATATATCCAGAATAAATGCTTGGTCTTGAGATAAGTGGGTTCCTCCCATTTTGAGATCATCTTAGTTTCCACGAACATGGCATTTATAGTCAAAATACAGTCATTCCTGTGAAAATACCCTTCAAATTGTTCTGATTTTTTTGTGCACATCTCTGTATGTGTATGTATGTCTTTCTTGCAGGTTTAGAATTAGTAGGAGGCCGTAACACACAGGCCACATAACAGAATGATTTACTGAATTTTCCCCATTCCAACTGGTTGTTATGGCCAAGGCCAGTTCTGGCCCAACTCTGTTGCCTATATTTCTGGGCTGCTCTCATAGGGCCTCCTAGGGAGTTACCAATTTTTTCCAGGCATCTGCTAAGTGCAGTTGTGCATTATAGACACTGCCACTTCCCTATCTCTGCAATGAAAGAGAACATGCAGGCAGAATCTGAACATTAGTCGAATAAATTCTCATTTCTAGTGATGAGTAACTGAAAACAATTTCAAGACCACCTTTAATACCTGCATCTGTGCATACTGCGCTTCCTTAAATGCTGCATTGGGCTTCTCTGCTAAGGATCAGAAGCCATCATAGCTCATTCCCTTCTCTGACTCTCCAAATTCAACGTTTCAAGCCCCCCTTTTCTAATAGTTGTCATATCTATTTTCTCCTCTCTGTCCCTACTTCTCTAGGTAAGCCCTATGTCTTCTTTTTTTGGACTATATAATGGTCTCCCTGCCTTATTGATCCTGTCTCTCTCCCTTCACACTCATAATCCAGCCTCCAAAGTGCCACTGGAGTAATCTTTCTTAGAGCCTAAGCCTCACCCATGGTTCACTATTGCTTTCAGAATAGAAGCCAAGTTTCTTAGCACTGCATAAAAGGCTTTCCATGATTCAGCCCCTGACAGCATGGTCAGCCTCATCCCAGACCCCTTCCCACTTGTGTTCTGGGTAACACTGAACTGCTTATAGTTCTCTCTCTCTCTCTGGTTTCACTCTTCCATGTTCTTGTAAATATTATTCCCAGTATAGAAATCATCTTCCCCTTGTGTCCTTAGCATGCTACTATTTACATTTTAAGATCAGTTTACCTTTTCATTGACTTCTCCAGAAAAAAAAAAAATCAGTTATCCTCTCTTCTGGGCTATTTATTTTTGTACAGACACAAATGAGATTTTCTATGTATTTATACTGTATGATGTTTCTTTGTTCTCTGTTTTCCCTATCAGACAGTAAGTCTTTGAAAATGAGGTCATTTCATTCATCTTTGAATCCCTCTATTCATGGCCGTGGGCTTTAGATGTGTTGTGAACAGAGTTCTTCATGGTTTTACAGTTACTCAAGGACTCATCTAGACAACTGTATGTGATAAATAAAATTACGTGAAAATAAAATCCAGCTTGGGCAAATGAAGTACTTATTAACATGCATGGCTTAGACCGAATTCTTCTTCTGATGCCTTTGACAACACAACCCAAGCAGCACTTGCTTACCGTCCCCACAAATTCTATAACTCATCAAGCTTTAATTGAATAGCTAGAATCTTGGCCAATTAATTGGTGTTCGTACTTGCAAATTTTAAAAATAATGATAGTGACAAAGAATTATAAGCTTGGAGCTTTTCAATCTTAAGTGGCTCAGTCCCGAAGTTTGGTCCTGTCCTTTAGCAACATTGTGTATTTTGTGTGGAAGTGACTTTTCCTCTTATTTTAGGGAGAGGGAGAGCATCCAAAACAATTAATAAGGAGAGAGTATCTAAAATAATTAAGGAGCAAACTTTGAGGACTGGAGAACAAGTACATGCCATTGACTCTTGGGATGGGTGTTGTTCTTAGCGCTGCCCTGTGCCCTCCCCACCCAATTACCTTGAGGCTTCTACAGCAGAAAATCCCTCACAATTTGCATGAAGAACCACTATATCAAGGGGAGCATCATTCAGCTACAATGGCTTGTCGTGAGGTATAATGTTTTTCAACTTGAGATCAAATGTTTCTTCGATCATTTTTTTTTTAAAAGGAGAAAGGGGTTATTTTGAATGCATGTAAAATGCAAATAGGATGATGGATGTTTGGGAAGCTCACACCTACTAAGTCCAAAGCAGCTTTGATTTACAAATTGAAAATTGGCAAGTGATCAATCAACACTGGTTTCCAATTGCTTTCAGGGTCTTGACAAACTACAAATGCTATTTTAATGACAGAGATGTTTTACTTTGAAAAGTGGCTGTGGGACATGCACAATAACTATAGAGGGGTTTTCCTCTGAATACATAAGCCACACGGTCAGCTACATACACGCTCTGGTACCGCATGCCTGTGACTGACATAAAGCATTTTAATTTTAAAAATGTTTTCTGAAGTGCCAGAACACATGTTTATGCATTATAGTTATTGCATGGTATTACATGGAAAACACACAAACTTTTAAAAAAAATGTTGTCTCTGTGCATGGCCACACAATGGAATATAATGGAAACCAGGAAAGGAGAAGACTTGTGTCACTTCACAGGCAAGGCCAAAAAAAAAAAAAAAAAAAAAAACCTTTGACAATTCAGTCATGCTAAAACTAGGAGACAATACTGACATAAGAAAACACACTCGACATTAAGGCAGCAGAGTCCTTCTTAATCACAGCAGGTCTAGACAGCTCCCACAGCTGTGTCTGCTCTCTCACAGAATGATGTGTGGCCCTCGCTGGAGGGTGGCATGAGCTCAGAAGGGAATGTCAGCACAGGGTCTTAATTAATTTCCTTCTGCCGGGGTGTGTGTGTCACAGTGTGGTTTTGCATTTGCTGGGAGGCAGCTTAGTGGAGAGCCTTAGGTGCCCAGCACCTCGACTCACCAAACCGCAGGGCAGAGCTCTCCCCCTACTCAGAGCACACACAGTCCCATCCTGGCAGAGCCATCCAAGGCTCTGCCTTCCCTCTGGGCCAGATTTCAGCCTCATGGCCTATCCTTTCCAGCCCAGAAGTGGCTTCCCCAGCTGGCTTCAAGTGGCGTGCCTGGCCAAGACTGCTTTTGTGGTGTGCCTTGATGCAACCCAAGATGGGGTCTGAGGCTGGAGGGCTAGAGACCATGTTCTCTGTTCTTGCTAGCTCGAGGTGTTTTTTAACTGCCAGGAGCAAATAAACCATCAGCCGTCCTACCCATGTCCTGTGGGAATAGAGGTGACAGACCTGATGGCTCTAAATGCAGACATCAAAAATGCCTAAAAAGAACATTTTAGTCCATCAAGTGGGGTGCAGCTCTTCACCCATGGAGACTGTGCCCCATGTTCTGATAAACAATGGGGCTAGATCTGATCTAGTCTCTCTTCCAAAGATAATAAAGTCTCTTTCTTCTGAACTCCTGGGACTTTGATGATCTGTCTACACCAACAGTTCCTAATTCAATTGACAAGAGTCTGTCATTGTGATGGCTTGGGGGTGGGGTGGGGTGGGGGTGGAGATCCAGTTATCAGCCTGTTATCAGGCAAATGAATTCTGTTATTAGCCAAATGGGGGATTACCTTGCTGAAAGCTTGGATTATCAATGGCAGTGGCAGCCTCCGAGGATCAGTTTGGAGTTTGGAGGTGGTAAAGTTAAAAAATGACCCTTGAGTAGTAAACTTGTTTAGGGCAGGAAAAGAGTTGACTATAACCTCACTGAAGGCAGGAACATTTGGTCAGAAACAATATTTTACTACACCTCCATTGAGTATCCAAGCGAATGGATATTATTCAAAATAAAATGGAATTATTCAAAATAAAGCCCTTATCCTTTCAAGTGCAGTCCTCTGGCCTGGAAATCTAGAAAAGCTGGGCTCTTGTTGCAACTTTGAGCGGCTAAAGTTTCCAAACCCTGGTATTTTTTCCTAGAGCTGCCATAGTATCATTTGACCCATTGCACTGAAAGACTATCGGAAGCAAGTTTTTTGAAATCACAGAGACCACCTTTATAGGCTCCGGTTACTCATCTGTAAAATGATGTCACCAGTGTAACAAGATGATTTCTAAGGCTCCTTCTGTTCTCTTCTGTTTGTACCGTGCTATGATTCTGATCATGATCCCCTGGAAGGCTTTCTCTTAGTGTTCTGAGATACTTGAAAGAATGTATCTTGTATATTTGGGAGCTGAACATTTAAAATTCTCTTTAGGCAAATGTTTCTTTCATGTGGTGCACCGTTTGCAAACGTAATTTGGGGCCAATTTTTTTTCCTGTTGTATCTGAAATGGATCATGGGGTTTGCCCCCAAATCTTTATCATATACACGCCAAGGTCTAGAAGATTTATAACTGACCTAAACAAAATATCATCATCATCATCACCATCATCATCTTTATTTCTTCTTCATTTCTTTCTCTCTAGATAAAATCTACTAGGCCACGCTGACCTAGGTTAAGAATTTTTCAAATATAAATGGTCTAAATGTTACTTTACTTGGCAAAACAAACGCAGAGTAAGTAATTTTTCCAAATCTCTCTTCAGACATGCCTTATAAGGAAGGTTTTCTTTCTAGGGGGATTTGGACTCTCATTAATCTATTTCTCCTTTCAACAATAAAATGAAAAATGGAATGAGATTATCAAAATGGATAGTCTGGTGTAGACCTGATAACATGCTTTTGAAAAGTGGTTTACATTTGACATCAGTTAAGCTCCCTGGGCCAGCACATCTCAGGTCTGCTATGTGGGGCCTGGATCCACTCCCTGCTTGGACACAAATATGCTTTATTGGTTTCAAATGCCTCTCAAGCCAGTTGGAAGGATGGATGAATTCCTAGTGCAGTAAGTATTAAGTCATCTGCAGAACTATAAATATCCCCTTACCCTATCTTATTCAGCATTTATACAAAGACATTTTTGTGTGGCATGCTTTTTCCTTAACCTGAATATATATTTATTTTAAATTTCTATTCTTTTTATTATGTATATATTTTTATACATGGTACAAAAGGCATGTTGTATAAAGTGAGCAATTTGGGTATTTAAAATTTGATGTAGCTTCTTTTGTGCCCTTTGGCATACGTAATTATGGAGTCCAACTTCTTCTTATGTAAGGATTTTAAACCATCTTGAGGGAGTGGAAAGTCTTGTGTTTCTAGTAATCACAAGAACAATCTCAGTGAGTACAGCTAATTTACCACTTAAAAATAATTCTTTCAAAGGAATCATTCAGAATGTATGGAGTGGCTTAAAGAAAAACAACAAGCTGACAACAACCTACCTTGTAATATTGCTTCACTGGTTGTGGCTGCGCTTCTAATTAAATGTGTGATTAGCAGAAGTGACTAAACCCACGCTATGGCAGATGTGGCCAAGGTATGGACGTCGTCTCTGTGTCTCACTCAATTGATTAAAAATTTCTTGATACCTCTAACATTCTTCACCTCACTCTCTCAGAATCAGGTTTGTCGAGTAAATCATGAGATAAACTACCCTCTCCTGATGTCCTTTAATAAGAGCAGAACCCAGTCCTGCTCAATCCATAAAGCCACTGAGAGAGGGCCCATACTAAGCTAAGAGCTTAACCCTTATTAAGACTAAAAGCTGGTGACAGCTGGTGATATTTCTCACACGATAATGTGCAAAGGAAAAAAAAGAAAACCAGGAAGGTGGCTACAATGCAGATTCCTAGGCTCCGTGCTCAGAGATGCTGAGTCAGTGAGTCATGGCGAAGGCGCAGTGCGTCCTGCCTTTAAAAACAGCTTCTGGATGATCCCCGATAACAATACCAATGGCCTCAACTATGAGAAGCACTGGAGAGGGAAGGTCTGGACATGGATCCATAGGTGAAAGATTTTGCCCTGGGCCTCTGTCATTGTGCCCGAGGTCCGGAGACTCAGTTCCTCCCACCTCCCACGACGGCTCAAGACAAACGAGGACCTCTGAAGGCATTTTCCTAGCCGCACTGAAAAGTTTACAGCGTGAGAGAAGTGACTTGTTAGAAATCCTGAAGCAGAAAGGGCAGAGCCAACTGGGGAATGCAGGCCTCCGTACAAAGCACAGACATCTCCCCCTGGCAGGAGGTCTCTCTGCACTGACTCCTGCAGCGGAAAGGCACGTGCTACATTAATGAGCGAGGCCAAAGGAGACTGTGGGTGTCAACTCCAGAGTCCCTTCTCAAGGCGTGCCTGCTCTGTCCTTCCGCCTGAGGCCCGCGTAAGGGAGTTCTCCGGAAAAGCCCCTCCTGTTCTCTCTCCTCACTGTCTGGTGCTCCTTCTTCAGCAGAGCTGCCCCAAGAGCTGTGACAGTCTGTTTATCCACAAAGTCAGCCTGGCCTTTAGAGTCCCGAACTGGCAACACTGCGTCAGCAAAGGGAAAATCAAGTCCCTGATGGCATTCCCACCTGCTGCAGCCTCAGGTGGGACCTCTCACTAGTTCCTCAGCTCCACCCATGCGGCACCTACCTTCCTTGCTCTGGAAGCTCAACCGCTTGGGCTCCCACAGCACCCAGCCTCTACCCCGCAGTCAACCACCTGTCTGCGGGCAGGTGAGGCAGATTCTCTGGCTGGGGGGGATTTATTTATCCTTTTGGGAGCATCTGGGAAAGGATCCTGGATTTTTTTTCCTGTAAGTGGTAAACATCTTGCTGTATTTCTGCCCAAGCCCTGTTTTGCTGACCCAGAATGTTAATGAAATAAAGTCATCTCAGAAGTGATGTTCCAGGGTGTGGCTGAGAAGAACGGTTTTAAAGATGTTTGAGTCTAGTCTAAAAGGCAATTTCGGGCCTTCCATTCCAGGGAGACTAGTGCACAAAACTACCAGCTTAAATTCTTGACTGTATGCCCAAGTGAGGAAGCAAACTCTTCATCTTCCCTACCCTGGGCAGTACTTCTTAAAACTCAGGATTTCACAATTTCTTGGTTAATGAGAAAATTTGGTAACAATTACTCATTCAAGTTGATCAAATATCCATTATTCAAAATAACCATAGAATTACCAAATCTCCATTCCACTTTTTGCTTGACATAGCTTTGCAAAAGAATTTAAAGACTAAGGTGTGTGTGTGTGTGTGTGTGTGTGTGTGTGTGTGTGTGTGTACAAGGCCTAACCACCAAAGTGATTTACCCAAGGTCACATAATAGTTCCCTGCCATTTCCTTTATTGTCTGCCCTCAAATCCTCTTTTTGTAGTAAGCAAAGGGAAATGACGTGGGCTTCCAAATTTCATTATAAAAGCTTCCATTTAAAACAAAATGTATTGCATATTATAATTGCAACCAGAACCAGTGAGGGCAGTGGCTTTCAACCTTGTGAGAACTCGGGCTGCTGTTATGTGCGGCTGACTTCAATGAACCCCAGTCCACCCTCCAGCCTGTGGATTATAGAGTATTTTCGAAAAATCATTATACTGCGCAAAACACAGGCACATTCAATGTCTTTTTTTCTTTTGGTTAACAAAATGTACGTAATTTTCTTAACCAAAGAAATTATGTAATAGTTCTGTAATGATAGTAAAGTGTTCTGTTTTCCTTAAAGTCCATGTTTGAATTTGTATACACAAAACTGTTTGGAAAAACAAAAACACAACTGTTAATTAAAACTTGTTGTTGTTGTTGTTGTTTTCTCCCAAACAACAAGCTGTTGAATTCAACGGTTATTTTTTTTTATGCTGTTGTTGTTTCAAACCTGCTTGTGGATGTAAACACAGGTTCTGTCTCTCCTTGATGGGCGCAAAGGAGCCCAGTGAACTTCCCCTATGACAACGATGACAACTGACATTTACTGAGTGCTTACCCGTGCCAAGCCCTATGCCTAGCACTTTACAACCATTAATTTATGTAATCCTGCCTGCAGAGGCAGAAATTATGATCTCCTTCTCACAAGTGAAAAATCAGGCTTAGAAAGGTCAAGAACTTGCCTGAGCTCACCCTGGCCGGGCAGTGGAGGAAACCCTCCATCTGGGGCACAGCCTTCTCCTCCATGCTGCACCGTCCCAGTCACAGGGCCCAGACACTTACGTCTCATTCACACTGAGGCGGTGAGCCTCTGAGGAGTTCCTATACACCCCTCCCCCCACTAGTTTCACAGCGGATACTTGGAAAATACTATTAAAAATACGGAATCCTCCCTTAAAATTCTCAAATTAAATTCAAATTCTATTTTGCTCATGCCCATGAAACTTGTAGCAAGCACTCAGTTACTGAGGAGTTATTACCCAGGCCTTTGAACCTTAATTACTCCCAGGACTCGGAGCTGCATGGACAAAGCAAATAACGCAATGCAGAGCAAAGTAGAGGTTCAGAAAAGGAAACAGACTTTGCAGTTCTCGCCCCTTTGCCTACTTCTTTTCCTTTATGGTAGGCCTTGTGTTATCAAATGGGCAGAGATATGTTTCCTGTGCAAAGAACAGAGAGCAGGGGAGTCGGGGTGGACATCTTTCTGAAAACATTTCAAGGCCTAGAGTTGAATATGGCTACGTACCTTTGCTGATGCTCCTATTACCGGTGCCCATATCTAAAACCAATGCTCTACGAAGAATACTGAATCCCTTCCTTGGCAGTGATACGATACTCCTGTTGGAACAGACCATTCAGCCTTTACCTTTTCCGTAAATGCACTCCGGAGCTAGGCTTTGGACCTCTGGATGAGCCCCTTCCCTCTAGCAACAACATGCACTTGCTGAGCACCACCAGTCTTGGTGGGAGACAGACAGAACCTGACTCTCCTTCCGAATCCTGCAAAAGGGAGTTCTCTCTGTTGGCTCATTATGTTTGCAGTGACCTACCTGAGACACGGGTTGTTTTTCTAAAATAATTTCCTTTTATGTGTGTAGAATTAAAACATTTTACTAACAATTACCATGACCCATTCCAAGACTTTTCACAGACTTGCCATACCTAAGAGACTCTTTCTCTATACAGTTTCAAAGATGGGACTCAACATATTGTCCATATTTAACAATCTCACATTTTTGCACAATGCCAAGAGATGGAATCATTTCCCCCTATTATGGAGAGGAATACCAAAAAGAATTCTTCAATTACTTTTCTTTCTGGATTCAAGTGAAGGGATTGTTGGAAAGTGTTTTTCAAAATGCACAAAACAGGTATACGATTTTTCATCAGAGATGAAGCATTTGATACGATCATGAAAGAAGTCCTTAAAATTAAGATTTCTTTTTTAAATTCTATCTTAGATATCCAACATATGACAGAGGGAAATAATGCCATGGTAGATTTTTAAAAATTTAATGAAGGTAAGAGATCTTTTTCAAGATTTTCCAATATGCACACAGGATACCAAAAATGGATAGATAAATAGGTAGATAGATAAATAGATCGCTAGGTAGGATACAACTTCAGCTCAAGTAGCAACAGTGACCTCTAGTGTGTCTTTTTAATTTTCTCACTCTGCAATTTCAACTCCTTGTTTCTTTAACCTCTAGGGCATTATTTAAGCAAAATTTTCCAGTTTGTATTTGGTCTAATTTCTGTATTGACTCTATATGCTGACAACTGATTCTTAAGAGATCTTCTTTGATCCTGGTAATGTATGATAAAGTAATTGTGCCTTCATTAATGACTGTAATTATAGTACATAAAGCTGTCATTTACATGAATAATCACCACCCCCCCCCCAAAAAAAGGGCAGCTTTATTTGCAAGATGAATTTAACTTTGGCTGAAAAACTCTTTGAGCTGTAAGCTGGGAGCCTCCACACGAAGTCATATATTGTTTGCAAGAGTGCCCATTTCTCTTTGATAAGACTCCCTAGTTGTTTTTTTAATTTTATTAAAATTAATTTAAGAGAAAAGGAATCTGTCTGATGGGCAAGACATTATTTTGGCATTTTAGTATTTTGGATTTTGCCCTGGGTGTGTGCTGATGTCAGGACAGAACCCACAAGAATGTAGTGCTGTGAGTCGAGTCTGGCAGCTTGTGTCAGCACTTCTATTCCAAGTTCCTCTTTTCAGGAGTTTATAACATTGCAATAAAATTTATTATGGGCTGGGACTTGGCATACGGGAGCCTGGGCTAATGCTGTAAAGTAGTTTGGAGGTTTTTGGTGTGTGTGTGAGTGTGTGTGTGTGTGTGTGTGTGTGTGTTTCCCCAAGCAAGTGTTCAAATCTGTTGTGTCCTGTCTCCCTGTAGAGGAAGTTAAAAATAAAAGTCTGATCAGATGAACTTGGCTCCCTCTTGGTCTGTATGTCAGAGGCAATTGAAAAGGGCCCCCTACCTGCTCTATGATAAACTCTTTAAGGATGAGCTGGAAAGGGAAAAAAAAAAAAAAGCAATAAAGGTGTAAATGTCTCCTGTAAATGAGGGATGCCCCTAGAATTGCAATTGTTGGAAAAGATCCTCTAGGGTAGGAGAGGGAGACATGAAAAGGTATTCAAGATTGTTTTCTGTAACTGGGGATCTTCAGTGCCCCCCAACAGCTGGGCTTGTTGGCAAACAAGAAGCTGCATGTGGAAAACACGTTCCAATCTGTGTAAGCTAAGCAAGGCATAACAACAAGCGCCATCCTCAGGTTAAAAACAAAACGAAACATGCAGAACACAGAGCCCTGGAGAATCAGGAAGGGGGATGTGAGTATGTGAAGGTAAATCTGTTTTTTTTAACATAGCATATATATGTATTTATATTTCATGCTCATCTTATCCTGAGGGCCTCCCTTGCTATTGTCTGTTTGTTAGTGTGCACGAGAGTCTATATCTCAATGACAATTCTGAGACAGCACCTATACAAAGAAAGAAGAAACCATTGAATCAGAGAATTGATGAATCCCACAGGAGGAAATTAATTAGAGCTGTTAATAGCTCAATAAGGAACTTCAGAGTCAGAAGGAACTGTAGAGCTTTGCTTGACCAACCTCCCTCATTTACAAGTGAATGAGACCCAACATGCCAACTTAACTATGGTCAGAGCTAATCTCCAGCTAGAACACACAGTATATCCTTACAGGTTGCTTATGGCCAGTGTGTATTCTAATTGGACAGTGCCCGGGTTATGCTGGCCAATGATTCTCGAACACTTTTTAATATCACCCCTGCTCATGGTCACATAGTGAATTTCTGGCAGGCAGCTAAGTCCTGGGTTTCTCTGCCAGTTACCAGAAATTGTTCAGACTCTAAAATTTAGAGCTTGATAGATGTACAGCAGCTTTCTTAACCAGCCTCAATTTAACTACTTTGTTAGGCTACACCTACCTGATCAGCCACTCCTCTCTATCCACGACACAAAACTCACTGCAGAAGGAATGTTAATGGTTCTTCACCATGGAGCAAAATGTTCACCGAGAACCAATCTCATCTGAAGTTTGCTTCCAAACCTACCCATGTCTTTATACTTGTTAATATAATTACGTCATTTAACATCACATTACAATATCAGACAAAAGATGAAGGTAAAAAGGATTACATCTAAGAAAAATTAAGCTGAGTGCTTTAGAAAGGCTTGATATAGGTGAACTTTTAAAAACAAAAGTAGGCTGTTTACAATAGGAGAGCATAAGACAACTATACAAGATCAGAAAAAGCTGTAAAAAATGTGGACAGCTTTTTGGCAAATTGCTTTGCAAGTGTCATTAAGTTTTCTCAGAGAAACCCCAAACTGGAAATTGTAGAAATGCATTCTGGATATGGTTTATATAAGAAAGATGCCTTAGAACTCCAAAGAGAATTCAGACAGAAGGAAGTGGCCTCCCTCTTGCATCAACAAACACAAAGTGAATGTGCATTAAGACAAATGTTTAAATATAACATCATTTCAAATCATTCACCACTTGAACTAACTTTGGATTAACTAATTAACAAGCGTTTTTATCATGTCTGATAAGAGGGATCTTCCACTACTCTTAAATCAGCCATCTTGGCAGGATTCTAGATAGGATCTTGTGGTCTTCAATTCTGGGTGCAGGTGGTGGGGGTGGGGGTGGGGTCAGTAGAGATTAAGGACCAAAGCAATGGAAGGTGGTGAAGCTTTTGAAGAGGAAACTGTTATAAATCTGGGTAGATCATTTACAAATAATATAGATTTAGAAGGCAACTGCCAGATTGGTCAATGGACAATAGCATTGGATAACAGCACATTCAAACATGAATGACACATTCAGAATGATTCACTTGGAGAACAAATGCTGTATGTTGCTCTTAATGGTAGTTAGTATACGCAAACACACAGATTCCTCACGGGCAGTCTATTTCGTCCTACTACTGCCCAATTTTCCGGGTATTTGCAAACAGGAAAATGCAGATGCGTCTGGGCAGGTTATTTGCAAGGTTGTTTCATATCTCCCTTTTATCTGCCTTTGCATATGCAGGATTGTTCTCTGGGTCAAATTTGCCAGAATCTTCTTATTCTCCCCAGCCATTAACTCTCCCATTATCCTCCGTTAGTGTGTTCATAAAAATGTTTTGAGTCCTTGTAGTGGAAGAATGTAAAGCTAGATATGGTTTCAACTGTCCTACAAAGTCACCACTATATTGTTTAAAGATATAATTTAATTGACTGGAGCACAGTTCTGTTAAAACCAACTTGGCTTTAGGGATGTACTGTAGGTGACTAACATAATATAATAAAAAATATTATTATAAAAATAAATAAATAAATAAATAATAAATAAATAAATAAATAAATAAATAAATAAATAAAATAAAAGGCCTGAATTTGGGTAGAGAGATAGTGTTCAGTTTGCATCATCTGGCTTTTGTCAATTGGTGTCAAACCTTAATGTAATCTTTCCTTTTCAGTGTAAATAACATGAAAATTCTCTTTTTTAAAACAACGAAAGAAATGGACTTTTATTTTTAAATCCAAGAAATGAATATCAAGAAGGAGATTTAATATCTCCTTAATATTGTAATTTCTCTTTTGAATTCATGGTTTTAGTTTTTCCCTTACTTAAAGGGAATATTTAAGGTATTTTTAAAAATGTTTTTGATATTTTAAAATCTTTTATCCTTCTTCAAATGTTCTTTATTATTGTGAGGAAAGGGAAAAAGGAGAAATCCTGATTTTACTTATGATCGCTTTAAGTATCTCATATCATTGACAGATTTTCTTTTTTAAGTTTCAATAATAATGCCACTTTATCCAAGGGAGACAGACACTAGTACTATAATGCCCAAATAGATAGAGATGTTTGCTGTGGTATTGCTTAAAATGGGGAAAAGTTTGAAACAACATGAATATCATTAACAGGGAACTGGTTAAATAAAAATGATAAAATAGCAATGTAACAATGAAAAGGATGCTTGTATCCATATCCATTGACATCAGATGTCATAATATTTTTTTGAGTGAAATAGCAGGTTAGGAAATAAGAAGAAGGGTATGATACTATTTATATAAAATTACATATATATCTCTGCAATATACACACATATATACCTGTATAGAGAGAGAGAAAGAAAGAGAGAAATTTGAAAACATAGACACCAAAATAGTAATAGCACCTACCTTTGTGTGGTGGGATTTGGTTTATCATTACTATTGTTCTTTCAGCCACACCAAAAAAAAAAAAAAAAAAAAAGGAAAAACGCAAAGGATACCAGTTGGGGTACACTTAGACTACAGTGGGGTAGATACTCCTGGTTGGCCCGCCCAGCATTTATTCCTACCTCCTGTCTCCCTTAGTGCCTTCCACTATTGAGACTGGAAGAGGAAAATACTTTTCCAGCTTCCCTTGTAGACCATGTGACATAATTCTGGTGATAACGCAAAGGGAAAAATGTGTCAGGGGCCAGAAGAATCTAAGAACTTTTGACTTTGATGCATAGTGACTCAGCAGCCATCATGTAACAGGCTTAAGGGAAAGCCAAGAAAACCCCATCGCCATCAGCAGTCACTTCTCATTTTCACCTAGTCCTCCAGCCCTGGACTATTAAGTGTCTTACTCTTTATCATTTGCTTAGTTTTCTGAAGTTGGACTTAACATAATTCAATAATTTTTTACCAATAACTATTTAGGTAGGTAGTTCATTTGCAGTTTTTTACCATTAGAAATAATGCTGCAACGAACATCTTTATAAACTTCCTCCTTCACACTTTATTATGATTGTTTTTCTACTTGCATATATTCCATCTTTAGAATCAGGGCAAGGAATTTATTTACACCAGGAAATTCAGGTCAAGGCCTGTAGAGAGGTGTTTAGTGCACAGGGCCCAACTGGGGATAGGATCCAGCTTGGGCTGTACCTGCCAAGGAAGGTGTATGTTCTGGCACAGGCTGCATGAACCCAGGTGCCTTTGGGTAATGGGTCTACCAGCCGGTCACAGTGTTGCAGATGGTCTACCAGGATAGGGCACCTTCTAATTCAACAAAGGCAGGGCACTGGGGGAAAGTAGTTGAAGGTGGCATTGACTGCTTGAGGGTTTGGGGAAAGTTTGCAGGTGTTGCACGGCCTTGCAGGCCATAGTAAGGAATTTGGATTTTATTCTGCGTGTGACAGGAAGCTGTGGAGATCCTTTATCAGAGAAATAGTATGATATGATTTTTATTTTATAGAGATCACTCTGGTTGCTGCATGGAGACCTGACTGCAGGTGAAGGGGGGTGAAGGTGGAGCTCAGTTAGAAGGCTATCGTGGTGGTCCTGGATGAGTTTAAGCTCAGACAGCCCGGAATTTAAGAAGAGAGACAAATTACATGTAAGTTACTATGATGCAAGCTAAAAAGTGATATATGTCATAAGACAAATCTCATAAAGGGGTCACATAAAATGCTACTAAAATCAAAGGTGGAAGAGAATATTTTCAGCCACGTAGATCAGGAATGGCCTCATGATTAAGAATTATAGTTAAGTCTTGAAGGATGGGTAGAAAAAAAGTTCTGGAAGTAGAGAAATGGAGAAGATTGGTAGGTGGATAGAGGCAGTCAGGGGAGAACTTCTCATAATCTGTAATACTTACTGTTCACTCTTAGGTGCTAGGCACTAAGCAGGGCCATTTGAAATGAGAAGGGCCCAGCCTTAGACTGGGGATCTAGGTACTGAGAAAGTAGACCGTGACTCTGGGTAATGTCCAAGGCTTTGGGTCCCAGTGTCACTCTCTTCCACAAAGGAGGCATTTCATTAAGTCATGAGAGTGGGCTGAATGGTAGCCCACAGGATGTGGCCTTCCTAATTCCCAGAATGATTTTACATGGCAGAAGAGTGAATTTGACATGTTAAAAAAGGAAAAACAAGCCTAAATTGGAGTCATTTGCCCCCCCACAACAGCAAACCAAGACTTATCTGCAGTTTCAAAGGATCCCAGGAATCTGACCTTTAACAAAAATCAATCTGAAATTTCCTGATCAGCACTAATGAGGTCATCTGCATGATAAAAAATTCTGCTGTCCCCCCCAACCACCACCAAAAGAAGATGTCCTGGCCTGAAACAATCCCTTTCTTTTCTTTTTTGTTTTGTTTTGTTTTCTTACCTCTTCTCTTCTTTCCTTTTCCCTTTCCCTCTTCTTTTCTTTTTTTCCAGTCCTTTCTTTTCTTTTGATAATAACTTCCTTGCCCACCATCCTGCCTAAAAAAAATTTCCATTTTGTACCACTCTTTGGAGCATCCCTTTGCTAGATGGGACACTGCCCAATTCATGAATAGCTTAAAGCCAATTAGACCTTCAAATTTAGTAGGTTGAATTTTGTTTTTTAACAGGCAAAAGATGTGATTAAGGATCTTGAGAGGAGGAGTTTTCCCTGGATTATCCTGCTGGGCCCTGAATGCTGACACATTAGAGGGATGCAGAGAGAGATTTGAGACTGACCTGCAGAGACAGAGGAGCAGAGTAGGCAATGTTCAGATGGAGGCAGAGACTGGGCCACCAGCCCAGGAATGCTGGCAGTCACCAGAAGGTGGAAGAGGGGAGGAATGGATTCTTCCTACAACTGCAGAGAAAATATGGCCCTGCTGACATTTTGATTTCAGTTCAGTCATACTGGTTTCTAATTTCTGGCCTCCAGAACTCTGAGATAATAAATTCATGTTGTAAATAAATTCATGTTGTAAGCTACCGGGTCTGTGGTTATTTGTTATAACAGTCATAGGAACCTAATACAGTCACAGTTTGAGATGCACTGGTTTATTCTGCTGCCCATCTCTGGGAAATATGTGCCTCTTTTACAAGGACAGTTTGGAAACCCAATGCCTTAACTCAAATGTGTAACCTTAGTGGGAAGGATTGCAGGGCCATGTCAGGTGAAGGGAAAGATATTTTGAGTTAGAAGCAGGAAGCTAATTTAGTGCCATTACAATGATAACCTTGACAACGCTGCCTTTTCCATTTAAAGTCACCAGTGAGCCTTGATGGGTTTGAGGTCCATCGTAATCATGTGACCTTGAACAAGTCTTATGAGGACTCTCCATCTCAAATATTCATCTCTAAAATGGAGAGACTAATTCTTACTTCAAAAGTAGGATTTGAATATTAAAGAAGATAATATATGTGAATACATAAGGCAAATTATAACATGTTATCAATTGAGTGGCATTATTATTAATTTTTGCACATGAGACCTTGAAGTCGAGGGGACAAATGATATCTTGAGTTAGATTCCTGTTACCGCACTAGCTTTTTGGGAGGATGAAACGAGGGCAAAGCAATTGCTGCCATTCATGAGAGCAAATCAGGTGACAAATATTGTATGAAATAAGTCACTTCATCCTTAGAACAACTCTCAGGGGGAATTATAGTCCCCATTTTACTGGATAATGATTGTATCTTAGAGGGCTTACACAGTCCTGGCACATAGTAGTTACTCAATAAATGGTAGCTGATTCTAAATTTGGTCCCCATTGGGCCTGGCAATTTCTGGCTGTTCTACACTATGCTACATGATGCTATTGCTTAAAGCAAATGAAAAAGGACCTTGATTTGCTGGTCTTTCTGTTGCTTTTCTGTAGAGTTCATTTAAAACAGTAAGTACCTGCTTTGACTAAACGAGTAACAAGGCACAGCTTTCATCACTGGCTGCCCAGTTCTTGAGGTGGGTCAATGAATGGAACAAAGGGTATCTGTACTGCAGCTGCCTGATCGTTGAAGATTCTACAGAGGGAGGACTATGCCCATCCCAGCCTCCAGAAACATTCCTCAAGCTTCCCTTTCTCTGAGGACACAGAGGAAGGGCTGCAGGCCGGTCTTCCCAAAGGCAGCACTTCGTAAGTTAATTATCATTTTTGGGAGCTGGCCGGCCTCGGCCTTCCTTCAGGGCCTCTTGCACCGGTGACTAGGAGTTGCATCAATATCTCAGTAATCCTTTTTATTATTCATCTTCAAAATACCCACTTAGTGGGAGTTACACCCAACCTCACCTCACATCAAATGACCTGTGTGTAGGAGAGAGGCATGGATTTCCTAGTTTGGAGTTAAGGATGGGTCATAGTCTGGTGCTCAGTGGTTCAGAGGGGATCAGGCAGGTAGATTTTGGCATAATGGGTGGCTTTTTAGAGGCATAACACTGAAGGGGCCTTCAGGGCAATGCATTAGCAATTTATAAGGAAAAACACAACACATTGATGCATTTAAAATATACATTAACATGTCCTTAATAATAATCCTAAGAAGGAATTCAGATTCTAAAACTAGGGGGACATTAGATACCTGTTTATCTGTGAGAAGTAAGGGGGGAGAGAGAGGGAGAGAGAGAACGATAACAAGAGTGAGGGCAAATCTAGACCAATAAGCAAAGGCATGTGATACTAGGGAAAGAGCAGCAATATCTAAAAATAATGATACCCCAAGGGATAAACGGTGGTTGTGCTCAAGAGGCCCGACGCATAGCGAGACATTGGGTATCATCAGGTAAATCCTGGTAGGCTTTATGAAGTTATGACATTCAAGTGTTACCTTTGGAAGAGGAGGAGAGTATTTAGCTAAAGCTGAAGAGAGCATATACTTGATACAGAGACTCTTTATGTGAAAGCAAGAGTACCTGTAGGAAAATACAAGGTCTCTCAAGGATTTTTTTTTCAATCCTATGATTCAGGGATTAATATACAGATCATTATATTTGGGTAATTATTAATTTAATTCAGGGCTAGGCAGGCAGAGCAGGACTTGCCCATGGGAAAGGCTCTAAAAATTCCGATGTAGAGACACATATGCATCAGGGATTCATTGAATAAAAAGGAAATTGTTTGTGAGATTAAACCTGCATTTAAAGGTGGAGTCAGTTGGCACAAACCTCACAAAGGCGTATACAACATGAGATAGAACTCAGGCTCCAACCCTGCCCCCACCACAGCATAAAACAACACTTGGTAATAAAAGAACAGACTCTAGGGACGCCTGGGTGGCTCAGTCCTTACCTGGCTGCCTTTGGCTCAGGTCATGATCTCAGCGTTCTGAGATCGAGCCCCGCATCTGGCTCCCCGCTCAGCGGGAAGCCTGCTTCTCCCTCTCTCACTCCCTCTCTTGTGTTCCCTCTCTCGCTGCCTCTCTGTCAAATAAAGACTTTAGAACTACAGAGGAGCTTAAGGTGATATTGTCAAAGAGTTTCCTGCTGTGGAGACTGAGGTCCAGAAGGGACTCGCCCTCATACGTACTGCTTAAAATAGCAGGATAGGGATTGTAACCTAAGTTCCTGGCTTCAGACAGTGACCCATTTCTCCTGCATGTACTAAACAAAGATTTGAACTCACCTCACTGTATCTGAGAAGAGATGGCCTGCAAAGTATCCTTAACCTGGCCCAGTTCACCAATAAATAGGTTGATACTCCAGACGCATCAGGAAGTGAGGTCTTATATTGTCTCAAAAAATTCTCTCCTCCTGATCTGACCCTACCCTTGCAGTGATTCCTATAGTTATTCCTAAAAACTCTCAAGAAATATTGTCTAAAATTCATATACCTTCAGAGGGATAATACATTTAAGTCATTATTGGCTATTAGTCAGTGGTTAGCCTGTAAGTAGAAATAATTAGGGGTCCCCAGGAAAAGAAAGACAAGGCATAGCTTTTCTGACATAAGAAAAGCCACTTTAGGCATCCAGCCATTTTGTGATCTATGCCTGACCAGCGCTACTTTCTCGAAGCATTCTTGAGTTACCTTGGCAGGATCTAAACCCCTTTGAGCACTCAGATACCAAACCAACTAAAGCAGAGAACTGATGACGTTGACTCCTACAGGCCCTGGTGACTTTGATCTGGACCTTAAAATGATTTTTGCCCCAATCCCAATTCCTGAATTCCCTATTGTGCAAGCCCCTTCATGGATATGTATGCATCCTTAGCTTAAATCTTCCCCAGTTTTGTTGTCCAAGGAGACACCATTTTTGGAAATATCCCCAGAGTTCTCCTTTACTTGTTGGAAGTAAAACCCTTCCTTTTCCTACTCTTTGGCTTGATTGTGTCTTTGGGTTCGACACCCGCCAAGAGGCAAACCCAGTTTGAGATAATAAGCCCATCAGATATTTTTGTAGTGATAGCTAGCTGGGTGGAATGTAATATATGTAGTAAACAGAGAAGTGGATTTGAAATTGGATTTGGAACAGCAGTACCTGTTTTCAAAAATATATTGTAAAACCCTAATTTAATCTAATCTAATCACATGTATTTATTATAAAGTCCATCAATTAGATCAATGGGGTTGCTTCAAAAAATTATTAATTAGGGGTTGGAAAAGACAGCTGCCGGCTCAGAAAAGCATAATATTTAAATGAGGGATTGTCTGTACAATCCGAAAAATGTCACTGTATAATCAATTCTAGGAAACTCGGATCAAAAATCAATGGTTAGACTGGTGTCTCCCAACTAGTTGCACACACCAAAGAATGTTCATATGATCTTCTACTGGGGAGGGAGAAGACAGTATTAAAACTTTGACTATTCAGGGAGAATATATTTGCAAATGACACTACAGATAAAAGACTGGTATCCAAGATCTACAAAGAACTTCTCAAACTCAATACACAAGAAACAAATAAACAAATCAAAAAATGGGCAGAAGATATGAACAGACACTTTTCCAATGATGACATACAAATGGCTAACAGAAACATGAAAAAATGTTCAAAATCATTAGTCATCAGGGAAATTCAAATCAAAACCACACTGAGATACCACCTTACGCCAGTTAGAATGGCAAAAATAGACAAGGCAAGAAACAACAATTGCTGGAGAGGATGTGGGGAAAGGGGATCCCTCCTACATTGTTGGTGGGAATGCAAGTTGGTACAGCCACTCTGGAAAACAGTGTGGAGGTCCCTTAAAAAGTTAAAAATTGAGCTACTCTATGACCCAGCCATTGCACTACTGGGTGTTTACCCCAAAGATACAGATGTAGTGAAGAGAAGGGCCATATGCACCCCAATGTTCATAGCAGCATTGTCCACAATAGCTAAATCGTGGAAGGAACCGAGATGCTCTTCAACAGATGACTGGATTAAGAAGTTGTGGTCCATATATACAATGGAATATTACTCAGCTATCAGAAAGAACGAATTCTCAACATTTGCTGCAACATGGACGGCACTGGAGGAGATAATGCTAAGTGAAATAGGTCAAGCAGAGAGAGACAATTATCATATGATTTCTCTCATCTATGAACATAAGAACTAGGATGATCAGTAGGGGAGGAAAGGGATAAAGAAAGGGGGGGTAATCAGAAGGGGGAATGAAACATGAGAGACTATGGACTATGAGAAACAAACTGAGGGCTTCAGAGGGGAGGGGGGTGGGGGAATGGGATAGACCGCTGATGGGTAGTAAGGAGGGCACGTATTGCATGGTGCACTGGGTGTTATACGCAACTAATGAATCATCGAACTTTACATCGGAAACCGGGGATGTATTGTATGGTGACTAACATAATATAATAAAAAATCATTAAAAAAAAAACAAAGCTTTGACTATTCATAGTTAATCTCATCTTTGAAAATGCTAATTTTTTGTATCTATGTTATATATAACTTATGTATGTAACTTATAAATAAATTTACAGTTATTGAGAGATTGCTTAAAATTTTTATTGAGAGGGTGTATGGAGCATGGATAGAGATAATGTGAGGCCCTGTCCATGGCAGGGAGAGACTTGGAACTGGTTAGAAACGCCCCTCCTTATTTTGCATAAATTGAATTTAACATTGACTTCAAGTTAGAAGGGAAATCTTCTGGGCCAGTGCCAAAAAAAATTTGGAGGTCTGGCGGGACTAGTTTCTATTCTAGGGTGCCCACTGACTGTCCCAGTGTGCCTGGGATTGTCCTGGTTTTAACACTGAGAGCCTCATGTCCCAAGACATCCCCTCTCACTGCTGGACACTCCTTCCCATCCAGCCTTACTGCTTGGAAACCATGAGACTGTGGGTGAATTACCTATCTTGCTAACCCCAGATTTCCTCATCTGTGAGGAAGAGATAAGAGGAGCACCTATCACATGGTTCTTTTGAACACCGAATGAGATAATACTCATTGGCGGATTCAGAAAAGCAGGAAGAGGCAGAGCAGGGGACAGCGGAGAGAGCTCATAGACAGGGGATGCTGGATCAGAAGCTGGCAAACGTTTTCTTTCTTTCTTTCTTTCTTTCTTTCTTTCTTTCTTTCTTTCTTTCTTTCTTTCTTTCTCCCTTCCTTCCTTCCTTTCCTTCCTTCCCTTCTTCTTCTTCCCCTCCTCCTCTTCCTTCTTCTTCTTCTTTCTCTCTCTCCTTTCCTCCCTTCCTTTCTTTCTTTCCTTCCTTTCCTCCTCCTCCTTCTCCTCCTCCTTCTTCTTCTTCCCCTCCTCCTCCTTCTTCTCTCTTTCTTTCCTTCCTTCTTTCCTTCCTCCCTCCTTACCCCTCCCTCCCTCCCTTTCTCCTTCCTCCCTCCCTCCCTTTTCTTTCCTTCCTTCCTTCCTTCCTTCCTTCCTTCCTTCCTTCCTTCCTTCCTTCCTTCCTAAAGGGAAAGGAAAAAGCATCCAATCCAGAGATTAGGAAGTAAGTATAAAAGCAAATTTTTCACTAGGAAGACTGCATGGTACAGTAAAAAGGGCATGATTTAGTCTTCATTCACGTATTTTTGTATCAGAACTGCAGGACTGTAATTCTGATGCACCCAGTGTGAGAGTCACGTGACTTTGAAAACTTTGTTAAACTTTCTGAGTTTTTGTTTTCTCATTCATAATGGGGGAAAAAAGAACACCACATCCATATAGTCATTAAGAGGAGTAAATAAATTAGTTGATTCAAATAAAGCACACAACACAGGGCTTGCAAGTGCTTTTTTTTTTTTTTTTAAGAAAAATAAGATACAAATAAGAAAATCCCAAGGTCTTCTTGATAAGGCACTGAGTCAAAACAAGAAGATTAAAACCTGTCTTTTCTATGTAAACAAACACGTAACAAAGCATACAAACCACTTTCTGAAATATGTTAAAAACACTCCCATACATTTAATTTCAATTATGAAAGGGATCCCTGGAAAGGAGAGTAGGCAGAATATGGGAAGAAAAGAGCCAGAACTATCCCCAAAGGACATGTGCCTGTGTCCTAGGGCTCCTGGAGCCTGGACAACAGCTGAGGTCTCCTGTACTGTAGAACACTGAAAAGTACCCTCTCAAAACTCCCCCTGCGGTGAAGTGTCAGTGCAGTCTACAATAAGACCACAAGAAAAGATGTGGCTACAACAGGCAAAGGGTTCTAAGTGTCAAGGTTTCATGTCTGGCGACCCATGGGTGGACCACAGTCCACCCTTATCAACACTTTCAGCCACTGGGTTAAGGAGAAACGTGGCTAGTAGAGATTTTGTAAGTAGCTGTTGAATGCTTTCTTGCTCTCCTTGAGTTTTGTGCCAATTTGGAAACCAGAATACACTGAATATGCATGCTGACCTGGAGGCTATAAAACACATCCTCCCAAAGATTGGCAGAAGAAGCAAGAAACACTGAAAAAGGGCTCAGTGAAACTTGAGGGGTTTATGGTCGTGTTAGCTGCATCCAAATGTAGTTTAGGCACTTAAGAGGCTAAGGATTCTATGGAAGAAAGTAAAGGTCAAAAACTCATTCTTCAAGTCCAAGTACTATGTGGACTTATGATTTCCATGGATTTAGATGGAATCAGGAGGCAAGAAAACATTAAAAGACAAACTTTGGAATGTGAAAATTGCCCGATATGAAGGTTCCCAGAGGTAGAGAGCGACTTGCAATTTTCCCTTTCAGTGGTGCTTACACCACAGTGTGTGTAATTGGCCCTCGACGTTGAAAAAAAAAATGGGGCTCATTCTCTTCTCTGAGGTGGAGTCCATAATCAGATGGGGTAGGGATAAATGGAGAAAACAATGGAATGAAAAAAAGTGAAGGGGAGGGAGGTGAAGGAGAGGAAAGGAGAGAAGGGAGCTTGGCAAGAAAAGTGGAATAGGAAAAATACTGATTTCAGGTTGACAGTTTTGGATTTTCAAGTGTACAAACTAGTCACTGTTTTTGGCTTCCATCGACATCCCGGGGAAATATATAAATAGTCTTAATCCTGAAATAACTATTGCACAGGGAGCAAGCGTCAGATACTTAAGATCTGTGAACATAAAAGATGGCTAACATGGGTGGCAAATACAACACAGGACCTGCACAGGCTGAATTTGTGTAACATCTGCCAGCTTTATGGGATATAAGCACTTCCTTCAAGTGTGCTCCTCAACTGTGGATGTCTTGATTCCCTCTGCATGAGTCAAGGATACAAGCTTCCATTTAATTTTCAGGGTGAAATAACACAAGCTCTTTGATTACCTAATGCTATATATTCTTTGATGTCCATGGGGTACTTTCTAATAGACAAAGCTCCAAAAATTTGATTCAATTTAGATATTAACAGTAAAATAAAACAGTCCTTCCTTTGAAGTAAACATTCTCATGGAGATGACTAAAGTGTAGAACAAAATAAGGATTTGTTTGTGCTTTTGAGTATCATACTCAGTGGACACTATACTTTGGAGTCTTTTCAGCTCTGCCAGAACAACTGTTCTTCCATAGAATACTTTACAATCAGTGTTTTCTTTTATGTGACCCACTTATTAATGGATATTCAGTAGTGGTATAAGATAAATATAGAAAATAAAGTCCATAGTATTATACTCCTCTCTTCTTGGGATTTCTCCCCAAGACCCCCCCCCAATTTTCTTTTCACATAATTATGTGTTAATTAATTGAATTTAAATAAAAATAAATACATAAAAAATTTAAAAAGTCAACCTAATCAAATAATAAATAAATAAAAATGCACTTATACACAGCGACAAAAAGTGCAAAGATTTAGGGGCGCCTGGGTGGCACAGCAGTTAAGCGTCTGCCTTCGGCTCAGGGCGTGATCCCAGCGTTATGGGATCGAGCCCCACATCAGGCTCCTCCACTAGGAGCCTGCTTCTTCCTCTCCCACTCCCCCTGCTTGTGTTCCCTGTCTCACTGGCTGTCTCTATCTCTGTCGAATAAAAGTGCAAAGATTTAAATGTTCCATCTGCCTTGAGGAGAAATATTCAAAATACGGGTCAATATTCAACCTTTGGCGTAAAAAAATTAAACATTCCACTGTTATTAAGCAATGGAATCTTGAAACACCTTAGCGGTAAGTAATAGCTTGGACTTTGGGTAAAATGTTAAATCCTTAGCCTGATGTATCAGATGATCGCGACCTCACGCTAACCTATGCCTCTCTCTATTATAAACAATCCTTCAACATGCACATATTGTCTGCTCCAGATTCACATAGGGTTCCTGTTTCCTGAGCCCATATGGAGCACTCCTCCCTTTGTCCACCTGCTCAGACTTATATTCACTTAGTGTGACCTTCTGTTTCCTTCTCTTCCTTCAAAATTTGGCTCTTCCAGAGCCAGTGCCAATTTCAACAACTTCCCTGAACAACTCCCTCCCTCCAAGCTAGTATATTTCTCATCAGTATAATTCATTTGGAAAAAGAAAAAAAAAAAAGGAAGCATTTACTTTCTCACCATATCTTTCTAAATATTAGTTCTGCGGTGTAGTTACGTCTAATCTCACCAATCCTGTTTCAAGTATTTCAGGATTGGGAAGCATGCTCCTCACTGAGTTCAATTTAACTGACTAGTTGTGTCTACCCAAGGCAACAGGAAGAGTCTAAGATGTCCCTCTAAGATCTGGAGAATACTCTGTCATGGACTTACACTCCATCCATATCAGGAAATACTCATTATTGGCAGTCCATAAGACTATAACTCACCAGACAGTGTGATCAACTAGATAGAAGTTTTGAAGAATAGACCTTGAAACATTCTTTCTTCTAAACAAGCAGGTGCAGACTCTATAATTCTTAAAGAGTTGGGTTTTTTTTTTTTAAACCAATAAAATCTTCCTGGGAGGACATAAAATCCACCATCATTGCTAAACTTAAAACTTATTTATAAGCCTCCTATTAGAACTATACAAATAAGTTTGCTGTCTCATATTGCACTAAGCATTTTAAACCAAAGGTATCATTGCAATTACTAGCTTATGTTTGTAAAAGCAGAAAACTAATAGTAATAGTAATTTTGCTCTGGGTGTTTCTTTGAAGGATCTAAGACTGGCTTACCATATGCCATTCTAACTAGTACAGATTACTTTTGTTGACTAGCATTTTTGTTTATTTTCTAAGTTTGTGGGTTTGTTCATGGATCCACAAGAAAGGGGATTTAAAAATAAGCCATGACCAGCCCGGGCAGGAAGAGACTACATGAGCCCATGCCGATGCAAGCCTTGTCTCATTCCTTTTCCAACCCAGCATTCCCTCCACTCCTCTGCCTCCATGGATTTCCTTTAGTTTCTTTATTCTGCAAGTGTACTTGATGCTCATCACTTTCCAAGTTAGGAGACCTGGCCTTAGCCACGAGGTCTCAATATATCATCAGGTCGTTGTTCGGCGCTGGTTTCAGCCTTTCTTAATGGTGCACTTTACCAGGCAGCTTTTTCATACATCATTAAACAGCAACTCTAGCGCTTGTGCCCCCTTCCTGATTTACCGTAGATAGTAATGTTTAAGATCACATTAAACACCACACATGCTCTTCGCCACTCGAGCAACCTCGTGGTAATGAATAGTCAATAGTACCTTTAAATTAAGGCTCCCCGAAGCTTGAAACATTAGTCTGGTCTTTCAGAAAAGGTACAACTATAACGTTAGATAATGAATTTCCTAACAATCTGAGTTTGGGGTACCCTTTTCTTTCTCCTGGTGACTTCAGAGTCTAAACTGCAAAAGTATATAAAAAGCCAGGAAGAAAGTGACCGTATTGTCAACTATGGATCCACAGTCATTCAGATCATCTAGGAGGGAAGTGGGGAAGTAACAAACACATGGACACTGCCTTCGAGGAGTCTGAAAACAATCAGGGAGAAAAGAAAGAGGCACAAGAAAGCATGTAATAATACCTAACTCTAGGCAAATATTTGTAGCTGCATATTAGAGAAAGCACCCTAGGTTCATACCTTCTTCGTAGTACTTGGTATTCTGCAATCTTCTGGAAATACAGCTGTCTTCCCCATTAGACTGGAAATTACCAGTGGGCAGGAGTTGTTTTATGCATCTTTGTGTCTCATGGCTATAACGCTAGCTAAACACTTTAGAAACTAAAAAGTATATGTTGAACTAATTCAACCTTGGTGGCAGATGGAATGAAAGGGAGTAAAGCTTGGAGGGTCTGATGTGGGAAGGCTTGAGAAGCGCAAAGACCCACCCAGCAAATACTTGCTAAGTGCAAAGAAACTGGTATTTTCTCTTCAGCTTACTTGTCTACAAAATGCATCACCTAACTGAAAGCAGAGAGCACGTTCTAAGAAGACCAGCATCCTCACTAAGCAACTATAATGCTAAAAAATGAAGCTGTGTAAGTTATACACCTTGAATTCTGGTGTTTCCATTGAAAAGAAACTCCTGTAATCCTGAACTCTCTGCTCAAAAGCATTTCCCTACTTTTATATAAAGCTTTCCCCTCCTCCACTCCCTGGGCTTCTGCAAACCTGAAAAGAGTCAGTATCTGCAGCCACATAAGAAATGGCATTTGGCTGGATCATGAATGCAAAAACATAGTTCTGCCAGAATTATTCAGATAGGTGAGGTTGTGGTTTGAAATATCCAGATAATATTTTCCAAATTTTGTCCTTCTCTCTTATGTCATTGGTTGGGCAGAAGTGAGAGTGACTGAAGATGGAAATGTCAGAGGTCTTGGAAAGTCTCAGGTGATCTAGGGAATGGGAGATTTTCCCAAAAGACCCATGACTCTAGCAAGTAAGACTTGAGCCCTCCCCAGCAGCATGAATTCTATTCCTGAGTAGAAACCTCTCATGCATTCCAGTACACTCTCCTTAAAAGCCCTCTGGGGGCATGTGGGTGGCTCAGTCAGTTAAACGTCCCACTCTTGATTTCGGCTCAGGTCAGGATCTCAGGGTCATGAGACTGAGCCCCACGTAGGGGCTTCCCACTGGGCATGGAGCCTGCTTAAGGTTCTCTCTCTTTCTTCTCCCTCTCTCTCCCTCAAAAAAACAAATAAATGAAAAACAAAACAAAACCTTTCTGAAAGCAGGGATCTCCTCTGATTTTTGATCATTTAATAACTAATGCTCCTGTGATATCCTATCCTCGACTCCCTTTGAGCAACAGCCTTTAAATTATAAATGCTAGGAGCAGAAATTTCTCTTTCCCATAGTATTTAATTGCTAAAGACCTATGTCTTTCTCTCCTGAGGCTAGCTAGCCTATAACCAACCCAACAACTGTGGACATTTACAAACTTCACATTTCTGTTTTCTTAATTAAATGGCTGCCACTTATTCATGAATGCAGCCAATATTTATTGAGCATCTACTATAAGCCAGGTACTGAGCTGGGCCTCAGTCAGATGAAGGAATAAATCACAGTGTGGAAAACAGACAGCCATGGCTTGTCTTTCTCCCTCAGGCCCCAAACAGAGAATACCTGGGACTAAATAAAGCACTGGTGCCCTACCACAAACCCTGCAGTTGGAGAATTTTCTTTTTTAGTTGGAGACTTTTGAAGCCACTTAACTTTGGTGGTAGAACCCACTCACTCCCACTCTTAACTGTTCTTAGAAAGATGTAAAAATATACACCGAATTTTCAACAAAAGGGGCAGAATTCATATTTTTTTCACATGTAACACCTACATTCAAGCACAATTTCATTAATTTTCTCAGGTGATTAATTTTATAGAATGTTGGTTGGTGGCATATTTTCTTTCCTGGCACTCCTTGGAATATCTGAAATACAGTTCCCTTACCATAAATTTATAATAAGTTTGATTAAAAGAAAATACTGTAGGACAAATACAACCAGCAGAGTTCCATGAAGGAAAGGGTAAGAAATGGTGTTCATGTTTTTCACTGTTTCTATCAGCGCCTCTGTGACTCCATAAATATTTATATGTTATATATGATATTACCATAATTATTAGTATTAAGTAATAATATAAATTTAATATTAGATATAATACTATCTATACATAGTGTGTATAGCCAACTTTGAAAAATTCCTAGCCTACCTCAATCTGTAAAACCATTTACCTAAGATACTTGAAAAGCCTGAGTTGTGCTGCTTTATGCTTCAGTTCATGCTTTGCAGTTCCCTCCCATGAGAAATCTGCTGAAGGTGGTCTCTTGGATCCTTTCTATGACTGGCTACCCCACCAACACCAGCTAGTATCCTGGGAGCTTGAGTCTTCCTCCGGTTCTATGGAATATTCAGTTATCATGGAGGATGATGTGGGTCCTTCTCACCAAGATAATCCAGCCCACGAATCCCCCTTAAAAAATCATTCCCAAGCCTATTGGCAGGCTAGAGATAAGCTTACTTTATGTTTTGAAAAGCTTATAATTTTCTTTCTTTTTGATTTCTCTTTTATTTTTTTCTCTCTCAGGAGAGTTACCTTTTGTGTCTCTTGAGTCCTTCAATGCCCTTGTTTTTAATCTTCCCCTTCTCCTTGCAGTATATTTCTGTATAATGTTCTTTTTTTTTAATTAGGGGAGGGGATGGGGGGATGGGTGTGTTACACTCTTTGAATATCCCTATGTGATCATTAACAATATTTTTACCACTTTCAATTTAATTTAACAAATATCTATGGAGTGTATGCAGCATGCCCTATGGTAGGAAGAGTGGAAAATACATAGATGAGTAAGGCTACTGTGGCACTTTCTCTCAGGGAGCCACCTGCTTAGCAGAAGACAATCATTTACACTAGCTAAAGCCCAACATGTTAGGATAGCGTTAAGTGCCATGAAAGACTTGTGGCACTGAAGACAAGGGATTATGTCCATCTGAAATGACTGCAGGTTGTTTTCACAAGTTAAAGATTTGCAATATGTACATATATCAAATCATGTTGTACACCTAAAATTAATACAGTGTTATAAGTCAATTACATCTCAACTAAAAAAAAAGATAACATTTCAGTGGAACAGAATTTTTATAGCATTCCTAGACAAAGGAGAAATGGTGGGCAGAGATATTTGGGCAAGAGAACCCAGGATGTATCTTGGAAATGACAAGTCATCCCTTGTGAATGGGCGATGCCTGGGAGTGTTAGTCAAAAATAAGCCTGGAAAGGTACGTTAAAGTCAACAGAGCACCTGCAAGACTAAACGAGGGATTAAGAAACAGAGCTCTAGAAGAGTTCTGAACTATGTTGTAGAGAAAGTCACATTAGCATGTCATACAGTCTGGAAGGCAACTTCACCTAACTAGTCTGCTACAGTATATCCAGCTGACTCAAAGAGACGAGAGATTTCTCCTCTCCTTTTAAACATTTAGCTAGAAGTGGCTGTCAATTTATGAAGAGATTCTTCAAAACATGAAGGCATCAACGAAACAGTAAGACTAGCCGGGTTGTTGTACAGGATTCTCACATTCCTACTAATACATTCTCCTTTCCATGTCCACAGAGCTGAAAAAGACTGTGATTCTACTGTCAGTTTGGAAGAGGTGGTTCAAAATATCAAAATTTTAGGATTTTCAGAATAGTCTTTATTCTTCCTTCATGTCATAAGATATTAGAGATTATTTTTAAAAATCCATCTTTCTGCCCCAATTTTTATCTCTCCATCTTCCTCTTGGCTTTTTCCATTTTCCCCCACCAAAAATAATTACCTATCGAACAAAACAAAACATGAACAATCTAGAACCTGAAGAGAAGAGTGAAGAAAAAAAGCAGCACTTGAAGACAGGAAGAAAAAGTGGAATGGATGCTGTAAGCTTCAAGAAAATGCAAACACTTGGTGGATGGCAAGAAATGACCGCTACAACTAGATAAAGATTCTATTCCAGAAGGATCTCATAGAAGCAAGGCTTTTGGGTTTAAAACTGGGTGTGATACTTTTGAAACTCTGGACCTTCGAATTTCACTTAGCCTTGGCAATCATAAGCACTGGGCTGCTGCACATTATGTTATCTTATTCCCCTGGTTGTCCTAGACAGAAAGAATCTCTTTCAAACAAGAATTTTTATTGTTTTCATCACACTAGCTTTAGTCGGGCTATTAAAAAAGACTTTCTTTTATGAAATTTCTCTTAGAAAACGATGGATTATAAGATAACAGGAAATGACCGCAGGCAAGTGAAAAAATAGTGGTAATGTTTTAAGAAAACTTTCCAGAAGTTTCTTTGGATTTTTGTGTTCTGTCAAACTTCAACCAAGGGCAGTTTTCCCCTTCTTCCACCTCCAGGCAGCAAAACTGTGGGATGGTTCATTTCTCATCTAACATTTATCATTCTGAATGAGAGTGGGTCTGTTCCTCCCTCGCCTAGATAACTGTCATAACAGGAATGGCTTGACTCAGTCTTCTGTAAACAACTCCCTCCCCCTAGCCAAAAAACAAAACAAAACAACAACAACAACAACAACAACAACAAAACAACCCTTAATTTTGAGAAGAAACCACTATGTTGCTTTCTGCCATTTGGAAAACATAAAGCAGTATCTCTGCCCCACTGCTATCCGAACCATAAGCAAATTTGCAGTACTCTTTGGGAGTGAACCAGAGAGTTTGGCAGAGGGCAGCAAAGAGATGGAGAGAGATCCTAAATCTTCGCCTGAACTCTGTCCTTAGTTAGCTTCTCTCTTCCCTCTTTTTCTCTGGAAAGGGAGCTAGCAGGTGGCAGGCTATGCAGCAAACCACCAGCAGGCTGATTACAGCTGTGCATGTTTGGCAAACAAATGTTAATTTTGGAATTGGTTGTGGGCCAGCTCCACTGAGTGGGGGCGGGGAGAAGAAACTGCTGTTGCTGCACTGGGGAAAGAGGATGTGTCCACGGACGCCAATAACCCAAAGCACTCCACGGAGAACCACAAATACAAAGTCAGCTCCAGTGCCACTTCCAGGGACTGGATACAATCCTAGGCCCCGACAGAGGAAGAGGGCCCAAAGACAGAAGATGCCCTTCTCTTGAGAAGCAGTAGTCCTGCAAAGAGGGAAGTGACTAACACTCAAAAACTTCCCCTGCTCCTTGCCTCTTTTACAGAGAACTGGAATTGTGCCATTAGACGGAATCTACAGGCATTGCATCACACCTTCGGGGAATTTAAATTCTCCAGAGGCTCGCTTTCCTGGCCCAGCTCCCAGAAGACCATCTGATCCTGTGGAATGAACTCTAAGTTAATGTCAGGAACTGCAGGGTGGCTTTCATTCCTCCGACTCTGGGCAGCCTTGGACAAAACATTTAATGCACTGATGCCTGCATTTCTCCATCTATACTACTGTTTGAACTGCCCCTCTCCCTTTAGATGTGGGAGGGTAGGATCTAATAGTAGATATGAAAGTAATATGAAATAAAAGTCTACCCTTGCTTTTACCTGAAAGGGCCCACTGAAGTGGAGCCAACTGAGAAAAGTCTAATAGCAGGATCATTTCGTGCTCCTGATTTAAGCACCTCCCAAAGGCCACACCACCTACCATACCAGAGAGGTCCTTGGCCTCTTCCAACCACAGGAAGGCACAGCAAGGAGCCATCTGTGAACCAGAAAGTGGGCCCTCACTAGACACTGAATCTGTCGGCACCCTGATCTTGGACTTCCAAGCCTCCTGAATTGTGAGAGTACATTTCTATGGTTTATTAGCTACTCAGTTTGTGGTATTTTGAGAGCAGCCTGAACGGACTAAGACCTGGGTGGGAGGGAAGAGATTTTTTCCTCCATTCCTATGAGAAATATAAATATATAAGTTTCTGTGAGGATCCATTAAAAAAAGGCAACCCCCTGTGCATGTCATGAGGTGGGGGAAGAAGAGGGAGGGGCTGCCTCAAAATTTACCCAATCTCCTTCCCCTTTTACATCTGTTTTACAGTATGATGATAATTGATGCCCATAATGAGGACAGAATTTCAATAGAGATCTAAAGTAATTTCTGTGCCATCAAATAATGAATCACTTTCAGGAGTTTCAGCATTTGGCAGAAATCCAAACCTCAATTGGTATGTATTTTGTCACTCTTAGAAGTAACCAACATATCTAAACTAACCAGAGAACTCCTCAATTATTTTAGAGAAATGGAAATAGATGTTTTTGCACACCTGTAGGAAAATTACAAGGAGCTATCTTGGGATACTTCTACATTATATTGCACATCTGGAAGGAAACTGAAAAAGTTAACCCAGTAACCAGTTATAGTTAGTATCCAAGATATTTCAGGGCAAAAGTTAGGATTTTTGAAAACGTCTAAATGTGCACAGATTTTATTTTATTTTTTTTATTTTTTTTTTTTAAAGATTTTATTTATTTATTTGACAGAGAGAGAGAAAGCCAGTGAGAGAGGGAGCACAAGCAGGGGGAGTGGGAGAGGAAGAAGCAGGCTCCCAGTGGAGGAGCCTGATGTGGGGCTCGATCCCAGGACTCTGGGATCACGCCCTGAGCCGAAGGCAGACGCTTAACGACTGAGCCACCCAGGCGCCCCTATTTTTTTTACTTTTTTTAACCAGATATTCAGTTTATACGATTGGTCTATGAATTTCTACTGGTCTCACTGTCATGCCAACTGTCTTTCAGAATTCTTATTTTAGCAATCTGCCCTCTCCTACCATTTCAATTTTCTTGGCACACTGACCACAATAAAAGAAGAGTCTAACTTCCCTATCTAATTGCTGGTTTTGTAGAATGACTAAAATATGATCAGAACAGTGAGTACAGATGAGAAGCAGCTGTCAATGTTACGGTCCCAGCCTCTTGGTAGACATTCCATGAAATATTTTATCTGGGAGTGAATTTCTTAGGGCCTCTCCTATCTGTAGCTTTTGTCATGCAAGATGAGTATAGCATAGTGGTTTTAAGCATCGTCAGGCAGTGATGAGCATGTATTCATTTGAAATTTGGGGTCACCGCATTACACTGAAGGGTCAGCATGTTGGTGAATTGTGTGTCAAATCCCATGTCTCCAAATATGTGTTTTGTGGGGCTACATAGTAAATTGTTGGGTTTAACCAGATGTTTAGCCAGATTAATGCGGAAGTTAAAAAGTGATTTCTATCTTTTTAATTCTTACCTTTTGGTGAGCCTTTATGACCTCAATTAACCAGCACCCCCTTCCCTGTAGGTTAGTGTCAAACACTTATGATCTAAAACTATCTTGTCCAGTGCTTTTTGTCTGCTTCCCACTATGAAAGTGAAAGCTTCCCAAAAGGGCTTGGCTTTGCTTGCTACTATATCCCTAGTACCTGGACCGAATGCTGAAATATAAAATCCTAGTAGATAAGGCTACTGTGCATACAAATAAGAGAAACACAAATGAAAGTTTACACACATTTGTTTGAATATGCATTAGATATCTCTGAGAGCATCATGCACACCTGATAACATTGTTGCTTTGGATGCCCAGGAGGAAGATTTGTCACTATCTGCCCTTTTGTACCTCTTGAATTTTGAATCATGTGATAATATCAACTATTCAAAACCAAAGGAATAAAGTTTTTAAAAATGGAGTGCTCTATATTTGCAAACAGAGTTTAGATGCCTCTGAAGGGTACAATTATTTTTCTGTTTTTGTCAGTCCTATGAGCTTTTATGCTCCTTTGTCGGTTGTCTAGGGGAGTTCAAATCATATAACACTCTTACATATTTTGCCTCATCATCTTCAAATATTAGTCAAATATAACAACATTAGAAAACTCTGACCCCTAATTCAGATTATTCTATACCATGAGAGGCAAAAAAAAAAAAAAAAAAAAAAAGGAAAAGATCAAATGAGCCAACTACACAGGAAGGATGGAATTGCATAATTAAGAACATTCATGATGGTTTTACTGAACAGCATTAAAATGGTCCATTTTCCAATCATTCATTGCTTTTATTGGACACCATCCTGACTTAATAGAATGGTTCTTCTTAACGCTGTTAATTTCTGGAAGGGCTCCAAGGCAAATGAAATCTTGATACTCGTGTTCTGGGAATATAAGCTGCGAAATAGTGAAGGTGGGGAGTGTGGGGGAAATCTTGGTGAGGATGAATTTCACCCTGAAATGTGACAGGATGCTTCATACCTCATCACAACCTAGGCAGTTTATCTCATTGCTTCCTCCCAGACTCTGGAATGATCTTCTGTCACACTGAACAAGACTCAGGCAGCTAACTCCAAGAGGGTAAGGAGAGAAACTAAAAACATACTACAGATAAACATTTTACTGGCTGCTTCCCCCACACAAGGGAGTTGTGCATGAGTGATTTTAGTTCATATAATTATATCAAATAATTATAATTACATCAAGGATAAGAATATTAATAACAACACCATTACATTGGATCGATCCAATATCCTACTTCAGGAGAGGCCAAGGTAATTTTATAGTTATGGTTGGGATCACCTTACCTCACCATGAGTGCAGTAGGCTAGGCTGCTGCTCTTGATGTCACTACTTCTTAAGTGTCCAAACAGAAATCCAGATGTGGACTCAGAGCCTCTGTCTTTTGCTTACCATGCAGTTCTTTGCCCTCTGCTGGGTCTTGGGACACTTATGGATGATCCTGGGTAAAAGAAGATAGGATGGAAATATCCAACAAGTTCATGAAAAACTCATCGTTGAATTGTGAGTCAGGAAACTTTAGACTAACTAATGAACTAAGTAGATGCATGTTAATTAGTCTGGAGGACTTAGACTAGTTTTTACCAAAATACGTTCAATTTAACCACAATATATATCTGGGTTTATAACTGTAAACCACATTTACTCCAGATGTTTCTTAACATGTAACAAAGTTTTGATTCAAATACATCGCTAATTCAAAAATTGTGTGTCTTCTCAGGTAAGAGAGAAGTTTCCTATTCTTCCAAGGGAAAAAGTCTGTTTTCCCAGTTAGAAGAGTAAAAATAATTTCATACACAGCATTAGCCTTACTGAATAAACTCCTTTCAAACACTTTCAAAGCACCTTTGTGCTTGTAAGCAACAAATATACTTTTCTTCAAAGACACTGATAAAGCAGAAAGTATCTTATTCTGTTTGCTTGAAAGAAGTTGTGCTGCATTAATTTTTAAGGATCCTATAACTAAAACTTTCCTAAGTTGTTACAAATTAATAAAGTTTTACCAAGTCTTACATATGTATACTGTATGTGTACACAACTGTACAGTTTTCAGATAAATACATTTTCAACCCTGATCTCAAAATCTTCATACCCTGACAACACAGAAATCCAAATAATGAAAAGACAAAATTTCATGGTTTTTCTGGACACATATCAAAAGATTACATTAAAACAAAAAAGAGGGGTGCCTGGGTGGCTCAGTCGGTTAGGCATCTGCCTTCAGCTCAGGTCATGATCCCAGGGTCCTCGGATTGAGTCCTGCATTGGGTTCCCCACTCCATGCGGAGTCTGCTTCTCCCTCTTCCTCTGCCTGCTGCTCCCCCTGCTTGTGTTCTCTCTCTCTCTCTCTCTAATAAATAAATAAAACCTTTAAATAAAATAAAATAAAATAAAATAAAATAAAATAAAATAAAAAAGAAATGATAGCCATTAGATGTTTGGTTTACTTAACCCAAGCATCCGATATCCAAAAATTCTGGATAATAGGGTGTCACTTAAGATATTTCACAACCAATAAAATCCAGGTAACAAATGAAAAGAGCAAATGCCAAAGGCTTGTAGTCTGGTATGTCTGCACTGGTGCCTACTTGTGAAATATCAGTCCTGTATGTCTAAAAGTATGACCATGCAAAGACAGGTTTCCTGACCTTGGTAGGGACCACAGCGCTGGTACAGCTCTCTGGCCTCCCAAGAGGGCAATACATTTCACTACTTCTTTTTTTTTTTTTCTTTTTTTAGATTTTATTTATTCATTTGACAGAGATAGAGACAGCCAGCGAGAGGGAACACAAGCAGGGGGAGTGGGAGAGGAAGAAGCAGGCTCCCAGCGGAGGAGCCTGATGTGGGGCTCCATCCCAGAACGCCGGGATCACGCCCTGAGCCGAAGGCAGACGCTTAACGACTGAGCCACCCAGGCGCCCCCTCACTACTTCTTTTTATGTACCCAAGGTTAACACATCACAGGAAAACTGACAAGACCAATGGGCACACAAATATTTGTTGATTAAAATGTGCACAGTAGCCATCCTATTGACATGTACAGGCTAATTAACGGGTAGATACATGTTCTAAGAATAAGGTTGATTTCAAAGTGCTTTGTGGCTAGGTCCACATGTCCATACCACTTTGAAAAACCATCCTTTTGACTTTAGTAAGTCAGTCAATCAATTAATGACCTGTTATTTTCAGATTTTTTTCAAATTAATCTAACTCTGGCTATAATTTAAAAATATTTGGAATATAAAAAACTTACCTCATAGGACTACTAAAATCATTTTCTTAATTGGTTAAATTCAGACAATTACATAGAATCTCAGATTTGGAAGAGACCCCAGATTTATTGAAACTAATCTCCCATTCTTTATGGAAGTCCTCTCCCCCAGATGCTTGAGTTAGTCTTTGTTTGATAAGTTCCAGCTGTGAGGATCTTACCATCTATCATGAATACTTTTCTAATTAACAAATTATTTTATTCATTCCAGCTGTATATTGCTTTTAAT
Source organism: Ursus arctos (assembly GCF_023065955.2). NCBI lineage: Eukaryota > Metazoa > Chordata > Mammalia > Carnivora > Ursidae > Ursus > Ursus arctos. Next base: position 33,194,887 of record NW_026623100.1, read on the forward strand.
TTGGGAGATTTTGTTTGTTGGTTGGGTATACAGTTACATTTTATTCACATTATTTGTAGCTTGTAAAACGATGTCTATAGGTGGAAAATTACATTAAGTAATGATTACTTTCTAGCATGTTCCCAGTGGGAGGAATAAGAATAAAAATTTATTCAGAATACATTCTTTTGTGTTCTCTGGGGGAAGTCCAAGTCTGAAGTACATGGCAAACTTGTGAAAAGAAATAAAAGAAGGTCAATAGATCAACAAATCAATTATCAATGGGTATTTATTAAACAATTATTAATATTCTTAGAATGTATTAGCTACTCAGTAGAAAGTGACTTGGCCTTTAGCATTTTGTGATGGGCCTAGAACGGTTTGATAAGATTATTTGGGTATGTGGAGCTCTGAACAGTCTTAAACAAAAGCTAAATTTTGGCGAGGTAAAAAGAAAAGAAAATAACTTTATCCTGGAGTCATGTGACCTGAGGGTGTGACAAATTAAATATAGAATCTGTGGAGGTCAAGAGAAAACTAACTTGCCAGAATAGAGAGTGGGTTGAAGACGAGAGGGACTGTACTGCCCAAGATTACCAAAAACTTTGGGTACAGAGCTAGCCGAGGTCATTGAGCCTTCCAGGAGGTGGAGGGAAAATGCCTTTAATGAGTAAGCATTCTGACATCACTTGTTTTAGAGATGGGATCAAAAACGTAAGACATGACTCACCCTTCTTGGTAAATTCACGAAATTAAACACAGACAAAAATTGTCTTTACATGCCCATTCTATCCCTTATAAAGACAAAAAGAGTAATTCTTAACGTGGTCACAGCCAAATAATGCAAGGACTCTGGAGACTCATCCAAATCAGCCTTTCTCTCAAAGGAACAAGCTACACATATCATGCATATATTTGTGTCCCCAAATTCACATGTTTTGAGGAGCATTTCCAGTTCCAACTTCAATTTCAATGTGAAATAGAGTATCATTAAAGGGTCCAGAGAATACAATATCCACTGTCAAAAAAGTACAGTAATTGAAACACTGGGAAAATCGGTGGGTAATGAACTCTTCGTTAGCCATGTAACATGATTTATACATTAATCTGATAGCATGAACTAACGTCTCAAGCTTTTTTCCTATTGCATTACAATTTCCAGCCAGGTTCTGATTAGTCAAGATAATTCACTTTCAGTGTGTAACCTAACCTGTTTTGAATCTGTACATGCATGCATGTTACCTGTGTTTTATAGTAACTGGAACCACTTCAGCAGAAGAATGGAATGCCTAAGACACATTTATCAGATATGACAATTATTCTATTGTTATCACTCTTTGTCAAATGTGACAACCCACAGGCATTTAGCAAAACACAAAGATTTATCACCCGATTCTCCTATTCACGGTCACTTGGGTATTTTGATTTTCGGTTTGATGCCAGGACATCTTCCTTCATTACGTACCATGGATGAGGCATTTGTGCTATGCCTCCTACACATGAGTTTTTTAGGTTTTAGGCCTTCTCTTCGCCATAAAATATGAACTGTCACGGGCAGTGTTCGGTCTATTTATCTCTGAATTACTGCCCCTCGCATTAGAGTTTCCATCAGTTGAGTAGAGGGGGAGATGGCTGCTTGTTTGCCCTCAGGAAACAAATATCTGAGACTGAAATGCTCTTAACAGTAAGGGCTGAAGCCGAGCAAGGAAATGGTGTAGTGATGGTAACTAAGTGAACTGAAGCGTGGAGCCGTGTAGGTGACGTGCTCAGGCTCCATCCCTTCTTAGCTCACCTGTGGCCCTGTGCCGTGGACTCATGTTTCCAAATAAACACAGGGTCAGGAGAAGAGCATGAGATCTGATTTACGGATTCCAACCAGCCCAAGACCCATTTAGACAAAAATTGCCATTTTATAGCTTCACAAAAAGGAGACATTTTTACACTCAAAAGTGTTGGGTAAAACATAATCAAGGACTCATGTAGGGACTCTGAATGCATTCTGACCCACTGGGAGTTTTAATCAACATGTGTCCCCATTTATTGTTTAAGCTGAATTTTTACCCATTAAAATAACTCATCCAGTACTGTTTATATACTGGCTAAGGGAATATTTTGTCCACGTGCTTAATACCTCACCCTAAATTGAAGTAAACCCGGCTATAGAGAGGGTGCAATTTATGCTGCCTGCCACAGTCCCTGGTTGGGTGAGATTTTCAGTTAAAGTCACCCCTCCCTCACTTCCGTTTTGCCCCAGGGAAGGGGGATACATAGGCATTCAGCCCTGACAGGTAAGTGCTTGCCACTTATAGAATCCAATAAATAAATTCTAAATAAATATATCTGCAAATCGAAACCATTTTGAGCTACTTAACTGAGTGCATATCTAGTCCTTTGTACACATATTTGTACAAAGTGTTGCCTGTAATTTTAAAGATGCTTGCCTCCGGGAGGTTTCGTTTTTCCATTGAAGTCCCCTTGATTTACTGTACGCAATATGTTACAGCTTCCTTATTTGCTCCTTTGGGACAGTTACTGACAGTAAATCTCTATTAAAATATTCTTCCATATGGTTGCATGAAAATTTTATTGCAGTGAGCCTGGGGCTGAAGGTCACAGCTGAGTAGCTGCAGTTAAGTATTGCAGTCTATGGACTCGGAGGTACATCTGTTCTGGGAGCTGGAGTAAAATTAGAATTTTACTGTCAATAGCATTTCTCCAAAACTAGTTACATTTGTTTACTGTAGCTGGCTGGGCCTTTTCCTCCACAGTACCTGAAATGCACGTTATCTGGCCCAGCACTCATATCTTTCAGGTTGGAAGCTTTAATACAGAATTTGCTGAACCTGAAGGTCATTGAGAAGTCCCTAATGGATATTTCATTTATGATACATGAAAATTTAATTTTATCTCTTCTAATTTGAGTCTATTGCTCACTCACATTGGTTTTAGCTATAATTCATTGTTTGTTCTAAATGCTTCTTGGAAAGCGGATCATATAAACTTAATAAATACAACCAAAGAATGATTTTTAATCTGCGTCTCCAGAGCTAATGAGAAAGGACTCAGGCAACAAGTTTTCATTACTTTGTTGCTGATCAGAAGGGGACGAATAGATTGGATGCCATTTGCCTGGGATTGGGATGCCATTAGTTCAAGTGTCAGTAGGTAGAGCCCACCCCAATGAAGACTGGGAAAACTGAAGAGCTTCTGAAAACACAATTCCATTCCACAGCTGTAGCTACATCAGAGTGTTTTATGCCTCTAAACATCATATTTAACACTTGGGAGCTACAGTCAGCCAGGTATCAATGTTCAGTTTATATTTTCTGTGAAAATATAAATATGAAATATTTATAAAATATAAATATAAAATGCTATGAAAAGACAAGACAAGACAATATTCAACCATGCCTCTAAGCCTACCTTTCTCAGCAGTCTGACTTCTAGTCCAATCCAAATCCACCCTGGCCTCTCCTAGCTCAGAGCATTGTAAGATACAAGCAGAAAGCCAGCCCAAGGAGTTTCAGGTACGTGGTCATGTTTCCACAAAGCCCACCAGCATTTCCACTACAGCCTGCATCCCAACAGGGATTCAATCAGTAGATTCAGAACTTTGAGTGACTATTATATTTCTTCTTTGATACTGACTCATTTCTAACCTCTTTTCTGAGACTCCACTGATTATCTTCTATAATTTCCAGAAATTTAGGGAAATGCTCAAAGCAAAAAAATATTTTTGAAAATTCTTATTTCTAAGCATAAGTCACCATACTGAACCTTTATAAGGAGGTAGTAGAGGGCAAAACAGAGAAAAGTGGTAGAAAATCATTAGAAAATAGCAGTTACATTCACTGAGTGCCGACTATGGGTAAGCCGTGTGCTTCTTAAAATACTAACTCTTATTATTCTCACAAGATCCCTATAAACTAGGAATAATTATCATTCCCATTTTACAGTTGGCAAAACTAAGATACAGACAGATTAAGTAACTTGTCTAGTCACACTGCTAGTAAACAGAGCTGGATTCAAACTAATATGCCCCAGTGTCTGTTTTGAATGCCATTGCCTTAGACTGTTGCTTATATGAACAGAGTGGTAGGGAAGTCATCAAGGGTCCCAGCTGATTTCCCAAAGGCAAATCCGGTTTGAGATAAATGCAGAGACCATGCTCTTTGGCCTCAGGATGTGGTCTCAGTAAGTCCATTCTCTCTGTCATTTATGGTGGCAGGGATCATGCTCTTGCCACCCAGCTGTGAGAACAGATACGGAGCAACCTCTGATAGTATTTTCACAAAATATATGAAGCTGAAGAGTTCAATTTGATGGATCTGATAAACTAGGTAGAGTTTCTCCCCAGCAGGAAATTGTTCTTTATACACAGAAATCTATTTCAGAGATGCAGGTTACCAGAGACTAAATCTCAAACTCCCCCCTCATCATTTCCACTCTGTACATCACCCCTCCCCAACACACACACATACACACACACACTAGCTGGGCAAAAGGGAAACTGGGTGCGGAGTAGGCCAATGAGAAAGATGCAGTGGTGGTGCAAAGAGGAAATCTAGGCCAAAAGAAGAAAGTCTTGGGCAGAGGAAGTCTGAGGCAAAATTCCTTATGGAGGGCTAATAGCCAAACTTTGGGAAAGATCAGATACAAGGAGCCTATCTAGAGGACCAGAGGCAGAACCAGAAAAAAAGGTACCAGACTGTAGCCCTGAGATATCAGTGCTTCAAATGCGTAGCACATTCATCAGGCTTAAGGAATTAGAGATGCATTCCCTTTTCAATAAATATTTTTTAGAATTGTATTTTGAAATAATTTTAGACTCACCTACAGGTTGCAAAAGGAGAACAGAGGTCCCATGGATCCTTCCTCCACTTTCCTGCAATGATAACATCTTACATAAGTACATGATCAAAACTAGGAAATTGACTTTGGTACAATAGTTTTAACTAAGCTAGAGCTTTTATCTGCCTCTCATCAGAACAAATATTTTTTGGAGCACTCTCTTTGTGCCTGACACAAACTGTGCTAAGGTTTGGGGTCCAGTCCCTGGCCTTACGGTGTTTTCCATTTATTGACAAAAGCTTGCAGGTCAGCCACACACTGCTTGACTGTAGAATTTAGTGGCTAGTATTTGGAAACACTGTCAATCTCAAGTTGCCGTGACACAGAAAAAGCACTAATGACATACTTCTCAGTGCCTTTCATTTTACTTAAGCACGCAGACTGACTCAATTCTTTGTGTCTTTAAATTACAGAGGATGTACAATAGTGAAGGATTCCCCGGGAGGTTTTTAGTGCAGGAGAGGTGGGAAAACAAGCGATGGAGAGTTGGGAGTTGGGAATTGGGAGTTGGGAGTTTTCCTTTCTGGCCTCAAAGAACTCAACTGTAATGTCTGAATGCTGCGAACTTTGGAAATACGATTTCTAGATCACCAGGCTATTTGTGTTTATGTTGACAATGTGCAAGGAATCCCTCAAAAACTTTGAGGTTTTAGCTATTCTTTTATTGATAATTACAGATACTTTCTCTTTTTGATATGAAGTATTAATCAAGTACTCAAAACAAGGCTAATTCCTGCATTATTACGTTTTGCCCCATTCTGAGAAAGCTATCAGATACACTGCTAGATACATAAAGTCAGGATTTTGACCAAAACATAACTGGATTCATGGTAGGGGGAAGTGATTTGTTTTAGAGTTGGTTTTTACTGTGTCATTATATAATCCTCATTTTTCTTTTTTGTAAACTAGAAGTCATTTCAAATTACTTTATATATAACATAAGTGCTCTAGAAGAAATGTGTAAAATGATTATAGCTATGTCCTGGAGAGTGAAAGTCAGTCTCTCTGTGTGTGTCCACTTTAAATCCTATTATTTAGAAGTAGATGCAGTAATACTAAGTAAATACATATTTACTAAGCATACATGCCTCCATCCACACATGGGTGCCTATTAAAGAGACACAAAAGGAACAGCAGGCAGACTCCCTTTCCACTCAGCTTGTGCCGCAAAGCTCCTTCTATTTGCTTATTTGAGAAAGGGGAAAAGATCATTTTAAAGTTAAATTGCCTAGTGAACCCATCTATCATTTGCAAAAAAGTAATGAGCTGGAGCCGGAAGCCTAAGTCTCTGCTTTCTTCCCCTTTCTCATGGCCAAGATGTAAGACATAAAAAGCGATTTTTCTTGATGTGTGATCAAACGATGGATTAAGACTTGCAAGCAGTTGGTGATCAATTGTCTGATAATATGTGACAGATCTTGTCAGATTGACTAAAATGTACCCCAACCCAAAGGGAGAAAAGGCTCTGAGCTGTGAAGGTGCTTTCTGAAGCAATTGCCTGAGGAGCGGAGGCCTCTGTGATATCAATTATCTTCTGTATCAACACCAACAGGATTTTTGCTGTGAAAGCTGCCATCATAGCTTGATGTGTGTAAGTTAATAACTAATTAGATGCATTTCAGTAATCACTTAACTTTAATTGGTTTTGTATCTTATTTTTCAAAGGAGGAAGGTATAGACTTGTCCTAATATTTTACCATAATAATGTTCCACAACACATGAAATGAATTCCCTTCCACTCTCCCCCACATTCTGACAGGCCGATAAAAATAGTATTAGGTGATTAAATAAAGAGAAATTTTAGAAGAAGTAGACATAATGACAAACAGTAATGAAGTCAAGCCAGCTGGCAGGCTCCTTGGTGAATCTGCCACCTGATGGATTGCCCCAGGATCCAGGAGAAGCCTCCGGCCTTCTCTAAGTTGGCAGGATCCACACTTAGCACTGCCATCTTCAGGGGAGGGCAGGAGAGGGAACAACGAAGAGATGCTTTGCTAACACCCTTTACAGCAGTTTCATACTGGCACAGGAACATCCATTCATCTCTGACTGGCCCCAATTTAAGAAAACAAGGGAAAAATCCATTTCAAAATGACCTAGACTCATTTTGGGGGTTCAGGGAAAGTGTAAGTCAGGGTTAGATTTCTTTGCTTTGCCCTTAGCTTGGGGAGAAAAGCTTTACTTTTACATGAGGCCAAAGAAAAGACTGAAATAGGTTTTAAATTCTTTCTTAATGCAAAGGCAAGGAATCTGACTACTCAGCATTTTCTTCAAATTTTGCTGTGAAGGAGGACACTGTGCTGAAGCAATTATTCCTGTATAAACAAGCTGTCTCCCCATTTGGGAGACATTTACATTTGGTGTTTTAGATGCAATCCCAACGAAGCTAAAGCTGAGCTTTTATATGTGTGCAGAGAAAAGCTGGGGGAAGGTATAGGGTGGATAGTCAGGAGAGGTTAATGCTGAAAACCAACTCTACTGGTCACATGGAGGTATAATATGAAATAAATAGATATATCTCATGACATGTAAAAAAATCTTGTATTTATCTATTCATCAAATGTGTGTGCGTGTGTTTGTGTGTACTTACTATGTGACAGAACCATACTAGGCTCTCAGGATTCAGGAATGACCAAGGCAGAGCCTCGCCTTCATGGAGCTTGACTGAAATGGAGGTACACTGGAGATTTTCTAGCCCAAAGTTCTCTTTGTCAAACTGAATTCCAGGGCACTAGTTGAAGGCCTTTAAATGGGTTGGATAATGAGAGAAACCTAAGCAGATATGCTCCAGTCCATCTCTATCACCCACCTTCAATTTCACTCAAAGGACTTCTACTTTGCTCTATTTTATATATTGGGATTCCTTATTAGATTTCCTCTTTTAAAGCAAAGGAGTTTTGCTTTAAAAGGAAAGAAAAAGAGAGGTACCCGTGTGCCTTAGTCGGTTAGGCTTCCAACTCTTAATTTCAGCTAAGGTCATGATCTCAGATTTGTGAGACTGAGCCTGGATTCAGTTTGGGCTCCCACACTCAGCAGGGAGTCTGCCTGAGATTCTCTCCCTTTCTTTTTCCCTCTCCTCCTGCCCCTCCCCCAGAGCACGTGTGCACTCTCTCTCTCTCTCAAATAAACAAATAAATAAATAAGTAAGCAAATCTTTTATTTCTAAATAGATAGATGATAGATAGATAAAAGGAAAGAAAGAACCAGAGTCTAACTTTTTATTTTATGTAAAGTAAATTAAATGCTTGAGTCTGGGAAGCACCCTGTGACATATTTGGTGACAGTCTGGAGTGTCCAGCCGGTCCGCTGTCAGGCTGTCATAACTGGTTACCAAGGAGGTCAGTGGCTGCCTCCCCTCTGCCATGTGTTGCTCAGGATGGCAGGAGCTTTGCCACCTGTGGACAAAGGCTTGTGGCAGGTGCTCTATAGCACTAAACTCCTCTTGACAGAATGAGAAGCTATACTCTTATTGTGTTTACTGGTTGGTGTTTAGGGAAAGCTTGCCAGTGATTTCTGTTGTTTACCTTAGGTTGTTGGTCTGTAGGAGGGCATCCTGCCTTTGATCGTAAGAAATGGTTGTGAGCTCTTGCGTGCATCCTCAGCATTTGCTGGCACTCTGAAGGCAGTAAACTCTACCATGAAAGTCTGTCAATTTTTCTATTATGTCCAAATTTTTCTTGAAGCAGGGTTTGAAACTCCTGGGACTCCAGTGATCATCAGGGCCAACATGAGAGTAGTCAAAATTATGGCAAAATGATGATTTGGCAGACAGGATGAAAGGTCAAGATCTAAGATGAGGAGAACAGGCGGATCAATGGGCATAAAATTTCAGTTATGCAAAACTAGTAAGTTCTAGAGATCTTCTGAACAATATTGTGCCTACAGATAACTATATTATACTGCACACTTAAAAATCTGTTAAGAGGGCAGTTCTCATGTTACGTATTCTTACCAAAATAAAAACCTTCAGAGACATGTAAGGGCACTTTCCTTTCTCTCTGCCGTGAAGGGTAGACATGAAGTTGTTTATGATTGAGAACTTCAGAGCCAGAGAGTGGCAAGTCTTGGTTTATCTGGTTTAAGAACAGAAATCACCGTGACCCTTGGGCATTCTCTATAGACAACTGTGAGCTTCTACGTTGTCCAAGGCAGCTTGGCCAATTCATTCCTGTCCACTCCCCTTCCAGGGGGTCTACGGCCAAGGTTCAGCCCTTTTGTTCATTCCTAACATTAACTGTCATTGTCTTATCAAACTTGGAAATATGACACCCTGCTTCATATCTACCCTAGAGTCAAAAAGAATAATTGCAGAATCCCCCCAGTACAATATTGTATTAGTAGGAAGTTGGGGAAAGGAAGAGAGGAGCTTAAGGTACTGTGAAATAAATACAAGAAATTAAACAGAGGAAAAAAGTGTTTTACACAGGGCCTAAGACATTGTAACCATTCAATAAACACTTGTTGAATGAATGAATGAATGAATGAATGAATGGGTGGATGCTGAGCATGAGATGTCAATCCTTACCCAACTATGACTGGCAATAACTAATCTTCAAGCTTTGTATCTGAACATCTTGGAAAATTTCCCTGATGAAGATAGTGACTCCAGCACATGTCCAGTGTCAGAAGTTTGGACAGGGAGGTAGAGAAATTAGAGATGGGTAAGAGTCTACTTCTAGTGGAAACCCCTTACACTGCATCTGTTACCCCAGCTGGTGTATCACGTCAGGGACACCAGAATCTGGTGGAAAGGGACATTTGAATAGCTTTTTAAATAAGAAATCATAGAAAAGGATGAACACCTGAGAAACTGATCAGACTGAGAGAAATAGGCACTTGCCAGAATTTTAATACACATGGTCGTAGAAAAGAGACGCTTTGGTACTGAGCATTTGCCATTTTCCCAAGACAGAGCTCAAATGGATTTGATTCACACTTATAAGGAGACGGCCTAATTGCAACCTTGAAATACGGAAGATCAAGTAAAATTCTGAGTTTAACAGAAAAAAGGATCTGATTTGTATTCAATTACTCTCTTGAGAGCTTGTATGAGAATTCGCACAGGGTTAGAGGCAACCTCCTTCCTGCCCTCTGCAAGGCTATAGCTGAAGTGGAAAAAAGAGGAACTGGTAATTATCTTTAATTTGGCAAGAAAACCAAGTTTCAGGATTTGATAAATAAGAATAAAGAACTGTCACATCCAGATACTCATATTCTCTTCAACAAGTAGAGGGCTAGAAGGTTCATAGACACATTATTTCCTTTGAAACAAGTTGTTTCTACTTCTGCAACAGGAGGTGACCTAGTTGGAGATTTTCAGACAAAGCTCATCAGGCTTCATGTAAGTTCAGTATAAAATATATTCTTAGTGGTCCTCTAGCCAGCTGACTCAACATTGTTTTACAAACAGGAAAATAAAGGCCTTGAAGGACAAATGAACACATTCACAATTTGTGACGTAACAAGAGCAAGAACCCAGAACTCACAATGCTTCGTCCCTCCTTGGGTGCTTCCTCTTCATGGGATTGCCTCAGTAAAATTCAGGAAATATTTACTGACCATCTTACATATGCTAACCCTGATTTGGGCACTGTGGAACACCAGGAGACATACAATATAATACTTGCTCATGGGAATTTGTAAACCTCATCGGGAAAAAGATCAAGATGCTATTAGGATTAGATGGCCTTTCACTGTGATTCATATGCCAAAATTAGTGTCAGCACTAATGCCACCATATGGTAACTAATATCTGATCTTCACAATAGCCATGTAAACCAAAGAGACCCCACCTTACAGAAATCAAAGCTTAAGCTAAATAATTTGTTCACGGTCAAACAGCTACTATGTTGCAGAAATGGAATTTGAAGTCGAGACTTCTCATTTAAAACTGAGGTCCTTCCCAGTATACTTTGCTACCTTTCAGTGTTGTAAAACTCTTGGATTTTCATTAAGAGGTATGAGAGGCACAAAAACCTGGTCATCTCTAGGATCTAGTTGTCATAAAATTTAAAAGGTGAAGTAATTATTTCTTAAGCATTCAAATTCAGCAAAACAAGTTTGAGGAGGGAACTATCTCTTTGAAAAAAAATTGCTGGTTTCACTGACTTGTGCATTCTTTGACAGGTGTCAAAATAGCAGAGAGATGTAGCCTGGATCGCTTTGCTGAATTCCTGCAGAATCAGAATATTCTGAGAACTGTTAGCCAGTATTAAACCACAACATCACTGAAGAATTCATAGAAAACAAGTCACGAATACTCAATGTCCATTAACTGGAACTTTTTAAAAGATTTCCAGATGTGTCTTTTTAAAACAGTGAGGGATCACTATAAAAAAAAAAAAGGGGGGGTGCAACAAAAATGGGCATAACCCACAAGCAAAACAATAATAAAGTAAGTAGGTACATTAAACCACAGTTCTGCAACTCTAAAACTAAATATTAAAAGCCAGCCAGGCACAATTATCTACAATGAATACCCTGGGTTAAAATCTGACCACATTTATTTAAAAAATATTACAGTTATAAAAAGAAATTTATAGGAGTACATCCTTTTATTGTTTTTTGTTGTTGTTGAGGTATAATTGACATACAACATTATATTAGTTTCAGATGTACAACATAGTGATTCAATATTTGTATATATTGCAAAATAATCACCACAATAATTCTAGTTAACATCCATCACCATACATAGCTATAAAGTTTTTGTGATAAGAATTTTAAAGATTTACTCTCTTAGAAACTTTCAAATATGTAATACAGTATTATTAACTACAGTTACCATGCTGTACATTTCACCCCCAGGGACTGATTTATTTAATAACTGGAAGTTTGCTCCTTTTGACTCCATTCACCCATTTTGCCCACCCCCAACCTCTGCCTTTGACAATCAACAATCTATGTATCTATTAACTTTTTTCTCTTCACTTATTTAATTTTTTTTAGATTCCACATGTAAGTGAGATCATCTGGCATTTGTCTTTCTCTGTCTGACTTATTTCACTTATCATAATGCCCTTAAGGTCCATCCATGTTGTCACAAATGGCAAGATTTCATTCTTTTTATGGCTGAATAATATTCCATTGTATATATATTCCTTCTTCTTCTTCTTCTTTTTTTTTTTTTATCCATAACAAGGGGCACTTAGGTTGTTTCCATATCTTGGCAATTTTAAGTGACGCTGTAATAGACATGGAGGTACATACATCTTTTCACATTAGTGTTTCCACTTTCTTTGGATAAATACCCAGAAGTGGAATTGCTGGATCATATAGTAGTTCTATTTTCATTTTTTGAGGAACCTCCATTCTATTTTCCATAGCGGCAGTACCAATTTACATTTGCATCAACAGCGTACAATTGTTCTTTTTTCTCCACAGCCTCACTAACACTTGTTCTTTCTTGTCTGTTTGGTAATAGCCATTCTGACAGGTGTGAGGTGATATCTCATTCTGGTTTTGATTTGCATTTTCCTGATGATCAGGGATGTTGAGCATTTTTTCATGTACCTATTGGCCATCTATATGTCTTCTTTAGAAAAATATCTATTCAGATTCTCTGCCCATTTTTTCATCTGTTTGACTTTTTTGCTATTAAGTTATATGTGTTCCTGATATATTTTGGAAATTAACCCCTTATGAGAAATATAATTTACAAATATTTTCTCCCATTCAGTAGGTTGCCTTTTCATTTTGTTGACAGTTTCCTTAGTTGTGCAGAAGATTTTTAGTTTGATGTAGTTCTACTTGTCTATTTTTGCTTTTGTTGTCTTTGCTTACCACTTGTTTTCTACTAGGAATCTTATGATTTCGGGTCTTACATTCAAGTCTTTAATCCGTTTTGAGTTGGTTTTGTGTATGGTGTAAGATAGTGGTCCAGTTTAGTTCTTTTGCATGTGGTTGTCCAGTTTTCCCAACACCATGCATTGAAAACATTGTTCTTTCCCCATTACATATTCTTAGCTCCTTTGTCATAAATTAATTGATCATAGAAATACATTCTTGTTGTATATAATACTATGAGATTTCACATTTAAAATATTGGGGCTAAAATGCCTAAATATATTGGAAATATCATGGTAAAAAGAATAGCTGCATATACAAATGCAATCCTTAATCACTTACAAATTCATTACTTTTTAATTTGTTTTCCAAAATTACCCAAGAGATTTTCTCAGTGAGAACAAAACACATGGTTAAATCACAACATCTACCCACCAATTTATTACTGCTTTTGTCTGTGGGTCGTTGGATTATTTTCTGGCCTCATGAAAAGCCAAAACTAGTTGAACAGCTCTCCAAAAATACTATGCTGGAGCTGAAACCAAGCACAGAAAATGTTGGCTGTAGAATGTGATTATGAATCACTAAAAATGATACTAGAACTCCACATGAAATATTCACTCTAGAAACAAATGGGAGATATGAAATGCATGAGCTGGAAGAGCATAAATAGTGGCACAATTATTTAAGAGTCACACAATACCAGAGAAAAAAGAAGCAAAAGTAGAAATTACTGCAGCTTATGGTTTATGGCACAAAATGAAATGAAACCCTCCTATTTAGGGAATCCAAGAATCATATTTATATGTTTTGGGGTTTATCAACTGGAATACTTGAGTTACATTGGATTTTGTTGTCAGACTAAATTGCAGATGCCAACTTGCATTTTCATAGCAATAGTAAGCCAAACAGAACATCTTGGTTCAGTTCTTTTATCATGGGTCATGTAGTTATCAATGTTTAAAGTGGTTAAGTTAAAATAGTTATGTCCTCAGTAGATATCCCTGACCAACATATCATTCCTCATCCCATTTTATAAGATAATTATCCAGACTTTTTTTTTGACACTTTCTTGGTAAACATGTCATGAAGATACCTGTTAAAAACTTCATTTGGTAATCTAAAACTTAGAGTTTAATAACTTGGCTTTTAAGCATTGTCAAAATGCTCCAAGGCAAAAATGTGCCCTCAAACTGCCTGGGATAAAATTTATAAATTTTTAGGAGTATAAAAGCCAAATGGTATCTAACAAAATTTATATGAAATCTCTATGAAGAAAACTACAACTCTGATGTCAAAGAAGAACAAAATAATTGCAGAGATATTCCATGCTCATGGATAAGAAAACTCAATATTGTTGAGATATCAGTTCTTGTCAATTTCATCTATACGTTCAATGCAATATGCAATCCCAACTAAAAAAACAGCAAGTTATCTTGTGAATATTGAGAAACTAATTCTAAAATTTACATGGAGAGGCAAAAGACACAGAATAGTCATTCATTAATGAAGGACAAGAACAGAGTTGGAGGACTGACACTATTCTACTTCAAGACGTACTGTAAAACCCCAGTGATCAAGACAGTGTTGTACTGGCAAAAAAAATAAAAATAAAAATAAACAAATAGATCAATGGAACAGAATGGAGCTCAGAAATAGACCCATATGACTATATGACTTAGAAATAACCAAGATGCCCTTCAGCTGGTGAATGGATTGATAAACTGTAATATATCCAGATAATGGAATTCAAGGTTAAAAAGAATGAGTTATCAAGCCATGAAAAGACATGGAGGAAAATTAAATGCATATAACTAAGTGAAAGAGACAATCTGAAAAGGCTACATATAGATTCTTACTATATGACATTCTGGAAAAGAAAAAGTTACAGAAACAGTAAAAGGATCAGTGATTGCCAGGGGTTGGAGGAAGGGAGGGATGAACAGGCAGAGCACAGAGGACTTTTAGGGCAGTAAAACTATTCTGTGTGATACTACAATGATGCATACATGTAATTATACTTTTTACAAAACCCACAGAATATACAACATGGAGATTGAATCTTAATGTAGACTATGAACTTTGGGTGATAATGATGTGTCAGTGTAAATTCATCAATTGTAACATATATACCACTGTGGTACAGAATGTCAAGAGCAGGAGATATTGTGTGTGAGGACATGGAATATATGGGAACTACCTGTACTATCTGCTCGATTTTACTGTGAATCAAAAATTGCTCTAAAAATATTGTTTATTACTTTTAAAAAAGGGCAACTGTTTGAATGACTTGGGGGACAGAGTGATAGTGTTTGGCAGTATGTGTCAAAAGAAGAGAAGAGGAAGTCCCCTTGAACAAGAAATCTACTTCTTATACAGTTAGTAAAGGGAATGAAATGACTTTATAAAATGACTACTAGCAGCATAGGAACTTGACTTGTCTTTTTTATTATTGGGAAATACACATTTAAAAGTTGTATATAATGTACACACAACTTAAAGTTCTCAAAGTTTGGTCTACAGTTCCCTGATACCCTTTCAGGAGGTCAAAACTATTTTTATAACTGTACTGAGACATTATTTGCCTTTTTACTGTGCTGACATTTGCATGCCTGATGCAAAACAATGGTGGGTAAAAATGCTGGAGCCTGAACCAAGGCAGTGCCACCAAATGTACTGGTAGGCACCGTATTCTTCACCAGTACACACCTGCAGATGAAAGAATGCCAGCTTCACTTAAGAATGTCTTTGATGAAGCTGTAAAAATGATTGATTTTATTAAATCTTGACTCAAGTACACATAATGAAATGAGACATATGCACAAAGCACTTCTGCTGCCCACAGAAGTATGATGATTGTTTTGAGGTAAAGCACTGTGTGATTGTTTGCGTTGTGAGCTGAACTAGCCTCTGTTCAGAGTATGATTTGTACTTCAAAGAACAACTGATAGACAATCTATAATTACTTAGGGTTGGTAATCTGGCAGACAGTTTCTCAAGAATGAATGAAGTGAGCCTGCCACTTCAAGGAAAACAACTGATAGTATTCGTTGCCAATTGCAGAATTTGAGCTTTCAATAACTAGAATTTTGGAAAACTTGTATTCAACATTATACACTTAACAGTTTCCAAAATTTAAAGACTTTTCTGTTGAGATCAATAGTGATATTGATGAATATGATTTTTTTGATGTTGCAGAATTAAACGTGCCAAAATTTAGAAGTTCTGCATCACTCAGTGAAACATTATTTTCTGAATGACCAAATGGATGTTATAAAATCATGCATGGGTAAAAGATCCATTCAAAGTGCAAGAAGACCAGTGGATTTTACTGTAATCGAGTACTAAAAATTCACCGATACAGTTTTAGATACCACACTGCAACTAACCTTTAAGAAACTACTGCTTACCAATTTTGGGCGTAGTATCAAAGAATATCCATAGTTAGGGGGCGCCTGGGTGGCACAGCGGTTAAGCGTCTGCTTTCGGCTTAGGGCGTGATCCCGGAGTGCTGGAATCGAGCCCCACATCAGGCTCCTCTGCTGTGAGCCTGCTTCTTCCTCTCCCACTCCCCCTGCTTGTGTTCCTTCTCTCGCTGGCTGTCTCTATCTCTGTCAAAATAAATAAAATAAAATCTTTAAAAAAAAAAAAAGAATATCCATAGTTAGATTAAAAAGAGAAAAGGTATTAAAATACTGCTCCATTTCCCAACTGCATAGTTGTGTGAGGCTTGGTTTTCTTTACAGTCTTCAAAAATTTTCATAATTTTATAGGATGACTAGAATGACAGAGCAGATATGAGAATCTAGCTGTCTTCTAGTAAGCTTGATATTAAAGAAATTTGGAAAAATGAAAAACAATGCCACTCTTTTCATTCTATTTTGTTTTGCTTTGTTTGGTTTTGTTTTGGAAAATAAGTTATTTTCATTAAAATAAATTATTTATGTTATCAGGTAATGAGCTTATTATTATAATTTTCAAATAAATTAACATAAATATTTTTTAAATTGCTGGAGATTAGCTCACATAAACAGAAATCCTTTGGAATCTGCAATAATTTTTAAGAGTATAAAGGGGCCCTGAGACTTTTTAGTCAATAACCAATAATTTTTTTTCATTTATTTTTTATTTATTTAAATTCAAGATATACTGAACTGATGAATCATTGAACATTATATCAAGAACCAATAATTTAAAGAGATAATGGAACAAATGTCATTTACCAAACACATTGCTTAAGGAATCAAACATGACTAGCACCTTTGAAGCCACTGTGTGTTCTATTCAGAATATAGCTCCTTCCCCTCTTCCAGGGGTGAGCATGATACATAATTCTTATATTAAACCATTCTCCTGCTTTACTTCATAGTTTGTCATAGACGCATACCTCCCTATATAATATTTAATCTTGCCTGTTTTGAATTGCATACAAATGGGACCATACTATATGTCATAGTTGAGTTTCCTTGAAAGCAATGCCCAAGAAAAGAAGTTGGATGTAGGTAGTATATTTTGGATGTGAGCCCAGGAAGCAGAAGTGTGGGAATGGGAGTAGAGACTAGAGAAAAGAGAAAACATGACTGTGAAAGTTATTGTTGTGGGCAACTAAAGCATAGGCCTGTTGTGTACCATCTGTGAAAATGTATAAAACACATTTCAGAAGTGGCCCACCAGACCAAAGGAAAGGAGACAGTATTAGTCACCAACTTCATCTCCATTTGGTTAAGAGTTGCTCTCAGGGGCTTAACTTCTTTGCATGTTCAGGCTAAGTGGTTTCCCACAGTTCTGAGAAAGCCCAAGGCAGAAAACACAGGCCCCTCACTGTGACCTTGAGTTGGCACACTGGTCACTGCCAGTGTCCATCACAGCTATCTAAAATCAGGTGAGCTAATGAGATGGAGTGAGGGGCACCACAAATGTCGGCTACGTTCTATATATTCTTTTATGACTCTTCTTGACCTCCAGAGTACGTTTTTGAGATATTCTGGTAGTTTTAGTAGTTTTAGCTAATTCATTGCCCTGGGGCACAGTACTCCACTATCTGACTATTCTACAACTTAATTTCCATTCTATTGTTGGACATTTGGTTTATTTCTGGACATAAGGACTTTTGTTAATGTTACTTCAGGAAAACAAACCCACAAACAAAAATTTCCATGCCCTTACATTCCGCCTAAAAATTTCATATCAGCAGAAATGAGGTCTCCACCTCACTTCTGTATTTCAAGTCTTGCATAAATTTGGCCAACCTAAGTCACATTCTGGCTGTAATAGATTCTGAGAAGCATAGGTTTTAGTCTTCTGGTCTCTGCAGGACAGGAAGACACACTAGAAGTACCATACCTAACTCACTAGGCAACCACGCAACAGCTATGAAAATTAAAAATACACATACACTTAGATCTTGCAGCTTTACTCTGGTAATCTATTCCATAGAAATAAAAGTAATAATATAAAAGAGCATAGGTACAATGACATGTATTGCAGAACTGTTTGTAATGAACTGAAAGTAAATGTTCTTTAATAAAGGAATGTTTAAATATATTGAAATATGGCCACATACTGGAATATTATATAGTAAAAGAATGAATTAGAGTAATATCAGATGACTTGCAGTGATTCCACAGCATAATATTGAGAAAAACCAGATGCAAGAATGTGCATATTACATAATCCCATTTTTTTGTGTAAAACAATGGCCAACAAAACATATATGTGGTTATATAAATATAGAAACTACATAGGCTGCCCACTAGGCCATTCACAAGGTTTATCATATGGTTAAGAAAGTGATATAAAGCTGATGTAGGGCAAAGAAGAGGATCGGGATATATATATCAAGACAGTCCCTTCAGTGTGATTATTTTAGGAGGCTGAGATTTTTTTAGTATCATTATGTTATGTTAGCCAACATACAGTACTTCATTAGTTTTTGATGTAGTGTTCCATGATTCATTGTTTGCATTTAACACCCAGTGCTCCTTGCAATACGTGCCCTCCTTAATACCCATCACCAGGCTTTTAAGCAACCTTTACTTTCTTTATATTTATATTTGGTTGTGCTATTTATTTATAAATAAATTTATATGTTGTATTTATATGTGTATGCACTATTAAAATTATAGAAGACGTATATTATTTATATCATCAGTATAAAAATACATTTTACTGTGAAAAAAATCCCTTCTTTCTATTGGAACTGGGGAAAGAAGAATGGCAGAGAAGGCTATTGTTTTTCATCATCCACTTCCATTAGATTTGATATCTTGTGTGTGTGCATGTGTGTGTGTGTGTGTGTGTAACTTTGATAAATGTATAAAGAAATAATTTTTTTAAGTTAGCAAATGAAATCTTTGTTTGGGCTAAGGTTGATTTTTGTACCTGTGCTCTGGAGCTCATCCAGTTCTACCTCTTCACTCCATTAATTAAACTTTTCTCCTACAGAATCAACCATCCCTTTCTCTTGGCTCCTTCTCTGGAGATTAGAAAAACCTCACTTAACTCCACCTTATAAGATCTTCCCTTAATGTTATGGCCTCTTCTCAGAGCTTTGCTTTGTTGCCATGAGAAAGCAACTCAAAAGAGTTGCTTACACTTATTGTCTCATATCTCATTTGCCCCTCATCACCCATTATAGCTTTTACCCCAACATACACTTCCATGGAACTCCCCCACCAGGGCCACTATGCCCTTCTTATAGTCAGCTCCAGTCATCCTGTTGTCTCAGGAGCATTTAACCCTCCGAACAGCCATCTTCTTAAAGTTCTTTCATCTTTTTGCTTACAGGGGACTATTCTCTCCCCAGTCTCTTCCTGATTGTTTTGTATGGATTTTCTCTGGAACTTCTGCTGGCCCCTCATCTGCTTTTCCTCAAAATGTTAGTGTCTCTCAAGGTACTAGCTCTTTTCTCACTCGATTCACATTCCATAGAGATGACATTCATGCTCATGACTTCAGCAGGGATGACTCAAATTTGTATTTATGGCATGGATCTCTCCAGAGTTCCTAACCCACATTTTAACAGCTTCATGGAAATCTTCTAGATATCTCACTTGTTACCAAACTATACATTTGATGGACAGAAAGTATTATCTTCCCTTCAAAATATCCCCACACCAATTATCAGTCTGTGTTCCCATCTTGTCACTACGATGTCACTATCTGTCAGCCCACAAGAGGGAACTTGAACTATGAAGTCACCATATAACTTTGACTCTTATCATAATAACCAGGTTCTTTTGATTCTACCTCCTAAACACCTCTCAAGCCCTTCTAATCGCTCCCTGGCCTCCACCTATGTCTTAGTTCAGCCTACTGCTCCTCATTTGAACTCTTATAATCTTTTATCTCTAACGGCACCACCTTCAAACCATCCTTCATGCCATCAGCAGTGTGAATTTTCTTAAATATAAAACTGAATAGATCACTCCCATGCTTAAAATTTGTAAATAATGGACTTCCCAGGAAGGTAGCAGAGAAGGAGAATCCTAAGCTTAACTTGCCCCACAGATAAAACTAGATAACACCCACATCAGTGTAAATAACCCAGAAAATGACCCAAAGACTGGCAGAAAAGACTCTTCACAGATAAATTAGAGAAGAGGCCACATCAATGAGGGTAGTAAGGGTGGATGCACAATCAGGAGCTAAACAGACCCACAGGACTATCCCCAGGAGGGAGGGACACTGTGGGCATGGAGAGATGAGAGAAACAGACCCTCACACCAAGCACCCCAGGCATGGGAAATTCATATAGGAAAGGTGAATCCCTGTATCATTGGTTTTGAAAGCCAGAGGGGCATAATTTTGCAGGTTCTTACAATCAGTGGAGCTTAACACCTACAACTTTAAAAATCAGTGGGCTCAGCTCTGAAAGAATTTACAGTAATGATCATAAAGATACTCACTGGACTTGAGAAAAAAAATGGAAGACTTCAGTGAGACCCTTAACAAAGAGACAGAAAAAAAGAACCAATCAGAGATGAAGAATTTAATAACTGAAATTAAAAATATACTATATGGAATAAATAGTAGACTAGTAGGGGAAGCAGAATGGATCAGCAACCTGGAGGACAGAGTAATAGAAACCAATCAAACTGAACAGCAGAGAGAAAATAATAATAATAATAATAAAAATAGACTCAGGGAACTCAGCAACACCATCAATCATAATAATATTCACATTATAGGGATCTCAGAAGAAGGAGAGAAAAAGGGACAGACAATTTGTTTGAAGAAATAATAGCTGAAAATTTTCTGAATCTAGGGAAGGAAACAGAAATCCAATTCCAGGAGACACGGGAATTCCCCAACAAAATCAACCCAAGGAGTTCCACACCAAGACACATAGTAAATAAAATGGGGGAAAAGTCATGATAAAGAGAGAATTTTAAAAGCAGCAAAAGAAAACAATTACATACAAGGGGAACCCTATAAAGCTATCAGCTAATTTTTCAGCAGAAACTTTGCATGTCAGAAAAGTGGCATGATCTATCCAAACTGCTAAAATAAACAAAACAAAATCCCTGCAAGGCTATCATTCAGAATAGAAGCAGCAGAGAAAGTTTTCTAGACAAACAAAAGTTAAAAGAATTCGTGACAACTAAACAAGCCCTACAAGAAATGTTAAAAAGGCACTCTGAATGGAAAGAAAAGATCATAAGTAGGAGTAAGGAAAGTAGGAAGCACAAAAGCAGTAAAAATAAGTATATCTCTAAAAATCAGCCAAGGGATTCACAAAATAAAAGGATGTTAACATGACACCTATACCTAAAATGGGGGGGGGGGAATAAAGAGTGGGTTCATATTTAAGAAACCATCAACTTAATATGAACTGCTATATGTATAAAATGTTGTATATAAACATAATGGTAACCACAAATCAAAAACCAATAATAGTTATGCAAAAAATAAAGAGAAAGGAATACAAGTATATCACTAAAGAAAGCCAGCAAATCATGAGAGAAGAAAGCAGGAGAAGAAAGGAACAGAGAAGAACTACAAAAACAAGCATAAAACACATAACAAAATGGCAATAATAAATACCTATCAATAATTATTTTGAATGCAAAGGAACTAAACACTCCAGTCAAAAGGCATATGGTGATGGAATTGTAAAAAGGCAAGATCCATCTATATGCTGCCTACAAGAGACTCATTTCAGACCTAAAGACACATACATATTGAAAGTGATGGGATAGAAAAGAATTTGTTATGCAGCTGGAACTGAAAAGAAAGCCAGGGTGGCAATATTTATGTTCGACAAAACAGACCTTAAAACAAAGACTGTAATGAGACAAAAAAGGACACTACATAATTATAAAGGGAACAATCCAACAAGAAGATATAACAATTGTAAATTTATGCATCCAATATGGGAGCACCCGAATACATAAAGTAGCTAATACCAAACATAAAGGAAGTAATTGATAATAATATAATAATAGTAGAGGACTTTAACACCCCACTTACATCAATGGATAGATTATTCAAACAGAAAGTCAACAAAGGAGCAGTGTCTTTGAATGATACATTGAATGAGATGGATCTAACAGACATATGCAGAACATTCCTCCCTAAAACAGCAGAATACACATTTTCTTCAAGTGTTCATGGAACATTCTCCAAAACTGATCACATATTAGGCCACAAAACAAACCTCAACAAACCAAAAATGATTGAAGTCATACCATGTATCTTTTCTGACTGCACTGCTATGAAACTATAAATCAACCACAAGAAAAAAAATCTGGAAAAAATAGAAAAACATGGAGGTCAAATAACATGCTACTAAACAATAAATGGATCAACCAAAAAGTCAAAAAGGAAATTAAAAAAATACCTGGAGACAAAAACATAACAGTCCAAATCTTTTGGGATGCAGGAAAAGCTGTTCTAAGAGGGAAGTTTATTACAATACAGGCCTACCTCAAGAAGCAAGAAAAATCTCAAATAACTTTATACTTAACCTTAACCTTATACCTAAAGGAGCTAGAAAAAGAAGAACAAATTAAACTTGAAACTATTAGAAGCGAGAAAATAATAAAGATTAGAGCAGAAATAAATTATATAGAAGATGAAAAACAATAGAACAAATCAAGGAAACCAGGAACTGGTTCTTTGAAAAGACCAACCTTTAGCCAGACATGAAAGACAGAGAGAGACAGAGAAAGAGAGGATTCAAATAAACAAAATCAAAATGAGAGGAGCAATATTGCATGGTGCACTGGGTGTTATACGCAAATAATAAATCATGGAACACTACATCAAAAACTAAGTATATACTGTATGGTGACTAACATAACATAATAAAAAATTATTGAAAAAAAAAAGAAAGAGGAGCAGTAACAAACAACACGACAGAGGTACAAAGGGTTATATGAGAATATTATAAAAAACTATATGCCAAAAAAGTGGACAACCTAGAAGAATTGAATAAATTCTGGGAAATATGCAAACTATCAAAACTGAAGCAGGAAGAAATAGAAAATTTGAACAGATCAATTACCAGGAATGAAATTACATCAGTAATCAAAAAACTCCCAACAAACAAAAGTCCAGGAAAGCTTCACAGATTAATTCTACCAAACATTTAAATTGTTAATACCTATTCTCAAACCATTCCAAAAAACAGAAGAGGTAGGAAAGCTTCCAAAGTCATTCTGAGGCCAGCATTACCCTGATACCAAAATCAGATAAAGACACTACAAAAAAAAAAGAGAACTACAAACCAGTATCTCTGATGAACATAGATGCAAAAATCCTCAACAAAATATTAGCAAACCAAATCCAACAATACATTAAAAAAAATCATTCACCACAATCAAGTGGGATTTATTCCTGGGATGCAAGGGTAGTTCAATATTTGCAAATGAATCAACATGATTCATCACATCAACAAGAGAAAGAATAAAAACCATATGATCATTTCAATACACACAGAAAAATGCATTTGACAAGGTACAGCATCTATTTATCATAAAAAACCTCAACAAAGTCGGTTTAGAGGGAACATGACTTGACATAATAAAGACCATATATGAAAAACCCACAGCTAACATACTCAATGGTGAAAAACTGAGTTTTTCCCCTAAGATCAGGAACAAGACAAGAATATCCATTTTCACATTTCTTTCAACATTATACTGGAAGTCCTAGCCACCGCAATTAGATAAGGAAAAGAAATAAAAGTTATCCAAATTGGTAAGGAAGACATAAAACTTTTACTATTTGCAGATGACATGAAACTATATATAGAAAACCCTAAAGACTCCACCAAATAACTACTAGATCTGAAAAATTAATTCAGTAAGGTTACAGGATACAAAATCAATGTACAGAAATCCATTGCATTTCTATACATAATAATGAAGAAGCAGAAAATAAATTAAGAAAACAATCCCATTTAAAATTCCACCAAGAATAATAAAATACCTAGGAATAAATTTAGCCAAAGAGGTGAAAGACCTGTACTCTGAAAACTATAAAACACTGATAAAAGAAATAGAAGATGACACAAACAAATGGAAAGATAGTCCATGCTCACAGATTGGAAGAACCAATATCGTTAAAATGTCCACACTACCCAAAGCAATCTATACATATTAATGCAATCATTATTAAAACACCAACAGCATTTTTCACAGAACTAGAACAAACAATCCTAAAATTTGTATGGAACCACAAAAGACCCCAAATAGCCAAAACAATCTTAAAAAAGAAGAACAATACTGGGGGTATCACAGTCCCAGGTTTCAAGATACACTACAAAGCTATAATAATCAAAACAGTATGGTACTGGCACAAAACTAGATGCATAGATCAATAGAACAGAATAGAGAGCCCAGAAATAAACCTATGATTATATGGCCAATTAATCTTCAAGAAAGGAGGCAAGAATATGCAATGGGAAAAAGACGGTCTCTTCAACAAATGGTGTTGGGAAAACTGGACAGCTACATGCAAAAGAATGAGACTGGACCACTTTCTTAGAATACACATAAAAATAAACTTGAAATGGATTAAGGACTGAAATGTGACACCTGTAACCACAAAATTCCTGGATGAGAGCAGACAGTAATTTCTCTGACAACAGCCACAGCAACATTTTCCTAGACATATCTCCTGAGGCAAGAGAAACACAAGCAAAAATAAACTATTGGGACTACATTAAAATAAAAATCTTCTGCACAGTGAACGAAACAATCAATAAAACTAAAAGACAAGCTGCTGAATGGGAAAAGATATTTGCAAATGACACATCCAATAAAGGGTTAGTATCCAAAACATATAAAGAACTTATACAACTTCAACACCTGAAAAACAAATAACCCAATTACAAAATGGGCAGAAGAGATGAACAGGCATTTCTCCAAAGAAGACATACAGATGGCCAATGCACAGATGAAAATATGCTCAATATGACTCATCATCAGGGAAATGCAAATCAAAACCACAATGAGATATTGCTTCACACCTGTAAGAATGGCTAAAATCAAAAGCATAAGAAACAACACATGTTGGTGAGGATATGGAGAAAAAGGAAGCTTAATGCATTGTTGGTATAAATGCAAACCAGTACAGCCAGTGTGGAAAACAGTATGGAGTTTCCTCAAAACACTAAAAACAGAATTACCCTATGTTCCAGTAATTCCACTACTGGGAATTTACCCAGAGAATATGAAAATACTAATTCAAAAAGATATATATACTCTATGTTTATTGCAGCAGTATTTACAATAGCCAAACTATAGAAATAGCCCATGTGTCCATTGATAGATGAATAGATAAAGAAGGGGTGGTATGTATATATATAACGGAATACTACTCAGCCATAAAGAAGAATGAAATCTTGCCATCTGCAACATGGATGGAGCTAAAGAGTATAATGCTAAGCAAAATAAATCAGTCAGAGAAAGACAAATACCATATGATTTCACTCTTATGTGGAATTTAAGATACAAAACAAACAAAGGAAAAAAAAGACAAGAAACAGACTCTTAACTATAAAGAACAAACTGATAGTTACCAGAGAGGACAAGGGGGGCAGAGGATACATGAAACAGGTGAATAGGATTAAGAGTACACTTATCAGGATGAGCACTAAGTAATGTACAGAATTGTTGAATCAATATATTGTACACATGAAACTAATATAACACTGTATATTAACTATACTAGAATTAAAATTTAAAACAGTAACTTTCCATGACCTATATGTCCAAGTTTAAACTACTTAGAAGGACATGTAGGACTGCCCCACCTACCTCTCTGAAATCATCTCCTACCACTTATCCACATGCAAGTGACCTATCTATCTTTCAACATACTGAATTATTTACATTTCCCAAGTCCAGCTCCAACACCAAACTATGTCTTTGGGAAAGTATCTTATACCTTGTGCATAGCCCTTGCATAATTCCATGTTTCCATCTGCTCCTCCACTAGAATGTGAATGCTTCTGGGGGACAGCATGGGGGAGCTGTATTCTACTCCCATATGTAGCACATGCTGGTATTTGTTACCTATTGGTTGAATATTGAATGAGATCATTCAATATGTATGTACAGACACTGCATGTACAGACACTGAATATCAATAGGAGGATTGACTTTCCCTGGTCACACAACAAGAAACATGGCCACATGAGGTAAAATCCCATTCTTGCCTAGAATTTGTTTTGGGTGCTCTTCTTACCACACTCCATGTCTTTCCATGATAGTTATATCAACCTAAGCAAGATACTTCCAGCTTGGAGCCAATATTCTCATCTCTGGGACAATTATTTCCAAGATATCATTCAGCTCTGATACTTGCTTTAGTATAGTGGTGGTTTCAAATTTCCAATCTATCATCGGGGCAAGTTATTCAACTTCTCTGTGTCTTAGTTTCCTTATCCATAAAATGGGGATAGCAATAGTAACTTCATAGGATTCCTATGATGATTAACTGGGAAAATAATTTGAAGGCCTTAGGAGAATGTTTGGCCTGTGATAAGCATTCAATATGTGTTAGCTATACTTTTTTTGTTTAAAGATTTTATTCATTTATATAAGAGAGATAGATAACAAGAGAGAGCACGAGTGGGAGGCAAGGAAAGGGAGAAGCAGGCTCCCTATTGAGCAGGGAGCCCAACTTGGGGCTCGATCCCGGGACCCTGGGATCATGACCTGAGCCAAAGGAGATGTCCAACTGACTGAGCCACTCAGGCACCCCTATATTAACTAATATTATATTCTATATTGGTATGGAGCCAAAACACTTGAGCCCTTCTACAACAGAAGTGGATAGCCAAAGATCAGCTAACTGGCTGTTTAAAACAATAGTTTAGGATTGATTTTCAGATGACAAACATAGATCGTTTTTAGCTTTTGTTTCGCTTTCCAAATAACCCATAGGTCTGGGGACCTCCATATCCACAAATCATATATTAAAGATAATTGTCAAAAAATAGCCAATAAATGTCCTTTGGTAGTTTTTTTCCCCCAACTATTTTGGACAATTTTAAGCTCAAATGTATTGCTAAGTTTATCTCACTTGAACTACTGAATGGTAAGCCAGGTTTGAAAGTTAAGGAAATTATTTTTTTACATTACTATGCTAAAAATTTCTGCCAACTTTTCCATAAGCTTCCCCTCACACCAAGGCTACAATGTATGTTTTCACTAAAAAAAAAATTAGGAAAAAGAATTTTAAACATTATATAAAAGCTGAGTTTTATAATCTCCACTCATGCTCTTGGTTTTTTCCCTTTGTTTGGTTACTGTAACAAGATGATTAAATGCTCATCTTTTGAAAATGTGATGAAAATACATAGAAACTAGCTTCATTCTCACACCCAATTAAAAGAGCAAGAAAAAAATGTCAGTCAGCACAATTACACCAGGCTATTTACCCACACATCTAGAAATGCCTATTTTCAGATCTGGCAATCTGTATTTCAAGTGTCCTAGACAACACTAAATCAAGACTACTGTTGCCAGTGTGGTCCATGCCAGTATGTATTCAGGAGAATATCTAATCTGTATGTGTCTCATTCATTTATAAATCATCAAATATTGATTTAACTGGCTGGTGGATCACCAAGAAACATCTAATGTGTTTTATGATTCCTCTAACCAGCCACCACCCAAAAATAGAAAGCTATATTTTGCCTGCCATAAATAAAACAGAACATTAAATTTTGAATCAGAGTTAGAAGCTGCCACCTCAGTGCAGCTCAAGATGGCAGTTGATTTTGAGGTTCCAGGTTTTTCTTGCTCCTGCTGATAGAGGAGAGAAATAGAAAATCAAAAACTAACTAACTTAACTAACTAAATAAATAACTATATAAATAAAAATAAAATAACACCAACAGTGTCTGTCTTGGTTCTCTATTAGGGAAGTTGGACATGGTTTGTCCTGGGTGTCAGTAGGGCAGACAGTCTGTTTTCTCGGCCACTGGATATTGGATTATACTTGGCAGGATGGGAGGAACAGGAGCTAAAGGAAGATGAACAAAGATCCAGTGAGCAGCTGTCTAGTTAGGCTGCTGTAGGATGCTGCTTCTGGAGTCCCAGTGGGTACTCCGGGCTTAGATAAGCAGAAGAGGTGTCAGGTGGCAACCAAGTCAGTATGTGCCTCCTGCATTCTCTTAGTGCCCGAGGCAACTCAGGAAGCTAAGAGATGCTGCCAGAAATGGTGCCTTTTTCCTTGTCAACACAATCACAAACATGAAATGCAGCTGAGTAACTGGTTGCAAATGGGAGATCATGCTTTGCCGGAGCCTGTGAGATGGGGCACAAAACAACCCCCTACTCCGCCTGTTCCTCACCACGGGAGTGCCATAACTATCTGTTTGTTGAATGCCAGCTCACTAGCACTTCTCAGGTAGAGTAAACTACAGTTACCTCTGCTTTAAAACACCAAAGAAAAACACTAAAGACTACAGAAAGCACAAAGCAGAAGAGCCCTTGAATGCCCCTAGGCTGCCTGTGATTGTCATTTTGAAGGATTGTTATTACTATATTTTGACGCCGGTGGACATATTGAACTTCTTTCCTTAGTGCCATTGGTGTCAGCAGGATCAAAGGTGTGTGTGCGTGTCTGTGTCTGCACAGGCCTGGCAGGAGGTGAGATGGATGAAACAGGAAGAGGGGAGAAAAAATGGGCAACTGAAGAAGGAATGAAAGATGAGTGTGGATGGGAGCCCTGATTTGAGGTTATGTGGCTCATGGAAGATGAATCATTCTATAATATAGTTCAAAGAGGGGACTAGCACACATCTCTCCTTCAAAGGCATTCTGCCCCCAGTGAGTCACATTCTCAGAGTTTATTGAAGGAACCAAGAATCCCATTTACTGTGAGCAAGACTGATCCCAGGTATAGAAAATAGAGGCATTGGGTAGATGCAAAGCTATGCCTCAGCTAGCTGTAAGAGCAGTAATTAGAACAGGTGAATTTTTTTTAAGATTTTATTTAATTTATCTACTCGATTTATTTATTTATTTATTTATTTATTTATTTATTTATTTATCTACTCGATCCCAGGTCCCCAGGATCACAACCTGAGCCGAAGGCAGACGCTTAACTGACAGAGCCACCCAGGTGCCCCTAGAGCAGGTCAATCTTCACTCAATTTTGTGATGGCCTCTCTTTGGTATTGGCTGTGTGCCAGGCAGTGTGATAAGTGCTGGGGATATAAGATGAATAACAAGGTATAGGCCAGTCCAAAGAGGATGTACAACTATCCCCTTTATAATACAATGGGATGTGTCTTACGAAAGGTTGAAGAATACATAGCTAACAAAGAGAGCATAAAGGAGCAGCACTCAGCTTAACCTGGGGAAAAGGGATACTTTCTAGAGAAAGAGCATAATAAGCCTTTTGAAAGGACACTTGGAAATAGGGAAGCAGAAGTTAACTAGGCTGACAAAGACAGGGAGGTTTTAAGAAGAGGGGAAAATCATAGCGAACACATAGACAGTCTACCAAAAACTGGCCTACCGCTTTACATGTATTAACTCACTTAACTGTACAAAAACCATATCAGAGAAACTTCTTGTATCCACATACCTGTTTTGCAGATGAGGAAAGTGGGGCAGGAAGACAGTAATAACTTGATCAAGATAAAATAGCGAATAATGGGCAAAACCAAAATTTTAATCCAGGATGTCTATGTTTGGAGTCTCTGCTCTTAACTACTCCTTGAGAGCAGGGATATCAACTATTTTGTTCACCGTTATATTCCCAGAGCCTAAAATAGTGCCTGGGACATAACAGATGCCCATAATTTGTGTGATGAATAAATGAATATGCATCTCTGTTGAAACAATAAGGAGAAGCCTGCAGTTTATTCACTCATTCAACCAATGGCTACTATTTGCAGGTACTGTTCTAATCGCTTAGAATATGTCCGTGAACAAAAAAATACAGTTCCCACCCTCTTGGAGTTCATATTTTATTAGGGAAGACAGATATTAAACACTGAACGAGAATTATAAGTTTACTATAGAGTATGTTTCCCTGCAGGATCGGGCTGAAATCTCCAGGACTTGGCTTGAAACTGTATCCCTCTTTGATGTCTTCTCCTTCTTGCTCCTGTTCCCCACCCTCTTCTTAGTTTCTGCTGAAAGCACTTTCTTAATAAGATGCTTGCAGATATATCTTCCTGAAGATTTGTTTCTCAAGGTTTGCTTCTGAGGAACCTGACCTAAGATAGGAATTGTGCTAGAAATTAAACTTATTTATAGAAAAAATTAAATATTTACTTCTTGCACCCCTGAGTTTATAGCCTGAGACTCTATCTGTTGAAACTATAATGCAGTTAAGTGCTACTATCAAATTTGCACAAAGAAGTGGCACAAGGTCCATTGTGGAGGAATCCGAAAGAAGTACCTGGAGGATGAGTAGAAATTAGCTGGGTGGAAAGTGGTGAAAGTCATGCTAAGAAGAAGGGATAGCACGGGTGCCTGGGTGAATCAGTCGATTAAGTGTTTGCCTTCAGTGCAGGTCATGATCCCAGGGTCCTGGGATCGAGCCCCGCATCGGGCTCCCTGTTCATCAGGAAACCTGCTTCTCCCTCTCCCACTCCCCCTGTTTGTGTTCCCTCTCTCGCTGTGTCTCCGTCAAATAAATAAAATCTTTAAAAAAAGGAGAAGAAGAAGAAGAAGAAGAAGAAGAAGAAGGAGGAGGAGGAGGAGGAGGAGGAGGAGGAGGAGGAGGAGGAGGAGGAGGGATAGTAAAAAAAAGGTACAGAAGTCACAATATGTGGGAGCCTGCACCTAGTTCAGCAGGTCTGCACCAGAGAACTGTGGCATATGGTCACAGATAAGTATATTTGGGAGGTGCTTGGACCACAGGATATATGTGGGGAAGAAGATGGAGGGAGGAGAGCAGCCTAAGATGATGCAAAGTTGGCAGAGAGACCATCATGAGAGTCTTCCAGGTTAAGAATCTGAACTCTTTCTAAAGGTGATCAGGGCTATGGAAGAGTTTTGTTTTGTTTTGTAATTAGGTCATATAGTTACATGGTACAAAACCTAAAAGTACAAAACACTTATAATTAAAAAAGAGAGTCTCTCTCTTGTCCTTCTCCTAGCCATGAGAACTAGATACAAGTTTCCTGAGTATCCTTCAAGAAATATGCTTTGCATATATAAGCAATATGTATATATAACCCTGTTTTGTTCACCTGACCCTATATCATGATGATCCTTGCATATTATTGCAGAGTTTTAAGTAGAAGAGTGATATGATCAGATTAATATCTTATAAATATAACTATAACTGCACTGTGCAGGATAGATGGGGAGGGGAACAGGGCAAGAAACAACCAGTATCTTGATACAAGATAGTAACAATATAATGAAAAGAAAACTACGACTTTAAAACTAGCTTTCTTCATCAGATAATAACCTCTAATATTTATTTAATGCATTTCTTACAAAGAGCTTAGAGCATCTTCATCCAATCTCCAAACTATATTGTGGCCAGCTGAGAATAGATATTTGAGCTTACAGTCTGAAGATTGAAGAGAAAAGGCACATGGAAAGGTAAGTTTAGGACACCCAAATTCTGGGTCTGATAATCTCTCCTTTGAATATCCTAGCTCTAGCCTGTTGGTGTTCCCAAATCACTAGCACAATGAATAGTAACCTTCATCAAGAACCATGAGAGTCAGTTACTGTCCCAGCAAAGTAAAGTAATGATCTAAGAATTCCTAGAAAATGTAGGAAGATTTTCTACTCTAATGTTTAAAAATCCTTTAAGGACTCTGGGATAACAGAAACCATTATTAAGTTACCAAAATTTCGAATAATTATTTTCAGAAGCAAAGAAATTAGACACACGTCAGGCTCTCCCATTAAGGGTTCTCTGGACAACTAACTTGATTACGTTTAATACGTAACCTAGTGCTCAGGATACATTCAATAACCATGATGGATTCTCTTTTTCAGAGGTGGACATGAAGGGTTTTGGTAGGCAGACTTCTAAGATGGCCTCCAATGATCCTCATCTCATGATATTCATGTCCTGTGGAATTTCTTACCCACGAAGGTAGACAGGAACTAGTGACTTGCTTTCTAATAAACAGAATAAGTAGAAAGAGATAGAATGTCAATACTGTAATTAGATTACAAAAGACTGTGACTTCCACCTTGCTGGCAGATTTTCTTAATCATTTTCTAGGCTTGCATGCTTTGATAAAGCAAGCTGCTATGTTGCAGAGTCCTACACAACAAGGACCCAAGGATGCCCTTCAACTAATAGCCAGCAAGGAAATGTAACCTTCAGTTCAATACTGTGAGAGGAACGGAATCCTACCACCAACCATGTGAGTGAGCAGATCCTTCCTCAGTTCAGCCTTCAGATGAGAATGCAGCCCCTGGGCTCACACCTTGATTGCAGCCTTATAAGAGATACTGAAGCAGAAGATCCAGCTAAGCTGTATCTGGACCCCTGAACCATACAGACTGAGATAATAAACGTGTACTGTTTTAAGCTGCTAAATTTTGGCATAATTTGTTACACAGCAATAGATAAGTAATGTAAAGGCCTTGACACATATACAAAAATTGAATCACTCTGATTTATTTACACAGACTGACAGTATTCTGTTAAACATTATATGTACCCTTCTCATGAACTCGGCAGTATAATTAGTGACCCAAATGCTAACCAGAGTGCATACTTGGTTGAGGCTTAGATATCAATGGGTCTAAAATTTCAGTCCTGTCTTCACCACCACTGTATCCTGTGATGTTCCCCTAGCGTTGTTTTCAAGATTTTTCTCTGATTCAAGATCCTTTGAGGAGGACTCTGAGGAAGCTGGTGTTCCCTCTGTGACACAAACAGGAAAGAAAAGTTGCTAGACTGCATACTTAAAGGCACATCACACAAAGGCAAAGTTGTCAACAACTTCAGCAACACTGGATTAAACATGAGGGATCACAAGAAGCTTAGACAGTCCTACAAAATTCCTAAATCAGAATAAGAATATTGGAGTTGGGGAATAGATACAGTCAGTCCCAGGGGATAATGTCTTAAAGGGATCCTAATCTATTTGGAGGGTAAGATGAGATGAGATACTGTAGACTCAGAAATTTTTCTCTTCCTCTTCTTCCAGATGTTTTCAATCTGCCTTCACTTGAAATTGATAAACCTACATTTAACAAGCATTGACCTAGGGCATTAGAGAGGATGACAAAGAAGTAGAAATCAAAGTTTCTGTTTTTACTGGCATTGTAATGGTGAAAACAGGACATATATAAAGAAGATCTATAAATATGAAATAGGTAGTCCTAATT
Source organism: Ursus arctos (assembly GCF_023065955.2). Lineage (NCBI taxonomy): Eukaryota > Metazoa > Chordata > Mammalia > Carnivora > Ursidae > Ursus > Ursus arctos. Next base: position 33,228,288 of record NW_026623100.1, read on the forward strand.
TCACAGAAGTAGTGCTAATTACTTGCATGCATTCAGTGAGACTCTCAGTTCACTAACTCAGTTCTCCAAGAAATAACCAATTAAAACTTTTCGTTAAGAATAAATCCATTTGTGCTCTCTCTCCCACCTGGCTAGTGGGAAATCTGATAACAGCCATTATTTGGGGTCCTTCTCTTTCAAGGATTACTACAGAATTCTACCCAAAAGGTAGACAAAAGGCCACTAACCTTAAATGCAGTGTAGGCGTTGCTGATTCCTCACTTCCCAAGCCTGCATGTTCCCTTGGACATAGGGTCTGGGTAGGAATCCCAACGTACCTTAACTAAAGGACCAGAAGACAGGAATCCCAACCTTCTCTGTCCATCACTTATAGTGTTCCTTGAAAAAACTCACTAATCCTTTTAAAGGCTTTATTTCTCTTTCTATAAAACTGAGGGAAAATAATTTGTATTCTAACTGCCTCACTAGTAGTCACACAGGTGGTTTCTCTCATTTACATACTTTTCAAAATAAGTTCTTATGTATTCCTTCTGGGAGGTAGGCTAGCCAGGAATTCTTGTGCCCCTGTGACAGATGAGTCAATTGGGAGATTGCCATAATAGATTCATCCAAGCTCTGTAAGTACAGCAGGCCTTAGCCAAGTCAGGGTTGGAATTAAGAGTTTATGATATTTAATCCAGTGTTCTTTATATTGCACTGTGGCTTTATATTGTACTTATAATAGCCGTTCCTTGTATACCCCAAGTAGGTGTTAAAATGTGCCTATAGAAAGAGCACTGACTTCAGATGGATCATCTCTAGCTGGAGAAGGGCTAAATATATCTAGGTAGAGGATTGGGACTAAAAAGGCAACAGAGAACAGAGGTAGGCTTTTGTGTTTGGTTGATGGGGATGGTTTTTACTGTACCTTTGCTTTTAATATTGGATCTTTCTCTGCAAATGTATGGATACAGCACAGAGACATCTATTACCCGTTTCTGAAACATCATCAAAAGCCCCATGGGCAGCAGAGTATAATGCAATGTGCCAACATGACAAGTGTGAAGTGTGTCAAGTCAGGGAACACCATAAATCCTCTATTCAATTCTCAAAGAATATGATACACAAATGTCCATTCATCTTGCTCTCCCACACTTCCACCATTTTCAAAGAAGGTGTCTGATAGGCTAGTGAGGGCTCCCTCTGTACTGAGTTCCTGAGGGCAAGACTCATTAGCCATGTGGCCATCTCTAAAATTATTACATCCAAACACTCAGGGAAAATAAGAACCTGAGGTAGCACACCATGCCTTGCTGCTATCATTTGTCAAAAACTGGCACCAGTTAGAAATGACACAGGATAACAAGTCCAGAAGCATCTAGAACAAACAAGAATGATTCATCACTGAAGACAGAGCGAAAACACACTCCCATCCATCCACATATCAATTATACCAGCCATGAAAATAAGTACTGGTTCACATTCCCAAAGCCTGAAAAAAAATCAGGTGGGCCATAAGGAAATTATATTATAGTTAAAATAGAAACCAGACCTAAGAAAAAATTAAATGTGTTGTACTCTTCTCTATGTTTGCTCATCACTAGGTTTGGTTTTTTAAGAAAAAATAAGTTTGTGAAGGGAGTATCAGTATTTGACTGCAGAAAAATATATGCATCCCCTACCCCTAGCTTAGCAACATCTAAAGACGTGAGGAGAAGTGGCAAGAGCATTCAAGAGAGGGGAAGGGACCAGCTCAGCAAAGGCAGGAAAGATGACCAAGATAAAGAGGGACTCTAAGATTTGAGAATGGGCAAAATCTGAAAAATAACAGCTAAACTTTATGAAGTGCTCAGCAGGTGCCAGGCCTTGCTGAACTTTTCCCATGTATTATCTCAATTTAAACTCACCATAATAATATATGGATGGTACTATTATTTTCCCATTCATTGATGAGGAAACTGAGGCACAGGAAGGTTATGTGACTTGAAGGTTAAATATTTAAATTCAGGCAGTCTGCCCCAGAGCTCATTCTGTTAACAACAAAGCCAGTAGTTTTCAAACTTATTCTTGCATCAGAATTCCCTGGAGAGCTTGTTTAAACCCAGGTTGCTGGTCCCAGCCCCAGAGTTCCTGATGCAACAGATGAAATCTGAGAATCTGCCTTTCAAATAAGTTCCCAGATACTGCGGATGCTCCTGGCCCAGGGACCACACTTTGAGAACCACTGCACTAAGCTATGTTACCCTTTTAACAGGTAGGATTCTAGCTTGAGAAAAATAATATCACATTTAAATGCATAGATTAAAATGAAATCAAGCTGGGAAACAAGAAACATACTATAGCTATAGCAATCTACTTTTTGACAAAACGTCACAGCTGAAACTTGGAAACATTGCAGTGAATGCTGCAGGATATAGACAGAAATGCTGTCCTTTGTATACTTAAAAAAATAAAACTTTGGGGGCCTACAAGTGAGGTAGGAGCAAACAAACTTTTATAGGTAAAGCAAGGCAGACAGCTGTACCAGTAAAATCTATTGGCATATATTTACCCCAAGTATGCTTATGTCAAAAGGGAAAAAATGAAAAGAATACTTTGATGCATGTGTGGTCATAAAACAACACACTGTATGTATGTCTCAGCCAGCTTGCTAAAGAAATCAGGAAGCAACACGGATAATCTTCTCCCAACTCCTTGTCAAAATCTGAGAATTTCATTTAAGTTAAGGGAATCCAGTGAAACCCATTGTCTTTGAAATGTATAACAGAAGTCAACTGGGACCCTCAAGAAAACTTTTATTCTTAGACTGCAAGAGTCATATTTAAACAGAGACGTTTCTTAAATCTACGCATTAACACCTATTTTATATATCATATATATAAAAGTAAAAAATTGGGACACCTGGGTGGCTCAGTCAGTTAAGTGTCTGCTTTTGGCTCAGGTCATGATCCCAGGGTCCTAGGATTGAGCCCTGAGTCGGGCTCTCTGCTCAGCGGGGAGCCTGCTTCTCCCTCTCCCTCTGCCTGCTGCTCTCCCTGCATGTGCTCTCCCCTCTCTGTTAAATAAATAAATAAACTCTTTAAAAAAATAAAAGTAAAAAATCTTTTCCTATCCACATGCATGCATACACACACATACACACACACAAACACACATACATAGTAAAAGTTTTTTGTAATGTGAAGTGTTTCCTGTAGTAACCAAAATATCTCCCAAGTCTGGATACTATTTTTATTTCACTCTACTGGTAGTTTTCACTTACAAAAACATACGCAAAATAAAATCGGCCACACAATTATTCTTTGGATGCTTTCCATGACAAAGCTCAGAGGACACAAAAGGTTTAGACATTATGACTGTCATGATGAGGCTTACAGCCTAACTGGAAAGACTTTGTACTTTTATTTACATGTATGAATATGTCTCTATCTTCCAGAGTGTCTTAGTTTTAGACAATCATGAATATACACTGAATCCAGAGGATGGTGCCAAACATTTCCTTACTCTTCCCATGGAACCCGATGTAAAGCCTACTGCAGTCTGGCAGTTTGTGTCTCTTTCCCCTGGGATGGTTGAAATGAGGTGAAAGATATCAACGAAGGGAGAAGAAAAGTATATACACAAGGTCAAATATGGTAGGTACCCTAAGTAAGTACATATAAGAGATACCACTGGGAACCTTAGTAAACTTTCTGAGACACTATGGGACTTCAGATTTGAAGAAGGTTGAGAGATAACAGTGGGGAGGGAACATGCCAGACAGGAGGGTGCTTCTGAACAGGGCTTAGCAAGAAGACTATTGATCTAGTATATGCCTCTATGAAGAAGGCATTAAGTACCAGTGTGATGGATGGCAAAGATGGAAGCAGGGAAAACACATAGGACAAGCTATAGAAAAGTATTCTTGAGCAGATCAGAAAAGGATGGATTGCCACACCAAGGGTGACTTTTACTTTATAGGCATTAAAGAATCTGAGAGGAGCGACATAAACAAAGTAATGGTTTAAGCAGACAAGATGGTAGCATTTTGTAAGATATATTTGAGGGGAGAATATCATCTAGGAAACTACTATAACAGACCAGATGTGAAATAACAAGAACTCAAACTTAAATCAGGCCAGTGAGAATGTAAAGGAAGGGATGACTGTGAGACAGGAAACTAAGGAGAAATCGCTGTTTCAGCTATGACTGTGGCTGAAGAAGGAATAGCCAAATAATGATGTCAAGCTTTTCAATTTCAGTGTCTGGCCAGAAACAGCAATGGAGGCCCAGATGGGTTAAATCACACATGTTTAGTCAATGGCAGGGTAACATTTAACTATTTGAAATCTCAGCTCAGCCTTTCTTCTAGTATATCATGCTACTTCATGCATGTTTTATACAAAGGTTTTTGAGTCTTGACATTAGTCTATACCATAGTAACTCTAAAACCATGTGGCACATCTTATAACAGCAAAAATAGGAGATTTTTTTTCTAGCTCCCAAGTTTTAATTGAAACGAGTAGTTTTATAAGAAATCTTTTATTTTTCAAATCTTAGTATGATTATTTATAACATCATAATTATGGATTTTTTTTCTCAACAGAAACTGTGCGGTGCCTCATTCCCCAGACATAGTAATCTCTTCTAAGTTCTCATTCTTCACTGATTCTAAAGGTTCTTTAGAGCAGGGTTCCTCAACCTTGGCATTACTGACATTTTAAGGCAGATAATTCTTTGTTGTATGTGCTCCTCTGTGCATTGTAGAACATTTAGCAGCATCCCTGACCTCTACTCAGTAGATGCTGAGAGCACCCCCACTCTATTTATTACAATCAAAAATGTTTCCAAAGACATTCCTAGTCAAGAAGCACTGCCTTAGAGATATTTTTGAAGACTTATATTAATGAAGATATTTCCATTTAACAGTCCTTCTATTGGGAAAACCAAGTTCTGCCCCAGTGTGGTGGTGTTCTTGAATCTGGAGAGAGGTGCAGAGAGCTGAGAAGATAAGACTCAATCACTAGCTATCAAGTTTCACCTCAAAGTTCCCTTTAATAGGATGTCACTACATCTGGAATGAAATGAAAGTTTATTTACTTACCAATAGGACCCAAAGGCTTTCTGTGGTCTTTAAGAGACATATGACAACAAACTGCTTTCCATGAACTCACTCTTCATTTAAAATTTATTTTATTTTAATTTCCTTTTTAGCTGTTTAGAAGGGACCTTGTCTCTTGGAACAAACAAAATTGCAACCACCTTCAGCAAATTTCAATGTCTGAGTGTAAACCTCCCAGAGGTGACTCATAGTGGAGGACAGAGCTGAGGTCCCTGTCACTAATGTCCCTGGGTCTATAAAGCAAGACCAGGGAAATGGCCCTTTACCCAAGAAGGATGTAGCTATTACTACATACTGATCTACCCCAAACAGGCAGGCCCGGGAGAGAGTAAAATAACTGACGAGACATAATGTGCCATCAACATCAAATTCTATAACTTCATCTTTCAGATTCATCAGGAATTGAGTAAAGAAAAAGGGACCTGTTACATTTAATCCTAAACTGACAAGACATTTGTATTTATGTGGCAAGAAGTTACATGTGCCAACCAGTCTCCTGTCTTTCTTAAGTAAAAGCTTTGTGTCAGCTCTTCTGTTTACTCACTTGCAGGCTGCTTTCTGGTCTCACTTGCTTTCCTATATATTTATATTGAAAGAATACATTCTCAGCAGCTTTTAGGCCCTTAAACGCATTTCAAGAGGAGACCAAGCCCAATCACTGTTACTTAATTAACACAATTGTGAAGACTTCAATCTAGCTACACAATAGCTTTCCTGACCTTGCAGAAGGAGGCACGACTTCATTATTGAGTATATTGTTTCCTATAAACATATAAAACCCCTACAATAACAATCCCATCAGCCGAAATGAAGTTATCTGAGAACAGAATTAAACTCTAAATGACCTTTTGCTCTACTCCGTAGCCCCCTATTAATAATTTCTAATCTAATCAGTGTGGATAAATGTACTAAGGCTGGTCATGCCAGGCACTGGGCCAGCCCGGCCAATTGCCGTCCATCTGATTCATTCCAGTCCAGAGCTTGTCTGGAAAAGACGCATCCCTCGCTGAGAGGCCACTGCCTGATTTCCTCTTTTGTTATCTTTTAGCTGCAAAGTCATGTCCTTGTAACTGATAGACACGTTTCTTTGTAAATAACCCTGGAGTGACTGATAGAGCTTTTGCCAGACAAAGGCAGCAAATAGCAAGGCATTACTCATGCCAAACCAGAGAACACTGTGTCACGGCTGACAAATTTATGGGAGATATGAGCTCACCTTTTGCACAAATATATACTTTCCTGGCAAATTCATCACATGCTTTAATGGCCCCATACTGCATTTGTCAGCTGTCTGTCCCTGTGCCTTGTTGCCTTTGGTTTCCTGTCAAGGATTGTTTGTTGAAATCATCTAGCAGCCCCATTCTTCAGCAGTGAGACCCAAGAAAGATCAATGATGACACCTGTATTGATAATATTTTACATTCAACTATTTGGCTGATAAATCATTTTAACAATGCTGATATGTTTATTGAGTGTCTGCCGGCATCACAATTATATGGAAAGTGATACCAACTTAAATCTTTGCTTTGTTGGTCTGGATTTTATTTCTTTCTTTTCATTTTCCCATAGTTAAATATGCCATGGAACAGGTTTGACTTCCCCATTTCAATTGAGAGCATGTGAAAACAGGAGAAGAGGTGACCTTGTACTTCCACACATTGGTTTGTTTTTTCAAAAAAGGAAAGAAATGGCAGTCTTATGGCTATCCTTGGTCAAGGGAGTAGTCATTAGAAGGGAGAACAAGAGGGCTCTCAGGGCCCTGGTAATGTTCTGTTTCTTGACCTGCATGTTGGGTACAAAAATGCGTTAGTTTGCGAAAACTCTTCGGGCTTTTCTTTTTCAATATATGTCCTTTTTTGTATGTACATTGTACTTCACCAGAAAGTTGCACAAAAAAATAGCAAACATATCACATACATATGTGCACACACATATTATAAATATGCAGGATCAGATTCAGTGTTTGCTACCTTGAAACTCTATATCACCTATAATCCCTTCAGTTTCTTTCCTATAAATATCATATGTCCGACATGGAAATTATTTCTGACAAGCATTTTAGAAGTGATCATTTCACTACTACCCTTTCCCCTCAACAGAATTTCAAAGTAAACCTTAGGGTTCTCAAATTCTTTAGCCTTTACCTTCTCTGTAGGACACTTTCATCATGAACTACAAGGTCTTTGTGAGGAAACAGAGACTACGGCATCAATAAGAAGAGATCAAATTCTCCCTTGATTTCCCATTCAAATTACCTTTGATTCAAGTCACATGCTCAATCCATGTCTATGAAATATTCAGAAAAAAAACATCCAAATAGGGAAAAATTCAACTACTTGAACTATCTTATATTGGAAACACGTTGATGTGCAGGGTTCCCAGAAGTCCTCGGCAGACAGTCACTTCCTTGTCACTGGCCAAAACTGCATCATACAGCTCCTCCACCTTCAAGGCTGTCTGGGAAAGAGACTATTTAGCTTCTTCAGCCTCTATATTAGAGGCAAGTAATGAGATGGCATTTGGGAATGAGTACTTAATTGGCCGACTCATAGTTCTGGTGAAATGGGCAAAAGCCAGATCAAGTCATAGGTGAAATGGATATATAGGGAATATCCAGGGAAGAATTTTTTAATTAGTGGTTTCAACTTTGGATGCTCATTGTAATCACCTGGATATCACCCACAGAGATTCTAATTTAATTGGCCTTGGGTGCTTCCCCCACCCTCACCCCCACCGCCTGCAATCAGGATCTTTGAAACTTTCCCTAAGTGATTCCAATGTTCAGCCAAGATTGAGTGAGAGCTTCTGGTTTACTCAGATAACTATAAAGACTTGTGTGTCCAAAGAAAATAGCAAAAGTATTAGATGAATCATCAGCCATTATTTTTGTGGATTTGAAGTTCAAGATTAAACAAAGGTTTCAAGAAGGGCTTACTTATAGTTAGAAAAAGAGTAAGAATCTGGAAAAAAAAATTCCCTGATTTTACAAACACTTGAGTGACAAATGAGCATTACACAGAGCATGAACAAGTTTATTTTTAAAAGTGGTATGTTGATGAATCAACACTCAATTTAATACTTGGATCTATTAGCATAAAAGATAGGCAGTTTTATTTCTATGATTAATTGGAAAACTTTGTCACTGTTATATATTCACATTCTAGCTCTATCACTTCCTAGCTGTGGTCTTATGTGAACTACAGACTTCTCTGAAAACCTCAGTTTTCCCATTTATAAAATGGGGGAAATGATTGAACCTACCTCAAAAGGCTTGTTGTGAGGAGTTATTGAGATGAACTGAATGAAACACTTAGTTCATGTCTGGCACATAGTAACAGCTCAATAACATCACTGTTTTGGGCGACCCAATCAGCATGCTCACTTACAACCATTAGTGTTACCAAGAAAGAATTAGGAGGAATTGGATTTGAAAAACACTGAGGTGACAAATAACTCTTTCATAATGAGGTCTGATCAACTACTAGTCAACTTTCTGGGAGCAAGATATTTTAAAATAGACGTAAAATGCTGCTGGAGGGACTTAGGTTAAATATGATAAAAAATAGTTAACTGTGAAGGTAACAAAACATGACAGTATGTTGCTATAGGACACAATGGCCTCTCCTTCTAAGAAGGTCTGCTGTAATGGATGATATTTTCATCTTTTTAGGATAGTGTAAGTCATGAGTGTGGTGAGTAAATTAACTCTCAACACCCTTTAGCTTTATGACTCAACTGTTGCTACCCAAAAATATAAACTCAAGGAGATGAAATTCAGATTTCAGTGTAGAAGTGATTCTATTGAGACCACTGGTTTGTCTGTGAAATGCAATAGCAAAATTTGCATTTCCTCTACAACAAGAAAGGTCTTGGCCTGAGCAAGTGGAGGCAGAAACCTCACCCGGAAAAGCTGTGCCTTCAAGAATCTGTGGGCACAATGGGTGCCACAATGTTCAGGTTGTAGGCCTGTCCCCAGGACCCTGGCTCTTCCTTTCCATAAGGTTGCAGGGCACAGTTCAGTCCACACCATCCCAGGTGACTTGGGGTTTTGTTCCCTCACTTCAGGCACTCTTTAAATAAGAGAACTTGTCAGTCTCTATTATGTCTGGCAGAGAGTAGGTACTCAATAAATATTTGTTGAATGAGCCTGATCATTCTGATGAAAAGAGACTCCTTTGTTCTTCTGGGCCATTGGGTTTACCATTTACTAAATGGCCTGTGGCTTCCTGGTCTGGCAAATTTACGGCACCTGTTTATGTCTTTCTCACCCACAGGTTTCAACTGAATACCTGTGGCTGTACTTACAAAAGGTGGCCAGGAGGACCCATCCATTTTGGCAAGTACCTCTGGTCTGAAAGGTACAAATGAGAACTTTCACCACATTCCATCTGGCACTCACTGGTGGCACTAACACCTCAAAAGCCCTGCTTGGGCCATTTGTCACCATGTGGACACACACAGACCACTATGGAAAATGGAATTTTTGAACCACCCTGAATGACCTGCCTATATGTGTAGACAGCCATGGTCACCTTTTCTCCATATATTGGTTGTGCTTACTTCAATGTGGTTCCTATTATGCTGTTATTTTCCTTTAAAAGTAAAATTTCTTTTGGAAAGTTGGAAATTTCTGAAATGATTTCACACCTATTCTTTCCTCCTGCCTTCCAAAGAGCTGCTCATAATGTGAATATTAGTACATAGCAAAAGGAAAAAATCCTTATTATTATTATTGTTATTACTATTACTTTTCCTTAGAATCCCATGGAATTCTTCGCATAATTTAGAGTAAACCACTAGAAGGAAATCATTATTTTCAATGTGATTCTTCCCATGAAGGTACTGATTGAGAAATCCTGCTCTGTCTATCCTGGAAATGGATGCTAGACTTTAAGAACAGTGAATTTTCCTCCAAACACATGAAATTATCACTATCTCATTACCAGTAGTAGGAGTAAATCTGTTAAACTTTTGTCATTTCTCCCTACTATATTTTTGAGGTCCTCACCAGCAAAGTTGGGATTACTCTATAATTTTCAGCAGTTTTTTTTCCTTTCTATCATTAATGAGGCAAAACTGAGGAGTTTTCTGATGGTATTCCCAAGTGACAAAAACATACACAAGACCTCACACTACAGAAGGGAGAAACAGAAAATAATTAATTATTCCATTATAACTCCTGCCTCAAAAATATCACGTACTTAACATTACATTACAAACGGTATACCCCATGTTAGTTATCTTTCTTATCTGTGAATCTTATCTCTTATAATAAGCTCCCTGAGGAGAAAGAGACCACCATTTACTGAGAATAAACCATAGCCCACTATGATTTTATTCTATGTATTACCAACAGCCCTGTGAGGTCATTACAGATGAGGAAAGTGTGGGAGGTTTGAGTCATTCTTCCAAATGCAGACAGTGACCAAGTAATGTTTCCCACCCCCCACCCCCAACCCTCTGCTTGAGCTTGTCCAGGCACTCTGAAGATTTACTGAGCAACACAGACCAGCATTGATAATTGTCGTCAAGAGATTACTACTATGAGCCTAGTATTACCAGAATGTCTGTTACTTGAGTACTCCTGAGACTTCTGCAGTCACCTTTGACCTTATGAACTGCCTTAGCTTTAAACATCAACATTGCCTCAGGCTTCCATCCCATTTATTTTGAGAAAACTAGTGTCCTCCACACCACCCCGATATTCATTAGTCATTTAAGCTCAAAGTTTATTGAGTGCCTCTGTATGCCCGGCATTCTACCTTCCTAAGAGAGACTGCCAAAGAAGACAGAGTAAGTCCCTTGCCCTATCAAGCTTGCATTCCAGTGGAGCTGTTAGTTATCAATTGCTGTGTAAGAAATTACCCCCAAACCTAGTAACTTCAGATAACACTCATTTATTAGTTCATAGTTTCTAAGCTAACCGGTTAGCTGAGGGCCTGACTCAGGGTGTGGTTGAGCCGGGGGCGTCTGACTCAGGGTCATAAAGCTACAAAGTGTCAGCTGGAGCTTGTAGTCATCTCAAGGCCCAACTGGAAGAGGATCTGGTTCCAGGCTCATTCATGTGGCTGTTTACAGGTCTCAGGTCCTTGCTGGCTGTTGTCAGAGACATCGGTTCCTTGCCACATGGGCCTCTCCATAGGCTGCTCACAACATGGCAGTTTCCTGCCTTAAGAGCCATGGCTTCCAGAGAGTGAGAGAGAAAAAGGGAAAGAGAAGGCACAATGAAAGTCAGAGTCTTTTTGTAACCTAATCCTATCACTTTTCCTGAATTATATTCATTAGAAAGGAATTACTAGGTCCAGCTCTAGCTGATACTCAAGACGGAAGGAATTTGCACAAGAGCATAAAACAGAAGACAGGGATCGTTGAGGGCATTTTAGAGGCTGCCAAGCACAGAGAGACAGATAATAAATAAATAAACAAATAAATAAAAACTGAAGGTGATGAAAAGTGCTGTGAAGAAAAATGAAGCAGGATAAAGAATAAAAAGTCAGGGGTTGAGGGAGAAGTACTATAAATAGGATGGTCAAAGAAGGTTATCTTCTTTATTTTTTTAAAGATTTTATTTATTTATTTAACAGAGATAGAGACAGCCAGCGAGAGAGGGAACACAGCAGGGGGAGTGGGAGAGGAAGAAGCAGGCTCATAGCGGAGGAGCCTGATGTGGGGCTCGATCCCATAACGCCAGGATCACGCCCTGAGCCGAAGGCAGACGCTTAACCGCTATGCCACCCAGGCGCCCCCAAAGAAGGTTATCTTTACAAAGGTGACATATAAGCTAAGATCTGAAAGATGTTTGGGAACCACCTGTGCCAAAATCTGGACAAAGAGCATACCAGGCAGAGGGGACATAATGGGTATAACCCGAAGATGATAAGGGCCTTGACATGTTGGACAAATGACAAGGAGGCCAGTGTGGGCAAATCAGAAGGAAGGAGGTGGAGGATGGAAGAGATAAGGCCAGAGGGGCAGCCATGAGCCAGGGCACACAGGATCTTTTTGACCAAGGCAGAGAATTCGGACTTTATTCTAAAAAGAATGGGAAATCATCACGATCTGAGTTACAGTTTTTCACCAGCTTTATTAAGGTATGATAGACAAATGAAAATTGTATATATGATGTTTTGATATATGTATACATTGTGAAATTATTACTGTAATTGGCTAACTCACATATCTTTCACCTCACCTCACAAAGTTACCCTTTGTGTGTGTGTGCGTGTGTGTGTTAAGAACACTTGAGATCTACTCTCTTAGCAAATTTCAAGTATATAATACATTATTATTAACTATACTTACCATGCTGTATACTAGATTTCCAGAACTTATTCCTCTTATAATGGAAAGTTTATATATTTTTAACAGCATCTCCCCATGTCCCCCAGCTCTCAGTCCCGTAATACCATCTTTCTACTCTCTATTACTGTAAATTCAACATTTTTAGATTTCACATATAAGTAAGAACATGTAGTATTTGTCTTTTTGTGTCTGGTGTACTTAGCATAATGCCCTCAAGGTCCATCCAGATTGTCTCAAATGGCAATATTTCCTTCTTTTTTAAGGCTGAATAGTATTCCACTGTGTAATATATATCACATTTTCTTTATCCATTCATCCTAGACAGACATTCAGATTGTTCCCATATCTTGGCTACTGTCAATAATGCTTTAATCAACAGGGGAGTGCAGATATCTCCTAGAGATACTGATTTCATTTCTTTTGGATACATACCCAGAAGTGAGATTGCTGGATCAACAGTTCTATTCTTAACGTTTTAAAGGAACATCCATAGTATTTTCCATAATAGCTATATCAGTTTACATTCCCATCAGCAGTGTATAAAGGTTCCCTTTTCTCCCCATCCTTACCAACATTTTTTTATCTTTTGACTTTTTGATAATAGCCAACCTAATGGGTGTGAGGTGATACCTCATTGTGGTTTTAATTTGTATTTTGCTGATGATTAGTGATGTTGAACACCTCTTCACACACCTGTTGGCCATTTGAATGTCTTCTTTGGAAAAATATCTAATCAGGCTTTTTGCCCATTTTTGAAATTAGGTTATTTGTTGTTTTTGCTATTGAGTTGTATGAGTTCTATACTGAGTTTTGTATTACATCGTATTTGGGGTATTAACCCTTTATCAGATACACAATATGCAAATATTTTCTCCTATTCCGAAGGATGTTTTCTTCATTTTGTTGATGGTTTCCTTTGCTGTGCAGAAACTTTTTAGTTTGATATAGTCCCACTTCTTTATTTTTGCTTTCATTTCCTGTGCTTTCAGTGTCAAATGCAAAAAAAAAAAAAAAATCACTGCTAAGATGCTTGTTGTCAAGCATTGGTAAGGAGCTTTTCCCTATGTCTTCTTCTAAGAGTTTTATAGTTTCAGCTTTTACATTTAATTCTTTAATCTATTTTGAGTTGATTTTTGTGTATGGTATAAGGGCCCAATTTTACTCTTTTGCCTGTGGGTATCCAGTTTCCTGACACTATTTATTAGAGACCATCCTTGGCCCATTGTATATTCTTTGTGCCTTTGTTGAAGATTAGTTAACCATATAGGCATCGTTGCTGTCTTATATTCCATTGGTCTACGTGTCTGCATTTATATGCCAGTACCATACTGTTTTGATTACTGTAGCTTTGTAATATAATTTGAAATAAAGAAATGTGATGCCTCCAGCTCTGTTCTTGCTCAAGATTGCTTTCACTATTCAGGATCTTTTGTAGTTCCATATAAATTTCAGGATTGGTTGTTTGTTTCTATTTCAGAGAAAACATCACTGGGATTTTGATAGAGATTGCTTTGGGTAGATGGACATCTTAATATTAACTCTTCTGATCCATGAACACAGGATATCTTTCCATTTATTTGTGGGCTTTTTTTCTGTTTCTTTTGTCAATATTTTATAGTTTTCAGTGTATAGCTCTTTCACTTCCTTGATTAAATTATTCCTAAGTATTTTATTCTTTTTGATGCTATTATAAAAGGAATTGTTTTCTTAATTCTTTTTTGGATACTCTGTTGTTAGTGTACAGAAATGCCACTGACTTTTGTACGTTGTTTTTGTACCCTGAAACTTTTCTGAATTCATTTATTAGTTCTAATACTTTTTTTGGTGAAGTCCTTAGGGTTTTCTGCAAAAAGACAATTTTACTTCATTCTCAATTTGGTTGTCTTTTATTTTGTTTTTTTCCCTTAACTAATTGCTCTGGTTAGTCTTCCAGTACCATGTGGAGTAGAAGTGATAAGAGTGGGCCACTCTTCTGAGTTGAGTGTTGCCTTGTTCTTGATCTTAGAGATAAAGCCTTCATCTTTCCACCATTGACGATGATGCTAGGAGTGGGCTTGTCGTATATTTTCTTTATTACGTTGAAGACATTGCTTTTATATTTAAATCATTGAGAGTATTTATCATGAAAGAATACTGCATTGTGCCAAATGTTTTTTCTGTACCTATTGAGATAACCGTATGTTTTTTTATTCTTCATTCTGTTAATACGGTACTCTACATTTATCAATTTGCATATGTTGAACCATCTTTATATCCCAAGGATAAATCCCACTTGATCATGGTGTATGATCCATTTAATGTGCTGTTGAATGCAATTTGCTGGAATTTTGTTGAGGATTTTTGTAACTATATTCATCAGTAATATTGGCCTATAGTTCATTTGTTTCTTTGTTTTTATAGTGTCTACACCTTTTGTTCTGTCTTTGAGGGGAAATTCTTAAGACTGTATGCCTTCCTACAATCCTGCAAAGCCATACTTGTGCTAAGAGCCTCCCAAGGGAAGTTTCCTGAATTGTTCAAGTTTATGTGCCTTCTCCCAATCCTGCAGAGTTAGTCCAGTTTTCTGTATGTGCTCATGAGCCATCTATAAAGGCTTGCATTCACTGCCTGCAGGATTGCACTTGAGGAACCAATCTTGGGAGGTGGGTGAAGCACGCAGAGAATTAGGGGTGACTGTGAGCCAGTTGGGAGAGGTCCACAGGTGCTGAGTCCCAAGCAGTTGTGGGCAGCTTCCTGATGGCATTCGCAAAGTAGGTTAGTAATATTTGTGGCCCTTTGATGAGTTCTGAGTGCCGGTTGCTATGTTCCCAGTCTCTCCCTACCTTTAGCTGTGCCCATCGCCTAAGTATTCTGAGTGGGGCAAGAAAAAAGTGGGTCTCTTGGGCAGTGTCCTGCCTGGTTGGGCAAGCTGGGCATTCATTCACTGTGTTCTGACTTTCCCCTGTGTGAGAAATCAGAGGCTGAAGGAGTTTCCCTTGGCACTAAACTGTGATGTTTTGGGGAAGGAGTAGTATGGATAAAGTGAAACTTTATCTTTTCCATTATCTTTTCTTCTTACCATCTTCAATGCATCTATTCTTGGATTTATTTATTTTCTTCACTCTAGTTCTTTCCCTAGACTACTGGACTTCCACAAAAGTACTCTCATCTGTAGGTGGTTGTCAAAATCAATGTTCTAGAAAACTCCTATTTCACCATCTGCTAATTTACATTTTTAAAAGTTCCCCCAATCGCTGTTATAGAGAAGAGACTATAACAGGGCAAGAGGGGGAACAACAAGACCAGTTGAGAGATTATTCTGGTGGGCCCTATGAGATACATGACAGCTCAGACAAGAGTAGAGAAGTCTCAAGGGCTTAGTTGTTTCTTAATTTCTTCCTACTCTAAGATTCTGCTTCATCTGAATACTGACTCTCTACCCCGTATCCATCTCCTGTGACAATCTTCTCACCACCCTAGGTTGACCCTGATGTGGAATGCAGGCCCATATCCTTTTAATTCTTTTACCAAGTGATCACCAATGTAAGGCGCTATGTGTAGCTGACTCTTAAGTCCATTGGTACCTCATGGGACTTATGTTCCAGCACTGGACAGTGCAGCAAAATTTTAAATGTAATATTAAATTGCTATTATGAAAAACCCTACCCATTAACCCCTACCAGCCCCAATATCCAACATGTTGCTGTGCCACTCTCTCTCCCTTGATGTCCTCATAGCTTAATGCTTCCAAATTTTGTGTCCCTCATTTCCTCTCTCAGGCTGCTCACACCTCTCTCAGGCTGCTCCACATCTTTTTACATAAGAGCAATTCAGCATCCCCTTTATTTTACATTCTCCCTCTAAATGCTGATTTGGGGCTTAACTTTTCACAGCCAAAATATCCCTATTAAGGTGTTTTGCCAAACATCAATAGCAACTATATTTTCCTAAGCAGGACACTTGGATGTTTTTACACTTCTCTGATACTGAGTTGGAAAGTTAGTAAACAAAGGGAGAGATGGGCTGGGAAAGGACTTCAGAAACCGATTCAGAGCATGTACCACCCCTTAAAGATGGACAAGGTAATGAAAGAAGCTATATGCAAAACAGTTTCAGCAATAATGTTTCCTTGCCAATATGTACTTTCAGTGTTTAGTGTTTGTTATTACCCAGGGAACACAAAAGCCCCTATGGACATGAAAGTCATAATAATTCCACCTCTCCCATCCCCTAACCTCCATACCCTTTGGCAGCCTCATACATTCTAGTCACTGTAAACTCAATTTTCCAGAAAATTTCAAGAAAACTAGTTTACTACCCTCTTCAACCATTTATATTCATTTTGGCTTATTGTATTAAGAGTCTAGGTACCTATGAGTGTTCAGACTCTGTTAACGATGTCACAGTTCAGAAGTATAAGAATGATTGTGGAAAAATTAATTTCTGATTCATGTAGCAATAAATTGAGGCATGTTGACTCAAGCATTAGTTTTTCCAAGAACTTCTGCTGCCATATTTTATTTACAGAATGTCATTATTTTCCAAAACATTATCATTTTTTTTCTTTTTTCTTATAATATTTATTTTGTTATATTAGTCACCATACAGTACATCCCCAGTTTTTGATGCAATGTTCCATGATTCATTATTTGCGTATAACACCCAGTGCACCACACAATATGTGCCCTCCTTAATACTCATCACTGGCTTATCCCAATCCCCCACCCCCCCTCCCCTCTGAAGCCCTCAGTTGTCATTTCTTTTTTCAGATCGTGCCTTCTGACTAGAGAGGGTAATTTGGGGAAGGTTTATACATAATGATAGCCTGAATCCCTTCATTTATAAAATTGCATAGTACTTGGCTCATTAATGGCTGTTGAAAATGCTAGTCTAGTAAAATCATGAGAAGAGCTTTTACCTGGGGAATTTAATTGCTGAAACCAAATTGGACCCGTTCCCAAACATTATCTGAGACAAACAATCAATCCTAGTGCTGGGTGTTCCTCAGGGCATATGTTGGGAAGGCACTGCCCTGACTGGACACAATTTGGTAGTACAAAGTTACCATCTCAGGGCTCAGCTTCATTCCCTGGACTTGGAGAAATCATCAACCTGTTTATTCAACTTCATTTGGGCAATGGATAAATTCCATTGAGGCCACTGACCAAATTCCAAAAGGCAATAAAATGTATATAATATAATCCTAATTTAGAGGATTTAAGCATCTGTCAATGCTCCAGTGGGGACACTGGACCTCATCATTAAGTATTTGGTAAAGTTGTGAGCTCAAAATAAAAGATTAAATGAATGCCAGGTAAACACCTCTCCACAATTACAGATCTTATAGCCATCTATGTTGTTTTGTTCTCCCACCTAGGCCCTGGTTTGAGATCTGGTGGAAGAAATACCCTGTATTGTGTAAAAGAATGCAGAAGTAAAGCTGCTGATTTACCTAAGATCTATTACTACAGTCTGAGGTAGAGCAGAGTCAGATTTCAAGGGATGAGAATAGAGTGTTGTGGCTCAGATTGGACTTCAGTTTCCTCTTGATAATTATGCATTCGTGTGTGTGTGTGTGTGTGTGTGTGTGTGTGTGTGTGTATGTGAAGAGTTCACAAATTACATCCAATAACTAGACAAATTATCAGAATCACTTGAGGAGCTTTTAAAAATACAGATGCCCACACTTACCCACCCTGAGACCCAGGAATCTGTACTTGTAAAACAGGTGTTTATCCAAGTGACTCTGATTATTAGTTCTGGTTTAGAACCACTGTCCTAATATCCATTCCTCACCCCCCTCTCACCATTTCTCTGCTGGCTCTCTTCCAGTGATTTAGTTTCTCAAAGTTTCATTTTCTTGTTTCTTTTATATTGTGATGTGCATTTGATCCATACAGACGATTTCTTGGCCTTACAAAGGTGTTCATCTTTTCATATGCAACTATTATTCTTCTAGCTTCTGAAATTTTGCAATAACCAGATAGGTGTATAGCCAGGTAAACTGATGTTCTTTAGTTCCTGGGGAAACCTCAACTGCAAACTGGTCAAGCACTGCCCAATGATCCAATGACAGGCTCACAAATCTTTATCTGAACTGATTCTTTTTTTTTTTTTTAAGATTTATGTATTTATTTGAGAGAGAGAGAGAGAGCAGGGGGAGGGTCAGAGGAAGAGGGAGAGGGAATCCTCAAGCAGACTCCCTGCTGAGTGTGGAGCCCAACACGGGGCTCAATCTCATGATCCTGAGATCATGACCTGAGCCAAAATCAGGAACTAGATGCTCGACCAACTGAGCCACCCAGGTGCCCCTATGTGAACTGATTCTGAGGCAAACACAGAGACAGAGTTTGGGGCAATGTCCTAAATACGGTCAGTGGCCCCAGCATCTTAAAACAAACCTATTTTTGATTTTGAGGTAAAGTCTGACAAAGAATTGTTTCCTTGTTTAAAGAAGGGAAGGACTTAAAATGGATTACAAACAACTTTAAAAGTACATGTTCTTACAAAACAATAGCTTCATGACCTAACTCTAAATGTTAGCTATAAATGAATCAGAAACATATGGTTGCAACTTTTCTCTACATACAAAAGAAACTAAAAATTCAGGGGAAAGGAGCTAAAGACAAACATGAAGTTGATTTTCCAAAGGCTTAACTGCTGGGCAACGGTTTAGAACATTTTCTGAAAACTCTAAGCTACCAGGTTTTATCAACTCTCTTTTTTAGCTCAACTATCAGAATCTACAGATTATCTAAGAAGAATCAGTGTCCAATGAGAGTCTCAAACAAATTCTAACCAGGAGTAGTTTTCAAACTAAAATCTAATTATTGAAAACTTGCTAAGGACAGGATGTAAAAGAGATGGAGACATACTCAAAAAAATCCAAAGCTGGGCCTCCATTAACTTTCAAACATTTTTTAATAAAAAGAAAGTACTTCAAATTGAATGATAGTTGAACAAATCAATTGTTGCTGAAGAATTTTCCCTAATTAAGTCCTGATGGCTTTATAATGCAGTAAAGAATGTATTGGGCTTTTGACAACTCCTTCCATTCCCAGTGAAAAGGGAAGACAGCCCAGAAAATCACTTAGGAAGAGCCGGACAACAGATGGTACACCAGAACTGAACAATGATCTCAATAAGTGAGGCCTCAGAGACATGATGATGCATTCTGCAGCTGGATATCATAAAACTTGGGTACCAGTGGTACACTGCTATGACCACTAAAATGATATTCTTTTAAAGCCACAAGCCAGTGGTATGGCCAGTCAAAGCCCAGTCACACACTGGACAAAATTGTGGGAAACATCTGGGGCCTGCGAGGAAGCAAAGCACCCTAGGTTTTCTACAGTATGGCTATTACCTTAAGCAAGTCAGAATCCCTCTGTCTCAATTCTCTGTGGAGTGACGGCAACACCATCTATTCTATGTATCCCATACAAGTATCCAAAATGAAAAAGAAATGCTTTTAAATGTAAATATGCTATAGTCAAATAAGCTGGTATTTTGTAAAAACGATTGGACACATTTTAGAACTTGCATTTTTTAAATAATAATCTTTTATTATGTTATGTTAGTCACCATACAATATATCCTTAGTTTTTGATGTAATATTCCATGATTCATTATTTGTGTATAACACCCAGTGCACCATGCAATGTGTGCCCTCCTTAATACCCATCACTGGCCTATCCCAATCCCCCACCCCCCTCCCCTCTGACTCTCAGTTTGTTTCCCAGAGTCCACAGTCTTGCATTTTTAACCCACTCTGCTAGATTAAAGATGCTGCAAATTCTTTGACCCTCCTCCAATTGACAAGAAGGGTCTATAGTCTTTTCTCTTGAAACCAGACAGGCTCTGTGACTGCTTGACCAATAGAATATGGTGGAAGTAATGTTTCTAGTTTCCAGGTCCAAGATGTTAAGGACAGATTCCACTTTCTGACACTTGAAATACTCTTAGAACCCAGGCTTCACACAGTGTGGACATTCAAGCAGCCCCATAATAAGACCTAAATGGAGAGAAATGTGGCGTCCAGCCAGCAGCCTTGGTTGAGCTCCTAGCTAAATGCTAACATAACTTGATAGTCATGTGACTGAGCCATCTAGAAGAGAATCCTCCAATTTCTAACTGAGATGCCCGAACTGACGCCACTGAGCTCTGCCCAAATTGCAGACTCATAAGCGAAATAAATGGTGGTAGTTTGTGTTTCAAAACACTAAATTTTACAGTGATTAGTTATTTAACAATAGATAACCAGAATATCTACTATATTGTATAATAATAATATAATATAATATTATTTATGTATAATGATAATTATATAATTATTATGATATCATAATTATTATCAACAGGAATAATAATTTTCACTTACTAAATATTAACTATGTTCCAGGCACTATTTTATGTGCTTTACTTATATACTTTTAACAATTTTAACTATGTATTTGTTTGTTTATCTATTCATTGTCTAGCTTACCCAGTAGACTATCAGCTCCAAGAGGAAAAGGACTATGTCTCATTCACCAGAGTATAACAGGAGTCTATCACAATGCCTGGCATATTAATAGACATTTTAGATTATTCTGCTATTAGGTTGCTTTTCTTTACTAAAATTTCATCAGGTTTTCTTTTTTTTTTTTTCATCACAGAGGAATCAACAAAAACCTTGAAAAGTTCAGGGTCAAAAAAAGAGAGATTAAGAGAAGGCACGCGGGCTCAATCCAACAACTTGGATGAACAAGATAACATTTACAAAGTTTTTGGAATGCAGAGTTATTAAGGCTGTGTCTAGGTAGGAACCAACTGGTCAAATTTGCCTAAAGAGGTTGCTACCTTGTTTTTAACGACTAACCAGAATAGTCTAACCACTTAATGCACATGGATGGTATTACTGGGGAGCTTATACTTCTGGCTACCAAATTCTGTAGCACTTGAAATAGAACACACTAGTCAGATAATACTGCCTGGTTCTTCACCCTCATGCAGGTCCCAAAGAGACAGCCAAGGGATGGGTATGACTTGTACTAGACTCAAGTGCTGAAATTTGTCAGACAGGGGCTTGGCACTTGTTACCACATTGCTATTTCAGAAATTGATCAGAATGACTGGAGGCAGCACTCTTCTCAAAAGTATTGCCACCACCTGGAGTAATTTAAATACCCTGGAAGGGACCAGAGCTACACATCTGTGATACTGAGAAGAACATAATCATCTTACCAGGCAGTTTGGATGGGGTGAAAAGTATGGAACAGCAGCCAACACTGCCAAAAAGACCTGAAGTCACTGGTGCCTGGGCTAGCACAGGGGCTAAGGGTGAAGCTGATATGGAAATAGACAGTTTAAACCATGTAAATTGAATAATAAATAAACAGAACTAGACCTCAAATGGTGGATATTCAGGCTGTACTGATAATAATCATATTGCACGCAAGTCCATGTGCCTTTAGGCCTTGGGAAATCAGAAGTCTAGGAGGATAGAGGAAGAGGTGCACAGAGGCTTTTTTTGGAAGAAAGCATAATACATGTTGAAGCTGCTATCCTCTCGCTCAAGTCACTGACTGACACAGTAATGATCATGTGTTCACAAGTCCATCTGGCAGATGTAATGTGCCAAGAGTGTGCAGCACCAGTGATGTGCAGGGATCCCACCCAATCCACACCCTTCCAAAGGTCCCTAAAGGTTAACACTTGGAGCCTTGTTGCTCTAGATATCTTGCAAAAAGAAGCATTCAGATGTTAACACTGTTGGGGAACATGAAGGAGCAAAGCCAAACACACAAAGGCAGCCTGCACTAGAGGAAAGCCGTAAGACTAGACTAGAAAAATCACCATTCTGTCTATCAGGCAGGCTGAGGCAATAAACGCTCTACTGAGGACTGGGCTACAACAGGAAGAATATAGTAACTAGTTAAGGTTGGAGGCATATTTCCCTTGGTGACCTCCAGATAAATGTTGAAAAAGGCAGCTAACGATAGGCTGTTTATATAGTGTATGTCAATTTTCATTATTTTGATAAACCCACATTGTGCAGCTGGTAGATCATAAATCTCTGGTTTACACTGGGCTATTATTTAATTAGGCCAACCCTTAATGACTCATGGTATTTTGTCATTTTAATGATTCTTTATTTTTCTCACATCTAATTGGTAAATCACTGCTTATCAGAGTTTATGGTCTCCTTTTTTATTGTACCATCTTCTAGCCACTGTCCAAGGTGATGTGAACTCCAGGCTATTGACTTTCCTCAGTCCTCAATGGAGGTTGTCATGGAAAATTGAGTTTTTGACAAATCAACAGCCTATGTGCAATGCCTCTCCAGGGTGTAACTCTAAGGAATTTGGGAACTGTCTTTAGTTTTGGCCTGAAGTCACATTGCAGCTTGAGATCCTGTCGTTTACATCAAGCTCAAAAATATACATCTTAATACACTGCAGTATTTCTTGGACTTTGATGGTATCTGTGAGCATGGCGAAAAGGGTTTTCACCACCAGATTTGAAATGTTTGGCTTTAAAAAAAAAAAAATCACAGACTTCTTTTGTCTAAAACAAGTTCAGGCAGTAGGAAGAAGTGAAAATGTTCAGATTTGTTCACATGGTATTTTCCCAGAAGAGTCTCTTTTTAAAGAAGCAATTATTAAGCCATCCACATTAGACCCATGCAAATGAAAAGATCAGAGTTAATTAATCTTGTCCTGAGTAAGAGAAGTGATGAATAGCAATTAAATATTTTGTGATCCTCAAGGAATCTGCTTGCTTACTTATTCCTTATTTCTCAAGGGAGAGAGTTACTCTAATAATATGGAAAATGCTTGGTGGAGAGGGCTAAGGCTAGTGACTCATATATCCTGATTATCTTTCTTCAGCATGCCACAGGAAAAATAATGGGAGTTCCTGAAGTCATACAGACCTAGCTTCTAATTTCAGTTCTACCATTCGCTAGCTATGGATAATTTATATAAACTCCTCATGTGTAAAGCAGAGCTAATGGGGCCACCCTTCCCCACAATGATGGTAAGGCAGTCACCTGTTTCTCTGTGGGCCAGAGCTAATATGAAAAGAAGGCTCCTTTGAGAGTACAACTTGAACCCAAAGAGGTTTATTCAAGAACGGTAGAAAACAAATTATATTTCTAATATCACACTGCCTTTCACTTTATTTTATACAGTACTTAGAGACTATGTCTATATCCCAGAATGTTTTAATTTATTCAGATAAACAAAACTAGATCAAATGATAATAATACAAAAATAATGATAATAAAAACAATGGATATTATTCTGATGGAGGAGAATAGGAAGAAAATACTCTTTTGGTTAAATGACTTGAGGTCATTGGTTGGTTGCCTTTCTCACTACTCAGTTGATTTTTGAGGCACCATTAGACTTAACAACTAATGTCTCTGTCAAGGGAAACAATCAACAAGTATATTAATTAGGCACTGCTTACACTTTTACTGCAAGTCTAATGATTTGTTGATTTTAAGTTAGATGTCTGTCTTCACTAAAGTCACTAAATACTCTCAGTGAATTTGTGCTTGAAATTCCATAAGTATTTAAGAATTACACATATTTTGCTTTTTACTGTGAGACCCTTAGGCTATGAACATTTTCCTATTGCAGACCTCTAAAGCTACAAACAGAGCTCTTTAGGTATTTGTTAATAAATGACTTGCCTTCACAATTGAAAATGGAAATGAAACAAACACAGAAGTGCAAGGGATGGAACCATCAAAAACACCCTATGTGTATTAACTTCTTTTTGCTGTTGGTACATGCAATGTCTTCTGCAGCTGGCCACAAGTTAGCACAGCCAGTATTTAAGGTGTGATTGACATTAACATTCACGACTCAGTTTTCACCAGATACCAGAAGCTGTGAGACACATCCATCCCTTCCCAGGCCTCATCATCCAATGAGTACTACAATATTACCTTTATAACAACAGCACATATCTTTACCCTCTGAGACCTATGCAGAATCTCCCTTCCAAGTGATTTCTTCTAGGAGTTCTGGTGGTGGTATAATAATGATGATCACAGCTTTGTTCTGATGCCCACTGCTCTTATGATCTTTGGCTCTGTGGACCACTGATAACCCAGGACCATTGTCTGTAAAGCCAGTGATCCTCCCTTGGACTTCTGACCTCTGGACAACTTCATCCACTGTACCTGAGAGGAAAGCTCCTTTAGCTCCTTCTGATCAACTTTTTCATAAGACTTTCTCACAGCAGAATTGTCCAGATGTTATGAGGGGAAGAGGGAAGAGGGAGTGACAGGAGCTGATGAAGTACAGCTTCACTCCATACCTAGGACCCATGTTCTCTCTTCAGTTCAGTTTATGTTCATCACCTGGCCCTTGAAGCACCTGATGCTTCCTCTGGTGGAGGGAGTACATCACCGTTTTATCTTCTAAGCAGACTTCCTTCAGCAACTATTAAAACATTGGACAAGTCTATGGACCCAATTCAAATACCTTCTAACAGGTACCACATGCTAGTCAAGGGTATACCAGGACATAAATCTCTTTGCTTCATATTTCTTGAAAGTTCAGAAATTCCTAGAGGACAGTAGGTCCTAAGTCTGACAGAGTTAGAGTTCAGCCTAACAGCCTGGACCTACCTCAACATGTTTAGTTCCTGTGGGTTTATGTTACCAATTTTATATTCTAGAAGATGGAAGCAGCATAGATATGTCATTCATACCTTCCAAGACCTGCCATAGTCAGGTCACACCTCACATACCTATTCCAATCATCAAGACTTTTCTTGAGCAACTCACCTCACAGCACCCCTATAACACTGGGATATTCTTTCTACTTAGAATCTTTTCCTTCTCCACCAATTCTTATATCACTCCTTTCTTTCTTTAAGGACTGATTTAAAATCCACTTTCTCCATGAAACATTCTTAATTTGTCCAGCCCACACTCATCTCTCTCTTCTCTGTCCATGTATTCGGCATCAAAATCACAGCAGCTCATTGTTCTATAACCTCACATGCATTAGTGTTGGCTTTAGTTTTCTAGCTAAATTGTAAATTCATCAAGAGGAAGTTCCATGTTCTAAATATGCATTCTTATATCAACACAGTATTTAGCATGATATACTCTGTTGGTCACAGAGGCACAAAAGGAAGTCAGAGTAAATGAAAAAATAATACATTATCTGCCTGGTTGGTTCATTTGCTGGTATGTCTAAGGCTGTAGTAGGTACTACAGGATATACAAAAATGGGATATGATGTGGTCCCTGCCCTTAAAGAGCTCCCAATCTCATTGAGAAGTCAATGAACATAACATGAAATAATTTGACTGTAGGCAAATGCTAAAATGCTTGGTACAGACAGGTGTTGCTTTGACAGCCAGGAAGGGGATAATATAAGGTTAAATGAAATTAACTGGGAAGATTTTATGGATATGATAGAGTTTGTGATTAGCCTTAAAAAGTATAAAAGTTGAAGAGGCTGATAAAATACCAGCATAGTTATATTCATACAAAAACCTGTACACGAATGTTCATAGAAGCTTTTTTCATAACAGCCAAAAGCTGGAAACAGCCCAGGTGTCCTTCAAAGAGTGAATGGTTAAATAAACTGTGTACATTCAAAGCATGGGATACTAGTCAGAAATATCAATGAAAGAACTATTGACACAAATGACAACCTGGATGAATCTCCAGGGAATCATATTGAATAAAAAGAAGCCAATCCCAGAAGATTATATACTGTATGATTCCATTTACGTAACACTTTTTAAATGGCAAAAACTTAGAAGTTGAGAACATATTAGTAGTTATCAAGGGTCAAGATTTCAGAGAGGGGACAAGAGAGAGATGGGTATGCTTATAAAAGGGAAACTCAAGAATCCTTGTGATAATGGAACAGTTCAGTATCTTGACTGCAGTGGAAGATACACAAACCTACAGAGGATATAAAATTATAGAGAACTAAATACACACACATGCACAAAAACAAATACAAATAAAATTGGGGAAATCCGAATAAGATCTGTGGATTGTATGAATGTCAGTACCTGCTTGTGATACTGAACTACAGTTTTACAAAATGTTACCGTTGAGGGAAACGAGATAAAGGGGACAAAGGATCTCTCTGTATTGTTTCTTACAAACGCATGTGAATCTACAATGACCTCAATAGAAATTTTTTTATTTAAAAAAAAGCAGGATATCATTTCTGACGATGGGGTACAGATGATGGAATTCATTGCTTGGTACATAATCTAGGCAATGAAAACTTAGATCAGGTCCAAGATCAAATTTCAGAAGTCTTGCTTCCACAAATATTTCTTAACTTGCTAAGTTCCTTTGCCTCAATTTACAAGTCAAAAATTTATGAATAGAAAGTAGTATAATGTGATCAGGAAAAATTAAGACATTCAAACGTTCAAAGAAAATGATTTTATCAACTTACACTGATTCTGACTTGAGAAGACCATTGCCATTTCACAGAAAGGGTCACAGAGATGCTATCTTGCAACAAAAACAAGTATACCCTAGCCCTCAAATTAAAAGTTCTGTCCCCATGGCCAACCAGTTTAAGAGTTCCTAAGCAATGACATACATAAGATTCATCTCAAGATATAAAAAATACAGATTCCTGGAACCACACCTAGAGATTCACATTAAGTAGAGTTGCATAGGGTTCTAGAATTTCCATGTCTGAAAAGCAACCCAGGTGATTCTAATCTACCTGGAATCAAAAATCAGAATCAACTGGAGTACTTGTTAAAAATGCAAATTTTTTGAGACCCACTGCTTTGGTTGCACTAGTCTATTTTAATTTTAATCTAATGATTCAAGGGAATTTATAGAAGGAGGTTTGGGTACTTAAAGGTCTGGGTCATGTTCCTATATGGTTGGGGGTGGAGAGAGGGGAGGAAGCTGTCAAAGTATAAAACCTTCCTAGCCCTCCTCTTCCAATCACAACTCATCAGAGAGCATTTTGCACAGGGAGATCAAAGGCCCTTGCCGAGAAGAAGTTGAAAGACTTTGCTGTTGTAATTCTGGGGCAGAGGTGCTTGGATATAAATGATTCCTAACTGTGGGTTTGGGGGACCCTGCTACGTAGAAATGTAAACACAGATGTCAAGCCTTTCATCCCCACTATATAAACATACCAGCTGCCAGGGGAAGAAGGAGAAACCCTTTGGAATTAGCTGCATTTTTTTGCCATCTAGAGCATAAAAATTGGCTTCACGCTTGAATTTCCACCAGCAACGCAAAAGCACTGTTCACCAGAGAAAGAGTGAACAATGAACTAGACATCCACTTGCTGATTGCCTCCTTTCTTAACGAGACTTTCAGATCTTGCCATTCTCCAACACGGGAGTGGCTGTCCTAGATGAGAACAATGAGAAGAGGTGGTAACACTCATCACAAAATTGCCAGGCTCATGGAAGAGGCTCTTAAAAAATATGTGGTCACTTTGCTTCCAGGGTTGTTTAAACCAAGAATCTGACTGAAATTTATATTCCTGATCAACCCAGATTTAAGGAAAATGGAAGAAGCAGGTCTTGCGAATTTTTGTGAGAAAAACAGAATGGCTTCCAGTAAAAGAGGGTATGATTATTCCAATACATGAATATTCAAAGGGCCACAACTGGTTTAGCCACACCCAAACAACAACAGACCTCTCCTCACATTATTAATTTTTTTTAAAAAAAAAGGAAACCATGAAAGAAACCATTTCTTAAAAAAAAAAAAAAACTTAAATGTGCAAAAGAGTATAATGGGAAATGTATTTCTAAACAACACTTCAATCCATGGAGAAATGTGTCTTCAATTACATCTGGAGCTAGAGTGCCAGCTTACATATGCATACAAGTCTCGTGTTTTCTACAGAGACTCAGTTCTGAAAGACCTGAAGGACCATAGTGAAAGCATATAGTATCTTTTCATTGGACAGGGGATTTTTTTTTTTCTGGAAACATTATGACAGTCAAACAGATCTTCTGACATTGGATAAATTAGCTGTTATATTATTAACCATACGTAACAGTTCAAGGTGATAAAAATAAATCTGAAATTACCAAGCAGCCCACATATGTGATCTTACTGGGCAGAGGCCATTGTGGTTTAGGCACATTAGTTCTAACAAAATTTATCCCTTTACAAATGGTCCATCAGAGTATTGTAAAAGGATTATCATAGTGAGCTTTCTAAATGGTCCTGTTGCTTAGAATGGCCAGTCAACCTGGCTGTGTGTGATAGAACAGCCAATCAATTCAGGATAAACACTTCATAGGCATTAACTAGAAATTCTGTCCTGCTGAGGCTTAGTTTATAAGATATTATTTTCCATAGTCGGATTATGGACTACAACTAAATAAAAATCTGTGTAGTCAATATAGTCTACTTACAAATAGGTTAATTCAGGAAGGCTGTTCATAAATTCATTTGTCCTAAGTTCAATAGATCACAAACAATCCACTTCTCCATCTTTCTGCTTTTATAAGATGGTTCTTGATGTTGATTGCATTGCTTCTGTCTCTTCTTGCTTATTTCAAAAACTCACATATATATGTATGTCTGTAAATATACTCATGTGTATATATGTGTGTATGTGTATATGTGTGTACTATATGGTATCTATTTGTGTGTGTGTGTGTGTGTGTCTGTATCCATGATAGTACTTCAAACATTAACACACACACCAGAACATTTTGAAAATTCAGACTTAAAATAGCTAGCTATGCATGACAGCCAGTGTCCCCTGTGGATGTAGACAGAGTTGAATTTCCTTTATCAGGAGCATAATGTTTGTTAAATTGAGCAAGTAATATAGCTTATATAATTCTTTTTTTGTTGGGGGGATAGGAGAATCAGGTCGTTTTTATAATAAAGGTAAGAGAAAATGGCACTGGAGGAAGACAGGAGACAGCTGGATAGGGATTTTCATACTGGGCCTACTATCCACAGGTCTCAGCAGCCCTACCATGGATCTGCCTGATTCTTACACATCAAGAAGCTGAACTTGCAAGCCATTTCCATGTTGTAGATCCAGCAGAAGGTTTCATGGCTTTCCCTTTGTTGTCCGTGACAAGACTTTTTATAATACCAACTGTCACTTAACATCCTCAGGGAGTCCATCCATGGTGTGGATTCTATTTAGGGTCCTGTATGCACCTTCCACATTCCCTTCTTATGCTATCACAGTCCTGGCAATGAACCTCAGATGTTTTGCCATGACCTTGGAATTTAAATCTTCACTCTGCTGGACCCCATGCCCTCAGGAACCAGCTCTGGCAAAGCTTAGCTTATATAATTCTTAATCCATGCTAATATGGCAAAAATATGCAACTTGATTTGGTTCCACTATACCTTTCCAGGCTGGTCTCTCACCCATTATGTACTGTATTCAAATTGTTTTTGTTTTGTTTTGTTTTAATTCCCTCAAAGCACCATGTTTTCCTCTTCAGTCATTAACTGTATACTGATCATGTATTACGTGTTAAGCAGAATGCTACGTTCAAGGGGATACAGCAGTGAATCAAGCAGACAAAAACCCTTACCTTCTTGCAGTTTAGGTTCTAGTTGGGGAAGACAGAATAAACAACTACGTATAATATATAGTATGTGAAATGGTGGTAACTACAAGAGGGAAGACGGGAGAGATGGAGGACTAGATAGGAAAGGCCATACTTGGAGCATTTGAGCAAAAGCTAAAAGGGCTGAGGAAGTGAGCCAAGTGGGCATCCGTGGAAAGAACATTCGAGGCAGAGGGAAGAGCTAGTGCAAAAACCCTGGGAAAGTGGCACTCTTGATTTATTCAACAGCACGGAGGTCAAGATGAAGGAGGGAGAGGATGGTGGAGATGTGGTCAGGAGGCAAGGGGTTGTGTGGATCATGGAAGGCTCTAAGAAAATTTAGTTTTCACTTTGAGTGATGTGGAAAATGATGTAAGGGAGGATATGGAGAGGTGGGGGTAGGGGAAAGTGGTGGTGACACAAGGAAAGATGACATGTTCAGTATTGGTAGAAGTCATGAGAGTTGTCAGAGTCTGCACAAAATTTGAAAGTAGAGCCAAAAGGATTTGCTGATTGACTGAACTCAGGAACGGAGATAAAGAAGTCAAGAAAGAATCCAAAATGGGGTTTTTTTGGCGGCAGCGGGGGGGGGCACATTTGGTTTTTTTGTTTTTATGTTCAGTTAGCCACTGTATAGTACATCGTTAGTTTTCGATGTAGTGTTCAATGATTCATTAGTTGCCTATAACACCAGTGCTCATCACAACACGTGCCCTCCTTAATACCCATCACCCCGTTATCCCATCCCCCAACCCCCCTCTCCGAAACCCTTAGTTTGTTTCCTGGAGTCCAAGGTGTTTGTTTACTTTTGCCTGAGTAACTAGAAAGGTAAAAATGTTGTTCACTAGGAGGGGCAGGCTGCTGAGGAAGCAGGACTTGGCAGGGGTGGGAGAGTGCAGGTAGCAGAAGTTCAGGTTTGGACAAGCTAAGATAAGATACTTGTTAGACAACCAGATGGACACAGCGGAAAGGCAGCTGTGTCCACATAGGAGTCCGTGGTTCAGGGGAGAGCTGCATTGGAGATATAAAACTCGGAAGTTCTCGGAATAGAAGTGAGATTTAAATCTATGAAACCAAAGCACTAAAAGAGTGAGAAGACAGAGAAGCTATTTGAAGAGTGAGCATGGCTCATGGAACTGATGACTCAAACAGTATGTGCTGCGGCAACCACTGTCCTCAATTTTACATTAGTGATTTCTTCACTTTTCTATAGGGTTTTACCATCTAAGCATATTCCTGAACCATTAATTCTTCAGATTTTATTCTTCTTAAACTTTTTCATACGGTAAGGATTCTTCTAGATTTCCTTCTTGCCCGTGCATTAGGTTCTTAAGATTCATCACGTTGATGTATACAGCTATTGTCCATTTATTTTCACTGTTACATAGTATTTTATTGTGTGAATGGATGGTTATTTATTCAACCATTTTCCCCAGGTTTTGGCTCTTAAAAACATTTCTATTATGAACATTTTTTAATGAGTTTCCTAGTGTACATGTGCAAGATTTTTCCTGAGACCATTCCTAGGAGTGAATTTCTTGATTCAAAGAGTATGGATGTATTCAACTTTACTGGCCATGGCTGAACAGTTTTTTTTTTTCTCCAAGTGGTTGTACCACTTACATTCCCACCAGTAGTGAATGTGAAATTCCTATTGCTTCAAATTCTTGATGGCTCTTCCTATTGCCAACAGTTTAAAAATATTTTGCTTCACAAGTATATGGAAGATATTTTATTGAAGTTCTGTTTTATATTCCTATTATTATTAATGATATTAAACATAGTTTTGTATGTTTACAGGCCATTCACATTTTCTGTGAAATGCCTGTTCACTTCTTTTGCTTATTTTTCTATAGAATTGTTGGCCATTTTCTAATGGATTTGTAGAAATTCTCTATTATCTACATACTACTCTTTTTTACAGTTAATGTGTTGCAAATATTTTCTGTAAGTTTGGGTCTTGTCTTTTCACTCTCTCTATGAGATTTTTACATGCATTTCTTCATTTTAATGCATCTGAATTTATCAAATTTTGTTTTAGTTAGGGCATTTTTTTGCTTTTACTTAAAAAAAAGTACCTATCAAAAAATCAAAATAACAGTTTCCTGAATTATTTATTTTTGTCATTTTCATTTCAGCCATTGATCTACCTGAAATTGATTTCTGTGTATGATGTTAGGTAGGTATCTGATTTCATTTTTCTATAGGGAAAGTGGATGTCCTAGCACTATTTACTGAATAATCCATAATTACTGTATTTATTTATAGTGCCCACAAAGTTCCACATAAGTGGATCTGTTTCTACTCTGTTCTCTTTCATTGGTCTATTTATCTATTCCTAGGTCAAAACTATAAGACATATTGTGTGTGTGTGTGTGTGTGTGTGTGTGTGTGTGTGTGTGTGTGTCTTAAGATTCGTCTCCCCCTACTTCACATCTTGTTCTTCTCCAAAAATGTCTTGACTATCCTTGGGCTTTTCTCTTCCACATAATATTCAAAATTACCTTATTAAATTCCACCAAAAAAAGCCACAGGGATTTCTGACATGATTGCACTGAATTTACAGTTTAAGGACAACTGATAACATTATGATACCTACACTCCATATCCAAAACCAAGATAAAACTCAATTTTTTTAGTCATTCTTTAGCATTTTAACAAACATTTATATTTTTTTCACAAACTGAAGTTATAGTTACTCTTCCCCAGTCAAAATCTGTTCAGAAACATGGTCTTCAACTGCTATTAGATATATTGCCATTTCCTGTCTCTTCTGTGACAAATTCCTTTTCACCTTCACCTTTAAGGCTCCAGCTCCCTCCTTAGTCCTCTGAGTAAAAGGGTTTGTTAGTAATGTTTCACCAATCCATTTCATTAATCCTCTGGCAAATGCTGTTTTCAGAGGATTAAAGACCAGAATGTTCTGATTAAACACTTAATTAGACATAATAAAAAATATTGCCAGTTTTAAATAATTGATTCACTCATTAGTCTAATATACTGACAGAGCTTTGAGAAAAGGAAATGGAATAAAATTTAACCCTCTGAGAAAATGGGTTGAAATTAGATTTTTACACTAAAAGTTTTCAGAGTAAATTACCAGCTTGGATGGATGAGAGTGGACTAACTAGTATTTCATTCACTGCATGGACCTCTAATGGGTAAACTTTTTGCAAATGCAACCACTCAGGACTGGCCTTTCAGTTACTTACTATTAGAAACTTTGGAGACCATGAGATACAATGGAAAAGAGGCCTGAACTCAGAGCCAGATGGTCTTGTTCAAATTACATCTGTCACTTCCCTATTGTGTCTTGGAAAAGGTTTCCAGTCTCTTTGAGCCTTTGCTTGACCTTATGTTAAGATGAAGACTAAGATTATGTCCTACACAACTTTTTCTTTCATGGTGCCTACTGAAATGTTAGACACTTACTATTATATTTACCAAATTAATAGAACAATATTAGATTAGGTGATATTTTAAGTACCTTTCAATTGTTCTTGAACAATTGTTCTCTTAAACAATGGTTCTCTCTAATATTTACCTTTTTGTGATTTTGTCCCAAATTTCTAGCAAAATTACTTTAGAGGCCTGTGCAAACCTATGATAGATAGATAAAAAATTGCAATTTAGCACTAAAAGTGCTTATATGAAATATTTTCTTATTTCCACTGATTTCCATCATCTGGAATATATTGTATAAGAAAATTTTAGGAGAACCCATTTATATCACAGGCTTTATTCTTTTCCATTACCCAGTATGAGAAATATAAGAAAAGAAGGAGCAACCAAATGGTAAGACAGAGAGGACTGTGTTAGATGTCTGTTAATGTGTATTATCATGGTGAACAAAATATTGTTACATAAATAGAGCAAATTGCAGAGAATAGTCCCTAATATAATCCCAATTTTATAAGAAATAGAAATAATTATAAACATACATACATATTCATGAGTATTTCAGGGAGTATAAATTTGTATAAGCTTAGACAAAAGTATAGCTGACTACCCAACAAATTTTAACTTCTGTTTCCATGGACAGGGTGGTGGACAAGTGTTTAAGATGAGGAGAATGCAAGGGAATTATAAAAGGGAGGAGATTTTTGGGGGTGCCTTGGTGGCTCAGTCGGTTAAGCATCCAACTTTTGATTTGGTTCAGGTCATGACCTCGGGGTTGCAAGATCAAGCCCCACATCTGGCTCTGCGCTGGGCATGGAGCCTGCTTAAGATGCTCCCTCTCCCTCTCCCTCTCCCCCTGCCCCTCCCTCCCCTCTCTGTCTCTAAATAAATAAATAAATAAATAAATAAATAAATAAAGGGGGAGATTTTGTCTCTTTCTTTGCCCACATTTGTTTTGTTTGGCCTGTTTTATAAATTTGCACTGAATTCCCTTCCCAAACTAAAAAGTATGTAAAAATGGTTGATACCCAAATTTAACTTGTTCTGGAAGCATCCTTCATGTTTCAGATTTCTGTTCAAGTGTCATCTTCTTGAACACTATATACTATATTCCTCCTCCTTAGTACTTTCTAGACTGCTTTATTCTACTTTCTTTTTCTCCTGAGCACTTACTGCTATCTGAGAGATGACAGATTCACTTGTCTAGTTGCTTACTGTCTGATCTTCTCACACTAGAATATTTCAACCAGTGGCCAGCATAAATATGGTAGTCAATCAATACAGTTAATAAATAAAAAGGTAAAATAAAGCAAATGTGGTTCATTCGCATGGAGCAATCTAGTGCCATTTGGGGCATGCATGCTGATCTATACAGCTGACGTGGGTTTTTTCCAAAGATGGAACTGAAATGGTAAGAACCTAAGCTCAGCCTTTCTTCTCTCCTAGTTCCCAGCATCTAGTGATATCACACAGGTTCCTCTGCAGATCTTGAAGTATTACCTCTACCTTTTCACTTGGTACTCTTCAGAATTTTCTAGGTCCACCAGAAAGGATGAGACTCAGCAAAATTATGCCTTTAGGTTTGTCTAATCACATGACATGTTTATTTGATGTCTCCAACTAATCTTGTCTTAATATATCTGATATGGGGCCAATTCAAGACCAATTCAAGAGGCAAAGTGAGCAGTATATTCTTACCGCTGGATTCTTCATGAAAATGTTATATCTCCATCATTTCTATGTCAATAGGGAAGAATGTTCCATTTGTACTAAGATGCTCTTAGTTACAAATAAGATAAAACACGATTCATTTGGATTAAATAATCAAGACTTACTGACCCTCAGAATACAGCCTCAAGAAAAAGGCATATTCATGGTTAATTGACCTAGCCATATCTGCATATTGATCTAGTCATATTTCCAAAGACAAAATTTCTTTCCATATTTCTGCCTAGCAATCCTCAATATGAGCTCCATTTTAATACCCACTCTCCTCTGGTAGCAGGATACTGCTTAACAAAGTCAGGGATACAATTGTCCTTGTTCAAGTCCAATAGGAGAGATTCCTTCTGTCCCTGATTTACAACAGTGCTGAGTAATACCCTGGGTGAACTCACATGGGGGAATATGTCCTTCCCACAACCAACAGCCCAAACCAAAGGAACAGAATGTATTGAGTGGATTAAGCCAATCTGAGCCCAACCCTAAAGCAGGGAGTGAGGCCAGCTGACTCTAATCCTCCATTGGTAGGATGGAGGAGAGAAGGGAATACATCAACAAAAGTTACTCTTAGGACAAATGTCCATTACAGATATCACCAGGAGGGAGATGAGAGCAAAGAGAACTGTTCATTCCATCCTTCTGTGGGCTCCAGAAAGTGAAGGGTAGAGAAACCACACCTATAGGTGTTTGATTTGGATTCCCAATGTCCTTAGTTTCTCTAAAGCATATGTATTGCTTGGAAATCACACAGAACCCAGAAGAATTAAGTCTGAGTCTAAATGCTGGGACTGGTCAGTGAATAGGGGTCCTTTTCATCAGGAATTTGCCTTTTTTAAAAGGCCAAAAGGACTGCTTGATAGAAACAGCAATGCCACAAAAATTAAGATTTTTTTTTTTTCCTCCTGATTCTTTTTTTCCTCTTCCAATCCCAGTTTAGAAACTGAGGGGACAGGGGAAGAATCCAGTAGTACAGTACAAATTCAAAAAATAAAAAATATTTTTGTTAAGAATGCTTCCCCCTTTTTAGCATTAACACCACCTTCTACCCAAAAGGCAACAATACCTATATCACATTCTTTCAGGGATGATCTAACCTGTCACTTGAAGTACTGAGAAAGCTCCAAGAATCAAAGACACTGCTCAATGCAAATTGATGGCATTAAAAAAAATGTTCTTATTGTGGTGAATTTCAAGCACAGAATAGTACAATGAACTATTGCATACCCATCACCCAGCTTCAGCAATAAACTCATGGTCAATCCTGGTTTCAGTTACTCCCCCTTCCTATGTTATTTTGAAGCAACTTATACATCATATCATTCATCTGCAAATATTTCAGTAAGTAACGCATGTACCTCCAAAAGATAATGAATCTTTAAGAAATCATAATACCATTATCACAGCTCTTAAAATTAGCAATATTTTCTAAATAATTGTCAATTATCTAGTCAATGTTCACATTTACAATTGTCTTGTAATTGTCATAATTTTAAAATTTGTATGTCTGCATTAGGAGGCAAATGAAGTCCACATATTGCAATTCATTTGTAAATATTTAATATCCTTTGATCTATGGGTTCCATTTCATTTCTCTTTTGTCTTTCATGTAATATGTTTGTTAAAAAATCAGGTAATATCCCCTAAAGATTTTTCTACAGTCCGGATGTAGCTGATTGCATCCCCCATGGTATAGTTTAACACTTTTCTCTCTTCCCTCCTGTAAATTGGTAGTTGGAGCTAAAAGCTTCATCAGATTCAGGTGTGGATGGCATTTTGAACCATTAGTCAAGGATATATATTCATATATCTTATAATGTCTTAGATGTATGTATTTGAAGGCGCCTGGGAAATTCCAAGCTGCAGTAAGGTGCCATTTCACTTACTGAAAATAAATTATCTAAATGGAGAGAGTTCACATGGCAGGATGTTATTCTGAAACTCACACAAGCTAACATTTCCAAGTCAAAAGGAAAAGAAACTGCATGAATGTGGGGCTGCAAGCACAGATACTGTCTGTTCATTTGTAAGGATGTAAACACATTTCTGGGTGTTTCATTGATCAACCTACATTCCACATTCCTGAAAGTCGCACATGAACAAAAATGTAGTTCTCCCTCCAAGGTGTCTGTTTTCTTTTCCCCCTATCTTTTAATACCCTCATCTTTCCCATCTTTGTCATATTTGACTAGCTCCCTGGCAGCAAAGTCAACTACAAATGACTTTGAAAGAAACATCCCTGGAACAAAATTTGATGTAAATCAATATACATTACAAAATGCAGATGTTGAATAGATATTCTCTGATTTTCTGACTCTGATAAATAGGAGTTCTATACACCCATCTGGGCTGAATCCACAGAAGTTATACTTTCAACCAACACCATGCTGTCAAATCTCAGGCAATGGAGTGCTGAAATGCAGTGTAGAACACTGACTATGAAGGCTTGCTTAGAAACTCTTTAGTCTGTTCCTCTTGTTTCTCAAAAGCTCGGAGAAGCTAGACTTCCAGTTGAAAGACATAGGAGTCTAGAACCTGGTACTCCTGAGTTCCAGTCAGTGGCTTTCTGCACCCTCTCTCTCCTAAAAGGCTAAAGACAGCTCAACTCACAAGTCCAAAGTCTATATAAACTTAAGCCTTCCCATTATTGTCCATCAGCTGAAGCCTAAGGAAAGATCTCTCTGGAGTGAGGGAATGAATGATCTTCTATCCACCCACTCTCTTTATTAACTGGGATTATACAATTTCACTGCTCACCTTTCCTACCTTGGGAAAGACAAAGGCAAATTCTTTCTTTTCTCCTGAGGCTTCAGTATCATCAACAATATCAATCTCCCCCCCATTGCCCCTTATACAGGTCAGTTTGCAAGTCTAAGCAGCTCTTCTGTGTGTCATTCATCTCTCCCTCTTCTTCTCTTATGCCCCTGCTCAGATTCAGGTTATTCTATCCATGAGCTATGGCAATCTCTTCTCCCTGCTCACATTTTGTTCCCACTAAAACAATCTTGTACATGGTGCTGTATGGATGGGATACTCTCGTTATTCAAAATCAGGACAGTTGTCATCCATCTAGCCCAATTCAAACTCTTGACCGTGATTTTCAGTGCTGTTTCACCTGTCAGTTTTCCCACACTTATCTCACTCACTTTTTGTGTCGCTGGCTTAACCCTCTGATTTCATGTTTACATCCCCTCATAGCATTTTTTCCAACCCTCTCAACAGATTTTGCCAAACCCATAGATCTCATGCATAGAACATTTTTTAAAAACAGGCCAAGTGCTCTTTCTTCTGAAAGATCTCCACTTCATACAAATTCCAACTTCCTTGACTTCCCACTCATGAAATTTTCCACCATAAGTACATATGGTATCATCTCCAAATACAAACTCCTCTGGCTAAATTAACACCATTTATAGGAACATTTTGACTGTGAACAAATTCTCCAACTCCTCTGTACAACTGCAAACTACCGATAAATATTTTTTGAATATTTACTAAATATTACATAATACTACATACAAGGCACTAATCTAAATAATATGGTATTTACACCAATGTACAAAGACCCTTATATTCTAGCTGAACCAACAAAATATGCATATTTGAAAAGATTGCTAATAACCAAAACATAATTTTAAATGAAAAATTAATAATAGCCTGATAATGGCTGCTATGGGGAATTCAGAAGGGAGGTCCTGGAAGAAGAAAGAATTTAGACCAGCTTTGAGTTCTAGGTAGAAATTTTAGTGGGCAGGGAGAGGATCAGAATTAGCTAGGGCATGGTGAACAGAGTACGGGTGGTTAGCAGATATGTAGCACTTCTAATCTTTAGCGTACTTCTAAAAAGAAACACAACTGCTGACTATAAACAGGACAATGATGACGTTAGCAATAATACTAATGATGGAGATGTGAAGAAGGTAAGGATACTGACAGTGCTAACAAATGACAATGATGATTCTAGTGAAATATGCCTTACAAGAGAATCCACTCTCTTTTTGCCAGTCTGGACCTGATTTGTATCAGTTGGTGTGAAATAGTCTCTCATTTCAATCCGCCATTCCAATCTAATTTTGATAGCAGTGCCACAATTGACTATGTTTTCTTGCTTTATATCAATGGCTTAATGAATTTGCTTTTTTCAGTGGAACCGGAGCAAATTTTGTGGGCTGACGCTAATTATCTGGCTAGGGTTTTGTTAATATACTTGGGTTTGGTGAAGCATGGTCCACGGAGTGCTCAGGAAAAGCACAAGTAATTGACTGCTTTCCCCAGAGTTTACTTTCCTTTAGTAGATGTTGCCTGTTTCATCCCACAAGCTTGGCTTCCGAACTGAGGATATTACAAGATAATAACCCTACCTCCAACTGAAGAAACAGTGTCGCTGTATATAACCAACATTAAGATTCTCTTGGTAATGCATTTATAACGTCTAAACTCATGAGAAAACACACACGCACACAGAGACACACACACACTCCACTTTATGTGAAAGATCTTGCCATTTTACTCTTAAGCTTGGGAAAATTGAAGGCGCGAAGGCAAGCATGTTCTCAGTTCCACTCTGTAGAGGCTAGAGCTAAAATGACGCCTGGAAAGCAAATGCGGTGACCTTTAAAGGAATCAGGAAGAAGCTATTTCCAGCACATTACTAAATGCTATATTTTAAAGGTTCTAACCTTATTTGCTACAAGTGTATAATATCAAGAAACCCTTGTGAGGGAAGGGTCTGCATTCATCACATGGCATAAGTCACTTACAGAAGAGATGAGAAAGTTATTACTTTCTAACTTGCAGACACCAAAGTTCAACCCAGCTCCTTTTGTGGTTGGCTGCATTAAATAAGGTTCAAGGATCACTTGGAGAATTACAGCCTTCTTGACCTAACAAAAATAAAAAGTTTTCTGCAAATAACAATGGCTATATCACCATGCAGAGCAATTTATGACACATACACACATGCACTCCACCTTTCACAGTTTATGCCAGCTGGCAAACTGACCCTCCATGTGTCTATGGTATTACATTTACTATTACAGTTGATTAACAGGTATGGATCTATAAGACCCACTATGAAAATAATGGATGAGTAAACAGAAGAAAATAACTCATTGAAAAAAATCCTAACATATAGTCTTTGAAACTGAAGTTGGACTCCACTAGGAAGGTCTGGAGAACTGCTTGCAAAAAAGTAAAATATAAGGTCATAACACTGATTATCTTAATATTTAATAGACAGACAGGTGTTGATAATACAATATCTCCTTACATTTGTATACATTTGTATACAAAACACTGGTATTTGGCCACACTTTTATATTCATAACCTCATTATATTTTATAGATTGAAAGTAAAGATTTCCATCAGGTCAGCTTCAGTGA
This sequence comes from Ursus arctos, assembly GCF_023065955.2. Taxonomy (NCBI): domain Eukaryota; kingdom Metazoa; phylum Chordata; class Mammalia; order Carnivora; family Ursidae; genus Ursus; species Ursus arctos. Next base: position 33,268,696 of record NW_026623100.1, read on the forward strand.
ATCTTTTTCCCACCCTGATTGCATAACCCACATCTGTGAAGGAGTGAGTTGCCAATTATCTCATGGATATAGGATTTATAAATTGGCCAAGCCAATAAAACATCGTGTGGGGGCCTATATGGTCAGAATTGCCTCCAGTTCACCTTTATGCTAAGTGGAGCCGTCAGAACATTAGTAAATAACCCTGATCACCTAACAAATTGCTGTCCTCTGTGTTATCATCTGACTGATTTTTTATTTTTAATAGTGGACTGGAGAATCCATTTCAACCTAGTTAGCATAAAAATCATTATTACTGTTTATTGGTTTTCCGTACTTAGAATTCAAAGAGTGAGCCCAGAAGCACAAAACAACAACATGAGGCCTATGACATGGATTTTTAGGTGAAGGGGAGTTCTTTTAGGATTCTATCCTGGTCAGAAAACAGTTATGTAAGTTTGAAATCTCTTATTTAACTGAATCCCCAGGCAAAAGAAACTAATGAGGGCATTGTTTCACAAGCAGCAACAGGCAAAGTCAAAGAAGAAAAGAGAACCAAATAGTTAAAGGTAGTATGCAATCTACGCTCAGAAATCAGTTCAGCTTCACAATTAAGGGTGGGAAAAGCTGGGAATCTCAGCAATGAGTTGTTAAATTAAGAAGCACTTAGATCTTATGAGAAACAAACTGAGGACTTCAGAGGGGAGGGGGGTGGGGGAATGGGATAGGCTGGTGATGGGTAGTAAGGAGGGCACGTATTGCATGGTGCACTGGGTGTTATACACAACTAATGAATCATCGAGCCTTACATCGGAAACCGGGGATGTACTGTATGGTGACTAACATAATATAATAAAAAATCATAAAAAAAAAAAAAAAGAAGCACTTAGATCTAAAGATCTTGCCAATGGTTCCTTTGCGACTTGGGTCATCACAGTTCTAAAATGCCCTTAGCTGAGTTACAGAAAATCTAAGGTCTATGGCAGCTGCTGACTTTTAATGGCACAAGGAGTATTCTAAAGTGTTTTGGGCTACTATTGTTGAAACTCTCTAAAAAGAAACAAAATACACATTGATTTTCAGTACAGAGATCCCAGTACTACCATAAGTCACAAAGTGTTTCTGCAAGATAACTAACTCCTTATAGCCTGAGATGTGCTAAAATAAACTCAAGGAAGGTTAGGCCTGCGAGGTCCCTCACCTGAGCCCATCCTGAATCACCTTGGATTGCTCAGTGGGGGCATTTTTTTGCTGCCACTCCCTTTTTTCCCCATCACCTTTAGGGGAAACTTCCAGCGTAGATGGTTTTACTCAATTCAAACTCAATAAAGAGAAATCAACAGTGACAGTACTGGACACAATGTATTGGAGACAAGTATTAGGACTCCCCTCATACTCCCTGTTGGCAAAATTAGTCATGGGTTTGCCAAGGGAGACTGGAATGGTCTTTTTTCAGTTGAACTTCAGGCTCATATGACTTCAGTGGAAGGACATGTTCATTTTTCTACTTATAAACATGTTGGATATTGGCATGTAGCCAATATGCCATTTCTAGGTTCCAGATGGATATCATGCCTTCTTGGTCTCCATCATTTTGTTCTATTATCCTCTATAACAATAATGGCTAATTTTCACTGAGTGCCTCTAGTATGCCAGGCTCTGTTCTAAATACTTGCTATGAGAATACTCATTTTATCTTCTGAATAATCCTGGCAGTGAGCGCTATGTTTTCCTTTTAAGGAAACCAAAGAACAGAGAGGCTAAAGGCCTTGCCAAGGTCACACAGCCAGGGAGTGGTAGAGCTGGAATTTGAACCCAGTTTATTGATTCTGGGTATTTTCTACCTCACAAAGGTTTATGAGGATTGAAACATTCCTAACACATAGTAACAAATAAATGTTGACTATTGATTTTTATTATTTAGACTCATATCCTATTGTTATCCCATTTTTTAAACTAGGTTTTTATATCCATCTTAAAGATTCTGACTTACATGTGCACTATACTCTTTCCTAGGCTTATCTTCTCAAAGTATAGTGGAATTTGATAGGATGCAAATATACAATATCTGGTCTTACTAGTTAACAAGGAACCCATCATGATGGTTAGTTTTATGTGTCAACTTGGCTGGGCTACAGTGCCAAGATATTTAGTGAAACATTATTCTGGATGTTACTATGAGAATGTTTTTTGGATGAGCTTAACATTTAAGTGAACTTTGAGTAAAGCAGATTACCCTCCACAATGCAGGTGGGTCTTATTCAATCAGTCGAAGGCCTTAATAGAACAAAGATTGACTTCCCGGAAAAAGAAATAATTCTGCTGCTAGAGGTCTTTGGACTTTACTACAACATTAGCTCCTCCCAGCCTGACAGCCTACCCTGAAGATTTTGGACTTGTTAGTCTCCATAATCACATGAACCAATTCTTTGAAGTCTCTCTCTCTCTCTCTCTCTCTCTCTCTCTCTCTCTCCCCCCCCCCCATCTGCATGTGCACACACATCTTATTGGTTCTATTTCTCTGAAGAACCCTGACTACTATACCTACAACCCGAAATGTTAAAAACTAGCCTGACTCATAGGCATTTTTTATTAGCCTACACAATTTCGTTATTTCTCCCCATCCTTCCTGGAACCATGAGAGTTATAAAATCCCCAAAATTCTCCTAGAGGGGTGGGCCTTCAAAGTCGCATTTGTTTGTTCTTACTCCTTTTTGGGTTCCATTGCCTGCAAAGAACACCAGGCTGCACAATAAACAAACAAAAATGCCAGCAGAGTGAGCAGACTGCTTGAGGTTGTGGCTTGTTCCTGGACACCCTGGTCATCTTGAGAACAAGCCCACACAGCTGGTGAGGAGGGCAGCTTGGCCAGGTCTCCTCTGCTGTGTCTGCCTTTCCCACAGCTGACCACAGCTCTTGCCTCGGCTGAAAACTAAGATGTGATTGATTAAATATAATGCCAGAGATTTTATGCCTAATTATTTAAATTCCCTACGGCTAATCTTTAAGAAAACAGTGGGAAAATAATATCAATAGATTGCAGAAGATAAATCTCATACCATCAAAAGCAAGTGTAGCATTTCACCCAGTTGAGTTTGTTAATCCCTCAGTAAGGCCTCCTTTTCATATGTTAAAGACTTCTTATAGGATGGAATGATGTGTTATGTTATAAACAGCTACTGGGTGGTTTAATACAGTCACAGGTGAGTGGATTCCACCCCCTTCTTTTTTCTCACTATTGTCACTTTAAAAATAAAAAAAGCTACCCCCTCCAGAAAGCACAAGATATAAAACCAATATGTTTGCCTTTCAATTAAATACCTCTCAGCTTGAGTGCAACACCCCAACATCGATGAGAAGATTTTTCTAAGAACTGTGAAATTCAGGACTGTGGCTGCCAGTGTTTCTGTGGAGGAATCCTGCTAATGAGCTTTAATGTCCTTGACAGCTCAGATTGCTCTAGGCTGAAGCTTGGTCTACACGTTGTCGCCTTGGATGTGTCTTTATTCCCAAAATCTTAATCTATTAAGTCATATTTGAGGTTTAACAATCAAAATGTTCACATGGATTCAAATGTTCCTTTTTTTTTTTTTAAGTTCCGGCCAATGGAACTGTGAAAATGACATCACAAGATTGAGCAGAAAGTTACAGAGATTTCCAATACATCCTCTGCCCCTACATATGCACACCCTCCCCCATATAGCAATATCACCGACCAGAGCAGCACATTCATTACAATGGATGAACCTACATTGACACACCATCAACCAAAGCCCATAGTTTACATCAGGGTTCACTCTTGACTTTGGACATTCTATGGATATGGGCAAGCATGTAATGACATATATCCACCATTCAGTACCATACAAAGTAGTTTCACTGCCCTAAAAATCCTGTGCTCTGCGTATTTATCCCTCTTCACCTTCCAACCTCTGGCAACCACTCATCCTTCTACTATCTCTGTAGTTTTGCCTTTTCCAGTATGTCAGATAGTTGGAAGTGATGTGGGAAACAAAGGCAGAAGAGAAACTATTAAATTTCCTTATGACCTACAGCCCATTGACAAGTCCTTGAAACAGGCAGAGTGACATTCCGCTAGGGACTCAACTGCCTCGAAGTTAATACTTTGCTTAGGGGAAAAGGCAATCTTAGCCCGAACCCCAGGATCCTATAAGTCTACTTTAACATATAAAAATTCCTTTAGAAACCTCCTTTATCTCTAAGCACCCCCCCCCCAAATACGTGTTGACAATCATTCCCCAAGCATACGGCCCACTGATATACACCTGAAGGGTTTCATGACTAAGGTTTTATTAGATGGTAATAAATGACCTTTTCCCAACAATAGCTAGTCCCCTCAAGGTCCTGGAAACCTTGCTTCCAAAATTCCTTAGAGATTTACACTATCCCTAACCCCCTTCCAACTTGAAAGTATATAATGAGTCACTCCTCATGACCCCATTGCAGCTTTTTCTGCCCACGGGTCCTTTCCCTGTGCTTTAATAAAACCACCTTTTTGCACCAAAGATGTCTCAAGCATTCTTTCTTGGCTGTCAGCCATAAGGTTCTTTCCTACATCAGATGTTTACAGATGGTAGCCTTTTCAGATTGGCTTCTTTCACTTGGTAATAAGCATTTAAGTTTCCTCCAAGTCTTTTCATAGCTTGATAGTTCACTTCTTTTTAGCCCTGAGTAATATTCCATTGTCTGTATATAACACAGTTTATCTATTCACCTACTAAAGCATCTCTTGGTTGCCAAAACTTGCAAACTTCTCTTTTGAAATAACTCTGAAAATAAAGGGATTAGTAACTCAATTGGGTTGGGGGGGGGAAGAAACTATTAACATATCTTTTTTTAATGCATTTGTGAAACGAAGATTACAAATTTGTTGGGTGTGGTGGCAAATTGGGTGGGAGTGGCCTTGAATGAGGAACACCAACCAGTCACAAAAATCTTATAGTCTTTGATATGATATAATACGGATTAATCACTCAGTGTTAAATATAAATAAATAAAATATAAATAGGGGCACCTGGGTGGCTCAGTCAGTTAAGCATCTGCCTTCTGCTCAGGTCATGCAGGGATAGGGCCCTGCATCAGGCTCCCTGCTCAGCGGGGAGTCTGCTTCTCTCCCTCCCTCTGCCCCTCCCCGCCCCCCCCCATGCTCACTCTCTCTCAAATATATAAATCTTTTTAAAAAATAAAACATAGTATAAATAAATAAAATTAAGAATTTTGAGCATATGTATAAATACTGCTGAAATCTATGACATTATTCGGCAATTTCAAACTTCACCTAGGCAATTTAATATTTTTGCAATTTCCTTTATTCAAGACCTCAAATTTTTCTGTTGATTGCCCCATTACGTTAGGAGAGAGTAACACTGACTTTCATCTTCAGAAGAAAAACGAAGCACAGTAACTTAAAAAAAAAAAGATTCCTGGCATGGTGTATTCTCAGGTTTAAATTCTACCTACATTATAACTTTCCCAATGACGCACATGACACTGTTAAGAAAATTAACTAGCTGCCTAACTAGTTGTTTGTATCACGTAATTCAAATTATTTTTTTATCAAACCAACCCATTGTTTCTGACTGTTTATGCATCTCCATGATAATGTAAACTGAGGGCATCCAAAGTTTCCTAGTTTAGTTCCTGGATCATGGTCCTCAGTGAATATTTGCTGAATGAATGCCCATTTATTTATTTTATTTTTTCTTCCAAATTTTTATTAAAATTCCAGTTAGTTAACATACAGTGTAATACTAGTTTCAGGTGTAGGATTTAGTGATTCATCACTTACATACAACACCCAGTCCTCATCACAGCAAATGCCCTCCTTAATCCCCCTCACCCATTTAACCCATCCCCCCACCTCCCTTGCAGCAACCCTCAGTTTGTTCTCTATAGTTAAGAGTCTATTTTGCCTCTCTTTTCCCCCCTACGTTCATCTGCTTTGTTTCTTAAATTCCACATATGAGTGAAATCATATGGTATTTGTCTTTCTCTGACAGACTTATTTTGCTTAGCATAATACTCTCTAGCTCCATCCACATCATTGCAAATGCAAGATTTCATTCTTTTTTAAGGCTGAGTAATATTCCAGTGTGTGTGTGTGTGTGTGTGTGTGTGTGTGTGTGTGTGTGTGTTTGTACACCCCACATCTTTTTTATCCATTCATCAGTTGATGGACATTTGGGCTCTTTCCATAATTTGGCTATTGTTGATAATGCTGCTATAAACATAGGAGTGCATGTATCACTTCGAATCAGTATTTTTGTATCCTTTGGGTAAATACCTAGTAGTTCAATTGCTGGGTCATAGGGTAGCTCTATTTTTAGCTTTTTGAGGAATCTCCAGAGTGGCTGCACCAGTTTGCATTCCCACCAACAGTGTAAGAGGATTCCCCTTTATCCATATCCTCGCCAACAGCTGTTGTTTCCTGTGTTGTTCATTTTAGCCATTCTGACAGGTGTGAGGTGATATCTCATTGTAGTTTTGATTTGCATTTCCCCGATGATGAGTGATGCTGAGTATCTTTTCATGTGTCCATTAGCCATCTGTACGTCTTTTTTGGAAAAATGTCTGTTCATGTCTTCTCCTCATTTTTTTAACTGGATTATTTGTTCTTGGGGTGTTGAGTTTTTAAGTTCTTTATATATTTTGGATACTAACCCTTATCCAATATGTCATTTGCAAATATCTTCTCCCATTCCAAAGGTTGCCTTTTAGTTTTAGTTTGTTGACTGTCTCTTTCACTGTGCAGAAGCTTTTTATCTTCATGAAGTCTCAATAGTTTATTTTTTCCTTTGTTTTCCTTGCCTTAGGAGACATATCTAGTAAGAAGTTGCTTGGGCTTCTTGTCAAAGAGGTTATTGCCTGTGTTCTCCTCGAGGATTCTGATGGTTTCCTGTCTCACAATTTAAGTCTTTCATCCACTTTGAATTTATTTTTCTGTATGGTATAAGAAAGTGGTCCAGTCTCATTCTTCTTCATGTTGCTGTCCAGTTTTCCCAGCACCATTTGTTGAAGAGACTATCTTTTATCCATTGGATAGTCTTTCCTGCTTTGTCAAGTGGATCCACAGTTGTGGGTCCATTCCTGGGTTTTCTATTTTCTTCCATTGATCTGTGTGTCTGTTTTTGTGCCAGTACCATACTGTTTTAATCACTACAGGTTTGTAATATAACTTAAAGTCTGGAATTGTGTTGCCTCCAGCTTTGCTTTCCTATTTCAAGATAGCTTTGGCTATTCGGGATCTTTTATGGTTCCATACATATTTTAGGATGGTTTGTTCTAGCTCTGTGAAAAATGCCAGTGGTATTTTGATAGGAATTACACTAAATATGTAGATTGCTTTGGGTAGTATAGACATTTTAACAATATTTGTTCTTCCAGTCAGTGAGCGTAGAATGTTTTTCCATTCCTTTGTGTCCTCTTCAATTTCTTTTAGAAGTGTTCTACAGTTTTCAGAGTACAGATCTTTTACCTCTTTGGTTAGGTTTATTCCTAGGTATCTTATGGTTTTTGGTACAATTGTAAATGGGATCAATTCCTGGAATTCCCTTTCTGCTGCTTCATTATTTGTGTATAGAAATGCAACAGATTGCTGTACATTGATTTTGTATCCTACAACTTTACTGAATTTGTGTGTCAGTTTTAGCAATTTTTTGGTGGAGTATTTTGGGTTTTCTACATAGAGTATCATGTCATCTGCAAATAATGAAAGTTTAACTTCTTCCTTGCCAATTTGGTTGGCTTTTATTTCTTTTTGTTGTCTGATTGCTAAGGCTAGGACTTCTAGTACTATGTTGAATAAAAGCGGTAAGAGGGAACATCCTATCTTGCTGTCTTTACTCTTAATCACTACACTATAACAAAAGGATTATAAAGAAATTATGAAAGCAAATAAAGAATGTAAAGAGTTACTTACAAAGGCTTTGTTTCCTACATGGATTTAACCTATAAATATAGGAAAAGTAATTACCCACATAATCTAAAGTAGATTTGGTAATAGGAATCAGTATTTAAAAACAACAACAAAAACCAAAGCCTCCATTTCTTTTTATCTTCGTTTGTGCTAATATTATTATGTTGACTTAGAAGGAACACACTGGGAACAGATTGAAGAATAACCCTGGGCCAGTGTGAGGTACACCTGGGGTTGGATCACTCCAAGTAAGCTGAATGGAGGCCCAAGTCCCACTTTGAAATATAAGTGGGGAAAATCCACTGATGACTTGAACCCTCATATCTGATCTTTACTCTGAAAGTGTTGTTTTTACACACTGTAGAGGGTAGCACCTGAGAGGTGCTACAGCATCATGGTTAAGATGTTGAGCTCTGGAGCCCCAAGTAGCTGTGAACTCAGAAAGAATGGAGTGTGAATCCTGGCTCTCCTAGAAGAGTACTCTTGCCAAGTTCCTCAGTTACACCAACTTCTGGCTTTTGATCTGAGCAATGGGGAGAAAAATAGCACTTACCTAATGGATTGTTTTTAGGGTTAAATGAGATGACACTTTTAAAGATAACACTTAACCTTGGCACACGGTAACACTCAAAAAACTTTCTAGTAGTGTTCTCTAACGCTACTCCATGCTAGTCAATAGTGTCACTCAACTAGATGCTCGCCTGAAAGGTGGGTTTCTAAGACTTTTGCTTTTCTTTATCTACCTTTCTGCTCAGTACTTGCAATGCTCAATAAATACATATTGACAGACTGATTGACAAGGAGAGCAGAAGTTCTCTACATATAAAATTCTGAAACCAAAAAAGATAGCAAGTGAGTGCATTGCCATTTGGTCTTTTGATCATTCTATTCATATTTGTATGATCAGATTCCTTTTCTTTTATAAATCAGAGGAATAATTTCAGGAAGCCTCAGACATCCTCATATAAGGTTAAATATTTAAAACAGAGCTGTACATGACCCTTGAAAATATCCAGACAAACACATGTTGAAAACCTTTTACAAAGCCCTCTGCAGCACAATGAGCCAAGGGTGGCCGAAGCATCCCTGCAGCTGTGCACTCAGGGTACACGCACCCATTTGTCAGGGGCTGTCCATCTTGAGCACAGCTTACAGGCTTCTTCTCAAGAATGAGGTCACTCCACAGCCCAGATGGGCAGACAGGCTGTAGAATGAGATATGTCTGGGTGCAGATGTGGGAAGAATTGGGACTAACAACCATAATGGAAACAGGAAATGAAAGTTAGGTCAGCCCAACTGCACATTTGTTGAAAAAGCAAAACTTAGCCATGTGGAATAATTTTCATGCTCCATAATGTTTACCACCAATCAGCCAATTTTACCAATAGGTTAGCCCATCACTATGGAAAAAAAAAAAACAAAACAAAAAGCCTCTCAAGGGTGTGCATTAGATCCCTTCCTCACCAGTCTTCCTAAATTCCTTCCTGCATTTCAACATATCACTAGATCCATAGGGTCATCCTATTCAAATACTTTAATAGGAAAGCCATATTTTTCCCTACTGTTTAGAGCCATTACAATGAACTTTTGCAAGGCCTTTGAAAACTGGAGGGCCTTACTGGTATATGAAACAAGAAAAAAATAATAGGAATTTAGTGAATAAAAGAGCATGCCCCTTCCCTTATAGTATACACAGATATGGATGTTTACTGTATCATAGATCCATAAGCCCAGCCATACACATACATGAACACAAACATGAACATTTAGTGCTTTTGACCTTTATATGAGAAGCTATTTTGGAAAAAGTGTTGCTGGGTCTCTGGGCTAGGAGAGCAGTAGAATCATTAATCTCTCAAGATGGTTAGCTTATGCTTGCTGCTGTGATGTTACTTACTTCATCCTCCAAAAGCATATCCAAGGCTGTCTGCTGACCTGAAAACTTTGTTTGAACACTCTCTGCCATTCTGCCCTTGACCTCAAATGGACATTGATGTCTTTTTGGCTGATGATAAAAGTCATGCACAGCTAACACATGCAGTCTGACAAAATTAGCAGCTCCAAGCCCTGCTAATTTGTCAAAAATTATGTATAACACTCTACTGTTCCTTAAAGTCCATGATTTTACTCTTTAATATAGATGAGCATTTTTAAAAGTTGGGAAGTATCCTACATAAAATCTTTTCTAATTCTGCAAACTCTCTGTGATTATTCTATTTTCTAAAAGCCTTAGAGTCTGTGTGCCATATCACCTAATTGTAAAACATCTTATACAATTCTCTTGTTGTCTCACTATATTAGGCCTGCTTTCCCAAATGAACTGGGCCCAGAAAGAGGCAAAACTTAGGGAAAATGCTTAGGAAAAAAGTTATTTTCTTTATTTGCTATTTTAAAGCAAGAGCAAGGAAGAGCACAGGGCATGCTGAGTTGATTAGCTGGCAATCCATTAATATATATTAGAATTAAGTAGAATTACCCAGGTTTTATCTTATCTACCAAAAAAAAAAAAAAAAGATTTAGATTAGAAAGGAGAGTATCAACGAACTTAGGTGAGAGAACCTAGAGCCTAATTCAAGAGTCAAATATAAAACTAGCAAGCTAAAGAGAATGAATTTAAATTCCATATCTCAGAAGAAATGCATTCAAGATAAAATTACTAAACTCTTTAGAAAACCACAGTGCAGAAAGGAAATCTTAGGAAAAAAGAAGACTAAAGAGTTTATGTGGCTACAAACTCAGTATAGTCCATTCACTCAATAATTTATTCACTGACAAATATATTCAGGAACATACTAGTCTCAGGGACTACCCAGTATGTGCCTGGAATTATTTTAGGTACCTTTAATTCAAAAAAACAAGACAGATGAAGCTTCTGCTCTGATGGAGCTGATGTTCTAGTGGTAGATACAGAAATTACACAAATGCATACACAAACATTTAATGGCAACTGGAGATAAGTGCCAGTAGGAAAAATAAAGCAGAATAAGGAAATAGAATGTGACTATGGGGAGATATAAGGGTTCTATTTTAGATAGAGCAGTCAAGTATGGACTTTCTGAGTAATTGACTTTTAAGCAGAAATGAATTGAGGGTACAGACAATACAATGGTCTAGGGAGAAGAACATTCCAGGTATAGGACACAGCATCTGCCAGAGTCTTGAGTAAGGAAGGAGCTTAGTGTGTACAAGAAACAGAAAAAAAAAAAGAATTGCCCAGGTGGCTAAAGCAGAAGGAGATGAAGAGTAGGGTGGGACAGGTAGGCAGACCATGCAGGATCTTCTGAGCCCCAGTAAGGAAGACTAGATTTTATATGAGTATGAACTAGAGGATCCTGAAGACTTCTGAATAGGGAAGTATCATAATGCTATTTATAATTTAAGAAGATTGCCCTGTCTGCTATGTGAAGAATACATTAAATAGGATCTCAGACAGGAAACTCTTAGACAATTTAAGAGGTTCTCTCATCAGCACAGAAGAGAGATGAAGGTGACTGGAGTGGTAGTGGTTGAGGGGATGACATCATCGACAGGGATTGCAGGGGGAACATAGCAATGGGTTGCTTGAGGGGAAGGAGTCAAGAATGATAACCGGGTGTTGCCTGGAGCTAACTGAGTGATTTCTAGGGCTGTCTACTAAGATGAGGAAGATTGGTGGAAGAGTAGAATTGGGAGCAGGGTAGAGAATCAAAAGTTACATGGGAAGTGAAATGATTATGCACCACAACAGCTAAAAATAACTAACAGGAACTTTGACTATATGGTTGGAAATTCAGTATCCAGATCAAATGACACAATACATCCTCTCTACTCTTTGCTGTTTGTACCACATCATAACTACTCTGTTCAGTACTAGACTTTACATGTTAAGAAGGATATTGACAAAAGTCTACACTCAGAGGATGGAGTCTAGGAAAGAGAAGGGGCTGACATGACAAATGTTGGAGGAAACTGGGGAGGCTGGAAGTCAGAAATCCAGGCATCATCAGTTGGTTCTCTCTGAGCGCTGTGGGGGAGGATATGTTCTATGCCTGTCCTTAGCTTCTGGTGGTCTCAGGTGTTCCTTGGCTTATCGATAGCATTCTCCCTGTATCTTCCCTTTCACCTCCCTCTGTAAGCATCCATCTCTTCACATAGCACTTTTTATATAAGGACACCAGTCATATTGGATTAGGGGCCCATCCTACTCCAGTATGACCTCACCTTAACTAATTAACTATAACTGGACCAGAAGAGCCATCACTGAGAAAGGTGAATACAGCACATAGTGGTTGTTTCTCAACTATTAAAAGAAATTGAACTTATCCTGTGACTACAAAAGGCACTTGAGTAGAGGTGGGTAGAAGATACCAGGAGACAGACTTCAAAAAGGAAGTGCTTTCTATCCGTTAGGAAACTGTTCCAAAAGAGATTGGCCAAGAATTCATCAGGGAAGCCCATCAGATAGGAAATTGGACCAGATGATATCCAAGCCCCTTCCATCACAAGGGTTCTGTGACTAGATTTAAATTCTTTCTGGTTAGAAACCATCATAACCTTATTTTTAAAGTCTCCAGTAGGCTACATAGTAGGGGGTCAAAATATACTTTAAAATCCAACTTTTTTGACTTGACATTCAAATCTAGCCAGTGAAACTTTTTAAATATTTGTTAGTAGTTTTTACTACTCATTTTTTGTGTAAGGGTGCTGATGAGATATTTGTTCTCTGCAACAGAAAGCCTGGATCAACTCTTTTCAATTTATAACAGACTAAACCTCATAGTAACCAAGGAAAACACAGAACCCTATGAAGTAACTTGGTAAATCGCCCCTGCCCCTAAAAAGGCCAGATGGAGAGAAAGCCAGAGTGAGTGAGAAGAGGAGAGACATTGCAGTTAGACACATCTGCCAGTGATCTTGAACAACTGTATTTCAAATGATTGTAAGAATAAAATGAGATTGGCCCTGTATAAAGCACTTAGCAAGTGCCTGGACCCCAATAAATGGTTACGGTTATTTTATCACTATAATTATTCACAAATGTTAAAGCATGTCTATATGTTGTGCTACACGATCTTTGGTTCAAGAATCTCCAGGGAGATGAGGTGAGGGCTTTTCAGGGCCTTCTTTTCACAGTGTTTAGAGCATAGTACTGAGGCTCCCTGATGGATCATCTATAAAATGAGAGGGTATGATGACCTTTTAGATCCTTCCTCCTCTCACAGCCAAAGTTTCTATGAGATTTACCACCACGGAGAATATTTCCCCAAATGTGCTAAGACTCTCAAATTGGAATTAATAAGAAATTTTAGTAAAAGTGGCTGAATATTATATGACCATGTGGAAATAACTTTTTTCATACTAGTTAGAAAATATCATGAAAAAAATGACATTTATAAAATCAAAAATCCATAAAATTCTTAAGACAATACTTAGCAAGACATGCATGAGACCTGTGCAAAGAAAATGTCAAAGAGTTCCTGAAAAATATAAACTAATTATTTAATAACTGGAGACATAATGTTCTCAGATGGCAAAACTAAATGTTCTAATCACGTTAATTAATGACAAATTGAGTTGTTTGTTTAAAGCATATCCAATAAAAACCCCAACAGCATTTTTCTCTCATTTAGCATGCTTGACAAAAAAAGTTTCAAAAGTTCATATGAAAGAATGTATTTGTGTAAGAATGGCTAAACATATTTCAAAGAGAAAAAAGTGAGAAAAGACTGGGTACAATACTGTAGACTTTATATTTCACATGAACTTTATATTTTACATGCACAAACTAAGTTCTAAATATACTCAAAAGCTAAATGTAAAGTCCAAGCCTCAGAAATAAGGGGGGGGAACCCAAATGGGTGAATATCTATCATCTCTCTAGTAGGGAAAGGCTTGAAAGCAAGAGAACAAGAAGGAAGGAAGGAAGGAAGGAAGGAAGGAAGGAAGGAAGGAAGGAAGGAAGGAAGGAAGGAAGGGAAGGAATGAGGGATGTAACAATCCATGGGAATGTTGATTATTTAAACACATAAAGGTTTATATTATTTGTCAATTAAAATATTATTAGCTAAATTAAAATGCATATAAACTAGAAGAATATTTGCAAGAATATGACAGAGGTTTACTATTCGATATATAAAAAGCTCATATGAAGTTTATCTTAGTCCAGGTATCCAAGAAGTGGACTATAAGACATGATTAAAATTGGGAGGATTTTATTAGGTGTATTAATTTCCTGGGGCTGCCATAACAAAATACCATAAGCTGGTGGCCTAAATGGGAATTTATTGTCCCACAGATCTGGAGACTAGACGTCAGAAATCTAGGTGTCCACAGGGTCGGTTCTCTCTGAAGGCTGTGGGGGAGGATCTGCTCCACCCTTGCCCCCTAGCGTCTGGTGGTCTCAGGTGTTTTTTGGCTTATGGATAGCATTCTCCCCGTGTCCTCACTTCATCCTCCCTCTGTAAGTATCTATCTCTTCATATGGTGTTCTTTGTATAAGGACAACACCATACTGGATTAGGGGCCCATCCTACTCCAATATGACCTCATCTTAACTAGTTACATCTGCAACAACCCTATTTCTGAATAAGGTCACATTCTGAGGTACTGGGGGGTAGGACTTCAACATATGAATTTGGGGGGACATAATTCAACCTATAACACTAGGAGAACTGCCTATGTGAAAGGAAATAAGGAGGGAGCCTGGCAAGTTGGGAGAGCTATAAGAGATGGGGAGAGATGTAGCCTGCCTGATAGTCTAAAGAAAGGACAGAAAGCCACAGGAAAGTCCTTGAGACAAAATCAGCCAACAAAGAAGTTCTGTGTCTCCTAAGAATGGGTCTGCTTTAGCGTCCCCACCACGCTGAGTCATTGGTAAGAAGCAGCCCATCAGTGGTGTGGCGCCAGTGTAAATAGGACAATGGATTTCAAAGTGCTGCAGTTGGGGCCCTCAGTCAATAATGCTCCGGTAGTAGGAGCTCTGGGAGGCACCTTCTCATGTCTGCCACAATACCATCATAGATAAATAGATAAAGAAAATATAAAAAGTTCAGCTTCACTGGCAATCACAAAAGCGTAATGTAAAACAGCACCATTTTTTTCTTTTTAAAATTATCAAAGTAAGTGTTCTTTTTAAAAATGAAGATATTCAATGCTGGTGAGGGTGAGCTGTTACTAATGTTACTGATAAGCTGTTATGAATATAAATTGGTACAACCATTCCAGAATATAATTTGGTAAAAATACGTTTTTTAAAATAACCACGTGCTTTTACCTAGTCATTCCTTACTTAGAAATCTATCCTGCACAGAAATGCATGCAAAGATGTATGCACAAAAATGATTATTATAATAATTTATAGTCATAAAAAATAGATGCAATCAAAAAGAAAGTTTTAATCACAAGAAAATCTAAAGATTTTCTAATTATACTCAATATACTTCTAAATATTTGAATATATATATATATATAGAAGTATATAAATATACTTCTAAATAATTTGAAGAGATTATAATGTTACAGGAAAACCCTTATGATAAAATGTTAAATTAAAGAAGATCATTTGTATTTTCATATGTAATTTGAACTCCACTATGTAAAAAATATGTGCATAAAAAAGTAACTGGAAGGAAGCATGTCAACATTTTAACAGTGATTATTCCTGGGCATAGGAAGATTTTTTTCATAATTGCATTTTTTGCATTCTTCTTTTTTCTTCTCTATATTTTGCAAAATGAGCATTTAAACCAGCCGTTTATTTATGTTAAAATGGCAGCTCTACCACAGGAGGAAAGGAGATAAGAATAAGCCAGTGGCAGGAGGTTTTGGTGACAATGACAGAATTGAGAGAATTAGAATCTCCTATTTTCTCATGATATGGCAGTGAAAGTGGAAGAGGAAATAAAGTAGATAATAAAACGCACATTTGAGATTTCCTACCATCCACTCAATCCTTATTCACCATGGGCAAAGAGGACCACAGTTTAGCTAAAGCAACTGGCTTGATTCTATTCTCTATAACCACCTCCCAATTTACATCTAAACCAAAAAGAAGTGGCAATCCACTTTCAATAAATCACCCTAGATCCTAGAAAGAAAGTGTCCCCTCACTAGAAAATAATGCTTAATGCACTGTGAGAGACTCCATGGTGTCATTCCCTTCAGTCACCTGGGACTCACACACTTATGTGATACCCACTGCTCTCTCACTTCCCTTCTGCACAGGAAGAGATTGAAACACCAGGGCAAACTATTGTTAGATGTCTCCTCCTTCCCAACCCCTTCTCTTCTACCCCATATCCACCTTCAAACAAAGACACATTTCTCCTCCTTCAGAGGAAATCACAACACCAGTTATACCTACAGTGGAGAAAGTGTATATCTACTTGGATTGGTGACCTTACTTTTCAGTGGTTGGTTAGCTATTGCCACAGTTTGAAAAATCTAGCTCGCCAGAGTCAACAGTTCAAGGAAGATGCTGTATTTTGCAAATCAGACAAATGGACAGTGAAAACAATTTTTCTTTTTTTCCTTTCCCCTAACCAAGAAGAGGATCATTAGAAACAGAGCTTCCTTGCAAAACGTCCAGTCTAATTTTTAACACAAATTGTTCAGAGGACTTTTCATCCATTTGACATGGAAGAAACTAATTTATGTTCAATTTTAGAGAAGAGGGAGTGGAAAGAAAAGGGGAAATTCACCATCCCATGAACAATAGCTTGTGAACAAGCTTTAAAACTCTTGTACTGTTATGGTGGCTTGCCTCTGAAACTCCATTTCCAAATGTCTCCTGACCACATTACTCACATGATTTCCTACCACATCCTTCCAACCATTCTAGTTTGTCAAGACATCTCTTCTTTTAAGCTCTCCCCTCTCCCTGGAGTGTCATTTCATTGCTCCTTGAATTTGACAATAATGCCTTAGTTTGTCCCATCAACCTTTTTCCTGGGCGGCAGTCGGCACATTTTAGCAGATTTTACAGCATTAAAGAAAAAAGAGAGAAAAAAGTCCTTCCTGATGTCTGTTCTGAATTTGTTTGTGCTCTATTCTATGTGTATCCCTTCTTTGTTCTGTCGCCTGCGTCAGATGGAAAGCAATCATCCTGCCTGAAATGTATCTATAGCCAAGGCTCCATGTAAATTACAGAGAGAGATGACAAATTTCATGGCCTGGTTATGGTAAAAATGGCAAATTTCACAGTTTGTCATGGATTAATAGAAAGGGAAAACAAACACAAATGAAGTCATCCCAATTGTTAGAAATAATTCCAGAGTGACTATTTGATGAATTTAAACAATGGGATGGAATGCAGGCCGTTCAACACGTAACCCACGATTTTAAATTTAATAAAGGACCTTGTAGTTTTATACTCAAACATCCTCATGCTAAGGTCTGAATTCAAACACACTTGCATATCAGCCTGCGCTCATAATGAGCAAGCCCCAAATTCCAAAAACCCAAGTTTACCCTCCTTCACAGAAAATAATAAGCATCCATGAAATGTTTTCATGATGAACCATGGACTGCAGATTTGTAGGGTCACTGGTGACATCATGATAGATGAGGAGATTTATCTACATGTTTGGAAATGTTACACAGCTCAGTCGATCCACCTGGAAAGTATCTTTAAAAGATTAAGGAACTGAGCCCATCTTCATAGTTCATGCTCTTTAGTTCTAGTTTCAACTTTATTCCCTCTCTTTGCTCATTCTCAGTTACCACTGCGACCTTGTGAAAAACGTATTGACCAGAACTTCATTCACCATGGGATTCTGAGAAGGGTTTTAGGAAAGAATTGGGTAATCCATCATCATCTCTTTAAACTCAGATTCTGTAGCCTGAGCTTTAGGCCTGGCATTCCTGCGGCTTTGGTAACTGTTTCTCCACATTGTCTAAAATCCCTCAAAAGAATTCCTCATTGTTTCAGAACCTGAGCAGCGTTTTTGCACTGTACCTCATTTCTGTGTCTGTATTTGGTGTATGGGCCATGTATTCCTTGTGTTTTCTCTATAACAGTCATGTCTAGGGTCCAAAAGAAGCAAATTCCCAGATTCTAACAATACTGCAGACAGTCCAAAAAATTCATTAAAGCTAATATTTTCAGGTTGCTTGATATTCGTCAATTCAATCAAATTAACCATAAAAAGTTTAGTCTGAATAAACCTATTAGCCACTTTGGATTATTCAACAAAATAAAGACCTATAAAAAGAATGTAAATTCTAATGACATTTGTACAGGTAAATAAAGGTAGAAAAAAATTTAAATGGTGACATTTAATGACTTCAAGCACTAAAGATTTAGAGACTGTCCCAAACTCTAAGGTGGAACAGGCACTGGACATTCTGAAGGGTTTATGTCATACAAGTAGCATTTGAATTCCCTAATAAAGAAAGCATGGTTCATTTTTTATCATTGCATCTTAACAGACCACTATATTCAAAGCAATCACATTTGGTTTATTGTCAGCTTTGAAAATCATGACTAACTTGTCTGGAAATTGGACACAAATAAGGAATAGTGAAATACTAATGCCTCTCTTTTTACTTTATTGGGAGATTTTCAAGAAAATGGAACAAAACACAAGCAAAATAACTTTGGCTTCACCTTCAATCCTTTCAGTGCTTACATAAATAGTCTGTCTTACTTTTTCACCTTGTTTATATATCACCTTGCAATGTTCCTGAGCGTATGTCTTACCTATACAACTAGACCATAAGTTCCTTTAGGGTAGGGCCTTCCCCTAATTTTAACCTATCTTGGGAGCAATAAGAATAATTCAGGGCCATAAGTTCTACCTGGCTTGAGAGACACTCCTAAGGACCACATCAAGGCCATCAGCTGCACAGCTTGCCAATTTAACTATAGTCATTTGCAACAGGTCTTCCTAAATCATTGCTAAGGACGCAAGCCTCCAGAGCTCCATGGAATATCACCACTTAATATTCCCAGCACTGCCATAGAAAACAGTTTCATATGCAAATATAGCCACTCAGCTTTCTGATCATAGAAGCTTCACATTAAGGAAAGGCTGCTGGAACATCTGGTGTCCCATCAAGTTCCAAATATCACCATCAGTAAAGAGTGAGCTTGACTTGGAGAGTGAGGATAAAGGCAGTAGCTTCTGGCTGAGCCCCCGTTCCATATTGCTGATGGAATCTGAAGAGTGTAGTCATTTGCTCTAAGTCTGTGACAAATGATATAGGTTCTGGCAGATAAGGAAGAACTTAAATCTGAACCCATTTTAAGGCCAGAGAGTCTTATGTTTGGTAGTGCTCTACTGTCTTAATCCTCATTCCTTTTCAAGAAAATTCTGCAATTTTCTAAAGGGGGGGGTAGAGTGGGGGTGGCGGGTAACAACACTGAGTCATTCTAGAGGAAGGAATTTACTTCCAAAAATAGAGATCAAGCAGAGATTGAGAGTTGAGTGCAAAGCTAAAGTCTAAAGAACCCAAAGCAGTCCTCAAAGCAGTAGCTAAAGCCAAGGGGACTGGAACAAAAATAAGTAGAAACCCAGAGCTAGAAGCCGAAAAGAATAAAAAATGATAAATCGAATACCAATGAGCTATAATCTAAACAATGGCCATTTTTATTTACTTGCTCTCTTATACCAGTGTAAATCAGATGTTTATATAAGCCATAAAGTTTAAAGAACAAAGGAAGAAATGTACATTGCCTTCTTCTTTATGTTTCTTTCATCTCACGGAAAAAATGTAGGGACTTCCTAAACTTATCCAGCAGAAAATTCAGATCCAACTTGAGAATTCTTGAAGCAGGAGACTGTCTCCCTTGTCCTTTCTTCTTAACCCTATCCAGTGCATCAGGTTCAGGAATTGGCCCTGGCCTTTTTTGACTGCATCCTTGGGATTCCTGTTTTGGATTTTGTGGTAACATGAGAGGTAGGGCTTGGTCTTATTAGCCTGGGTGCAGGTGGAAGTGGTAAAAGTGTAGTTGATTCCCTTCAATGGGAGCTATTAGGGTTGAAAGGTGATAAATGCAGGCTGAAGAAATAGCCAGAGCTCTCTTACAAAGCTTGCTCCTCTCCTGCCTGATACCTGTCAGGTGCATCTCATCTCAGAGAGCAATCTGTAGGTCTCCCTCACTGACTTAAAACATCTCCAGGTATCCTGCTTCCAGAGCCAGGGCAGCAATCAGATTGCAAGTTAATGGTTAACAAATTACAGGTTAATGGTGGCAATCAGATTGCTGGTTAAATTAACTTAAGTCTAGTAATGCAGACCTGAGTTTGCCACTTACTAGTTCTGGGTCTTTGAGTAAACTATTTCATCTCTTTAAGGCTAAATTCCCCAGTTTATCAAATGTGTCTTGCTTCAAGATGTGTGTATATATTAGGTCTGTAAGACTGGCTGTGATGATGATGATGATGATGATGATGATGATGACGACGACGACGACGACAACAATACCTATCAGCTATTTAACCCCAAAACAGTATTTTCTACTGGTGTAGGTTGGCCAGCTCTGCTCCAGGAAAGACTCAGGGATTCAGGCTGTAACTAGTAAGTGGTCTGACTGAAGCCCCCATTAAATCCTTTGCATCTGCCCCAAAAGGGAGGAAGGAAACGAAGAGAATCTCATGCAGATTTCAGAGGCCAGGAATCTATTTATACCCCAAGGACTAAAACTTGTCTCACAGCTCCACCTACATTCAATAAGGCTGGGGAATATACCCAGGAAGAGGAGAGGAAACACAGACATCGGTGAGCACTGCTGTGATTTGCCCTACCCACTGTGGAGGCAGTTTATCTAGTTATTGGCAGTGGATTTGTGAAATTGAGTATGCAGGATCAATCTTGAACACTCAAAACCAAGATATGATCCAAAGAACCAAGAGCTGTAAGTGGAGATTAAGAGAGGACATCTTTGTAGATGGGGAACTGACAAGGGACAAAGAAAGCTATTTTAATGGGCCTGCTCATCGCCCCTCTGTTTCCCTGGATAATAGAGAGTGCTTCTCTCCTTAGTCCGATCCTAACTAATATGATATGAAGCCAGATGTCTTTGTAAAGTCACTTTTTCAGAGGCTGCAGAGAACACTATAAATTGGTACAGTTGGGAAAGACTTCAAGTGAAGAACTTATCTATGTTTTCAAATAGGCAAAGAACTAAACAATTGATACAAGGATAAAAAGTTCGTATTCTGTTAGCTATATTTGCTCCCTCATCACCAAACAAGACAATGAAAACTAAAGAAGGGAAGGTCACTAAAATTTTCAGTTATAGTGTGGTAATGGTATTAAATGTAAACAGCAACCACCTACCTTCTTCTATTCAAAACAATTTAAAAATGTGATAGGCAAATTATTTTTTAAAAATGATAACCTTTCAGCCTAAGTTCTGAACATGATCGTACAGGCCTCTCCTTTGTAGGTAAAGAGAGAGTTGCATGTGGGAAATTTTCAAAGAGCATTCCTAGTCTGCTTACAGAACACCTAAGAGTCTCATGCTACAGGTGCCTTCTGTTTTAACTGAACAAAGAAAGGGGAGGCAAGTAACTAGGTTAAGAAGGACTAGACCCAGAAAAAAAGAAATACTCAGGAAGTGATCAGTAGTTCTCCATACTGTCTTCTAGGGTACAGGGAAAAAGGTCAAGGGATTTACCACCAAGTTTAGATGAAGTCTCATAGCTTGAAAAGTTTTCATGCCAAAGCATCAATGTTCCACTCCCTAAAAATACTCTATGTATGTTATAAAAAGGAAATAGAACAAAATTATAGTTCATGCACCTACAGATCTTCCTCATTCAAGGGACTTCTTCTCAATTATTAGAGGTCTATGGATGAATGAAAATGAAATCCTGTTATGTAGCACCTGATAACAGGAGAAATATGGAGAGGCTGATATATACATAATACCCAGTTGTAATATTTATTATATTTTACTTCAATTAGCTTTTCTTCTAATGTTAGAACATGATCATAGGTAATGGAATTTAATTAACTTTTACAGGTCTATTCCAACAAATAATGTATCCAATTTTTAATGCATTTCTAAGAGCAGAAGCATTTACCTTTCTCTGTGATATAAGTTATCCATAACAAAAACAACTTGTTTTCTCTAAAACCATTTCTTCCTCCTGAAGCTCCTAATTCTTTTAATGTTTCCTCCCATGCTGGTTATTTATCATTTGCTTCTCAGCCCCACAGGCTGCCCTTCTATACTCTGCTCTGTATTGCTGGGGCTGGAATGCTACAAACTACCTTTCCCAGATACCCTTGCCAGTGGACTTGTTATGCTCTGCCAGGAGGAGGAAATGCTGGAATATTAGAAAGTGGGTGGAAAGACGGAAGCCATGTTTTTCTCTGCTTCTGATTTCAACAGCACAGCGGCTACTAAGAGTTTCTGGTGGTAGGGCAGCAGCATGGGCAGAGGGACTATAACCTCTAGAGCCCCAGAACAGGCAGCCCCTCGTACATGGTTCTTGTTACAGCTGAGGCAACTCCTCATTGGCCGTTCAGCAGCAGCAGCAGATTCTAGGCTCCTGGGCTCCAGTCCAAGAGCACCAACAGCTCCCTCCATTCTCCATTAGTCAAAATTTAAAAACCTGAGGTCATTCATGACCATTCTCCCTCTATGTTACAGCTCATCAATCATCTTTTTCATCACAATATGTCTCATAGGAATATGTTCTTTCTTTTCTGTTTCATCTCTACTGCCCTAGCCCACTCCCCACCTATTTCTTGGGCCACTGCAATATTCTCCCAGACACTGAAACTTTCAGAGAGCTGAGTTTAAATTTCAGTTCTTCTACTTACTTGTTGTGTGGCCTTGGACAGGTTTTTTAACTCCTTTAAAACTAAGTTTCCTCATCTGTAATAATAGTAAACAAAACTTATTAACAGTTATTGAGCACCCACAATGTACTTGGGGTTTTGCTAAACACTTTATAGGCATTCTCTATTTTAATACTTTTAATCCCTTGAACTGCATGTTATTCTCCTTCTCGTTTTTGCAGCTGAAAAAAAGATTTAGAAGAGAAATTTGCTTAAGGTCTCACAGCAAGTAAAAGGAGGAAGTAAGAGTTAAACTCAGGTATCCTCTAACTTCAAATCCCATACTTTAAAGCTTATTTAAGTGCTGATCATAATATAGATATTGTAAGGTTATTGTGATGATTAAATGAGACATACACGGCACTGATAGGGCCAACATAAAGTAAGCATCAATGGATATTAGATATTATATCATAAAAGTGCTATAATAGTCTTTATATTTTATGCAACATTTCATGTGTGCCTCAATGGCCCAAAATATTCTGCTTTGTCATCTTAACCCAGCTAATAGGGTGTTTATTTCCCACAGAAACATATACAAGAGTTAATAGGAAAACAGAATTTGTTTATAGTTAGTTTTGCTGGAACATGTGAGCTCTGTAGACAGACCCACACTAGCATTAAATATACCCTCATATTTTCTTATGTATTAATTTGTTCATGCCTAAATATATCCTTTTCTTTTTGTGTAGGCATAGTCTTAGTTGACACTTAATATAAAAACTTAGACTTGAATCTTTGAATATTTGACATTAGAAGAACAATAAGACAAATGGAAAATCCAACTTCCAAGAAGGAGGACATGCCCAGGGAGATAAGAGGCAGCCCAATTATAGAGAAAAGGGGGAAAAACCTAAAGGCAAATCCCATACATGCCTAGAGGTAGAACCCTTACCCAATGAATTGTGTTTCAAAATACACTCAGGATATCTTTTCAGGTGGTGTAGCTTTGTGCTTTGCTGAACTGCTGGCTTTGTTTATTCTAATATGAATATTTCATAACCAAAGGTCAAAAATTAATAACTGGTAACTCAAATAAAGCTTCTTGGTTATCTTCTGTCATCAATTCTTAAAACTTCTGGAGCATCACCTTATCCTCTATGGATTTTGTTCATATTTAAAGCAACCTGTCTCCCCTTTTCATTAGTGAATAATTAGAATTAGTTCCTCAGTAGTCATTGTGGTGTAATAAAAAGAGGAGTGAACAGGTGTCAAGAGACCTGAAGTCTGATGGCGACTCTAATGCTAAATACCTTTGTGAACTTTCTGGGCATTCATTCTCTCATTTATACAATGAGACCCACAGTTCCATCTTGTGCAGAAATTTTATGATTCTAATTAAGAATGATTTTCCATTCTGATTCATTGCAATGAATTGAAGCACACCCAAAGAATGAATTTGGCTGCATTCCAAAATGCTGCCTCTGGGAACTCTAATCTTAACAATTTCACAGAAAATTCAGTTGGCCAAACACTCTCTGAACAACTACTATGTGTGCAATTGCTTAATGTTCTGGAGGATATAGGTCCTAGTACCAGCCCCCAGAGATCTTATAGTCTAATTGGCGAGGCAAGAGAAAAAAGAAGTTAAGTACAAGGCAGAATAGGACATATATCAATATCAAAAGTGCTAAGAAGACAACATGGCATAGAACAACCACTGACAAAGAAAAGAGCATGGGCCACATACAGGAGAGTTCAAACGCAAATTTGACCAAAGTGAAAAGTATGGTAGAAGAATAAGATGAGCCAGAAAATAGTTTGGTTAGATAGTGACAACTGAATGCCTATATAAGGAAACTTCACTTCACTGACTACACAGTGAGGAACTATTATGAGGTTTTGTGAAGAAAATGGTAATTCCTAGAATCATGCTGAATTTCAAAATTGTGTTAGTTTTCATGACATACAGATTTTTCACACATCTGAATAACTGCTAAATCTTTAGAATTTGGTCTTCATCTCATTTAAATTGGATCGGTTGGACAGATTCTCATAATCTGCAAGAGCACCATTTCATACATATAAGTCAAACTTAAACACATTCCCTTACGTGGCATTTGCTTCAATTAAGATACTTTTAACTTAATGTGAATAAAGATCAAAACTAGTAGCTAGTGGCAAAGTAAAAGCATCAGAGAATTCCAGTCTCTAAAACTTCTCTTTCTTCTCACTTTTTAAAATTAGATACCATTTCATAAGGGGCTATTGAAGATTTGCACACCTCTCACACCTCTACACATATGTTGCCTATTCATTTCTGCAATCTTACAGTAAGATTAAAACTGTGTCTTTATCCTAAGAAGGCACTCAATTTTATTTTAGATGATGACCATCCCAACCACTTGGGTGGCTAATGGAGATTTCCTTGTTTTGTTGTATTTAAAAGAACCAAACCAAAAGCTTCCAGCATTCACCACCAAGGGTTGAAGAGAGAAGAAATCTCTGTTAGCATGAAACTTTGCTGTTTTCTCTACTGAATTAACTCCAATCATTTTCAAGAAAGAACATTTCAATACATTTTTCTGACAGGTAGGAAATTAACTACATACCAGAAGCTATTGAATTCAACTTTAACAGTATCAATAAACATTTCTGATTAAATTATGAAATTGATTTTATAATTTTGACCATTATGTTTTTACATCAATATCATCATATGACAGTAAATGTAGTTACTGCTTCCTTATTGATCTCAGACATAGCACTCTAAAGTACTCATTTGACTATATTACAAAATCAAACTTGATTTCCTGTAGTACCACAGTAACTTCAGGTCATAATCTAGTCTGAAGAATCAAAATAGATGAATTATTCAGTTATTAAAAGATATATTTTTCCTTAGAGGAAAAGGAACACTTTGCTCAAGCCAACCTTAATGGTTGTGTGATAGGATATTTCTCCATGTGGGACTACCTTGTGTGGGTCTCACATAAATACACTATCGCCTCTCGCTTGTATGTTATCAACCATGTTTCTGGTGAATAACATAAACACCACTTGAAGAAAAAGAAATGTTTATCCTTCCTACATAGGAGTGCAACAAAAATGCAATGTTTCCATGGCTTTAAAATCCATGCCTTGGTCTCACCAGCCCATCCCATCAGAATAATACTAATACATTGAGCCACTGTATTTCCCAGGAGAGCTACAGGTCTCATGTATCTTTCAACGGATTAATTTTAAAAGCAAACCAAAAAATGATGCACTGAGTGTGTGGCAGAGTTAATACAAAGTTGTGAGTGCTCATCTTAGAGGCCCAGCATCCCTAGATAAACCTACATAAAGACATTTCATGCTTGTCAAAACTTTTTCCCAAAAGAATTGATTTTCAAAGTATAGTATGGGGAGACCACTTGTCTTATCTACTATTCCATTAGGTAGATAAGGAGAGAAAAGCCTACAGTCATTAAGGGAGACAATGAAGGAGGCATAGCTGGTTTATGATGGACTAGGACTAGACCCAAGTGTCTTATCTCCCAGCCGAAATCCTTTTTTTATTCCAGGTGTGCCCTGATTATAATGTTTGAAGTAGCCCATTAAGTAAGAGTCAACATATCAAACCCAAGGTAAATTACATTCACCCCAGAACCAAACAAATCAGTCCATACTAGAGAAGTTCTTACGCTAGTCTTCTGGGATATTACTTTAAGGGGTTGGTTTGTTTGGTTTTCGTTTTTGGTTTTGGTTTTGGTTCCTTCCTACTTCCATGGAACTAGGAATTCTTTGTAAGGACTACTAGAAAAGAAAGAAATGAAGAAACAAAGAAATCTTCCATGCATTTCACAAAGAACCAAGGTATGAATTCAGTAGCTCAAGGTACCAAAAAAGATATATATACCTTTTCTGTTACCGCTTTGAGTTTGGAAGGTCTGATTATATCCACTCCCTCTTTGCTTCTCCTCATCCTTGCATTAGCATTTGTTAAACATAACTTCCTAGAAAAGGTTTCTGTTATATGACCAATGTTTAAAAACAATGAGAATAAAAACATCAAATTATAAGTGTTCAATAAATAAAGTCCCAGAATCTTCAAGTTGAATGCAATCATAAATCTCACTTCACCCAACCCTCCCCAAAGTAGAAATGTCCTGGGTACCATTCCAGAAAATGCCCACCTGATTTTGTCTCACAGCTCTGGAGCCAGAGGACCTTGTCTTCTCTAGATAGGTCATTCCATTTATGAATAATAGTGAACACTGGAGGTTTTTTCTTATTTAAATACTGAAGTTTATTAACTGATTGATTTAATGCCTCCAGAAAAAAAAGGGGGGGATATTAAAACTGTCACTTTAATAAACCATGAGTCTAGCCCTAGATATTAGTCACCTATTTTACTGTAAGAATATCTTCCTGGTTTAGTTTGAGTAAGATAAGCAGATCTCTGAAAGGAAAGATATTTCCAGAAGGCTTGAAAGAGATAAAAAAACAGAAATCTAATGTGTGGTTTTTTTTGGTTTTTTTTTGTTTGTTTTTTTACTGACTCAGATGTTGGATTTCTACAGAGCAGAAGTCTTGGAAAGGACATGGCAGCACCTATGGCTCCAAGCTAAATATAGGCACTGCTCTAAGCAGGATGATACCTATTCATTGCTTTAACAAAGACCATTTATGGAACAAAGAGACAGGCTCTAAGAGAGATCAATTCAACAATTGATTTGTTAGGCAACTTTATACAGTATCTTCTCTGTGTCCAGCTCTCTACGATACTCTCTACAATACTCTTAAGTTCAACCCTCATGAGCCACTGGAAGAAACAGATACGTAGATCTGCATGAAGAACACAGAGAATTGGTTAGCGCAAAGAGAAGGGTCAGTGATCAAAAGGAGAAAGCCCAGTTTCCACCAGGGGTTCCATCTTGCTCTGCTTCTCTTGCCTGGATTCCTAGCCTTCTAACAACCAGTTAAATGTTCCACTCAAATTCATTTTTCACATTGGTTCTTAATGACCTTTCTAAAACACTAACCTGATTAAGCTATCCCCTTGCCCCCAAGTAAAAATGCATGTTCCTCGACATGATATATAGCATTGATAAAAAGCCCCTACTGCTCTCCAGCCATATCTCCCAGTACCAGCCCCACCTCATACTTTGTTTTCCAGCCACACTGACCTCCCTGTGGGTGCCCAGACACCCAGAGCTCTCTCACCTCCTGGGTCTTCACCCACATGACTCTGTTCACTGAGGATGACAGTTCTTCATTATATTCTTCATAGAACAAATTCTGAGTGAAGCTTCAGGTCTCAGCCCAAGTGTTATCTTGTGAGGAAGTCATCCTTACCCTCCCAGTCAGGGTCTGGCATTTCTCTTCTTGGTTCAAGTGCACCCTGTGTTTATCTTGGTTATAGATTTATAAGCTATTGAAAATCTATAGCTGTTATAGTCCACACCACTTAGGTTTTGTGATCACCTTACACAAAGGGAGAGAGAGAGAGAAACAAAGAGAGTGATGGAAGAAGGAAGGAAAGAAAGAGGAGAATTTTTCATAAGTTATTATTAAATAGTGATAATCACTTAAATGATAAAATTTAATAGATGAATGAGTTAGTGAGATGATGTTAGTGGCTATAAGTGGCCCAAAGGACCATTTACAGGGTCCACAGATTGTATTCTAAGTCCCGTCTGTTCAGATATCCCTTAAGTAACTTAGTACTATGAAAACTCAATTCGGCTATAGGTGAAGGACTTTCAGCATGGGTTTCTTTAGAATGAAAGTAGCTCTCATAATGACAGAAGGAAGGTTTGGCTCCTCAAATATCATGACTAGCACAGCATCATTCTTTACTTGCTAATATACTGAAGTCCATTCAACGATAGGATAAGGTAGACCAGACTTGAATGGAGCCAGGTTCCACATTAGCAGCATCCACAAGCAATCCGAAGATGCCTATACCCTTAACTTTGTCCATAAGAGAAGTTTCATTTTACAAAAAATAATCACTGGTACTATCCCTAGGTCTCAGAGCTTGAATTCAATTTAGAAAGCAATAGGGCTTTTTATTTTCCTTCTGCCTTAGCTGTTTTCTAACTTTTGATGTTTTAAAAGTTCTAAATAAACTGCTCATTTAAACTTCACAACAAAGTTTTCTCCACTACTAAAACTTCAGGTCCAGTTTTACAGATTAAAATAACATAATGGGTCAAATACTCCCTTTACCTGTCTCAATGATATTCCCATGGAGAGTAGGTAGTAAGCAGTTTGAGCTTGGGGGCTTTGGAAACTCATTCTGGAAAGTAAGCAAACATTGCTCAGCATAAAATTTCCTTGGGCAAACTTACAAGATCTAAAATGGACACATTAAGAATTTCCTACTATTCTTTAACCAGTGTTCATACTGTATAGATTCACCAAACTCTCGGAACAGGAATTAGGAAGGCTGTGATCTAGACCAGGGTTTGTCATGTGTTTCTGTAAAAGGTCAGATAATCAATATTTTTGGCTTTGAAGAGCATACCATCTCTGTTGCAGTTACTCAACTCTGCCAGTATAAGCAGAAAGCAGTCACACAGATAATACATAAATTAACGAATGTGGCTGTGTTTTGACAAAACTTCAATTATGGGCACTGAAATAGAATTTCGTGTAGTTTTTACATGTCACAAAATCTTCTTTTGATTTTTTTTCAATTATTAAAAACTTTTCTTAGTTCCCAAGCCATACGAAAACAGGCAACCAGCTGGGTTTCTGCTGTGGGACTATACTTTATCAACCTCTACTCTGGAATATACAACCATAAATCTCTGAGCTATTAGGTGAAAGCCAATCTATGCTGCAGGTAAGGTAATAGATGAAGATTAAACTGTTTCTTCTCAAGACTGTGGGTACCTATGGGAAAGCTTGCAGGGACTCTGGGTAATACTCTGCCAATTCCCAGAAAAAGGATAAAAATGAATTCAAATATTTTTACACGCCTGCTGTATCTTGCATTTTTCATATGTTGCCTTATTTAATCCTCACAATAGCCATATGAGGGCAGCTATTTTATTTCCCCCCATTTTACAGAAGTATAAACTGAGGCCCAGAGGGTTGTGTATAACTTGGCCAAAGTTATTGAGAACAGAATAAGGTAAAAGTGGCTCAAATTCCAGAGGAAAGGATTTGGGTAAGTTCTAATAGAAATTTCTTACTAAAATGGACGGGACTGGAGGAGATTATGCTAAGTGAAATAAGTCAAGCAGAGAAAGACAATTATCATATGGTTTCACTCATTTATGGAACATAAGAAATAGCAGGGAGATCGGTAGGAGAAGGAAGGGAAGAATGATGGGGGAGGGTAAACAGAAGGGGGAATGAACCACGAGAAACTATGGACTCTGGGAAAAAAACTGAGGGCTTCAGAGGGGAGAAGGGTGGGGGATTGGGACAGGCGGGTGATGAGTATTAAGGAGAGCACGTATTGCATGGAACACTGGGTGTTATACTCAAATAATGAATCATGGAACACTACATCAAAAACTAAGGATGTACTGTATGGTGACTAACGTAACATAAAAAAAATTAAAAAAAAAAAAAAAGGATTGTTGAACAAGAGAAAGTCTATACAAAGTCAGGATATGGCAAAAATGTTCCAATAGAATCGAGGTCAGTCACTCTCAAACTGTCCCAGTCTATGGCAGTTTGAAAATAGGGACTGGGAGGCCAGGGTATGGACTAGGTGATGTTTAAATTTCTCTCCAGCTTTAGGTGTCTTTAAACTAAAGATTGTGGAATATAACACTTGAAATGGGAACTCAATTTTTAATATAAAATCACAGGCAACATTCTAATGATTGTCCTTTTTTTTAACTATAAGAAAAATGTATGGGTGGTGTGAAATAGAAACACTAAAAAGATGCCTAAACTTTAGTGACTTATTTATAATAGTTGGGAGACAGAAAAGACTAGAGAAACTGGTCGTGTGACCATGAGCAAGTCAATTTCTTCTGGGTTTCCTCATCTGTAAAATGGGAAATGTTTCCCAGGGCTGAGTTAAGATCAAATGAGATAATGGAGGTGAAAGAGCTTTGAAAAGTTGAATGCATTCTCCCAAATGGAAGGGATTATTATTAGCTAAATGCATTACAGACCCGGCAGCAGCAGGAAGGCTCAACCTCCGCAAACAGCAGTCCAACAGGTGATTTGAGTAAGGGTTGAGGTTACATTTTGATTAACCCATATGAAGCCCTTACATCATATAACGCAATGTGATACACCCAAATGGAGCCCCTTAGAGCCAAATTGGGCCTCTTATTTCATGTTGTTACAATTGTGTTTTTCATTAATTTCAGTGACCCTTGCACTTCCTCATCTAAGGAATGGGGAGGAGGGGGGATCTGTAGGGACGACCGGGACAGAAGAGAGAAATTTGGATGCTAAAGCACAGGGACATTAACTTTTGCAAAGGAATAAATTTAAAAAACATAAACAAAACCATTAGGTCAGTTAAACAAGCAGGCCATGAGACTTGCCAAAGCATGTAATGAAATAGATAAAGACAAGTGTTGGGAGGGTGGTTTTGTTGTTTGGTTTGTCCCCCAAAGGAAATATCTGGCAGGGTTATGCCTTGTTATTAATTTATCCCATGGTTGATATCTTTGCTTGGTTTTATGTATAAATAAAACAAGAGGCCAAATCTAATTTACTTGGCAATATGGAATGAAACTGTTATTAAAAAAGCAAGAGTGGTGAAGTATTCTTTGAATACTGTTTTTATAAGTCCATTATTACAGATTTTTAAAACGAAATAGGGAGACGATTTGCAGAAAAAAACAGTAACCCAAAACCAAAGCAAAGAGCGAGCCCTGGTTTGAACCTGCTGGGTTTGAAAAGTGGCATTCAGTTCAGCATGACTAAAAAGATAACCAGGCAAATGATTCATCAGGCTCGTAACTCAGCAGGTGTATTGCTGTGCGCCCGCCAAAGAACCATTCACGGATCGTTTCAAGCTGTGACTTTCTCTGTGTGGCAAGAACAAGAGAGGAAGATCAGGCACTCGGGTTTCCTCCTATGGGTGCGTCACACATCATTCCATTCAACTATACTCAGAAAATATTCATCAAACACTCTTCTTTACTATTAAATGACACTGGTTGCTGGTGGGAATGGAATGGAGGTGAGGAAAGGAGAAGGGAATAAAAAAGGAGAAACTACCCTTGCACTCAAGGAATTTATGAGCTGATTGAAAAACCTGGTTTCCCCCAGGAAAACAATTATTCAAGTACAAAGCAGTGAACAGGAGTATAAACCCAAAAGCAAGAACACAGGATGTAGCACTAAATGAAAATATATACAAAACTTAAGTATATACTCTAAACCAAAATTGGATTTAATGATTATGTGTGTGTATATCCGCATGTAAAGATTCACATACATATTAACAGAATAATAATTATAAATTTACATACTGAAATGTTAATACTGGCTACTTCTGCATATGGGATTATAGCTGCTTTTTTTCTTATTTATACAGTTTTGTATTTTAACTTTCCTTGCAATGAACAAAATTCACTTTTTGAAACCAAGAAATTACTAAAAAATAAACTAAAAAATTACTAAAAAACTATATATATGCATGTATATATAAAATGCAAACACCAAATACATGTGGCAAAGACAAATTCTGTAAGAGGAATGAGAAATGTCCTTCAGGCATTCTGACTGGAAGGGGCAGAGGCCCTTGGAAGTGAATATCCCCTGAAGGAAGCCTGAGAGCAGAGAGTTTCCATCTGAGACCCAGGTGAGGGGAGTGGGCAGTCATCTCTGTGAAGCTACATACAAGTAGAGAGGGTGCCATGAAGAGTTCTGAATTCATATGAAAAGGCTGGGAGTGCATAAAGGTGAGCTGTTGGTGAGCCTTCCCTTGAAAACACCATCAAACAATTCATTATGTAACAGGAGCAAATTACATAGTTTTGATCAAACTATGAGCCTCCTCTTTATACATCTCTCCTAAAGAAGACTCCTTTGGTGTGAATTCTGGGTTGTTAGTGATAAACAGTTTGTGCTAAACAGAAGAAAGAGCTGTCAACTGGAATGAGCTCAGTCAAGGCAGAGTTTTTGGTATTCAGGGAAAAATAAATGAAAATTACTAGTGGAGGGAAGGATTTTATTCAAAAGAAGGTATGTAAGAATGGAGAAGTTAGGAGCTACTAAGCCTGAATTTCTAAAAGGGATTTTTGATAGAATGTTGGGAGAAAATAAATGATTATTTTCATTTTTGAGAGACTGTCCCTGTGAAGGTCACTACATGGGACAGAAATAGGGAAAAAGTGTTTTCCTGTACATTGAGAATGTTCTCCCCTCCCACCCCCCCCCCACATCTTCTAAGATGGGGTCCAGCAAACATTTCCTAAAAAGGGCCAGAGAGTAAATATTTTTAGCTTTTAGAATATTACAGTATCTGCCACAACTACTCAACTTTGCCACTGTCACTTGAAAACAGCCATAAAGAATACATAAACAATGTGGCTGTGTTTCAATAAAACCTTATTTTAAAAAAAAGAACCCGGGGCGCCTGGGTGGCACAGCGGTTAAAGCGTCTGCCTTCGGCTCAGGGCGTGATCCCGGTGTTCTGGGATCGAGCCCCACATCAGGCTCCTCCACTATGGGCCTGCTTCTTCCTCTCCTACTCCTCCTGCTTGTGTTCCCTCTCTCGCTGGCTGTCTCTATCTCTGTCAAATAAATAAATAAACTCTTTAAAAAAAAAATAAAAATAAAAAATAAAAAAAATTAAAAAAAGAACCCAAAAGAAAGAATCATTGATAGAGTTGAACAATAAAATGAAATTATCTGAAGATTAAATTAGACATCAGGAAGATAAAGAGACTCTACCAGGAAAAAAAAAGAAAAGAAAAAAGAAAAAGAAATTCTACCAGAGCATAGATCAAAAAGACAAAGACAGAAAATACAAGGCATTCCAGGAGAAAACAGAAACATTAGAGAAGAAATTATCAAATAATAGAAGATTTGACTCCCCGAAATAACGATACACTACTACTATGTGGGATAGGGTATATGGAAAAAGTCCAAATGATAAGCATTCCAAGGATTTAAAAAATCCTAAAAAATTCCAGAGATTAAAAAAGTACTTATTTATAAAGAGAAGACAATGAGATGTACATGAGACTTCTTATCAGTAATACCGGATTCTAGAAAATAATGATTGTCCTCAAAGTTCAGGGAAACATACATTTCATGTGAAAAATACATTGCTGATTTTAAATATTATTTGTTGATTTTCAATTTTTAGGATCAACCAATTGACACAGTAGACTTAATTTTAGCTAGAGAACAGAATGTTGTTGTCATAAACAACAACATCATTAACAAAATTTGGCTAATAGAGGTAGAGTAAGGAAGAAGGAAAATATTGTAGGAGTATTGGACTCCTAAACTTTCAAATAGAGAAGTCAACAATTTTGTAACTTGGCAAATCAAGAAATGGATAAATATAAAGTTTATTTTTAAAAGATAAAATTGTAACTACCAGGGAAAGTAAAAATGGAAAGTGTTAATTTGTGAATGATTCCTCTGGAGAATGGAAGTATACTGTCCTAGAGTATACGATTTTTTACATGCATTATGGTATATACATACACATATATGTATTTATGTGCATGTATGTATAAGAGTGATGTCTGAATAGGATCAAAATGGAGTCAAAGGAGGAATGAACCTTACTAGGAGGTTGTGGCTTTTGAGACAAACCTGCAGCTTTGGTGGCCTCTGGATACAGATGTGATTTTTGGATTGCATCACTGCTGGGAGGTGACAGATGAGCCCAAAATTGCATGTACAATGTTTAGATAGTATCAGGCAAGGACATCTCTACCAATGTAGGTACAGAATGTGTGCGTGTCAGTACAGGCCTGGATGGTCCTAGATGTGTCAGTCAATGTGCCTGCTGTGACCCTTCCTCTTCTGCTCAACCTGCCCTATTCAGAACATCATGTTGAAGGATGAAGAAAGCAGCATTAAGGTTGGTCTTTGCAAAGGGATAGCCAATGACTGGATTACCAGTAATCAATAGCCTACTTATTGGCACATGGTGTGACCTGGTAACTAGAGTTGGAAGAATTCAGTTGAATTCCTTTTCTCAGGAATTTGAACTCAGAATGTCGAGAGATTTGGCTAGAAGTGGACAGCGTCAGAGAGTTGCTGTGAAAAGGTCTGCAAACTGCAACCACGAAATCCCAGAACCACTTGAGTCCACAGCTATGCAAGGTTCCACTTGTCCAAGGCTCCATTGTACCTCCTGTGTTTGCTTTCCAAGGGATTCCATCTCCTTGTTAGACTGTATGCGTCCTTCCAATAACTACTCCTTTTACTTGAGCTAGCTTGAGACAGACTCTTTTATGTAACTAAAATCACTCTAACTGAAAGAGAAGCCTGACAATTGTTTCACTTTGCATTCCGAAAGGAAGAGAGGCCCAGTGACTGCTGTCCCCTGGGAAAATAGGATGAGCTGGTTCCATGTTAGTGCAACCCCACCCTGTACCATAAGAACTGGGTGCATGAGGCTAAGATGCTCTTCCAAGAAGAGTAGATTTTTTTAATTGCTTAATTTTTTTCTTTATTAAAATTGCTGGTCTATTGTATTTGAGATCTCAAGATATTTCTCAAAGCCTCCAGTCTTCTAAAATGAGCCTAGGAGAAATTTTAGAAGAAAAAACCTTAAAATTGTCTTTACTGACAATTCATTTTTCAGCCATCGATAACAGAACCTACACTGAATTTAAATCTTCATAATAGGGAACAATAAAGATGTTTTTAAAAGAAACAAAAAGCTTTATTTAAAAAAAAAAAAACAGATTTAGTGAAGAGAAGTGCCATATGCACCCCAATGTTCATAGCAGCATTGTCCAAATAGCTAAATCGTGGAAGGAGCCGAGATGCCCTTCAACAGATGACTGGATTAAGAAGATGTGGTCCATATATACAATGGAATATTACTCAGCCATCAAAAAGAACGATTTCTCAACATTTGCTGCAACACGGACGGCACTGGAGAAGATAATGCTAAGCGAAATAAAACAAGCAGAGAAAGACAATTATCATGTGGTTTCACTCATTTATGGAACATAAGAAGTAGGAAGATCGGTAGGAGAAGAAAGGGAAGAAGAAAGGGGGAGTAAACAGAAGGGGGAATGAACCATGAGAGACTATGGACTCTGGGAAACAAACTGAGGGCTTCAGTGGGGGGGGGGTGAATGGGATAGGCTGGTGGTGGGTATTAAGGAGGGCACGTATTGCATGGTGCAGTGGGCATTATACGCAAGTAATGAATCATCGAACTTTACATCAAAAACTAGGGATGTACTGTATGGTGACTAACATAATATAATAAAAATATATTATTAAAAAAAAACAGATTTGGCCTAGGAGCCATAGATTGCCAACCTGTGTTCTATGAGATTAATCAGATTGAAACATCTTTCCATTATTTTTCCTTTGACATACTGCTCTTTCTTTGAAACAATATTATGCATAGACAGGGTCATGTGGTACATTAGTTATATTCAGGTTACAGCAATAAACAAAGCAAGTTCTTTCACTAGCCACTTCGGAGGGAGTTAGAGGTACAGAACAGAAATGTGACTATCAGAACATTGTAAGATATTGTTTGCTATTTTTTGTATGTGATTTCCTATACGGATCAGAAAGGAAAACTTCATGATGACACAGGGCTTATCTTAGTTGGTTTGGCCTACTATAATAGAATACCATAGAGTAGACAGCTTATAAACAACAGAAATTTATTTTTCATAGTTCTGGAAGCTGGGAAGATCAAGATCAAGGCACCAGCAGATTTGGTGTCTGGTGAGTACCCACTTCCTTGTTCATAGATAGCCATCTCTTCTCTGTATCCTCACATGGCAGAAGATGCAAGGGAGCTCTCTGAGGTCTCTTCTATTAAGGCACTAATTCCGTCATGAGGATTCCACCCTTGCAAAGGCTTGACCATCAAATTACCATATTTAGGGATTTGGATTCAACATCTGAATTTTGGGGAGATACAAACTTTCAGTCTATAGCATGGACCAAAAGGAAAAGAAGAGCTGACACCATACTGTATTCCAACTGGCATGAAGAAGAACTTCAAGCAGAAAAGGTGGTGACAAAAAGAGGAAACTAATGTGATCTAAAGAAGAAAACAAGAGGACCTGGAGCAGGCTGGTATGACTTAGCATAAAGAAGTCTATGTAGTTTTTAGAGACAGCATCATTCACTCAATTCATATCTATTAAACACCTCCTACGTGCACAGTACCAAGGCAGCCATGGAGAACAAGGCAATAGAATATGAATTTTGTCCTTGAGGAGTAGTCCCACAGGACCCACAGGAAGAGAGAAGAGACCACTATGAGAGGAGGGGGAAAAAATCATTCACAGCTGGTGAGGAGTGAGGCTCTAGAGAGAAGTCAATGTTGTGTTGCTCCTTAATCAGGAAAAGGAGACATAAATTGCCTGGCATTGCCCATTTTTGTATTCACATATATTTCTTAAGGCACTGAACCCATGAGAGTCAGGAAGGAAAAGCCAGTCTTTGCCCAAAGATAGATTTGCAATTTCTGGGCAAGATAGGCCTAACTTTCCAGATAACTCATGTGAAGTAAGTTTGAATGGGTTGTTCTCACCCATTCACAGAATGGGTTGTACTCACAGAGACATGGGCATCTATGGTAGGAAGAAACCATTATTTCCTCTAAGACCAGTGTGCTAATCAGCGGCACAGATGTTGTTATACACGCTGCTAAAGATCCACATACTTAGAAATGTCTAGTTCACTAGCTGATTTTTTCACTTTTCATTTTACCATTGGTATTCCTTAAATACAACCTGAAATGGGATTATTTCCACACAGGTCAAATCAAGTGTATTATTTGCCAGTCAACTTTCTAATAAAATGCTGTTCCCTATTTAAATAAGAGTATGCTCCTTATGTACCCTTCAGAGATAGACATGGTCATGTCTGTGCCATTTTTTTCTCACTATGGCCCAGCCTGCTATTAGGCTCATAGGAAGACCTTTCTGTTTGGAATGAGTGATTATGACAGAGAACATGTAGGCTTTTTCTTGGTTTGTATGCCCTCTATTAGGATGCTTTTCTTAGACAGTGATCATGTTTTGTGCAGCCCAGTGTAGACACTGCTGCTGCACAAAATCCCTAAGCATTGGATCTGCTAAAGAATTCTAGAACTCCTAAAGAAAGGAATGAGTCACAGGAGCCTTCTAACATGTATCAGCCTCATACTTGTTTCATTTAGATGTTATAGCTTTTAGTGAGATTAGAGAAGAGCAGAGCAAAGAACGACTCTGCATTGCACTGACCTGCTAGGTGATGGCTGAGGCCCTGTCTCCCCTATGCAGGCAGAAGATGTCCAGGAAGGGTCCAGCCAAGCAGTGAACGGTCACCATAAATTTCATAACTTATTGCCTTCTCTTCCTATAGCCAATCCGACAAACACTTATCATTAAGGCAACCTTGTGTTACCTTGTTTTCTATATCCTATCAGCAAGGGTATGATGGCAACCTGTAGAACAGAGAAGTTAAGAAGCCATAATTCCCAGGTGGCTCAGCACTTCAGATTTTAAGATGGGTGTGCTTTAACATAGTCCTCCTAAAAGTATTGGCCCTTGGCATCAAATTTTCCCACTCCTCCACTCTCTGCTTCACAGTGAGTATAAACCTCTCAGAGAGGAGAAATGACTTTCAGGAAACCCAGTGAGTCAATCATGGATAGAAGTCAAATCCAAATCCATTGTTATACTCCCCAAGACTTGAGGGCTATTGGGCCAGACCTCTTTAATGCTCAGACCATGAATGTCTCATGTATCTTCAGTATATCTCATGCCTCTGGCCAGCATCTCTTCGAAAAACAGTGTGGAATGAGATTTTTATGCCTTTTGTGTCTTAAGTGGCAAAGGACATCATATCAGCCCCCTCACTGAGTCTTGGGTGTCAAGTTCTGTTCTCAAGGAAGTCACATTCATTCAGGTATTTTTATATTTCTCTCATCTTCCAGTCTCTTTCCTGACCCATCTCCATTAACAGCCCTCACTCTCGGTTTAATTCTCATCCTCCATTTCCTTAACTCTTCTGCCAATTCCTGATACCAAGCCTCTTCATCTCTTTGAGGATTTCATCTTCCTTCTCTGTTTCTCTGACTAGTCCTTTTCATTCTTCCAGGAAAGAAGGCTTGGGCTTTATTCTCCAAAGCTTACTGTCTTGCTAGTAAAGTAATCTCTGTTTTCCCTTCAAGGCCAGCAATGTCTACCTAGTAATACTTTGGCTTTCAGATTGGGTCTTTGGGGCCATGCAATTTTGAAAGTTGATTTTCAAACTGGGGGTAACATAGCATGCTTCTTGTCTGCTGGTATTCACAAGGCAAACTGCTTCTGGTTCCACCTGACTTCTCACCATTCCTTTCTGGCAATGCTAAACTAACATTTCACAGCATTCCTTAAGAAATCAACTTCCAAATCTGTCTCCACCTGAAACATCTACTATCACCCTCTTTAACATGTAATGTCTATTTATGGAATCATGAAATCTTGATCTGGGAGGAACCATTTAGTCCATTCTGCTCATCTATAGTTGAGGGAACTGGAGTCTAGAAGGCATAGTGACTTGACCAAGGTCATACAGCAAAGACAAGAGACATTCAAAACTAGAACCTGCTCTCCTACCCCACTTCCTGCATGTTCTTCTCACTATACTGTCACCTCCCTCAGTCCTGCCAGCTTGTCTTCCAATAAAATATTGCATTTGGAATACTGACATACCAGTTTTACCACTTGTAGGACCTTAATGCAGAGCCTACTAAATTGGGCAATAATTAGATAGCAGGATAAACACAGTGGCTAGATCTTTATCTGATGTCTGAAGAGTTCTCATCTTTTTCCTCTTTGACTAACTCACCTACCCTCTCAGGTGGTAAATGATGGTGTTTCTGACCAACTTTGCCCAAAGTGTGCTCTCATGAGATGCTCCAGTCAAGAAGGGCCCTGTGTCAAATATGTCTGCAACATGCTTATAGTAAGTACATCTGATCCCTGCCTTGGGAATTCATAAGGCATATCAACGTCTCTGAGAGGGCTGTAATCAAGAAATTTTCATGACTTTGATTAATATTTGTCAAGCCTATTTGGCTATGGAACTCTTTTCATAACAATACACCTATTGGAATCTTGCAGTACACAAGGAAAATGAGCTCTAGACACCATGTCTGTATTTCTGTCTATATTCCCTGCTTTCTTGCATTCTTGGCATACTTCACTACTCTACAAAAGCATTCTCATTCTCTGGACTATCTTCTTAAGTTCCTACCATGTTAAAGTATTCATAAGGGCTCACTATGCCCAGGAAGAGCCCTGAACTTGGAATCTAAAATGGGCTGAATTCTACTTTCACTGGTTGCATGACCTTGAATGAATAGCTTTACTCTATGTGAGCATTGATTTCTTCACCCATAACTTCAACATTGTAATTTCTGCCCTGCCTATATCAGTATTGCTTGGAGAATCAGCAGAAATAATAGATGGGAAAGCATGTCATTCACTCTAAAAGGTGGCATAAATGTTAAAAAATTATTATCATGATAATGACAATGATGCTAACCCTCTTTCCTTAAGTAATGCATTTATGTTAGTGCCAAAAGTTCCCAAAGATAATTAAAACCTGTCATATCTGTTTAATCTGTAAATTGAGCATAGGGAAATATGGCTGAAGAATCAAAAGCAAAAATTAGCCAGTCATGAAAGATAAAGAGAAGGGAGGTATAGCACTGAGGGGAGAAAGGCTGAGGAAGTTTAAAATCATTCTCTGAGAGGGCAAAGCTCTTGTGTAATTTCAGTAATATCTCCTCTGACCTGGGGCAGGAGTAAATGGTGCAGCCAGGAGCCAGGTGTCTGCCTGGTGGAACCATACACAAAATCGTTGCTGAAATGGAAGGATTTGGTGCAAGCAGTAGAGACCCCTCCTCAGTGACCCAAAGGAAGCTAGAAACCCTGTGAGAACATGAAAGAAACAGTCTTTTGTGAAACATCCCAGAGATTTATCCCTTTGCCCCAGAGGGAAGAAGGCAAGTAAGAGTAGATGTCAGTAACTGGAGTTCAACAATTCAGAGCTGAACCAGAGAAATCCTAGTTTCTTATAGATGAGTTTGTATGAGTGTGTTCTTCTTGTCTACTAGGCTGGTGGCCAGAAAAACATCTGTTACACATTTTAATATGGGTCTTCTGAACACATGACGCTGTAATCCAAAAGAGTGATGTAAATGGTGGGGAAATTTAGAGATCACAGCCGGCCAGAAACCAAACGTGACATTGGCCCTTTAAGGCTTTGTCTTTCTGACCATTCCAGGTTTCTAATCCTCCTGCCAAGTGGGCTGGAGGCCAGAATATTTCTTAACTTTGCATTTATTTCAGGGTGTTAATCTCATAGGCAACCAACTCCTATTTAATAAACTCAAACTCCCCAAGCCCTCCCCTTCAAGGATGGCTATGTCTGTTCTCCCGAAGGCTCAGCATACATGTGCCTGCCCCTGTCTTTTCCAGTCTGGGGAAGGTGTTGACATGGGAGTGTCAGGGCATCGTGCAGCTGTCATCAGCTCCATGCCACAGATGGTACCTCAATTATCCGTCCCCTTCCCAAGGCACTTGCCTCAGCCACATGAGCAGTCTACCTGTTTCTGGGACTCACTTTGGGTTCCAGAGGCTAGGAGATGCGGTGTAGCTGAAATCAAGAAGGGTTTAGGAGAGTTTAGCTCTAGGACTGATCACAGAAGGAGTGGGCTTTCCTTGCCCCTACTTCAGCCCTATTTTTAATCACTAACCATGAAGGTAATGAGAAAGTCCTAGAATTACAAAGATTCCCATTTATTACCCTGGCTGCCCCTCTACAAAGTATCTCTTTTCCCCTTTGGCAAGAACAGATCGCTATTGACACTTTTAGAAGGCCCTGGGCCCCTCTCAATTATTGACCTAATCTCTGCCTGCTCTGAAAGCAGAATTCTTTTCTAACTAGATTTTTTAGAAAGTTAAGAGGCTACTCTTTGCTTTATTCATTGGAATGACTTTGTGAGCTAATGTATTCTCCTGTCAGTGTATTTCATGGGTTCAGCAACATCTGCAGGATGTGGAAAGAACAGAAACAAACCAGATGTTTCAAAAAGGTAGCTCCACTAAGCCTTCTTAACATAATTATTGCAATATCACATCCGCATTTTATTGTACGTCCTCTATATTTATACACTGCTAACTTTTCCTGTAGAAATCCAAACTCGTGGATCTGAGTTCCTTCTAAACAGATTTGCAATCTTAAAAAAAAAAATTGACATATATCCTCCATTAAATCCAAATTTCCTTTATCAAATTTTAGAGGGGAAAAATAGATTAAGGAAATGTAGATATTTATCTCAGCCTTCAACATTTACACTCGTTTAGTTAATTAGCACTTAATTACACTGTCAAAGGGGAAAATTCTATCACGACAGACCAATGCCCACCCCTCAGGCCTTCACTTCTTCAGAGAGGCAGACCTTTGCTCAGAGCCAACTCCTTCCTCCACGAACCATTTGTAATGATTACTTGACAAGGAGTGCAGATACAAAATTGCGCAATGGAGAGCCATCACTCACCAGAGCCCGGCTGGAGTTCTCAAACTGGAGCAACAGTGCCCCCCAAAGCAAGCAGCAAGAAACATTCTGTAAGCAGACACTAGGCTGCCCAAACTTCTATTTTCTGCTTCATAAGCCAAGGAGATATTTTAAGAGTTGCTGGCCGAAAAGCAGGCTCTATTACAACCAGACGAGCATTCCAACCAAGCTGGGGAGCCTCGGCTGGAAACAGAGAATGTTTCCACCTATTTTAACTCAGACGCCAGAAATTCTCTAAGGAGAAGAAGGGGGTGGGGAGCAGGAGAAACACAGTAGAAAATTGGAAAACTTCAGAAGTTTGCCAAACTCAAGGGAACAAAGTGTAACTAGATTAATGCATAAATCTTATTAACCAAAATGCAGCTGAATAGAGTCGTTTGTCATCAGAGTTTCTCCATCTTTTAACAAATGGCAATATTTTTTGGTCTCACAGGTTCCCTGCCAAGTGGAAAACCTCATTAAAGCTGTTGGAAAATAATAGCATTCTAATTAGTTTAATTATGATATGATGAATTATCAACCCAATTTTTAAAAACAATATGCAATTAGTCTTTTTTTTTAAGCCAAAGACTCTGTTTTCCAAAACAGGAAATGAAGCATAACACCCTTAATTTCATTGTTAGGGCAAAATCCTAGACACCCTAATGTAGTGGTATAATGAGCATATAATGAAACCAACTGTCCCCACTCCTCTAGTGACTCCCTTTGTGCATTGACTAGACAGCATTTTGGCTTCAAGAATGGAAACTGCATTAAGCTGGAGCCTGACCCAAATTTTCTCTTTCAAGTTCTAAGCCCTGTTTTCTATTTTCCCTTCTATCTTGGAATAGGGTCACCCTATAAAAGATGAAATATCACATTCCTTAAAGACAATGAAGTGATGATGTCATATCAGCATGCATGGCTTTTATGCTGCTCTTGGGGGGTATTGCAAGGGGGGGAAATGTGGTATTGGAAATAAGGAATGAAAGCCAGGAAGTCTGAAAACCAAACTTTCAAAACCAAACCAAATAATCAACAACATAATCATAAGCACCAATGAGAAACAACCCCTCTACTCCCCACCAGAA
The DNA here is from genome assembly GCF_023065955.2 of Ursus arctos. Taxonomy (NCBI): domain Eukaryota; kingdom Metazoa; phylum Chordata; class Mammalia; order Carnivora; family Ursidae; genus Ursus; species Ursus arctos. Next base: position 33,312,089 of record NW_026623100.1, read on the forward strand.
AACCACAGTGAGACTGCCATCCACTACACTCCCACTAGATTGGCTAAAATTAAAAGGACTGATAATACCAAGTGTTTATAAGAATGGGAAGAAACTAGAATTCTCATGCATTTTTAATGGAAGTGTAAATTGGTACAACCACTTTGGAAAACTGTTTGATGGTGTGTACTAAATATAAAAATCCTAAGACCCAGAAATTTCACTCCTGGGTTTATATACTACCTAAGTGGTCATATACCAAAAGGCATGTGCAATGATGTTCATAGCAGCTTTATTCAAATAGCCTGAATTGGAAACATCCCAAAAGTCCATCAATAGTAAAACAAATAAATTGTAAGATATTCATTCCATAGGATATTACAAAGTAATAAGTCCCAGACACAAAAGAGTGTGTGCTATATGATTTCATTTGTATTTTGTTCAAAAATAGGCAAAACTAATCTGTGGTGATAGAAGTCATCCTAACGGTGGTGGAAATAATCACTGGGCAGAGCATGAAAAAGCCCTTCTGGGGTGTGCTGGAATTTTTCTTTATCTTACTATGGATGTAGGTACAAGGGTATATACATATGTAAAATTCATGCAGTTTGATAGTTAAGGTGTGCGTATCCCCCAAAAAGCAAAAGCAAGACAAAAAATAAAAGAAAGAAAAGGAAAAAACCTCCTGCTGACAGCTAGTGAGATCGGCTTCAAATGTGACTCATATAATGTCACTTCCCTACATCAAACCCTCCAGGGCTTCCCACTTCCTCCGACAATGAACTGCAAACTCTTCACTTGGCCTACAAAGGTCATGCATGTTCTGAGCCCAGCCTACCTGACATCTCTCACCACATCTGCCCCACTTTCTCTTGCTGATCCCTGTTCCAGCCACACCCATATTTTTCTCCTCTAAAACACCAAGCTCATTCTGACCTAGGTCCTTGGCACTTGCTCTTCACTCTGCAGGGAACACTCTTCTCCCAGATACCCCCAAGACCACCCCCAACTCATCACTCAGATCTCAGCTCAAGAGCTCTCCTCAGAGAGGCCTCTGCTGACTGCCCTAGCTAATGTATCAGCCTCTCCACACCACTGCCTCTCTCTAGCCTACCACCCTACTTATCCTCTTCAGTTTTATATGTAGCGCTGTCATTCTCTAAAATTACTTTGTTTACTTACTTGTTTATTTGCTGCGTCCTCCACTAAAATGCATCTCCTTGAGAGAAAGGACAGTGTCACTCCCTCAAAGTCACTACTGTTACTCCAAGGCCTAGGATGGAACCTGGCATCTAGTAGACGGTCAATGAATATCTGCTTAATGATGAATAAATAATAACTTGATAAATGAATAAATCATTGCCCTCAAAAGTTAATAGGCATGGTACAAGTAATAAGGAATAGCATGAAAGTCAAAAGAACACTGGATCAGGAGTCCAAAGACTGAGAAATCTGGAGTAGATGATCACCTGTTTTAACATCTTTGATATTCATCTATGTACATCTAGTTGGGAGATTGGACAGTCTAATATGAGAAGATAACAATCTAAAGTGGCAAAGGGCCAAAAGAGACCTCAAAAGAGAAAGCTATGAAGTCAGTTTGGTGTGGTCCAGGGGATCTTGCAAAGGCAGTGGGGTTTCCACTGGGCTGGAAGGCTGGATGGAAGCAATGAGAGTAGATGGGGAGGAACATAAGGTCCTAAATAATGGACTTGGGTCAACAAATATGCAGAGGTGAAAAAGCCCAAGGTATCACCAAGGGCCAGGAGCAGATGAATATCACTCAAGTGAAGGACTGTAATAGAAGATTAAATCCCCAAGAGTGTCCAAATAGTGACTCCTTCCTCATTTTTGAACATACCCAGATCTCAGAAGGAGGCTTAACAATTACCAGTGAACCAACCTTCTACCAAAGAGAAGCAGCTTGTACTATATAACGGATTAGATGAACCTCTCTTAAAATTGTGGCCTAAAAGATGATATGAATCAAATGTCAGAAATTTGTATTATCATCTCTGGCAGGATAGAAATTTAAAACATATCTGTCCTGTGGGAGAGAGGTTTGTACACAAAACAAACAACTTATGGAGATACATTCTTTTACTGATTTGCTTTAATACTTTGGCTGTATAGAGGTAATATTATTGCTTAATTTTGAGAGTTAAAAGGTTATTTTGGTATCTTCCTCTGCTATCATTAAGCCAGTCGTAAAGCTTTCAAAAAAATAGCAACAGCATACAATTAATTTTCAAACTATAAATGTTTCCAAATAAATGATTTGAAAAAGTAGGAATTGCTTGATTAGATTGAGTATGTTGTCCAGAAATTATGAAACGTGTGTGTGTGTGTGTGTGTGTGTGTGTACACAGAGTGTGACTGTGAATAACACTTGCCCACTGATTTGTAAGTAAAAAAGTATTTAGAAACCAGACAAGCTCAAACTACCAGAAATGGGATGCAAGCAGAGATGAAGAGGAAGTTCACTCATTTGAACACAATTTGGAGTTTGATCTGGGAAGAAGAAAGAAACAAGGCTTGATTCAATTGTAATTTTTTCAGAAACGATTCATTTCTTCTTACTGCACAGCTGGAAACACATGGACAGAGGTGAGGGTTTTACTGAGAAAAGCTCAGTTGGAAGTTAATTTGCCATTGAGCTCGTAAATTATGAATTTCAGACCTCTGGTCCTAAAGTTGGGGCCTACGATTTGCAAAGCTCACCTTTTGGTTACAGAACCAAAGGATTCTAGTGGGTTATTTGCTGTGGATTCTCTCCCTGACTCCATAAGGTTGGCAAAGTTGGGGCTGCTTTCCATAGGACCAATCTTATGAGTCACCCAGTTGGATTAACCTTTGGTGCTTTGGAGTCTGGTCCATATTTCAGAAAACTCTCAATGGGTAGAGCTATCACCATTTACAATATCTGTACATTCTGATAATGCTCAAGAAAGTTCCAACCATCACAGATTAGATGACTACCACAGACAGAAAAATCAGTAGTATATTTAAAGAAGAAGGCAAAGCAGGAAAAGGAAGAGGGGGATGAAAGATGTCTTTCATTTATGTGAAGTGGTAGAAAAACATCCAAAATTTCAAAATCTGCTTCTACCATTTGTCTCAGGCTGTGTATACATGGTTGGCAATGAAACCCTGCTATCCCTAATTTTTACTTAAAATGAATGCTACAGTGCATGTAATGCATGACATCAATTCCCCATTTTTAATCAATAGCTGCACAATGATGACAAATTGGTCTATCTGAAGGTTGCCATTTAGAGGTTTTGCACTACCATTCAATCATTCTAAGCTGACCAACTTCACTTGTAGCTACCTATTCAAAGCCAACTCTCTTTGGGGTTTATTTATTAATACACCATTGTAGTTTAGTTATCATTCCTTGAAAACCATATGGGAATCCCCACTTCCAGGTCTTTGCTCACACCACTCACCCTCCACACGGTGCTCTCTTTCCCTGTCAAAGCATACTCTTCTGAGTTTACATTTCTTGCCATATCCTCTGCCTCTGTTTCTAAACTCCTATATCACTTATTGGTATCATTTAGTTAATAGCTAACATAATTTTTTAATCGTCAGCTATCTTGCCCTTGATGACAAAGACTACGGTTTTATACTCTTTATATTCTTACTACTGGTGATATACCATTCATAATGGGTGTCCAACCTAATAATGGCAGCACTGAAAGCACAAAATTCTGGACTCAGATGAACCTGGATCAAATCCCAGCTCTCCTGCTTTCTAGATTCTTCCTTTCCTGGCCGCCACATCCACATCTGTCATCAAGTCCTGTCAGTACTACTTCCAAAATGTATACTTAATCTAGTTACTTCCTTTTTTCGTACTGCCGTTGTGTCTATTCCTACGACCACAAACTCTTGCCTCAAGCACTGAAATAGCCTTGGTACTGTCCTCTTGTTTACATTCCTGCTCCTTACTTTCCATTCTCCATCCTACAGCAAAATTACCTTTTGTTTAAGGTAAACCAGACCATCTTACTCCCTTGCTGAAATTCTTCAATGTTTTCCCGCTGTGCTTAGAACGAACTCCAAATCCCTGATCATGGCTTCAAGACCCTTCATGATCCGACCTCTGTCCCAGCACCATCTTTCACCTCTCTACCCCTCTCTCACTATATTGCAGCCACAGTGTCCCTGAGACAGTCAGTTTCTAACAATGGCTGAGTTCTTACCCATTTTCAGGGCCTTTGCTCAGAAGTTATCTCAATCTGGGATCCTCCTCCTGATTCTCAACTGGGCTGGCTTCTTCTCAGCTCTCAGGTTTCAGCTCAAATGTCCCCTTGTCACACACAACTTTCTTGGTCACTCTCAGTTTTTCCTGTACACTTTGTTATTCTCTATTATATCATCCTATTTGTTTCTTCTATGGAACTTACAATAATCTATAATTATCCTGTTTATTTGTGTACTTGTCTGTTAACTGCCAACTCTGTGAAATGGACAATCCGTGAAATCAGGGATCTTATCTGGTCTGTCCTCCATTGTATCTGTAACTACTAGAATAGCATGTAATGCATAATAGATGCTCAACAGACAATACTTGCAATACTTACTCAGTGGTAAATGTTAATTTATGAATGGAATTATGATACATACATTTCTATTTCCATTTCTCCCTTCCTGGCCTTTGTGTGATTTTTGTCATATGTTTTACTACTACATATGTTATAAACCTCATACTGTATTACTATTACTATTATTATTATTATTATTATTATTAAGACAGTCCCTTATCTTTTAAAGAGATTTAGCTAATAAGAAAGCAATCTGATATATTTAGCCATGCAATTAATGTTTCTGATGCTCTTCATTATGTTGTGTAGATCAATATCCCTATCTGGTATCATATTCTTTCTGCTAAAGGATTTTCTTTAACATTTCTTGTATTACAGTTCTGATGATACATTGTTCCAGCTTTTATATGTCTAAAACAGTATTTTGACTTCATTTTGAAATATATTTTCACTTGGTATGAATTCTAGGTTTTGTTACTTCCGAATTTTAAAGACATTGCTCCACTATCTTCTTGCTTGCATTATTTCTAATGAAAAGTATGCCATCAGCTTTATCTTTGTCCCTCTGTGTGTAATGTCTTTTTCAATGGCTCTTTTTAAGATTTTCTCTGTTACTAATTTTGAGCAATTTGATTACAATGTGTTTGGTGTGGTTTTCTTTATGTTCCTTATGATTAGAGTTTGTTGAGCTTCTTAGATCTGTGGATTTATAGTTTTCATCAAATTTGGAAACCTATTAGCCATTATTTCTTTAAACTCTTTATCTGTCATTATACTAACATTAATACAACATTATTGGCTATATTCCCTATGCTGTACTTTTCATTTCCATGACTTATTTTATAACTGGAAGTTTGTACCTCTTAATCCCCTTATTCTATTTCACCCATCCCCTCACCACCTCCCCTCTGGCAACCACCAATTTGTTCTCTGTATTTAAGAGTCTGTTTGTTTCTGTTTGCTCATTTGTTGGTTGGTTGGTTGGTTCATTTGTTTTATTTTTTTTAAGATTTATTTATTTATCTTAGAGAGAGAGAGAGAGTGGGGTGGGGGGATGGACAGAGGGAGAGGGAGAAAGAGAATCGCAAGCAGACTTCCCACCGAGTGCAGAGCCTGGCCAGGACTCAATCCCATGACCCTGAGATCATGACCTAAGCCAAAATCAAGAAGTCAGACACTTAACCAACTGAGCCACCCGGGAGCCCCTCATTTGTTTTATTTTTATATTCCACATATAATTGAAATCATGTGTATTTATCTTTCTCTGTCTGACTTATTGTACTTAGCATAATGCCCTCTAGGTCTATTCATTGCCACAAGTGGCAAGATCTCATTCTCTGTGGTGGCTGAGTAATATTCAGTTTCATATATATACATACCACTTCTTCTTTACCCATTCATCTATCAATGGACATGGGTTGCTTCTATACCTTGACTATTATAAATAATGTTGCAATAAATATAGGGGGGCTTATATCTTTTCAAATTAGTGTTTTCTTTGGTTAAATGTCCAGTAGCAGAATTACTGAATCATATGGTATTTCTTTAATGTTTCTGAGGAAACCCCATGCTGTTTTCACAGTAACTGTACCAATTTGCATTCCCACCAGGACATGAAGTTTCCTTTTTCTCTCATCCTCGTCAACACTTGTTGTTTCTTTTCTTTTGATACTAGTCAATCTGACTGGTGTGAGGTGATATCTCATTGTGGTTTTGATACGTGTTTCCCTGATGATTAATGATGCCAAGCGTCTTCTCATGCATCTGCTGGTCATCAGTATGTCTGTCCTCTTTGGAAAAATGTCTGTTCAGATCCTCCGACCACTTTTTAATTAGATTATTTGTTTCCTTCAAATATTCTTCAGAATATTTCTTCAAATATTTTTATGACCCATCTCACTCCCCTTTTGAGAACTCTAATAACATGTATATTAGGCTGATCAAAATTTTTTCACAGTTCACTGATGCTCTTTTCATTTTTTCTTGAGTTTTATTTCTCTGTGTTTTTCTTTTGGGGTAGTTTCTATTGCTATGCTTTCAAGTAAACCAGTCTTCTCCTCTGCAGTGACTAATCTGCTGTTAATCCCACCAGATACCCTTTTCATCTCAGACATTATAGTTTTCACCTTTAAAAATTTGATTTGGGTCTTTTTTACATTTCCCATGTCTCTACTTAAATTGGTCCATCTTTCCTCTAGCTTCTTGAACATACAGAATAAAGTTATAATAACTGTTTTTAGTGTCCTTGTCTGAGAATTCTAAAATCATGTCAGTTCTAGGTTAATTTTGATTAATTGGCTTTCAACTCAAATGGGTCATATATTCCTGTTTCTTAGTATGCCTAGTAATCTTTTATTGGAATCAAGCATTGTAAAATTTTATTTTGTTGCAGGCTGGATGTTTTTTGATTCCTATAAATATTTTTGAACTTTGTTCTGAGATACTAAGTTATTCGGAAACTCTGGTCCATGCTTGGCTTGCTTTTCATCTTTACTAGATAGCCTTAAGTCTAGAGCTATTTATTCCCATTACTAAAGCAAAACCCAATGCCCACTAAATTGTGAAGTTTTCCAATCTGACTGGTGCAAACAGGCACAATTTCCTGCCTTGTATGAATGTTAGCTTCTGTTTTCTCTAATCCTTCTGAATGACTCTTTCCTCCTCCTGGGTAGTTGCTTCACACACCTGTGCTGATCGGTACTCAGCTGAATATTCAAAGAAGATCTTCTACAGATTTCCAGAGTTTTCTTTCTATGTAGCATTTCACTCTTTGGCACTCTGTTCTGTGACCTCTAGCTGCCACGGTCTCCCTAGATTCTAAGATTCAACTCTTCATTCAGGATATCTCCCCTCTCTGCGCCATAACCTATAAACTTTCTCAAGGCGATAAGCTGTGGCAATTGTGGGGCTCAATTCGTTTGTTCTCATTTCTCAGGGATCTCTGTCCTTGAATGCCTGATACCCAATGCATTGAAAACTGTTATTTCATATATATATTTTTGATTTAATTGTTTCAAGGGGAGGGCATATCTGGTGCATGTTACTCCATCTTGGCTGGAAGCTGAAGTCCCATGGTGCATATGAATATTGCCTAATCCTCTTTCTCTTAAAGCTACTATCTGGGGAACAGCTCTAATGGATAATAAAATGGTAACAAGAAGGAAAACATTTAAAAAAAAATCAGAGAAGGAAGAATGTACACTGAAGACCCACACCCTAGTTATGCTGCAGCTGGATATTTGAGAGAGGAGAAAGGAATCACCTTTATTGATTACGACATTATTTGAAGTGTATGGAATAAGCTATGCTACATGAAGATGTTTTCTATTTTGATGGGTACGAAAAAAAAAAAAAAACCAAGGTAGAGTTAGTAAGGTGAAAATAAAACCAGTCCTCCAACCCACCCCCTTCCACGCACACACAGCCTCTTATCTCATTAAGTGATGTGACCCTCCTCACAAAGGAGGGTCATCAGCAAACACAATGGTTTGTGAACACATCACAGGATGTGCTCATTATACCACAAAGATAGAGTAGGGACCAAGCAATCACAGAGCAACATGGAAAATTGTTTTATAAGCCGACTTTTACAAATTGATTTCAAAGCTGGGGAGCAATTACCATTAAGCAAAATAATTTGCTGCCCTGAAGAGGGTAGGGCAAGGCAGTAGGTCCAAAGATAACCTAAGCCATCATTAGAGAAATCCAGTTATTTAGTCAATTTTACTTATTTACAGGACTAAAGATTAATGAGTTCAGATACTCACTCAGACAGTAATTAGGTTTCAAAAACATACTATAACACAATCAATCATGGCTCTTGAACATAATGGCATTAGGGCAGAGCCCTCTTTCAGCTCTAGTTATTAGCAAGTGATTGGTGAACACTGGGCTTAAGCTGAGAGGCTACCCCAGGGCCCTGAAATAAAATAAAAGAAGACCCTTAAATAAGAAGAAAGTATATCTTTGATCCTTTATCCTTTGCTTGAATGTTCCGAAATATTGTGCTCAGGATGTAGGGTTTTGTAACAGAACATCAAGGATTGGTGGCATTTCAAAATATAGTTGGTGTTTCACTTTAAATATATCTTTACTTGATAATCTAGCTATTTATAGTCCTTTGTATCTAATCTTTGGGGAGTATTATCACTTATTTTTTAAATTTTTAAAAAATTACTTTTTTATGACTTTATGAATAAAGATAACTCAAGAATTTTATAGATATATTGGAACCTCATGGCACAAAAGAAAAAGCCAGAAAATAAAGACAAAGAGCTTTTTGGTGAGGGACATGTTTCCGCTGTCTCGTTTTACTTAGCAAAGAACACTCTCTCTTATTATAACACAGAAAAATTAGAAACAGGTAGAAGTCTTACATTCACCGAATCTAGCTTGGAGAAGAGACAGGAGATAAAGGAAAAAGCAATAATCATTTGGAATAATTTTAGATTTACAGAAAAACTGCAAAGATATTAGAGAGTTCCTATACACCCTTCGCCCCCTTTCCTCTAATGTTAACATCTTACATCACCATAATACACTGGCCAAAACTAAGAAGTCAACATTTGTACATTACTATTAACTAAACTCTACACTTCATTTGGATTTCACCAGTGTTTCCACTAATGTCATTTTTCTGTTCCAGGAGCCAATCCAGTATACCATTTTTCATTTAGCCATGCCTCCTTAGTCCCTTCTGATCTGTGACAGCCATTCAGTCTCCTTGTTTGCCATGACCTTCACAGCTTGGAGGAATACTGGCTAGGTATTTTACAGAACATTCCTCAGCTTGTCTGATGTTTTCTCATGACTAGACCAGAGTTATGGACTTTTAGAAAGAATAGTATAGAGGTGAAGTACCCTTCTCATTACATCATGTAAGAGGCTATAAGGATATCAACCTAATTTATCACCGGTGAGTCTCACCTTGATCATTTGGTTCAAGTGGTGTCTGCCAGGTTTCTCCACTCTAAAGTTACTATTTTTCCCTTCCCAAGCTCTATCCTTTGGAAGTGAGTCACTACATTCAACTCCCACTTGAGAGGGAGGAGGGAATTAACCTCTATCTCCTGGAGAGGGGGTATCTACTTACATTATTTGGATTGCTTCTTCAAGGAAGATTTGCCCATTCTCCCCCATTTATTTATTTGTTCAATCATGTCCCTCACCTATTTTTAGTAAACATTTCTTCCTAACTGCCTCCCTTTATATATTGAAGTTTACATCAAAGTATAGCAGGCACAAAAGTTCATGTTGTATTGCAAAGACTCACAAGACCTTCTTGGAGGACACATGTTTGTCCTTCATGAAGCCACTATGCAGCACTGAATTTGTAGTTTTACCCTTCACATTTTTTCTTTGATTTTTTTTTAATGTAAAGCTTATTTCTCTGTGGTTGTTTATGTAGATTCCATGCATTTCCTTTTAGAGTGTTAGGACTTTCTCTGATGTAGTTAATTTTTTCCTACTGAATATGCAAACTATGGAATTAATCTAAGACTGTGTAAACTTAGGCTGTGTCTCCACAGTTCCTAAGAACAGTTGAAAAATAAAAATATAATATTAGTATCATTCAATCCAGCAGTTGTTTGGTTTCCATAACAGCAAACAAAGGCTTTGACTGACTTTCTCTAAACTAATCATGTTTCTCTCTGCTTCTATTTGGACCTACAAATCCTTTTACCATGTGAAGGCCCTTGGAAAAAAATGAAGAATTGACATGTTTTCCCCTACATAGCCTCCTCCCTGCCTAACCCTTTCCCAAGGGAAGAAACTCCTTTAAACCTTTAAATTTAGTCCTGAGATAGACAACCTCAGAAGAGCATAGGAATTTGCATTTTATGTTTGTGGTTTATCTGAGGCTCAATCAACTGGCTTCCTGAATGAGCCATACCAAATTCCTTGTGTCCTATGCCAGGCTCCATGTGAGTCACAAGTCCAGCACTGGTTTCTCACCAGCTTTTCCAGGGGAAAGCAACATGAGACCCATGGTACCTCCTTCATTTCAGCTCTAAGAAACAGTTTTGTCAACAAGGCATTGATTTCAAGTAAGGGTAAAGGCAACCCCTTAGTATGTCACCCTCCCTGAATATTGCCAATGTTAACATGTGCTGTAAGCCAGGCTTTCCCTCATTCTGTCAACAATAAGAGGTATGCAGGAGCTCAAGGAGGAGCAGAGAAGGCTGCCACCCCTGCAGGATGCCATCAAGTCCCTGGCATGGAACCAGACCTGCTGAGCATAAAGAAGACACAGACCCCTTTATCCTTATCCCTGTGCACTGATGTTCACCCTGTCAAGAACTCCTTGCCTCTTTCTTTCCCAATCTCATTCATCTTCCCAGGCCAAAAACACTTGATCTCTTTTCAAAGCTTTCCATAGCTCATGGCTTTCCACTCTGCAAAAGTTTTGAGTGTCTAAACATATATACTTTTTATTATATACTATCTTGTATTTGCTCTTTCAGATGTGTTCCTTTTCATGCCAGGCTTGAGGTTTGAGGTCTAAAAACAGTATCTTCCATATTTTATCAGTCCTTTCTGCTAGAGTGTAAACACAATGAATACACTGAAGACTTGTTTACTGCTGTATTGGTTGTGCTTACCAGGAGACCTAGAAGATGTCGACTCAAAAAATATTTGTTGCACAGGAAAGAAAAATGAAAGTCTCCTCACAGCACGTAGTGCATCATCTGGATCCTACAGTCTTGCTGACTACCTGATTAACTCATGCCTGTTCTCAAGCAGCTTAAGATCTAAAGTAGCCATGAGATAACTATATCTAGTATATTTCCAGTAACTGAAATGTCATATATTAAAAGCTCCCCCCCCCCATTTCCCTCAACTGCTTTCTTATCTTGTTCTCTGAGCAACTCTATGATGCAGGTTCAGTGACTGATCTCTTAGCATTCTACTCGGGGAGAATATGATTGAGCTACAGTATTTCTGATCCACTGGCACTGACAACACTAAGCATTAGCAATGAAAGGGCTAGTTGAATATGGAAAGTTAATTTCTGTACCCATTCTTGTTTATCTAGAAATGTGAAATCATAACAACAACAAAATCAGAAGTTTTCCCAAAGTACATTTTTGGTTTCCTAAAATTGAAACACAGGAATTTTCTCTACATAAATTTTATGTCTCCTACTCTGAAACTTGACCTTTTTATCTTCAGCAAATTTGGGTTGAGCATATTTTGTTGTAGGCATAGTCTTTTTTTGCTGTTGGAGCCTTGTTCAGACCTTCTCATCTCCAGATGAACCAAGCATGGCCATTTCGTGAGCACTCAAAATTCTTCAAATATTTAGATATATTTATGCTTCTAACCTGACAAAATGACTTTAAACCATAATGGAACTACAAAGATATATATTATACATTGCTACAAATATGTATTTTGTTTCTTTTCAAAATTTGTTTTTCCTCAATTAAAAAATTATTACTACAAAGGATTTACAATTTTGCCAGATTTTTTTTAATTTAACAATTCTATACATTACTCAGTGCTCCCCTCAATAAGTGTTCTTAATCCCTTTATCTATTTCACCCATCCTCCCACCCACCTGGAAATTTTTCCAGATTTTTAACAATTTCTCACCCAATCTTCCCATGCAAGTAGAATTTCTGTGGATAAGGAAGGGGGGGAAGCCTTTTAAATAGTTCATGTAACATTTGATCTGGTCAAAAGACTATATTCAAGTTAGAGTCTCAAAGGCAATCTAGTGACAGTTAATCTGTTAGGGTTTTGTCATGTATGTTTGCACACATACATTTATAAGATTAAATACCCATAAATGCTTCACTGCATGTCCTTATTTGAGACTGTGGTTAATCACTTGACTTTCTCATTTCTACTATCTCACTTCTCTTCAGCTTTCCTCATTATTCCCCTTATCTCTCTTGTTCCTTTATCCCCCAACCTAACCCCAGTCCTAGATTCCATGAACCTAGGACTCATACCTTTAAATTGGTCTTACTTCATGACTTCATGATTAGATAACATGGCTTCCCTAAATCTCCAATGTAGATACATGTGTACTGCATGGACAGGATCTCCTAGCTCTATCCCTTCACCACAACCTTATCTGAACAGCCAGCTGAACCTAAAGAGATAATGGATAATAGTGGTCAGATCATCAGGACCAACCTCCTTCAGTACCAGAGTCAAGAGGACCAGCCAACAAGCATGCCAGAGTCAGAGGTACAGGTCCCTGAAAGGGAGACAAAGACTCTATCTACTGCAAGCCTTCCTTATGTCTCAGTTGTGCCTAGAGATTCCCCAATCCAAAATTTCTCCCTGCTTCCATATCCATGGCCAATAAACTCAGATTCCTGGATTAGACATTTTTTCCCTTTTTGGAAGAAAATCAACCCCTCCCACCACCCCACAATAGTGGATACAGTGTCTGTTCACAAAGGCAAGTTAGTTGGATGAGGCTCATGGTGTTCAGATTCATCTCTCCTGAGGCCAGAAAGTCTCTCCAGACACAGCACTGACCATCGCGCTGAAGCTTACGGCCAGTCCTTCATGTTCAGAGTTTCTCACATGCTGTCCCCTCCTCTCTGCCAATCTGTTTAGTGACAACTAACCCTGAGGGGGTAGAAGAGAGTAGGAAGTGAGAGGGGGGCCAAGGCAGAGTTTTCATTTTCAAGGCATAAAAGATGAACTTCAGGCCACCAAATCCAAATCCACAACCAAGTCAAGGCTCTGGACTGGTTTGAGCCATTACTCAATGTTCTACACTTTAATATTTTAAGAAAAGTTTATTATGACAAGTCAATGACAGCACTTTTAGTAGGTCAATAAATCATGGACATATCATATCACAGAGATGACAGCTATGTAAAGCATCACAGGAAACCTGATATTATTTCAACAAAATAGCAACTAGAGCCTCTTGGCACTTACTATAATTTTAAGTCAAGGTTTAAAAATATATTATTATTAATATTACTGAATGGGAAATTTTCTTGGATGGGGTACTAAGAAATGAAACAATTCACTGCAAACTTTAGTGTGCAAAGGAATAAAGCATTAAGCAGGGTTGCAAATCCTGCTCTTATATTGGTGTTCTGGTTATATTTTACGATTTGCTAATATCAGGGTGGAGGAGGGGAAAAAACCCAAACCAACTGAAATATAGGATAGAAAGATTGTCTAGAGCTTCCTTTCATGGCCTCTTTCCAAGCATATGGAAAGAGAAGAGATGTTAATTTTTTAATATGGTTGGGGCATGACAGAATAGAGACTGGAGGCTGACCCAAACCTGTTTTGAGACTTTCATAGTGCAAACTTCGAAGCAGCTGTCAGAGCTGGGGGTGACAGATGTTAGCAGTGAAGGGTGCAAAGGCAACAACTTACCCCTCCTTCCAAACTGTGAAAATTATCCTGTGCCAACATTTTTCTATTCTTTGAGAGGAGAGGGCAGTGGAATAGCAGGATTAAGAAAGAATAATAAACCCTGATATTTGGATAGTACTTTCCAGTTTACAAAATGCTTTCATGTATTTTATTTCATTTGACCCTCAAATCAACTTCCTACAGTAAGCAGTTTAGGCTCTGCTGTAATTTTTTTCAGCAGAAGACAAAGGGAGGGTAAGTGACTTTCCCAAAGCTACATGGCTGCCCATGGTGGAAAAGGACAATAACCCAGTCTCCCCACTGTCAATTTGCTGCTTTTTCCATTATGCATGTTTATCCTGCTTTTCATCTGGTTTGGGTTTCTCTCCCTCCCTGATGCTGATATTATAAAATTATAAATCATAATCAGCATCAATATGAGAAGCCACATTTGCAACCCCTTCCCCCACTTAATACTTTATTCGCTCCCATACTGAACTCTTCCTTCTCATACAAAACTACACATGTTTCATTTTTTGGTATCCCATCCAAGACTATTTTAGGCTCATGTCACTATTTCTTTTAACTTCTTTTAACCTGGAAACACTGGAATTCAGCAGTTCAGTGGTCAGTCACGATACCTCGGTGACATCAATCCTTGGAGAGAGAGCGCCCGTTATATTCCTTTTTCCCAGTCCTGGCCTCAGGTCTGGCTCTCTTGCTCTGGTTTCAGACAACAGAGGACAGTATTTCATAGCACAGAGGGCATGGTGTTCAGAACAACATCTTGGCAAAGGTAAACAACATCTTGCCTGTCCCTCGGCTCCAGAGAGATACTAATAAAGTGTTCAGGGAGAGGCCTATCATCCAAGTTACTCTAATGTTTATCAAATTAAGGTAGGTCCTTGGATGCCACAACTTGTGAGCAGAGATGAAGAAGGAAATATAACTGAACTAGGTTTACCATGTCAATACACAGATAAAAATCCCCAACAATCAAAGTAAAGTGAGTCAAGCTGCAATTCCTTCAATTTATTCACTCCCCCCTCCCAGGCTGCTTTGTGTAACTTCTTTTTCCCTCCACAACTGCTCTAGAAAATCATTTCATATAATAATATAAATCTATGTAAACACACATCACCCTGGAGGTCCTGGCAGTTAAAGCCCAGCATTCTGTTCTCAGGCCGGCTAGAATGTGCCTCCTAAAAACAGCAAGAGTATCCTTTGCTTGATTTCCTTTTGTGGGCCAGGCTTGGGAACAACCTGAAATGAATTCAGCATATAACTGTCAACAGCCCTGCGGGCCAAACCTATGTCTGCACAGAAATAACCCAAACTGGCAGAGAGGTGGGGAGTGCAGCACTGTGATTTCATCACAGCACGATCCTCCCAGGATATCTATAAAGAGACAGCTCTAGTTAAGAAAGGAAGAACCCAAAGAGAAAGAGGTGGCAGTAAGAAGGGACAGGACACCAACAGGCACAAGTGGTTTAAAAATAAACAAATCTACGCAGCCAGTCTGAGTCCAGCACTGAAGCCACCACGGGACTGGGTGCAGGACACACAAATTCTGGTGCTGGCACCATCCCTTGAGCACTGTGTCAGCTGCATGATTCATGCCACTTGTCTGGTTTTTGTTTGTTTTTTTGTTTGTTTGTTTTGATTTGGTTTTATTGTTTTTTGGTTTGGTTTGTTTTTTAGCAGATCTATGAAATGAAAATGACATCTACTTCATAGGGCAACTGATTTCATACAATGGGAGGGCAGGACAAGCACAGTAGGTATAAGAAAACACTTTGAGGCCACCACAGGAGATTTTGCTTCTACACCTTACTAGCTGTGGGACTTTGGTTAACTTCCATAAGCTCTCTCAAACTCAGAGTTCCCAAAAGGGGGTGATAATATCATCTTCATGGGAACAGGGAGCAGAGTAAAAAGATAATGGATGTAAAAGTACTTAACATAATGCCTAGTTTATAATAAATATTCAATAAATGGTTAGACAACCACACACATACATATATTTTATATTTGGTCTGAGACTCCCAGATAAAATTGAATATGGAACAGCTTGGAATAATATAAAATATTGCATTATTTTATAATTTTCTATAAATATAAATGCATGCCGTTCTTATTATTAATATTTGCCTTTCGAAAGTCCAACCACCTTTTATGTGACTTAGTCTTTGGATGTCCAATAGTTTTGATTATTATTTTATCAGAGCCTACAGCATATTTAATTATTGGTCCCAATCTCCTACAGTAATATTAAACCTCCATACCCTCAATATGGCCTCCTGGGTAGACAAAATTCTCTTTCCCACACCTTGTCTTAGGGTTTGGTTTGATCATGTGGCTTACTTCAGCTTACTGGAGTTTGCTAGAACAAATGGAAATGGCTTGCCTGGGCAGTTTGCCCTCTTATGTGTGGCCATAAAAACAACTTCCTGGAGCTGCAGGTCCCAGAATGATAAGAGACATGTGAAGCAGACTTGGAACCAGCTACAGATTAAGCCAAGCCCAGCTAAGGCTGGACCAGCCAACCAACACACATGTAAGCGAGAAATAAATGTTTATTTTTGTATGCCACAAGGTTTGGGGCTGGTTTTTATGGTCCATTACTATGGCAATAACTGAATGACAAAAACAAAACAGCTCATTTCTAGAGGTAAGAAGGGGAACCGCTGGTTCTTCCAGATGTATCTGCCCTACACAGAACTTTTGTGCTGAGTGACAGGAACAGAAGCCACTAGAGGGACAGGGTTCTCTGACCCCCTCACAGCTGACGGGAGCGAGGAAGCCAGGGATATTTTCTGATGATTCTCCCACACCTCTGGACTGATTTCCACCAGTCTGCTTTGCAGATTTTGTCTCCACCTTAGTCAAGAAGCGTAATATTATAGAATCTGAAGAATCAGGGACCCTGAAAAGCAAACTGAGCCTTCTTAAAAGTAGCTGAAACCCAGCAATAAGAAAGACTAAGAAAATGCAAAGGCAAAATTGTGAGGGTGACAGAATCTGTTTTCAGATCCTTCTGCAACTAAAGCTCCCCTTTCTACGTTTTCCATTACCACTCTCTAGATCTCTCTCCCAGGCTTCAAGAAACCAGGATGTCTCTCCACCACATAGCCACATACAAAATATGCCCAGGCATGAATCCTGTGTCAGTCGTTTAAACCTTGGTCTAAATTTAAATCTTTATTACTCCTCCTAGAGCTATTTTCATACCAACCCTCTATTTATTTGTGGAATAAAACATTTTCCCTGTTAAAAAAAAAATCAGGAACTACAATAAGCATGGTAAAGTTGTTTAGTGATTTTCTCAAGATAGGAAAGAGAAAATTTCCCCAAATTCTTGACAGTGTACTACACATAGACACCTTTGAAAAGATGGTCCAGGAATGAGAATAATAACAGCATTGTAATTCCAGGTATGCTTTAAAGGATAATAAATTATTTGGCATCATATTTCAAAAGTGATCATTTTGAAGCCATGTAACTGAAATATAGAAAAAAATGTAAGTGATGGCCATTAAAAAAATTTAAAAGTCCCCAGCTTCTAGAACACTCTGTTAGATGTTAAGACAGGTGAAAGCTATCATCTTAGGCATTATATACTGGAAATTCCAGAAAACTTGAGAGAGAGCTTTCAAAGGACTGGTAACTAGAAATCTACCAGGCAAGGCTTTGAAATCTAACAGCATAAATGTAAATCTACTTAACTAGAAGTATTAGCCAATTCCTTCTCTTTACTTGTATTGCTTTCTAGGGCCATGTCATCCCATTCTCACCGCTTCACTGGGAGGCAGAGAGAGAATGAAAACATTGCCCTCAAGATATATAAATTGAAACAGAGAGCTCAAGGGTTAAGTCATTTACTCCAGGGTGACAGATGAGTGGAGTCTAAAGAAAAACCCAAGCCTGCCAATTCCCCTCCCCAAGCAATGGATGTTCCAACCATGACACTGGAAATATAAAATTCAGGAAATCTCTTAACACGCAACAGTAATAAAGTCAAGATTTAATAAATAGGTATGGACCATAGCTTTGGAAAGTTACTTCTATCAAACTGTATGGACATGGACTGGGTCAGAGTGATTATATGACCAGTTTTGTTCCTTTCCTCAGAAAGGTGCTGGAATAAGGAATCAACTGATCAATCAATCAATCACAGAGGTTATCTCTGTAACATACATCCTACCAAAATACACTTAGTGCCTATTTTTTTATTTCAAAGCAGTCCTATAACATCTCTGGAGAAGGATCAGATCCTATGTAAGCCCATGTGACACCCACAACTGCTTACAATGCCCTGGCTCTGCACATGAGTGGCTGGGTTTGAGGAAATGCCAAGTATTGCCATTGTAAGCAGTGTAGAAAGAAGTCCTACCTACGTTCACACAAAACCCCAGAAATAGAAGTAACTTAAACAGAATGAACTTTTTTGTTTTAATGAGAGCTTTTATTCATAAGTTAGAGTGAGAAAGATCTTAAAGCCTATATTTGTATTTAAATTCTTCAAGCCCATCCATTGAGGAAAACAAACTAGGTCGACAACTCAAAATTGCCTTCCTTGAAAAAGCAGCACAGACAGAGGTGAGAGTAGAAGAAGAAGAGAAAAGCTGTGATACTCTCTAATATTATTGAAAAATCAAGTCTCTGTGAGTGGAAGAAACATTCTAGAAGTTGAAAGTGGATTTTTATGAAAATATGCGCTCCCTAGGGATTTTAACATCTTAGACTTCCCAAGCTGTGCTGGGGAAGTGAAAACTTGTGAGGAGCAAAACATTGGGGAATTTTTATTTGCAGTCATAAGTTATCCCATATGGCTGAAGAGTGATTTCTTTTACAATGGATAGGAACTTGAATTAACTTGGCCATTTATTGCAAAAAAGAAAGAAGGGAGAGATGGGTGGGCTGGATTTCTGTGTCATACTGGGCCTGTGAAGAGGCAGCAGCAAATCATCTCAAGTCAGAATAGTCTTAGGTAGCTGAAAAATCATGGCAAGAGTGACAGTGGATAAAGTAATAGGATGGAAAGGAGAAGAAAAAAAATGGATAATTAAGATAAGTGATTATCAGCCAATAGGAAATGCATGGTAATAAATACCAAGGCAAGGGAGAGGGAGATGAGGGGAGAGAGCCAGTGTTGGGAAGATCGTTCAAAGGCAAAGAAGGGGCATTTGGGTAAGTATATCAGGTAAAGAAGGCCCTAACTACTAGAGAATAAAATCAAGATAGTGTAAAAAATTGGTAGGGCAAGCAAAGGTGCAGAATGAGCACAAGATAAATTACATACGAGGTTGAAATAAATAAGGGATGTTTAAGTACACAAGGAACAAGAGGTCACAGAAATGGCAAGAGAGATTTACTGCCAGAAGAGGCCAAAAAAAAAAAAAATTAACTGAATTCTGTGCCTGAGTGTTCACAGAGGATGGGGCAGATGCCAGAAACAAGCATAAATTTCCAGAAGGAGGAAGGCGAAATGTTTAAGGAAATCAAGATCAATAGTAGAACAAGCCATCGAGAAATTAGAATGTTCCCAAGCCTCAGAAAACTCCAGAGGCAGAAATGCATCCAGCCCAGAGCCTGAGGGGAAATGGTAAAGGGATCCTGGGAGTCTTCTCACAGGGCTTTTGCAAAACTAGGAAAGGAAAGGCAGGTGCAGTCCAGCAGAGGTGGCATGATATCAATTTGGGATGATGCATGATCCACTCTTGGGTTACCATGTGATGAGGCCTAAATGCAGATAAGGGGTGACACCCAACCCTTTCTTCATGACTGGCATTTTCCCTTTGAAAAGAGGTTGTCAGTAAGGGCTCTGTGTCAGTAATAAAATGGCTGGTATTTGGATACTCTCAAAGGCCAGTTGTTCTCACCCTGGCCTTTAGCTATGGCACCAACACACTGTCAACTAAGTGATCACTGTGCCTTTTGACTCTTGAGCCCTTGGAAGTCTTCTCTGACGTGCTTCCAAGGAAGGAATATATCAAGATGAGCAAGAGGAAAAATCAGGAAGTCTCTGGGGAGTCTGACTCATAGGAGAGATGTTTATTAACTCATTTCCCATTCATGTCACATTGTCTATTCTGATTCTCCTCCTGTGTCACTTTTTAATTTATTTAACTTCACCTTATCGTAAACATCTTTGCAGGCTGCCTTAAATGCTGTTTGAAGACAACTGAGAAAATAAGACGAGAAGAGAACAGAGGAGAGAGGCAAAGAGTGGGAGGAAAAGAACAAGGGAGAAGTTGTGAGTTCATTTCTCAGGGGAGGTAAGGGGGCAAAGGGAAAAAGCAAGTGCATCAGTCTGAACGGGGAAGAAAAAGGGGATGGAAACAAGAAAAAGATCTAAGATTTGAGAAATCATGTAATAAAGTGAAACTGACAGAGAGAAAGGTAAACTAAACACTAAGAAATGAAGAAAGGATTTGCAGTAGAAAGTTAAGTAGGAAGAACCCAGGGGAAGGAAAAAAGAGCAACACGATGGAAAGAAGGCTTATGAGGCTTGAGAATGGACATTGGAAAGGGTAAAACCAGAGAGAAAGAGGCAAATCATTAGCAGATTTACACTTGGCTTTGAAGATAGCACTAGGAGACAAGTAACAAAGCTAGTGAGAGAAAAGAGGAGCTACATCATGAAACCAAAATAGCCAGCAAGGAGGAAGAGGGAAATTTAGGGATCATCAAAAGAACTTTGCTTCCCTGGAGATGTGTGTCTTACAGTGAACTTCAGCGACAGCATTGAGTCTGTAAATATCAAAAACAGCTCTTTGAGGACACACACACACAGAGATACACACACCATCCACCCCCCCCCATATACGCATATACACCGTACCATAAATACATGCATGCACACCCTACACAACACATATACACCATACACATTTCTACCAAAATAAACCAATTTAGGTTTCTTCAGAAAAAAAGATGGGTAATCTATGAAATTTGCTAGTGGGAGACACAAGCTATTCTAATATTCTAGTTATGCAACACCATAAAATTCAACATCTTAAAACTATAAATTTTACACAGAAGTGACTATAATTCCATATAAGGATAAATGATACTAGCTTTAAAAATGTTTTATTTCTTACTTGATCAAACATTCTTAGCTTAGCCTAACCAGCTCATCCATAAGGAAAATAGTCCATAAAACCTAAGAAGTCAATGATTTGATCTTACAAAATTTCAGTGTTGAAAGTGAGAAACGGTGTGGTCACTTAGGTCATCTACCCATGAAGATATGCCCAATCCATAAAATATGTCAGCATGGTATGCATATCTTTCATATCAATTTAGTCAAATAATAGCCAAAGAGTTGTGTTGTTTCATCTTCCACATGCGGTTCTGTTCATTGCACACTTCTTAGTCAGAAATGTCTGTACCTACTCCTTTTATTTCTAATCTTCAATGTGAAGTAAAGATGAGGTTTTCACTTCTGTTGTGTAGCTAGGCAAATGGAGTCCATGAAGAAGGAACTATGTGAAACTAGTGTCAACTAAATTAGAACAAGAAAAAGAATTGCCCCATAACCTAATGAAAAAGGAAACCACTTAATTCAGTTTGTGAAAATAAATTGAGTCTGAAAATAACATTCCTAAGATGCCTCCCCTCCCCTCTACTTTTATCCATGCCCCAGCCCACACAAGAACACAGGGTATTGGGTAAAGATGGGTGACCCATGGCAACATGCAGCCATAGATGCTTATTTGCTTTTGGACAATAGAATTTTTAAATGTTTGATTGCCTAGCCAGTGTTCCAAATCTCCCAGTGAAGATGATCTACTCTTTTGGAAAAATCAGAACTTTTGACAATATCCCCTCCAGTCAACTATCATCAATTGCTGAGTAGGGCTGCTCATTTGAGACTCGACATGGCTCTCCAGTTCATCCCAGTCCCCACCTGGGCACATACCCATTTTGGTAGGCTGCTTGACCCCTATAGATACTTGAATTTTTAAGCCTATGCTGAAAAAACCATAAGGACCCCCAAACACACTGCACAGTCTTTCAATATGAGGGTCAGTATTATGATTTGCTTCTCTGAGAAGGTAGAGAGCAGATGACAAGTCAAAACTACCCAATCATCCTTGGTGTTCCATATACAGTTAATCCTTGAACAACACAGGGGTTAGGAGCACTGCCCACACCCCCAGTCAAAAGTCCATTTGTAACTTTGACTCCCCAAAAACTTAACTATTAATAGCTTACTATTCACCAGAAGCCTTCCCAATAACACAGTCAATTAACACATATTTGAATGTTATATGTATTATATGCCATATTCTTAAGTAAGCTAGAGGAAAGAAAATAGTAAGAAAATCATAAAGATGAGAAAATACATTTACAGTACTGTACTGTGTTTATAGAAAAGAAAAATCTACGTATAACCCAAGTTAAAACCCATGTTGTTCAAGGGTCAACTGTATATTTACAAATAATAGCTACAAAACCAGATGACAAGGCCTAATTGGCCCCTGCCTCACTTTAAATTACAAAATAAAGTAGACTTCTGGTTTTTGACATTCTTTGACAAATGAGATTAAGAATTACATTATCCTTTTTTTTCTAACTTAGCTACTTAGCTCTTATTTTATTATTTTTCTTCATTATAATATCTTAAACCTGATATTGATAATCTTCTTAATATTTATAAGTATTTATAAATATATTATGAAACATTTATTTTCCAATGTTTTCTTTCAAATGCTCACTATATATTTTACTATGACTTTACTAAAGATTATATAAATAAACTAATTTGTTATAATATTGGCATTCTTCAACATTTACCTTGAAAAATAACACTCAGTCTTTTGCATATAATGACCTGAAATTTCTAGAAGTAATTTGATGATTTATCTTAAATATTATCTACTAGAAGGATGATAATCAACACTGAAACTCCTTACTTCATTATGAGGTCTCATTCTGTACCCAAGGGGAAAACAACAGATGAAGTGTCTGGGCCCTGACCCATGGTAACCTGACTGCCAGCAAGGCAAGCACTGGTTAGAAAAGGTCACACATTGGAGTCTCAGGATCTATAAGCCAAAAATAGCACAAGGCACTGAGAAATGACTAATCTTTTAACTCATAAAGGTGAGATACCAAATTCAGTATAACCACAAACTTCTCATATAGTACAGCTTTTTGTTGTTGTTGTTGTTGTTGTTACTCTGAATTAAATATATATTCTTATGCAAGAGCGGGTTTTTATAAAAAGGCTACAAACTAGAGTGGGTCATACCTCCCTTACAAACATAAATCTCCCACCCACTTCCACCACAAATACACATATCCCAAACTGGGTTGCAGGCTAGACAGGCTACATGATGTGCAGGGCCTAGTACAAAATGAAAATGCCAGCCCCCACGTTCAAAAATTATTAAGAATTTTAAGATGGCAACAGTGAAGCATTAAATCAAATAAGGAACTCTTCCGAGCTTGGCGCCCTACGCAACTACATAGGTCACCTGCCCGTGAAACTGGCCCTGGTTGCAAGAAAGAAGTTTTGAAATCTTTTCAAAAAGATTTTTCAATGATGTAAAACCATTTAGCTTTTACTTCTGTATTCTCAGATTCAGCCTTAGGGAAGACAGCATCCATATCCAGGAACAGAGCATGCGGCTACAAAAGAGAATCAACCATCTCCCCAGGTAACTTTCCAGCTATTGCCCCCAACCCCTGTATCCAAATGAGCCCTTTCACCTCCCTTCTCAGACCAGAGAACATTTGCTCAGGCATGAATCCTCGTAGTGGGCAGCTGATTAAGTAACTAAGGCAGAATTTCAATGACCGCCTGCACCTCTTTAACCTCAAAACAGATTTCAGTCCCTTCAGGGAGTTTTAATTAAAAACTATTAGGTCCCTTTCTTTGAGGAGGAAGCCAAAAAAGAGGAAGAGGACATGCAAACGTGAATTCCCTTCTTAAAAAGTAAGAAATAGCTCTCCTAAAGGGGCTTTTGGTACACAAAAGCAGAAGAAACCAGAGTCTAAAGTTCAGCAGGGCAGGGAGAACATGTTCGGTTAAACCTTGAAGGGGACCATGAGTTGCCTTGGTAGCAATTAAAAATGTATGAAAAGTTCTACTAATAGAGCCTCAGGCATTTTGTGGGCATCACTTTGGGAGAGCAGGCTTCGGATTAAACAACTGTTGCATCAGCTGTCGGCAGGAACTTGGAAGGTTTGGTGCCATTTCCTAGTTGTAGAACATTTGTTCTGTAGAACATTTTGTTTCTGTAGAACATTCTTGTTATTCTCTGGGCTTGGCCTACTCCGTTGCCTACCTCTTCGCACTGAGAAATTGGTACAACAGGATTTCAGGTGCAGTTAGGCAGCTCGGTGTTGCTGTTTGGGAGTCTGGGGTTGGCAGTGGCCTGGGAATCAAGATAACTAGGCCCGGATACTGATGGGTTATGTGACCTTGGGCAAGGCTCAGCACCTTTCAAACAGCTTCTCAGCTTCATCAACCAAGAACATGTGGGCATGTGACTAGATCAGAAGTGGCTGATCCCCTTAGGGGCCCTGGGGTGAGGGGTACGAAGTGAATAGGTCAGGTCTGGGTCGCATCCTTTCTTAGCTTCAACAAGAGCAGCCCCTTGATTTTCTGTTCATTTCATCCCCCTGGTAGGGCACAGAGGTGAAGAGTACATCTGGAGGATATGTCCACTGTGTCCAGTTTGTCTCACCAGCTCTGATACCAGTTGCTGGGGCTCCCATCCCCACTCCACCTCTTCCTAGCTGTGTGACCTCACACATGTTCTTTAGCATCTGTGTGTTGGTTCCCTTGCCTGGAAGATGAAGACAGTAACACCAACCTCCAGTGTTTTGTGAAGATAAATTAAGTAATATGTATAAAATATTTACCTCACTTCCCAGTTTATACTATGAGCTAAACAAATGTTAACTATAACAATTTTGTTTCAACAAAGGATTCCATGGCAAAAAAAAAAGAAAAAGTTGGGCAAAACAAAACACTGGATCTGATATCTTTAAAATATTCTGTAGTACTAAAGTTCTGTGATTTTTATTTTATTTTTTATTATTATTATTTTTTTTACCATTTCTTTCCTTTTTTTCTTTATCTCATCACTCTCTCCCTATAAAACCTCTGTCACTCAGGTTGAACCACAGTCAAACAGGATTTGTTCCCTTGGCTGTGGGTGGTGGTGATGGTGGGACTGGGGGAAGCAATGGGCATGTCTACCAGTTTGAAAGTGTTCCTGGAAATGCTGTCTGGAAACCTGGTATCATGAGATTTTGCCTGGCCTGTTTTCGTGAGTATAACCAAACCCTCCCTCCTCACCATTCCTCCTGTAGGAATTGTGATGGCCTATGCATGCTGTATGGGCAAGGCTTAAATCTCTAATTACCGCTGCAGACAATAATGCTAACACTTAGGGCAAATACTGTCACAAAGGAAAAATCTAGGACAAGGCAGAAGCAATAGCTAAGGCCTTGCAGAATACATAAAATTTATGTCCACTTCATGGCACCGATTCACAAATGACCTCTCAGCTGGCAGTTACCTTCCCCAGCTTCTGCTTTCCACCTGCTTAGTGAGAAAACAGCCATCGATGACAGGAGCCCAGGATAAATCTGTCAGCAAGACTTACAGGACGAAATCTCCTGAGAAAGGCTTGAGGAATCCAGAAAATAAATCTCTGTGTCCCAAACAGTAGCAAGGTTACCTAAGTTTATAACATGTCCTTTTAACCCCTTGGGTATGGGCCTTATTGACTATAATTATCACCAACCTCAGATGACACCCTGAAGTGGCATGTCTTTTGCTACCATGAGGACTGCCCTATGCAGACCTCCTCCCAGATATCAGCCTCAAGAGCAGCAGGTTTTAGACAGGGGGCCATAGTTATCTTTTATCTGACAGGTAAGCTGGCTGCTTCTAATCTTCCAGGAGGGGACTGGTCATTGGAAATGGAAGTCAGGCATTTAACACAAGTTGGGGAAAGAATTTCAAAATACTTAGAGACTTAGAAGACAAGAAGGCAGCAGGGCCTCTGGCTACAGGATAACAACAGTTCCACAGCTGTCACCCAAGCCTGTAATAGGTCCTCAATGGGCAGACTTGACCAGACACTGCACAGCGATTCTCAAAGAGGTTTGAGGACACCCAGAAAGGTTCAACCTCATCTTTTAGAATTCCCTTCAGTTTCCTCCTTTGGAGATCTAGGGCACTTGCACCAATATCCAAGCTTCAGGAACAGTGAAAGTCAGCGGCAAGACAAGAGCTGCTCAAAAAGCTACACTGTTTAGACAAACAAAGGAAATAATGAAAGAGCGTGGGGTATTTGAGATTCCTTATTGCCTAGGAAATAAAGTCCCAAATCCTATGCCTGACACTCAAGGCTCTATACAACATGGCCAGCTTTCTCCTTCTGTTTCATCATCACCACCCAGATGCAGCTCCAAAGTTATAGTTATAGAGCCGGAAAGATCTCGGAGTTAGCACAGGGGCCCACACTTATACACTAAGGTGTCTTACCCACAGCTATCTTACTTTTTATATATATATGAAACTGCTAGAGTTTGTATGAAACCCATTCAATACGGCTTCATTTAGAAATATTACTGAATTTTTGATTGCTTTTGGTACTGAATGAGGAGTTACTTTCCTGTGGAAGGTATTTTTTTGGGGGGGAAAGGGTTTGTTTTGTTTGTTTGCTTGTTTTTGATATAACAAAGGTTTCTTCTTGAGAAGCAGGAAACTACTGGGTTATACAGACCATTTCTTCAGTTAGATAGTCTCTTCCCCGACACCTTTTTCTCTCCCAGTTCCGTCCAACAGAAATTTAATGCAACCACAAATGTAATTTTAAATTTTCTAGTGGCCACATTTAAAAAAGAGTAAAAAGAAACAGGAAAATTAATTTTAATACTATAACTTAATATATTTAAAGTATCTTTTCAACATCTGATCAATATTTTTAAAATTATTCATGAGATTTTTGTATTATTTTTCATATTAAAACTTCAAAATCTGATATGTATTTATAGGTATAGTCCATCTCAATATGAACTATCACATTTTATGACTAGTGGCTACCAGCTTGGACATGTAGTTCTATTCAGTCATACCTGGTTCAGTCTTGGCTCTTACTGCACCCCTTAGCTTCCTACCTTCTACACCCTCCTCTTCATACTTCTCTGCCTGTCTGCAACACAGTCCTCCTCAATATCTAGTGTACAGATATTATATCTAGAGCTCTCCAAGCCCAGATCTCCAAGTCTCTCACTCCTCATTTCTTCTAGCATTCAAAATCTATGCCACACATTTACCCCAACAATCCTCTCCCACCTGGTCTCATTAGTCAACTGCTTCATAAGCACGGGTCACATCTCTCCAAGAATTCTGTAGCTTATTTGTGGATAGTATGTGCCTTTTATCCTTTCTCTCCTCTATAGCACTAAGCTGAGTGCTGAACACACAGTAGGCTCCATTAAGTACTTGTCCATTTGCATCAATTTCACTTTCTTAGACACTCTGCACTATGTTACTGGAGAAGTAAGACTTCCATTTACCAATGAAGACTATACGGCAAATAAAGAACAAAGAGATGTGATACTCTTCTTCCAGGGGCCAATTTTCTTACTTCTGGATGAACGCACTCTGTCATCAAGAATATCTTGAGACGTTTTGTGGCCTTATTTATACTACCTTGGGCCTCTCTTTGGTACTCACAGACTACAAATCTGTAAACCATATGTTTTCAAAATACTTTCCAGTGTACGTTTCCTTCTCCCTTGTACCCATTTTTCATTTTAGCTTCATTGAAATAGAAATGACAGGGGACACTTTGGGGGAAAGAAGAAGATGGCAAGGAAAAACTCTCTTTCCCCATGGAGGTCTGAAAGAAGATCATAGAAATAAGCAATCAGGGGCGTCTGGGTAGCGCAGTCGTTAGGGCGTCTGCCTTCGGCTCAGGGCATGATCCTGGTGTCCCGGGATCGAGTCCCATATCGGGCTCCTCTGCTATGAGCCTGCTTCTTCCTCTCCCACTCCCCCTGCTGTGTTCCCTCTCTCCCTGGCTGTCTCTCTCTGTCTAATAAATAAATAAATAAATAAATAAATAAATAAATAAATCTTAAAAAAAAAAAAAGAAAGAAAGAAGCAATCATATGTGCATGTATCCACACTTTGAATAGAGGGCCATAGAGTCCTTGCAGGAGGCAAAGTGAGCCCACAGGCTGTATGGTGGATGGCCTGATCTGGGAACACTTTGGAGCACTTGACAGCAACTCAGAGTGATCTACAGAACCAGGGAGAGTCAAGAGGAGGTCAGTCAATAGGGAGAAGCCCCTGGACCATGACCAAACTACGAAACATACTGCAAACTAATCAGATGCAGCATGCCCAGAGAAAGCAGCCAGCATACCGTACAAACCTCTGTGGATACCAGTCAGCATTCATCTAAGGAGACCACCTTCTTCCCAACCTGATGAAGATCTTTCTCCTTTTCACTGACACCATCTTAAAAGAGGACAAGGGTAGAGGGAGGAATCTGAATAATACCTCACAGAGAAATTTCATCCTCCTGGGCTAAGTTTAGAACCAGCCTACAAATATGGAAACCGTAATTTCTGTGCACATCCCAGGGTAGTGTAATTCTGTGTCCTTGATATAAATGAAGTCACTGAAGAGATAAAACTAAGAAGACAACAAAGTATGGAGTGGGTATGAGAAGGCTGTAGGAGGTGAATGACTTTCAGACGATGTGCAAATTCTCTCAAGAACCTATAGTCACAAAATTTATTTTAATGGAACAGCATTGCCCTTGGGCAAAATTCATCTTAAATGTCTTGCTCAAAATAGCATTCACTGAGCACTTGTACTAGTCACTGCAAAGACTCTATTAAATAAAAATGCTTGCACAGCACTTATACTTTAGCACCATCTTCCCCCCACCCCGCCCCCGTGTCAGAAATCTCCCTATAGAAATCTGCTTTCAAGGAGGTGCTCATGTTTGTCATGTATACCTTAGTATAAATTAAATTAATATGTCACCTCTCCATAATTTGTGGTTTGTTTGTTGTTGTGGTTGTTTATAGTTTTATGTCATTCTCAACTATAAAAAGCAAAGCTATGATCTCTGTTAGAGCAGCTTTTAAGCAACAGGAAACACCTATGGAGCTAAATATCTTTTCATACCAGGAAGTCTTCTTCCCCCAAATTCATTCAGGAAATATTAAGTACTGGCTCTCTTACAGACCCAGAATTAAATGCTAGAAAGACATAGATGCCCCTCTGACATCTCCACTTGGAAGTCCCATAAGTATCTCAAATTGAATATATCCTAAGAAAAGCACATGATTCTCACCCACCCAAACCTGTTCATTGCATTTTCCTACCACACTAAATAGGAGAGCCCACTAAATGGCATGAACCCAGTGGGTTCAAGTTAGAAACCCCAGCATCATCCAATTCTTCCACTTTAATAACACTGCCCCTCAGAAACACACACTAATGCATACACTGACACACATACCCACATGTGTACTGTTAAATTAATTTAATAAGGAGACACTTAGACTGATGTTCTAATGTTGGGCAGCCTACATAAGCAAACCAAAATCTATGCCTATAAATGCTTCAAGGTTACAAAATCAAGACCTAAGGACAACCAATCACAAACAGCCAACTAGGCTTTAAGCTTAGCCAAGTAATAATTTCCTTGACTCACTCCCACCTTTTCTCTACAAAAGTGTCTTCCTGAGCTCCTGCTAGTGGAGCGCTCCTAACCATTTCCAATTTGGTACTACCCAATTCAAATTGATTTTTGCTCAATCAAACTCTTAAAATTGTTAATATGCCTCATTTTATCTTTTAACAGTAAACACATACATGTCCAAGGAATCATTCCTGTTGTTCCCGTCTCCAAATCAGACAGTGGAGGAAAAATAATTTTCCCTGTACCCTTCTGAGTTCTTGGCTGAGACACCCTGTGTTAAAAGATTAAGAGACAAACAAACAAGTTTATTAACATGTATACCTCATGTATACATGGAAGATACCCAGGAAAAATAACTAAACTCCTGAGATGACCCAAAGCCACCATCTGAAATGCCATCTTAGCTAAAGACAAAAGAAAGATGGGATGGGGTGGCCAATTACACAGGAGGTTACCAGGAAAAGCATAGTAAACAATGGTATAGTTATTACGCAGATTTAAGTGGATGTCTTCTCCACTGTTAAGATTTTCTTGTGATCTAGAGTCTTCCTTCTCTTCCTGGTACAGAGAGAAAGATACCCTTATAAATGGAGATTTCCTTTATAAATGTAAATTTCCCTTATAGAAAGGTAACTTTTACTCTGTTTTCAGAGCTTCACCTATGTCTGCTGTTTCTCAAAAATCATCAGCTCAAAATAATCTTTATCCCAAAGAGACATATTTGGGGCAGCTCATTATGCTACACTTTCCATCTGTGCCCTCCTCTCCATGCCCGCTGCCATTGACATCTCTCAACTGGTCCTCTCACACTGGCTCTGGGAAGGCTTCTGCTGCTTCGTAGTCCCTCTCAGCACTCAAATCAGCATTCAGGTTGCGTTACTCTCCCGCTGAAACCCTTACTGGCTTCCCAGGACACCCAGAATCCCACCTCTGCCCCTGTCCTCAGAGGCTCTGCATCAGCTACCCTGCTGTGGAATCTGCCCTTTCAACCTCCCCAGCCTTGCCTCTAACCCTTTTCCCCACCACCTACAAGTTCCAGGCATGATAGTCTCAAGCAGTTCTCGGAATGGGCCACATTCTTTCAACTTCTGGTCCTTTGTACTTGCTATTCCTTCTGCTTAGAATTTGCTCCACCATTTCCATGAATGGGTCCTTCTCCTCCTCCATGTCTCAGTTTAAATATCATCTCACAAACACCTTCCCTGACCAGCCTACCTAAGGTTACGCCTCAGTTTTAGTTATCACAGCATTCTGTTTATTTCCTTAAAAACAAAATTATAGGTTGTAAATAGTTGGTGTTTTTACTGGTAGCATAACATAATAGTTAAGAGTCTGGACTCTGAAGCCACAGTCTCTGGATTCAAATTCTGCCTCTACCACTTACAACCTGTATGGCCTTGAAAAGTTTACTTAACCTCTCAATGCATTTGATTCCCTTATCTCTAAAACGTAAAAAACAATAGTACCCGCCTCACAAGAGTGGTTAGAGGATTAAATGAGTCAATGTGCATGAAGCACCTCAAACAGCAATGTTCTGTTAGAAGCATAATATGTCTACTTGTTAAATAAATATAAAAATAAAATATGATGAAGGCAAGAATCTGGTCTTCCTTTATTCAGCACTGTCTGCCCAGGGCTTTGCCCCACACCTAGAACAGAGCAGACATTCAATAAGTACTCATTAAATAAACAGATAAAAGAATGGCTAAATGAAATGACTTCTGTCCTTGAAGTATTTGTGGTAAAGCCCAACAGTTGCAAATTTTAATGCGCAAACAAATCATTGAGGAACTTGTTAAAATGTAGACTCTGACTCTGTAGGTATGGGGTAAAGCCTGAGAGTCTGCTTTTCTAACAAATGCTAGGTGTTGCTGCTGCTGCTGGTCCACAGTCCACATTCTGAATATCAAAGTTGGCTCATCTAGAGCTAAAAAGTCAGCTCCCGAAAACTGTCAGAAACAGCCTTCCTATTGCAATACACTTATATTTTATAGATGGTCACTTCATAATAAGGTCATCCTAGAGTTAGAACCTTCTGGAAGTTTGATGGGGTCTCAGTGACACTGCCCATGACCTCACTCAGGTGTAGTGTCACCTGAGTCAATAATCATCCTACCTTTACGTCTGACCACCTGGGAAGGTCTGGAAAAGGTCTCCTTACATATTTCTCCTTTATCATCACCAGGCCATCTATATATTTCATCTGAAAAGAATCTTTTCTCTTTAGGGCTCTCTTTGGGGCCTTAAAAGGTGTAGTAAATGTGTTCCCTTTACGCTAGCATTTTCAGTAATTTATTCCAGATACTGTTCTTGTATTATTTAACTCTTAAATACTTTCAGATTTCAAATATGCTTTGTATCAGCACATACAAACAATGTATGTTGGCACTGGCATTTTAAAAACAAGAACTTAAAGTTTCAAAAGCAACACCCTGATTTCTTGGACACGATGAAAGTGTGATGTCCCCCCCCCCCCCCGCTACCCCCAAAGGCAGGGTGTGTGTCTGTGGCTGGAATTATTTATAACTGCTCACCGGTTACCTCTCAAGGATTTCTTGAATTTAAAATGTGGCCATTGCACTGTGTGCTCTAGAAGGGAAGTCCAGCCCTCTTCCAAACTCCCAACTAAAATAACCCCAGGGGCACTTCTGAAAGTGAGCATAATCTTCATGCAATAAGACATTTCACAGCACCATATGTGAAGTCTGAAACTTCACTGTATATCTTCTTTAAACAATCTCAGCCTGCAATGCCTAATTATCTGCTTCCAAAAGCATTTGGTTAGGCACACAACACATCTCGGTAATGGAAATGGACTCTAGTCTCCTACAGTCAGTTCATAAAAGCAATGGAGTCGTTTTAATATTGTCAATTCTCTCTCGGCAGTACAGTCGAGTAATGTAGCAGAACTGTCTGATGGCCAAGGTAATGATCAGAAGGGATATAACAGAGAGAGACATCTACTGGCTGATATGGTAGAATTAGCTCATTTATTCAGTTGGAAGAGTTTGGCTGGAGGGCCTCATGGCACTTGTTTCACATTCCAATGTCCCCTCCATAGCAGCACTGCAACTGGGGCTATGCAGGACCATGGAATAAATGTCCAAATTCCCTTTACCCGCTCCCTGGAATATGACTGCATCTGTGACACCAGCGAAATCTCTCTTTCCCACATGCACTCACAGCCTTTATTATTGAATACCAATTATTTTAGTATTTGAGGATGCTAACTATAGCTATAAACAAATAAACAAATAAATAAATAAATAAATCTGTTAGAATTTCCTACTTTAAAGATTCTTCAGAACTGACAACCAAGTATCCAGCTCAACTAAGCAAGATGATGGGTTTTCCATTCTCAAGTTCTCCAATGCCACAGTGCACTTCTTGAAGTTTGAAAACTCCATGAAGTGCTGTAGCATCTACCACTCACTGACAACCCAAAGTTCTTGTTTTATCCCAAACTAATTCCCCTCCAAAATACTATGATTCACTCTTGTTCTTACTGCTGTTGGTGACTGTCCATGTTGGTTATTCATAATTCCTTATCAATAACCATGCCTCCAGAGAACTTGCTTTTCCTTGCTTTTTTTCCTCCACTTTAATCTAGAATTGAAGTGGACCAGAAAGAATAGAAGTACTATCCTGAAGCTCGATATTTGTCCATCCCCATATTATTAGGCATAAAGAGACACTGTGGTACCTCCCCGCCCTGCTCCCGAGTCTCAGGGGTATGCTTTAATATTTACATATGCAGAATCATAATGGCCACGCTTCTCTATGGCAGGCAATCAGATTGCTTTCCAAGAGGGAAGTTATTTTTTCCCTCAACAAACTTATTTTAAAATAGAAGTCACTGATCTTACAAGGAAAATGAGGACACAGCATAGTCAGAGAGGCCCAGGTATGGCACCCAGCACAGCATTTGCAGAGTATGCTAGATATTGGTTGATAAAGACCCCAGACTTAAAGCCTATACTTTCTGCAAGAGAATGAGCAAATATTCAGACTCAAGAGTTAATATCAATATTGCTTGGAGGCAGGAAGCAGACATCCTTGTCCAGAAGGTATAGGTCACAGAGAAGGTTCTAGATAGTGTATGAACTGTTCCATTAAGAAGCAGCATCAGTTTCTTAAATTTATATATAAAGATGGGTCTCAAACTAGTGTTCCCATTACAAGATGTGTGCTCACTCAGTACCAATTAACCCTTTCTTGCCTTCATAAAGACCCAGCTGAGACCCCTTGAGCATTGTGATACAAGACATCACTGTCAGGTTCCTGACCAACTACTAGACAACGATTAGCTGCCCCACTTGTGAATATCCATTCTACTCTCCAAATCCTGAGAGTGTTGCATAGCACACATGACGCATGACTCATGTCAACAGCACATCTTCTACTTTCTCCCAAGGTTTACCCAGGCAACCTAGTTCTAAAGCACAGAATGTTCTTGGTAAATATAAGGAGCTTTAAAAATATTAGTGGCAATTGTCATTGCAGTTATTGAGTCTACATTTTGGAGCTATAACTATACAATTGACAACTTCCCCAAGTCCAATTATTACCACTACAAACCAGACAAAACAAAACTTTTCTCTTAGAAATCTTAAACACTTTCTTAAAGAATAGTGACTTTCAAGTGGGTATGATTTTGTCCCCACGATGTTTAACAATATCTGGAGACATCTGTAGTTGTCACAACTGGAGGTGGCAGGGGTGCTGCTAAATATCCTCCGGTGCATGGGACAGGCCCCACAAAGAATTAACCTACCCAAAATGTAAGTAGTGCTGCAGCTGAGAAATCCTATCCCTTGAGATTATGGGAAGGAAAGAAAAGAATCTTCTCACCTCATTCTCCACCTGGACCCTCATTATCAGCCTTTTAGGTTAAAGTGGGATGGGGTGGAGCAACAGAGTCCCAGCCTTAGTTAGGACTGGAAGACTGGGTGCTTAACACTGGCCACTTTGCCATTGCATAATTTCTGATAAATCAAAATTATCAAGTTCTAATTTTAAATATTCTGTTTCTGTTGTCAAATATATCCTAGGTGGGTATTTACAAACACATGTACCATAACGTAAGTGACATCGTAATGCATCTTCCATGTTTGAGAGCAAAAGGGGTGTTATTAATAATTAGGCTGGGACAACAGGCCTGACCTGGACTGTCCTGGACAAACTGGGACATGTGGCCATCCCAGCAGTGAGAAGAAACCAGCATAAATGAGCAAAGGCAAATAGAATTCTCCTGTGTTTACCTGGTATTCTATTCATTTCAGAAACTGTGCACCTAATTAGCCCTTCTGGTGATTACACCCTCCCCTTATATAGAAAGGACAAGGATTATTATTCCTAATATTGGAGGGCAAGCAAGCTGAGAAACCGACTGGAGAGTCGAGTGCTCATGTGCCCTGGTTTCCTGAGTTCTACCCAGTGTTCCTCCCTCTGCGTTAGTGTCTATCTTCCCCCAGCACCAAGGCGATAGGAAACAAGGAGTCTGGACCCCATAGTGGCTGATTTGTGGGTCCATGTCTGTTTGGTTAATGGGTTTAACAAGCTGCTTATGTGCATTAAGCATCAGCTATGTAAGAGAGCCTGCAAGACCATCTTAATTCTAACCAGGAGAAAAGCTGGTTAGCATTAAGCGCCCAGAGAGTCCTGAGCCAGGACAGATAGCCATCTTTTCCTCATTAATGTTCAACTTCCTATAGCATCACTAGATGGCAAATCACATCCATCTTTATGGGCAGTTTAGGGAGAATAAAGGAAGAAAGACATGCATGGGTAATAGAGAACATCGCCACACAGAAAACTGTCAAGTTTGGTCACCTGATTTAGAGGTGGTTTTCTAACCTCACATTCTATTTGTTGCAGAGCCTGATCTCTTAGACCCTGATATGGAGCAGTGGATTAGATTTTCCCTCTGCAGTAAGGCAACTTGACCTGATTATTCTCTTGACATGATCTCCTGGCACTGAAGTCTTAGTGCTAGACCATACTCTAATTCCAGTGGCCACATAAAATAACCTCACTCCTTTGTCCTAACGTAGGGTTGCCAGATAAAATACAGAATGTCCAGTTAAATTTGAATTTCAGACAAATAACAAATGATATTTTAGTATAACTATATCCTAAATATATATGCTATGTATACATGATATATACTTATACTAAAAAACTAGGAGTTAATTATCTAAAATTCAAGCTTAGTATTTTTTTGGCTAAATCTAACAACTCTATCCTAATTTAAAGGCGCCATGACTTTTTTCACAAAATTACTCTTCTCTGGTCTGGCATCATTTGAAATGTGTTATAGTACAGATCACTGCAGACCTACTGAAGATTAGAGGCCCTGAATCATCCAGAGCCATTAAGAAGCGGTTGTTCAACAAATATAGAGAATAAAGCTGGTGATCATTGGTGTGAAATGGGAAATTTCTACTTTCCACTTGAAGATTTTAACCAAGTACTATTTGGTTAAAATACCCGAGGCTCGGGATTTCACCTAAGAGAAAAATACTAGCTTACTGAAGAGCCATAGTTCGCTGGCTTGTGGCTGGTGGCCAATGGCACCTTCTGGTGCTGCCAAAAGAATTTGAAAAAAAAAAAAAAAGAGTACAGTCCTGGCTCTTGCTTGGGTGAAAGATCTATGAACAGAGAAACACTTTATGTTATATTTGGGTGGGGGAGCTAATGCTGTATGTGGCAAATGGTAAATTTCAGGGGAAAGCTCTATGACTACCCTAACTGAAGAATGCAACGACACTGAATGGTAGGAGAGGTATCTGAAGATGCTTTTAAAATTCTGGGTTACAAAGTTGTGAGGCAAACTGAAGTCTCTTGAAGATTCCCCTCATACATCTTCAGCAAATAACTATTTCTCATGTCTGAGGGGATATATACGTGATATATATATTTGTAAAAGCCTATAAATGGCTCATCTGGCTTTTCATACTTTTAAAACACAAACATTTTTAAATGTTTTCATATAATTGAATGAAAACCATATGGGGCCATTTTTTTTTCAAAGGTCTGTGCTTAAAAACACAGATTACATGGGGTAGTCACCAAACATGTGGAGTGGAAGAGTAGCTACAATCCAAACAGGGAGAGGGAATGTCTGATAAATGGAAAATGAGATAAAATTCTATCCTCCTCATAATTAAATGACCCACAACTACCTTTAACAAAGGATTCTTGGGCCAATCCTCTTGTAGAACAATGTGAGATCCATGCTTTATTCATTTTCGAGAAACTTGAGAAGTATTCAGTGCCTTTTCTGTGCTTCCAGATCCTCCCCCGGCAGTCCTGGCCCACTCCAGTGTGGAGGGGCAGCTGCTGATTGCCAACCCTGGTACCAACCACACCACACTTGTGACCCCAGAGGCCTTCCATCCTGCCACCAACGGGCCCAGGTTCAGCCGAGGCAGCAGAACATGATGTGTGTGTACCTGTGTACATCAAAAACCATCTCCAGCCACAGGCTTTGCTACCTAAAATTCCCAACTTGGAACTTGATCAGCCATTTACCTGATTATATATGGAATCAAAATATTACTTCTTCTTTCAAATACAACCTGAATTAAAATCAGTGCTAAAGCATTAACCATGTCATTTAAATCAAAACCAAACAAAACCACCATCCATTCTCTTTCATGCTTTTAAGCCAAGCTTCTCCAACAGTGAACAGCTGTCCTGAAGCAGCAGTTACTATAACTATTTTATGATTCAGTCCCTTCCATCATTTTGCCAGGGAAGGTTTGTGAGTCTGTATTCATGAGAAGTACTCACAACGTGGCAGGGCCCTCATACTCACCTGTGATTAATGCTAAGAACCCCCAACAGTACATACTTTAATGATGCTCCTAGAATCATGGTATCTGCTCTCGGTTGTATTACATGTCAAAAGCACTTTAATCTGCCCTGGGTTAAGGGCTCATCCATCGATGCTGGTGTCTATCCAGAGAAGCAACTGCTGATTTTTTCACTCCCTACCCCAAATATTCATTCTTCTTTCTATTTGCCTCATAACATAGAAATGAAAGAAGCAAAGAGTGTGTGTCCTCTGGAATCAATTGTAACTACAGCTATTACACAGGTCATTTGGTCCAAATTGAGGCACCCTGCCTGGTTTTTCTATGCCTTGACTTCAAGGCAACAGAAAAAGGAAAGAGTGGCTCCCAAGAAAGCAAAGTGCTCTAGAGGCACTTCCTGGGAGAGGTCACTGATACATCCTGGGATATTTCAAGGCCAATTTCAGCCTATTTTTATACTACCAGAGATAGAAAACTCCAGTGCCACTTGCTTATTCAAACATCCTCATGTTTGTGGTATGTGGATGCTTCTCACAGCAGGAGGTGACAACCAGCAGGTTAAGTGGAAGGCCCTTGCTGCATACCTGCTTGTCTTTTTAAATAAAGTGCATTCAGTTGCAGGGCCGGCAGTCAACATATTTCCATTGTTTCATTTAATGCAGTAAGGCAGTACCACCGAGTTCTCCTCTCAGCTGACACTCACAAGCCATGTCACCGTGGGTGGATCAATTAAATCTTCTAACCCCTCACTTTCCCCTTATGTCAAATGAGGACGTTAAACCACTATGATCATGAAACTTCAAGTTCTAATTCCCTGGGGCTCCTGCCCTACAATA
This sequence comes from Ursus arctos, assembly GCF_023065955.2. Classification (NCBI taxonomy): domain Eukaryota; kingdom Metazoa; phylum Chordata; class Mammalia; order Carnivora; family Ursidae; genus Ursus; species Ursus arctos. The sequence goes on from NW_026623100.1 coordinate 33,350,308, forward strand.
ATGCCTGAAGAATAAAGAATATGTCTCCAGATGGATTTTTTTTTCTTTTCTTTCTTTTTTTTTTAAAGATTTTATTTATTTATTTGACAGGATAGAGACAGCCAGCGAGAGAGGGAACACAAGCAGGGGGAGTGGGAGAGGAAGAAGCAGGCTCATAGCAGAGGAGCCTGATGTGGGGCTCGATCCCATAACGCCGGGACCACGCCCTGAACCGAAGGCAGACGCTTAACCGCTGTGCCACCCAGGCGCCCCGGATTTTTTTTTTCTTGAAGATAGAAGCAGTCGTATTTTCATCAGGGCAAGTACCCTACTGTGAAATATTTCTTCTATTAACTAAAGCTACTTATACTTCGGTTAGATCCTATGGACAGACATATCATAACATGGAAATTACTACAACAATGAAGAGTGAAATCACAAAGCTAACTATGGTGATTTGACTGATAAACTTCACCATCTGAGCTCCACAGAGAGAAACTTTTGCTGATATCATTTGTGTGTATGTCCCAAGCTCATCTAATAATTCAGATAGAAGGGGGAAAGTGGGAATAACCAGAAATGGCATCACTAAGAGACAGCTGAACTCAAGTTGTCCCCATGAGGAGTAGTGGTAACAAGGAAGGGGGTAACACAAGTGAGAGAATTTGGGTATAAGTACTGTTAGAATTTAGTTGAGGGGAAAGGAAATAGACATGTCAGATGACATTAATTCACTTAAAACTCTTCACTTTCTCTAGATAAACAATGCCCAAGAGGGACCTGAGTGTTCTGAGGAAAAAAAAAAAAGGATACTAATACCCAGAGAACCTCTTGCTTTTGCTGTTTTAAGTTCTTTTCTGCAATTTACCACTGAATCTCAAGTTGCACAGACTCTGGGTTCTGATACTGTGATTTCAAAAAGTTACTTCCATAATCTGAAAATTAGTAGATTTTTTAGAATAAACTGGCTTTCCAGAGAAAAATGAAAGACATCTATTGTAGTCAGATTCAGAAATTACTTATATGGAATAAGACCAATGTTTAGTCTCTGAAATTACATTAAGGGTAAATATGCCTAAAAGGTGAGAAAGATGTATTATTTAAATGAGTGGATATCCTAAGCCGATACTTTAAAAACTTTAGGGTATGCTATGGATTGAACATTTGTGTCCCCCGGAATTCATATGTTGAAACGCTAATCTCCATGTGATGGTATTTGGAGGTGTGGCCTCCAAATTGGGAGATGGTACTTGCAGGTTAGTAGGTCATGAGAGTGGAGCTCCCACGATGGGATCAGAGCCCCTATAAGAAGAAGCCAGATTGCCTCCTAGCCCTATTTCTGCCATATGAAGACACAACAAGAAGGTGAACTGCATCCTAACTCAGCAATGCTAGACTTCCAGTCTCCAGAACCGAGAAATACATTTCTGTTGTTTATAAGCCACCAGGTGTATGGTATTCTGTCACAGCAGGCTGAACCGACTATAATAAGGTGCAGTTGAGTCTCTTGAGGATCTTGTTAAAATACAGACCCTGATTCAATGGGCCAGGAAGAGGCCTAAGAGTCCGCATTTCTAACAAGTTCCCGGACGATGCTGTTGTTGCTGTACTCAAACTATACTTTGGGTAAAAAGGACTCTGAGTGATCAATTTTCGAAGAATTTGACTGCAGCTATCTACATCCAGATTAGTCTAAGAACAATTTGATATCTGATGATTTGGCCCTGGAAGACAGAAGGGCCACTAGGGAGAGGGGCCATCCCATTCTGCATGGATCATATCCTGGCTCTGGCACACTGCAGTCTAAAGAGTACAGGAGAGTGATGATGGCCTGGGCTTCTAGAAAGTCCCAATAAGGAAAGGTGTTCACCCCAAAGGCCCCAGCTGTGTGGAAAGACTGAAACACATGGCTTCAGATATCAAAAGGTGAGCAGAAGAAGGCCATTGGTGAATACACCTGAGACACCCCTGGAGACTCTTAAGAATAAGACGGGGGGTGGGGCTAATGTCCAGTAAAATGTGGTGCTACTCATACTGGGACCTCTTGTTGATAAAGGCTGGAGAATTTCATTTACTGAAGGAATTCACCTCAAGTTTTATGTGTGTGCTCAAAGACTCCAGCATTCCATGATCTAACCAAGGTCTTATCTTCAAATGTGGGTTAGTTTCATTTTTAGTCAATTCCCTTATCCTATTTGTGCTTCAATCTCTTCATAAGTAAATTGGGGGCAATAATACCTGCCCCCCTTGGGGTAGCTGTGTCAAATAAAATAACAGATGGAAAATTACTTGAAGGGACTAAAAGTCCTAGCTCGGTTAATAAATAATCATGATTATTATTATATTCTTTTCATTGTCATTTTATTACAGAATTTTTCTTCCCCCTCTCCACCCTGGAAAAAAAAAAATCTGCCAAGAGTCTGAGCAAAACAAGCCTCTAAAGTTAGGTGTGCGATTTATTCGTCGTGGTCCCTTATGAGGAATTTAGTTTTAAACCCTTTTCAAACATCTGTTGCATTTCAACTCGGTAAGTGCAAGTAACAGAGAAATAGTAGCATCTGGGCTAGAAATGAAAAATATCTGCTCCTATTTTAAAAGAGAGAGAGAGGGGAAGGAGACAGGAGAGAGAAAGGGGAGAGAGAGGAAGTAAGACTGTTACATTTCTCATAGTGAATACTGAGCACTTATCACTAGAAATCATGTTCTACCTGACACGCAGGAAGCTGCGTGATTAATGTGCACGTGCAGCGGCCATCTGCTGTGGAGTTGGGCTCTGAGTCCCAGTGCCCCACGCTGGGTCAGCACTTTCCTCTGCGGTGCTGAGAAGTGACTTTCTCTGTTCCCCACCCCCTCCCTTGTGCAGGTCTTTGCTTCTAGGAAAAAAGGAAGAAATGGTCCATGAAGTTTCATTTGCCTTGAAAAAAACAGAAACATCTTCAGAGAAATTGCAGGCCATGGTACTGGCAGAGTGCAGCAAAGAAGGGGCTTTGGCCAGCCCAGCCTGCTGCCTGCAAGAAGCAGAGAAGGCCCACGGGAATAATATACCCAAGCCCTCAGATCATACCAGAGCAATTTGACCATTTGTGGAGAAGCAAAAGCCTCAAAAGAAAAGAAAAAGATCTCCTAAGTCACACAGGTTTATTTTTTTTCCTCCCCTTTTGAGTGAGTTTCCTGGAGTAGTTTTTGGGCTGGCCTGAAGGAGCTCTGCTCACAGCAGAGGGGGGAGCTGGCCAACTCATCACCTTCTGGGGCAGACATCAGCCCCACAAGCTGGATATCAGGACAGGCAGCTATTATCACAGAGGGAACTGAGCACACTGCCATGAAGCCAGAGACAGATGCTGGGGTTAGCTTAGGAGCTCAAGGAACAGGGGTCCAAGTGGGGGGGGGGGCATTAGACTTTATTTGGTCTAACCCCTTTACTTGCAAATGGGCACCCTGAGGCCACAGATGCGGTAATAGGCCCACCGCAGGCACTCAGAGCTGGACCCATGGCTCTTTCCATTTCAGCAGGACATATCCCTGGGATTCTTTGTCCCTGGGATGCTCATGGAGCAACAAAAGGCTTTACTGACTTGAATCCATCTGTATGCTTAGAGTTATGTCCATATCCATTTCCTCCCCAAAATAGAGTCTGAAGAATACAGGAAACAAATGTCTGTGATTATCATCAACAAATAACACCTGCTCCATGCTCCTGGCCACAGGAGGATGGAGAAGAGATGGACCAGAGAGGGAAGGGGACATAGGGTGCCGGATAGCCAAGAAGAACAAAAGAGAAAGGGACAAGGACATGGTATAAAGGAAAGACAAGAGAGTGAGGAGAGAGATGAAAAAGAGGCAAGGAGAGTCCCCAAGAGTTGGACTACAGAGGAGAGAAAGAACACTGAGGGTGGGAGTGAGTGAGATTTGATGAGAAAAGGGGAAGTCAAGGGAAAAATTAAGCCAAACATAAATTTACAAGAGTCAGTCTGAAGGACCAGAGAAGTCAAATCAGTAGCTTTCTGCTGAGAAGCCCAAACAGGTATTGGCGGCCCAGGGAGGGGGGGTAGAAAATGTATTCCCTTGAACCCCAACCTCAGTTTTTATCACAAGGGGTACAGAGGTCCCTGGTTAACAGGACCAACTTCCCCACCCTGGATGTGTGGAGCCCTCCTCCTTGGGCCTTCTCACCTCGCAGAACCTCCTCTAGGCACAGGACTGGAGGCAGGAGTTTTAAGTTACACACCAGGGGCCAATAGGGCTGCACAAAGCTCATATTGTTCCTACTTTAATCATGGTTTTTGCTTCACAAATCCTGCTTTGAAACCATACACTGTGCTTAAGTTTTATGGCAGTTCTTGGGGTGGTTTATGGTTTTGTCAGAGATTGTTTCTTTATTTTTCTAAAGTTATCACTGAATTTCCTTTTTTCCCTCCTCAAAATAATTATTGACAAACATGTGTGTAAATGTAAACCTGGGTAGGTGATGACACCACTCCTTGGATTTTCTCCCAAAGTAAATAAAGTCAAGCCTTCTGCTTTCCCATTCTCTTATTTTCTTAAGAAAGAAAAAAAGAGGGAGGTGGAGGGAGGAGGGGAGAGGAGGGCAGCAAGAACACCTTTTTAAAAAGTCAGAAAACCAAATTCTCACAATATTTAATGACACTTTTCCCTGTGTGCAGGGACTGAAGACTGAATTATGCCAAGGTGTGACAATTAGAAAAATTCTGAGTCAGAGAAAGTTTACTTTAGCCTGATTTTATGCCTTCAATACGTGCTTATATTCTAAGACCTGCATTTAGAATGGGGATTTGGGATATTAGAGAAGAAATCAGGGAAGCCAAAAAGACACATTTTTCTCTAAACCATATAAATAGCCCTGTTTTCACTCACAAAGGTATTCCTGGGAAATTGAGCAAGGGCTTACTAAATACTACTGTGTGGCTGCCACTGTGGTAGGTGATGGGCTGTAAGAGAGAAGGATCTGCCTGAGAGACTCTGAACAGCCTTGACCCATCTCCACCATCCTCCACATCACCTTCATCTCTCCCCAGACCAGGGCAAGAGCGTCCCCTAACTGGTTTCTCTGTTTCCTCTCTTGTTTTCCTACAGTCCATTCTCACATAAAACTCACAGTGATCTTTTAAACTACACATCAGAGGACATCACTCCCTTGCCCCAAACCCTCCAAATGCTGCTGCCCATACTGGAATAAAAGCTGCACTCCTGACCCATAACCTGATTAACTACCCTCCACCCATGCTTCCACCTCTGCTCCTTGCAGACTCTCTCCCCTTTGCCCATGAAGCAAGGTCACAGTGACCCTTTGGGTTTTCTGTTCCTTCAGCAAAACTAACTTGTTCTATCTTAGAGCAGTGTTCCTCAAATATTTTGGAGACTCCTCTTGTTACTAAAATGACTGGAAAAGTTGTGCAATCAGCCCAAGTTTTCATCACAGGACAAGGACGAATAGTCCAAAAATCAGGTTCTGAGAAACAATGGCAGGAAAAACTATCAAGTCATTTCCTGCTTGCCACTTTTCAAGTTCAACACACTGAAAGTGCTAATAATTGCATTTTGCTGTTAGTGTCTCCCCGTCACTAGACTGGAAGCCCCAGGGGAGCAGCAACCTCATCCATCTGTCTCATAATTCTCCCTACCTAGAACCATGACAGGGACTGAGTGGATACCCCATAAATAGTTCAAAGAGTGAATAAACAAAAGAGAAAAAAGGGCACTCACACATTATAGCTTTAAATATAGATTCACAGCTATTCTTTGATTACGTACAAGAATGAGTACAAATTCTAAATTGGAAACAAGTTCTTTCTTGCTTAAAAAAAATGCAGGAACAAAAATGGTGACATCATCAAACCCTCATGAATCTACCAAGAAAAGCTCACCCTCCCCCAAATCTTCTAGCTGAGGCCTTTTACATACTCTAATTGACCACTCAAGGGATGTGTTACTTCAAAAGAAAATAGCATGGTGATGGGTATTAAGGAGGGCACGTATTGCAATGAGCACTGGGTGTTATACGCAAACAATGAAGCATGGAACACTACATCAAAAACTAATGAAGTACTGTATCATAACTAACATAACATAATAAAAAAAATAAACATTTGGTTCATTAAAATTCTGATTTGTTTATAAGCAAAATAAATAAATAAAACAAAATAAAAACATTGTTGCACACTTGGGTGAAATGTATTCATAAATTTAAAAAAATACATGACAAATGGCCTCTTCTTCGTTTGAGGTCATGCATTCAGCTTTCTAAGAGACATCCATTTGCAGCAAGACAGTATGGCCAAGCAGAAAGGGTATTATAACAATATTTGTAGTGGGAGCTGTTACTGTGTGACTCACGGAAAAGCTTTTGAGTCCCTGGATCCATATCTGCAAAATATGGCAATAAGCTCTGACTCAACTACCCTCTTTAGCATTTCTGGGGATATGTTAGATTCAGATCAAATCCTATGAGTTTCTTTGGAAGAAAAAAAAAGTAATATAAGTACAAAATATACCGGATAAGTATACCATCTTGCTTTCTAGTTCTTATCTACATGATTAAGCTAGAAAGTGATAGACTCTTGTTTTGGCAAGGTGTCCTCTTCCTCTAAAAATATGACTTGATGATTATTCCCAGTCCACAGAAACAGAGACCTAAAAGTCAGTAAATCGACAGAGAGAGGAAGAGAGAGAGAGAGAGAAGCTCAGTTTAGACTATGGCCTTACAGAAATCTAGGGGATAATCCTAGCCAAGAACCAGGCTGAAGTATGAATTCTCTGCTGAGTCAGCTCTCCATAGTGTATCTTTGTGGTTTTGCTTGATTTGATACAAATTCTAAAAATATCCAATTCATTCATATTAAAAGGAGCATGTAAAGACAGGCTGCAGTGGTGTCCAAATGACCCCCATTATTAGCATTATTTGGCCCACCCTTCCCTGGGATTATATGAAAAAGCACAGTTGTCTGACACTTATTTTCCTTACACAAGAAATCTTAGGTAGATGGCTATGGCATCCCTTGCCCATTACCTGACTGATATGCATTCTTCCCTCCTTGCTTATTTACAAAAGTCTGTTTTCAGGAGCAAGATATCAGCCCCAAGTGAAATACTCATTTGCCCAGCTTCCTTAGAATTTCAAGATGGTGATGTGATGTGGTTCTGGCTAATGAGATGAAAATAAAAGTCTACTGGGAGCCTCCGGAGCATCTTTGCTTCCCCTGATGTAAAGTGGCAGGTGTTGATGGCTCAGTCCCTCCCTTCCTGTCTTGCACAGGAGAAGACAGATGCAGTGGCCGCCTGGTAACTACCAGAAACGAACATGAAGACAAGCACTCTGGTATGGCGGGCATGGCAAAAAGATGGAAAGAGTCTGAGTCCCTGATGACATCACTGAGCATTTACATCTACACCAGAAACAGCCTACATCTGGTCTTCTTGATATCTGAGAACAAGAAACACCTACTTGCTTAAGTCACTGAATTAACTCATGCAATACTGATAGCCAAAATCTTTACTAAGTGATACAATGACCGTATTATTTGAGAGTTGAGAAACGGGTCATAAATAGAAAAGGGTAAAGGAATGAAGGGTCCTTGAGAAAACCCTTACATCCAGGAAAGAGTATCCTTATATCATCTCCACCATTTAGTCCCTATCCTTCATGCTTGATACACAGAGATGTGGAATTATCCTAAGATTCTGAATCCTTGGTCTCTGCAGCCTCACTGTTTCCCACCAGCCAATTCCCTCAGCTGTTCCACATCCGCCCTTTATTATTTTCCATCCATTAATCATTTGCACCGTCCAGGTTTACAATTTTCCAAACTCTGCCCATTTCAATTAGATACCAGGGTTGCAGACATAACCCGGCAGCCCTGACCTGCACGGGACTAACATCAGAGGCGGCTGGATTCCTGCAGGCTCTATTTCTATGTATGCCATCTTCAGGCCAGGACTAGATAATTTCACTCATCTAGAAAATTAAGGTGAATAAGAGAAGAGAAAACTGGAATGGCATATGGTCTAGCTTCCTGAATTTGTATGATTATCCATTATCAAATAGCAGGCACTGAGTTATTAAGTCTATTGACAGATGCAATGTAATTTTCTTCAAACAGATAACTGATCCTGGAACTGATAAGTTCTGAATGTGCAGAGCACACTCCTTCATATTTTGATCATTCTTCACTTTCCTCATTCAGTGCTCTAGGTTATCAAATCACCAGTACAAATACATAAACAGAAGTAAAGCAGCATAGAGTGTCTTAAATTTATACTCAGAGTTCTCATTTCGTTACTTAACATTTTTCTAACTCTGAGCAGCATTGCTTTATAGTCTTAGGACCAAGAAAAATTAAAATAAGTAGGAAAAATTACAACATGAAATGTTTAAAAAATCCAGGTCTCAGAAAGGTTTGAAATAAATTGCACAGAAATAGGTGAGAGAGTGTTCTAAGCTTAGACAAAGATTTCAAGGTTTAGAGGCAACACTGTTCCGATACTGATAAATGAGGGAAGGGCTTGCCTTTTTCTTTTATAACCGCTGGCAAAGGGATTCATGCAGGTAATAAATCAACACTGAAATGCAGCTTAAATTACAAAAGCAAAATAAAATCACTGGGACAATACCTAACACAAACTGACCGGAGAAGATATTTTGCAAATATTTTGAAAATACCTCTCTGAGTATATACAGCTGACAGTCAAAAAGCACAATGAAAGGGCACGCCTGTTTCCAGCATTTGGGAATAACCTTCCATACTGTAAAACAAAGGAACAAAATCCTTCTTGTCCCACAATTTAGCTTTGGGCCCTAATCCAAAACTGTTCATTTATCTCTGATCTTTCTCCCACACTAGGATGACTTTGTCAATGCTCTGGGTTCCAAGGAGTTAACCAAAAAAAGAGCATCTAGATGTTTGCTTTTCAGTGGGTAGATACGGCATATATGTCATGTTTAAATACAAATACCAGAGATTACATGACTTCCTTGGGAGGAAACAACATGGACTGGAAGTCTAGCTACTCTTCGTTTGTGAAGATGTAGGGGAGACCCAACACCTTCACTGTAGATACTGTAGACTGTGGCTGAAGTCTCACTTCTGGAAACCAAAATATCTTAGAAATTCAAACATGTTACCATTTACTTGACAATAATTCACTATGTCCTGAAGTTTAAAATAAGTCCTTGATTATATCTGGCCATAAGAATATAATCAAATGTAAGACTGTACAAGAATCTTATTTAGTAAATGTTGTGGTCATGATCCTTGGGATATCAGATATTCAGATTTCATTACACCTTCATGAGACACTCACCAGGTATATCTTTGTTTTCCTAGCTAGAGACCTTTGATATTTGTTTGAAGATTTAGATGAGTTAAGATTTTCCCTTTTTTAAACCTCCTAGGAAAACATTCTATTTCTTTTTGGCTGGTCATTCACAAAGACTTATAGCAGGCTATTTGTGTTCTCTACTGAGTTGAGTGTGTTTATTTGATAGCAGTGGAGTTCCACGGCAAATTCTAATTCTCAAACTTTTCATGAAGTGTTTTCAGTGTAATAGATTTCTGGATGATTTTGTTTGTTTCAGAATTTCTCTTCCCTTCTGGAAGGGACACAGTGCAGATGTGAGTGACAGAGTTCAATGGAAGAATAAAATAAAAATATTAATTACCCAGAGCTGCCTGAATCCTAACAGCTGTACTGAATGTGTGCAACACCAGCATAGGCATCCAAAAAACATCAATATTTATTATGAAGATGTGTGTATTGATTGAGCTGTAAAATGATTCAAAGTAATATACGCCATCCCAATAATTGAACTCCATTCAAAAGAACACCAATGTAGCCACAATGAAAATTGAAAGAGACGATTTTGATTTATTAAATTACTCTATGCAGCCACAAGATATTGAACAAAGAGAGGAAAAGTTAATATAAGTCTATGGTGATGCTGCCTTGCTGTTAGAAAGAAGAACAGCGGCATACTTGTCTCCATGACTCAGGGATGCTTGGTTTTAAGGGCCTGGCCCCACATTACTTCAAGGACAAGAGCTCTCTAGAAGTGAGCATTTGGTGGCCCTGAGGCAGAACTATGAGGCCACATCTTTTCCTATCAATAGCCTGTCCCCATATCACATCACCTCTCTCACAAGACCTTCCCTGGTCACCCCAAACATTCGTTCCTTACCTCTCTGAACTCCTATGTCTGCAGGTGGAAATGGGCATAAGGGGAGGTAACAGGGATGGAATTCATGTTTAAGGAAACTCTAATGGGCCTACTTACTCAAAATGCTCAACTAACCAGAATCTCTCCTTACATCCTGCTTACATTCAGAAGACAAATCACATACTTCTCATAGCACACTCAGGGAAGAGGTATGGTTAGTTGGCTTGTTTTTGCAGGACTTTAAGAGTCTGTATTGAGGTCAATAAATTCATCTCAGCTTTTTCAATTCTCTGTATCTTCAATTAATAGTACAAATTCATATTCAGATTGGGAACTGTGATATTATAAAAGTACCTGTTATTAAAGAAATATATAATTATCTTTGTAATACCATAACTAATGAGACATCGAAGAAAACAGAAAGGTTTTAAACACAGATTAAAACAAAGATATTTTATGCAACAATCAACCAAAAAATGTTAATTCCCCAACATACCCCACCTCGTTATTTTTGTTAATTGGTATATAACCAGGTTGAATGGTGGCCCCCCCAAAAGATGTCCACCAGGAATCTGTAAACGTAATCTTACTTGGAAAATAGGTCTTTGTAACTGTAACTAAGCTAAAAATATTAAGATGAGATCATCTATTTCAAGATTATCTAAGTGGGCCCTAAATCAAATGACAAGTGTCCTTATAAGAAGAGAAGACACAGGCAGAAGAAAAGGCCATACAAAGATGAAAGCAGAGTTCGGAGGTATGCAGTCACAAACTAAGGAACCCTAGAGTGACCAAAAGCTAGAAGAGGCAAAGAAGGATCCTCCCCTAAAGCCTTCAGAGGGCGTATGGCCCTACTGACACCTTGGTTTCAGACTTCTGGCCTCCAGAGCTGTGAGAGAATAAATTTCTGTTGTTCTATGCCACCAGGTTTGTGGCACTTTGCTAATACTGAAGCCCTAGGAAACTAATACACGGAGTTTTACTATATTTTATTAAATGCCACTGAATAAATGCAATTAGGTATAATTAAAGATGAAAATTCAGTAAGTCATTCAAAGAACACTTATTAAGTGTTACTATGTGCCAGATACTGTGTAAGACTCCGGAGATACAGCAAAAATTTTAAAAGATACTACACTATAAAACCCTCATCGACCTCACAGTGAAATCTGAAAAGGCAATTTCTTAATCAGTCTTTGTAGAACAAGAGAGAAAAATACAGAGATTTTAAAGAGGAGAACATTACCTGGGATAGAGGAAGGTGGAATCCTTTTGATAAAAAAGCTATAAAGGCAATACTAAGATGCAAAACCAATATTGTTACTAAAGAGCTCCTGAAAGGCTTAGAGACATTCAATCCAAACTGAGAGTTTGTCAGTCCCCAAGGAATGCAAATATTTTCCACTATCACCTATTAATTACAAAGGGAAAGAGTACCATGGAAACCCCCACAAGACCTGATTCTTTCCCAGGTAGCTCTCCTGAGGAGGGAGAGCTTTTCCTCTATTCTGTTCAAAGAATTAGAAAGTAAAAGTGGCTTCAAGTCTTCTGTTGTTTTTCTACATTTTCCAGATGATATTTTACATTATAATGTGTCATCCCATGTTGTATCAATCACATTACAATATGTCACTTAATGTAACATAAAGCAACATGATTGACACAATCTACTAGGGCTTGTCACAACATTGCATGTCAACCAGGACATTTTTATGGGTTTTGTAAGGAAAAAAAAAGTCAACATATTTCACTGAACATCACATCCAAGGTGTGGGGAGGGGGAGGCAAAGAAAGGCTCCTTTGAAGATTTTTGCAACATTCCTGTTGAGAGAACTGATAAACATCTGTTAAGTAAATGGAGTCAAATGTCTTCCCTATGCCCATATCAAATGGGTCCGATAAACTACTGTCAGCCTGTTTCAGGTTCATGGTCAATTCTTACTGCTTCCTATTCCTGTTTGCCACATTTAATCCAAAACACCTTTAAAAGAAGGAATAGAACTACTAAATGGAAGGCCCACATCTGAGGCAAAGGAAGCAGTAAAGGCAGGCAGTCCTCAGCAGTAGGGTGGGAATGTTCTAGAAGCCATTATTGGTGCAAATGTGGTTGTAAGTAATAACTCAAAATAACTTAAGCAAAAGGGGGATTTATTATAAAGACATGGGAATTTCTCAAGGAACAGAGGGCAGGAATAGAACTAGACCAGAGGAAAAGACTAGTAGCAATAATTAGAATTCTTATTAGAAAAACAATAATCCATCAGCATCCTCTCCTCACCTCCTCCCTGCTTCTCTGTCCCACCTGCTTTCTTCTTCCCTCTTTACTGCTGCCCAATCCATTAGGCAGAAACAGCCCCCATTACATCCAAACTGTGTAAGTTAGATTCCCAACCACATGGGAGATGCTGGCTGGTGCATCTTTGTTGATTTCCTCTGGGTGATATATTTCCCCCTTCCTAACAGTATTCTAATTCCTTAGCAATGCAGTACATGAGGGATGCACCTTACCTCTAGCTCTAGAATGAAACTCAAGTTGGTTCAATCAACCAGTGGATTTCATGACCCTGGCCAACAGTAGGCTCAGTGAAAGGCACAGTTAAAGTGGTCCACAGATTTGTCTAGAAAGCTAGAACACAAACTCACTCTTCTCCCTGAGGCCTATCTGAGTGAGAATGTGAGCTTGGGACTGCTATAGCCATAGCCATTTTTACGACCATGAGGGAAGCCAGCTTGAGGGTCGAGCCAACTAAGAGGAAGCAAGCCAAGACTTGGATCCTGCTGACATCATTTGAGTCCTTGACCAAATCATTCCTGTAGCCTAAATCTTTCCAGAACAATTTGAGGACAGGAATAAATAAATAAATAAATAAATAAATAAATAAATAAAACCCTTTATATTTAAGATAGTACAGTCCAATTTTCTAGTCCTTGCAACCAAAGGAATACCAACCTTAATACAAGAGACCAACTTACTATCTTTAGGAACACCTCCAGCCAACCTAGCTTGATCCAGTCAGTCTAATCAGCCAGAGAAAGGGTACAAACACAGTTGCTAGGTGCCAAACCCCATGGAGTGGGTGGGAGAACAGTTCTCAGAAAAGAGAATGGGTGGCGTTTTGAATAAAATCTATTATCAGTGTAGATACCCATTAGCTGGGTGAGTGGATACATAGTCCTCTATGCTTTGATTCTTCTCAGTATTAAGTTGGTTGGCCACCATCTCTGCAAACTGAACTTCTTCTTAGTATGCCAATGAAAGATTAATTGTATACTCACTCTAAATCAGGTGTCACACCTCACAGATAGGTTCTAATAAGAAAAATATTTTATAATCAGTTGGCCTTTTCTATTTTTCACAAGTCTTTTCCCTCTTTCTTTTTGCTGTTGCTGTTTGTGCATAGAGGAACATAAGGAAAGATTTTCAGACCTTTGCATCTTATGATTCCACTTCCTCCCAATCCCCCAGGTTTCTATGGACATACTCTTTTAAGAACATCCTCTTTCATGGGTGGTCATGTGGCTCACCCATTAGAGCTGAGGATGCAAGGGACTCAGCCTTTCTGCATGAATCCTGGATATGATGGAACAAGGTTTAAATATGTTCATATCCTTTACTGAAGGAACCCCTTTTGGAATTTAATGGAAAGCAAAAATCTGAGCCATGCATACAGAGTCATGCATAGAGTTGCTCATTCAAGTGTTTTGCTCTTTTAAAATAATAATTAAAAATTGTATTGTTAAAAACATTAACCTTGTTAAATCAAAAATGATCTATCCATGTGACAGGATTCTATTAAACAATTGAAAATGTGATTTCTGTAAAATATTTTATGAAATGGAAAAAATACTAGTTAAATATTATGAAGTGAAAGAAGCAGGTACCAAAGTATATATACAACATAATGATCATAGACTCTGCACGTCCTCACACACACTACAAACTGGAAGGAAACAGGTGTTAACTGTGGTTACCTCAAGAGTTTCAACACAGTAGAATTATGAATTGATTTTATTTTTTTTCTTATACACTTTTTTTTTTGCATTTCCCAAATTTGCCCACAGTGAATAAATATCACTTATATAATTAGGGGGAAGAAAGTTATTAAGGATTCATTCCATTTGCTTAGATACTTAATATATTTTATTCTCTGAATGTTGGTTTTAGAGAGTGAAAGCATATTGACATTAAATGGTTTTAAGGCAATGTAAATGTGTCATATCAAAATCATATTGAAGAAAATGCAATAAAAAAACATTTTTAAAAGATAACAACAAAAATGGGCATTCCCCACTTAAATAAGGAAAGAGTATTTTTGTTCATTATATTTCCTAGTTAAAGAATTTTGTGAAATGAACAAAATGTCCACTTTAATTTCTACCTTTGAAATTCTTCAAACAAAGGTCAGAACAACTTCCTTTCTGCCTCATCATATTGTGGCAGCTATATGATTTATAACTCTGATTACAGTTTTGTCTCCTAAAATATGCTACAGTGAATGAGGTCAGAGATTCTGCTTCCACTCAGTTTCCTTGTTTTTGTGGCTTGAAGTCAAATTATTCATATTACTTTAATGCAGTTTTGTTTAGCTTAATTATATACTGAAAGTCTGGCGCACATAATTAATCAATGTATTGCTAGTGACTGTTGAGCAGCCCATATCTGTTGGAAATTTTATTATAAAATGCCGGATGTGAGGGGAAGGAAGATAGGAACAGATGAGAGAGAAAAGCCATGCCATCTTTTCCTCAGATGAGTGTTATCAAAGTGGTCATGTGTGTTGAGAGAAATCAATTTAGTTTTACAGATTTGTCCTCACTTCTGGAAAATCCAAAATACATCTTTTATTGTTCTCCCAGGCTGACACACAACAAGAGCCACCATGTATATCTTTTTATTCACCTTATACACAGAAAAACATGCATTGTTTCGTAGGTCACACAGGAATACTGGGCACAACTGCTGTGATTATATAATCCAAGGTTTTAACAGAGCTTTACCTTCTCCCCAGTATTCAGTCACTATTCTTACACTATCTCTCTTATTTCAGGTGAGAAAGCTGGAGAGAGAAATGGCACTCCAAATTCTTTTTCCAATAAAGGTCTTCTATTCCTAGTTTTCTTAGATTTTGTGGACATTTAAGGAATTCTATTATAAGAATGTGTAAAAATTTACTTAAATTTTTAAAAATTTGCTTCAACATACATTGCCATGAGGAGCTGACACACAGACACTAGCAAATCTGGTGTCTCTTTGAGCACCTTTTTAATGATAGAGTTCAGTTTGTCCATCATTTGGCTGCCTTTATGGCACATGCTGTGGACCAGCCGCTGGGCTGGGCTCTGTTTCCTTTGCTACAAGATGAGAGTCATTGTTCCTACCCTCAAGGAGCTTTCAGGCAAGTGGTGGAATAGCCAAATAAACTCAGGGTTACATGTAGTATGACAAGTGTTCTCACCAAGGTAGGTACGGGGTCCCTCAGCCTCCCAGTGGCCCAGGAAGGCTTTGCTGAGGAGGTGACACGACAGCATCTTGAGAGATAGATACAAGACAGGAAGTAAAATGCGGTCCTTTCACCTACTGGTTCCTCAGTGATCTTTGCATCGTTATTAAATCCGTTCCAGAAATATGAATACAAAGGCACAGAGAGGTTAAATGACTTGAACAGTGTCACATACCCAGAAAGTAAAAAGTCTGGATGCAAACCAGGCAGCCTGCAGACTTAACTGTTGCTCTTCCCACCAAGGCAAAACAAAGAGCCCATCATTCTGCTAGGGTATACAATGCCCACACAAAGGCACTTCACAGAAAGTGCATTATTTGTAAATAGAGATCTTCATTACCTCCCAGAGATATCAAGTAAACTCAAAAAACTGCTTCCTCCAAGCACTTTCCTCAGCCAAAACCAACGCAGCACACGTTAAGTACCTGGCCCAAGATGATGATAATGGGGAAACTGGGAATCCCAACACACATGCTCTTTTCAGTCCCCTGAAACACTGGTCGTTCTATCATGGGCTCCCGGGCACTGACCTGATTATTGCTCCATTTTACATAACCCCAACTGTGCACCTACAACAAAGTCCCTTTTCTCTTCTATTTAATTGTTATGGTCATTGCCACTGTTGAGTGAAAAATAAAATATCTCTGTGCTGACATGTCACTTTATTTTGTTCTGTTTATTAAAAAAGAGAGGAAGACAGAGAGAGTAGAACTGAAACCAGTAGAAAATAATCCTGTTTGATGAAAGGCAAAAAATTATAAAAGTGGTCAAATTCCACAGAATCCAACTAAATATGAAGAAACTGGGATCATAATGTGTTTCTAATAGAACCGTTGGCTTAAAGAAGTGGCTGTGGCTAGAATGAATCACTACCCAATCAAGCCCCAGATATCTCAGCAACTTCAAGAAATGGGGGCAGGAGACTTAAGGAGGGTACCTGGATTTGATCACCATGGTGGTGATAATTCCTTGTCATTATTGAGCTGGTATTAGAAGTTAAAACCCCATCCAAAATGGAGAGCATGTAGCAGAATGGGTGGTCCCTATGCTCTCAGCAGCACATACTAGACATCTGAGGTCCGTGTCTGGTTTCCATAGGTCAGAAATGATCTAATGCTTGACATCATCTTGTCCTACCTTTCGGAAGTTTCCAGAGCCCAAGAAGAACATTTATATTGAGGGAGCTGGCTTCCATTCTCTCCCCAGTACAAATATTGCTCATAACTATTGTTTTTGATGTTGTTTGTGTCAACTCCTAAAAAATTTTTAAGCAAGTTTAATCAAATTGCAGTTTAAACATAATCAGATAGAAATGAATTTGAAGATCTCTCATTTGTCTCATTAAATAGTTTGTGTTTTGGGGGGAAAAAACCCACAGGAGAGAAGTATTTACCAGGCTAGTATTCCCTGTATCTTGGCGAACCACAAATCTCCCATTTGGCACTATTAAACATAAATACATTGACTTGTAAACCAATGAAAAGACTCTTTCCCCTATCTTTGTGAATCCTTCATGGCTCGTGTTCAACACTAAGACACTATACTTCTACTGGGCCAAAGAATTCTACTGGGAAAGATGATCTTGTATCCTTAGCTGGAGACAAGTTTTTAGCCATATGCCTATTGGGCATCATTTACTATGTTGATGTTGTATACCCTCCCCTTTCTCTAAGAGTTTAAATGGAATGGAAGATTAGAAAAAAACGGAATACCACATATTAGTTCTATCCATCCCAGAATAAACCCTACATGAAAAAAGAAGAGAGAGCAGAAGCAGAAAGACACTCGAGGCTCTGATGTGAGTGGAGGAGGGGATGTGCACATGCATGCATATGTGTGTACACGCTCACTCCCTTACACGTGTGTTAGTCCCTACCCTTTGTCCTAGAGGAAGATAAATCGTGATCCTCACTTACTTATAGTTAATCTCAAAGGTTAATTTTGTTGCCTATAGGCTGTAAACAAAGAAGATATTTCTTTCCCGGCACGGGGCCTTCTGTCATAAGTGAAACAGAAAAGTCAGTGCGTCCAAGGATTAAGGAGAGGTCGGAAGATTCGAAGAACCTGGTGCTGACAGACCTGCTTATTAAAAAGCGTACTCTGGTGGCCAGGCTGCCGCTGATGGCCTGACGTGGCCAGACTTCAGAAACCCAGTGCACAATCAGTGGACTGTGCTGCTCTGGGGACAGCGGGTGCAGGAGGCCTTTTCTAATTTGTCAAAGTTGTATCTAATTCCACAGAACAAAGTTCGCAAAGAGAGATGAGCAGAATCCACAAATTATTGCTCATTCACCAAGCCCTAGATGGAGCGATAGAAGCAGCACACAGGTAGGGTTTTGAAAAGTAACTCGACCCCTGCCAGTCGGCTTTGGGTAATTCCACTTTGTGGGCATAACAGTTTCCCTTGTTTTTTGTTTAATAGGATTATTTCTCAGAATATTAAAAAGATAGCATCAACATCTTTCAGTGGCCCCATAAACTATTTCTGGAAATATAAAAAGAATGGTTCAGGTGGTTTCTTTACTCCTGATAGGACTTTTGTTCTCTCAAAAACTAAAAAGAAAAGAATGTGGTTTGGGGAGGGGTATGCCTGGAGCAAACAAAATAAAATGTTAAGTTTTCTAGAAAAGAACGATCATTCAAACTTACATTGCCCACTGAAACTCTTGCTGGCCTATTTTAAAAATGAGACTGACCTTCAAATTAGAGTTTAGAATTTCAAACTCCGAAAATTGAGGAGTTGTTAAGGAGGAAAGCATAAGACATGTTAGTTTCCATGTGTCAGGCAAGGCTACGAAAAGGAAATATGCTCTGCAGAAGAAAACATTTTGAACAATCTTCAAATGGAATCTTCCGGAAAATATTGCCTTCTAGATGGTAAGGAGCAGCACAACCACGTGGAAGAAGGCATAGACTGTTAGGAGTTCTGTTGATCTGTCAGCCCACTCCACTAACCACGGTGGTGAAGGCAAATGGTGGTCAGGTCCACCCTGGCCAGTGACTTCTCCATAGCAATACCTGAGAAGTTCTTACAACTCAGTGTTTTATAATGATAATGAAAGGAAGGGCTGGGAAGAACCAAACTCTCATGAAGAAATGCACCACGTACCACCACCAAACAGTTCACGCAAACGTAAAATACAATTCACACATGGGTAAAATCAGTCTCAGTCCAGTCTAGCTACCCATCCCTCCTCATCAGATGTTTGATGAAACTCTGCCTAGAGGCTGTCCTAGGTCTCTGAGAAGTCCCATCTTCTTGTGGGGGGGAGGGGGTCTTCTCCCGCACCCAGTCTCACTCATACGGGTCACTTTCTGTTTTACCTAATAGCAAAGACTCTCAGTTGAGACATGAAAAATTCCTCAAGATTCACGATCTGCCTTGTACTGAATTCACAGCTGTGGCTCTGCGGTTCTTGATACCAACCTCCTCACTGTGTACGCCCATGCAAGTGCAGCACTCCAGGGCAAATGTGACTCTTCCAACAGGTGGGCTCGGCTGGCTGCTCTTACACAAATTCCTTTTGCCAAACACCTTCCCCAACTATGAGGAGATTGATTTTTAAGAATCATCCTAGTTTTAGGCAAGAAAAAGAAAAACCTCCTGGTGGAATATACCTGAAAGACGATTTTTCTTACTTAGAAACCCTTTGCTATTTCCTGTCCTCTACTGAACAAACCTTTGAACACAGGGCCAGAGGTTAAAAGAGAACCTTGTTTGTTGCACTCGTGAGGTTAGGCCTTGGGGAGGCAGCCTGGACGAGTGAGCAGGACCTGGGATTTTGAATTAAGATCTGTTACTTCCTGTGAGACCTGGGGTGTGCCTCTTACCATATCTGAGGCTTAGTTTTCTCATAGAAAATGGAGCTAAAAATAGTGCTTCCTACTTTGCAGGGTTGATAGACAAATAAATGAGCCAGGGTATATGAGGGTGTCTTTTAAAATACGCTATAAATGTTAGCTGCTGGTTTTGTTTGGTTGTTTGGCTTTGTTTTATGATTACTAACTAACTGCTTTGGCTCATTAGCAAGTTATACCCCCGCCTGGTTAGTCTGTGTAACAATCTTTACCTCTAGTCCTTTGTAAGACCCCTTCACCACTGAAATTAAATGGCCTGTGAGGGTAGGATTTTCATAGCCCGTTCTACTAAAACATAAAATAAGTGTTTATATCAAAATCAATTTTGCCATTCTGATTAGACTTTGGGTCAAATAAAAAAAAACAGGTGTATTGAACTGGGCATAGGGTGTGTTTATTTTTTTTTTAAGATTTATTTATTTGATCGTGGAACACTACATCAAAAACTAATGATGTACTGTATGGTGACTAACATAACATAATAATAATAATAAAGACTTATTTATTTGAGAGAGAGAGAGAGACAGAGAGAGCAAAAGCAGAGAGGAGGGGCAGAGGGAGAGGAAGAAGCAGACCCCCCTCCCCCCACTGAGCAGGGAGCCTAATGTGGGCTGCATCCCAGGACCCTGGGATCACAACCTAAGCCGAAGGCAGACGCTTAACCGACTGAGCCACCCAGGTGCCCCCATAGAGTGTGTTTATAAGAAAAAACACCCACGTGATATTATTTTATGCTCTTTACTACATTTCTCTACTCCAACTTATAGAAGAGTTTTGAGAAAGCTTAAAATATAAGGCACAAATATCATAAAACTGAAAAATCATTAAAATGAGTAGTAAGAGAAAAATAAAGCAAATCCATGCTAACCCACCCTTCTGCAACTGAACACAAAACTTGGACCCAAGGTATTGATCGTCAAAGCAAAATAAGCAGGATTGTGAGCGAATGACTCTCCTTTTTCAACATAAAAAAGATGTCAGAGGCAGAAAGTCATTTCCTAACTCTAAATTCTGAAAGAAATTTTTCTCAGGAGTCTTCACATGACTGATTTTGAACAACACTGTATTCTCCTTAAAGGTTTTCTAAAAACGACCACTTTTTACTGGTTATCTGCCCTACTAAGAGGAACTCTGAGTTTGGAAACCCAATTTGGAAAGGGGAACTTTGCTCTTTGCAATAAAAACGTGGTAACTCTTACATATCTTAGTATAATTATAATTGACTCATTATATCTTACTACAATTTATATTTTCGATAATGATAAACTTACACAATACAAGTTTATAATGAATTTATTTTGTTTGTTGTAATTAGCTAAGACATATTTAATTTTCTTTATGAGCCAGGCAAGTGCTAAGCCCTTTATCTGTACGGGCTCATTTAATCCTCTCCATGATCCTATGACACGGGGATTATTATTTCACTCATTTAAACTTGAGAAAATTGAGACTTATGGAGGTATTGAATCCTGCCCAAGGTTATACAACTTGCAACTCACTGTGGAGTTTGAACTTGAAGCCCGCCCAAGGTTATCTGTCAGACCCCTCACCACCCTGCAAACCCACCTCATACACTCAGACAGACCTGAAAAGGACTTCAACCAACCATCAAATGAATGCAAAAGTGTACTGGATTAGATCAGAAAAGCAAGTTGCCAGTCAACACAGAATCTACGTTGTACACTGAAAATTTATTAGGAGTAAGTTTATGGAGAAAGAAAGGGGTATCATTCCTGGTCTGATGGTGGCCAAAACTGAACAGCCAATCAGAGCACTGTAGGGGAGTGTAAACACTTCATTTGAAAGTTAGGTCAGAAGCCCACTGGACTTCTACTTTGCTTCCCTAGACAGTGGAGTAGACCCTCTCCCTTATGCTACAAGGCTCTCTTCCAGAGCCAGAGCCCTATGTTAAGATGTTTGATCTTTACTTCATGGTCCTTGCCCATGTATGCTCATGTCAACAAGTTGGCACTCTGCCCCAGCAGGCTGCAGAGTGCTGGGTATGTTCTTAACCTCCAGCAAATATAAGATAATTTTAATTGCTTCTTGGTCTCAGTTTCCTCATCCAAAATATGAGAAATTATTATGAATGACAAATAGATCATGGTGCTTGAAAATTCTAAAATTATGATTCTATGATTCAATTCAGCCTTTTTCCCCTAGGAAATTTAACAAGGTTTTACAGATTTCTTTTCCTCAAATCAATACTAAGTATAATTTTATACAGGAACACCCTAAGGTCAAGTAGCTCTCTCTTCTTGCCTTCTGTTACGGAGACTTACTTTGACAAAGGGATTAAGTATAAAGGCTCTGGGTACCACCCATTTAAAGTTTTGTATCTTGGCAAGTTATTTAATCTTAATGCCTCAGTTTATTCACTTGTAAAGCAAATATAATAATAAAATCTACTGCATAAGGTTAATACGATCTTCAAAATGAGTTAGTAGCTTAATGTGCCTACAGCCATGCTGACAAACTGGTAAATGCTCGATAAATGATAGCCCTTAGCCATCTGTCTCAAACTCTACCCTTCCATTCTTCCTGAAGCATTATGCGTATGATACACATTTTCCCATCCTTTAGAGCTATAGCTTATCCCAACCTGACATACAGATCATTCCCTTCCATATCCACAGTCCACCGAGCTATCTCTCTTCAGCCATTCCAACAGTAACTGAAAGAAAAACCATTTGTGAGCCAAATATTAAGGCTTCAGATGGATAACTCCCCTGGATTTTAAATTCACCACTTCTACTCCACCCTCTTCACTTACTTGGCAATACACTTACCCTTCATATGTGTTGCACAGCACTTATCATAGAAGGTGCCTATTTGCAGACAGGGTTTGAGGTCAGTATAAGAGTAGCTTGTCCTCCTTTTTGGCAGACTTTAGTTTTTATATGCATTTATAAGAACATCAGATAACTCAATACACCAAACTGTGACTAAAACTGAAGTATGTGGTTGTCTTGAATTAGAGGAAAAAAATCATAAATTTTATCTGAATAAGGAGAAAAATGTGTCTGTTATTCTGTCATTCAGAGGTATGGTCTTTAAAATGCAGAAGTCATCTTTGACTCTTCTGTCTTACTCCCTGGATCTAATCATGCTAAGTCCTATTTAACTCTTCCTTCCCAAATCTCTCTCTGAGATGTGCTCAGAGTATGGCATATGCCTCTCTCCTAGCGTCTCTCGCAGTCTGTTTCATATTAAAGTTATTTATGCACATGCCTGTCTTCCACGCTAGACCTTTAGATTCGGAGGCCGTACAGCATGATTTGTCTTTGTATCTCCAGCAGCATCGAGCACACAAGGTCTACACCTGTACTTCCCTCCTAGATACACACACACACACACACACACACACACACACACACACACACCTACATACACACACGGTGCTGGTTCACTCTTCCATGTTTCTTTATTCCTATTCCTTTTGCCCCAAATGCCCTCACCTCTTACCCTCTCCACATGGTAAAACTCTTCTCACCCTTCAAGCCCAACACCTATTCCTCACACATATTCCCTGCAGGGCTCCATAGTCTATATGATAGTACAGTGAGTAACTCATGGTTTTAGAGTTTTTCCATACCAGATTGCAAAGTCCTTTAAGGACAGAACCATATCTTCTTCATCTTTGTGTTCCTTATGGCACCTGTCATAGACACTCACTCAGTGGACACTCAAAAATATTTGTGAAATTCAACTAACTTGAATCCTTAGGACCAACTTCAAGTAAATGCTCTCTTTAAACAATGACCCTGAATTTCTCAGATAACTCGCCAGAAGAGTACTAAGTACAATTTATATTCTTTGTATATGTCACCCTAAGGCTTTGACACATGAACACTGAGTTGAGGACAAAGCATGAACACGAATCAACATAAAACCTATTCCAAGAAATCTGACTCCATGTGGGTTGCATGGTCCAGTGGCAAAGTGAGAGAAGAACGAAAAACATCAAACCTAACACATAAATTCAAAAGTAGAAGCTTAAGAAATACCACAGAATGAGCCACAAGTTAGTTTCCAATAAATAATCAGTGCCCCTGCTAGGAGGAGCCCAAGATTGTGCTTCATGGCAGGGCATCAGTGGGGCCCGGATGCCCTGAAGGATACGTGTAGTGTGTCCTCATTGATGACATGGGCCCTCCTGAAACACTGGCCTCTCTGCCCCACAAGTAACTTCAACTCTCACTTCTGAAAGGCTTCAAGAAGAAGGGCATGACTCACCCCCCAGGAACAGAAGCTGTTCCCCTTGTCTCCAAAGCATGATATTAACCTTCCCTTTTAGTGTGCACTACAATTCAAGAAAAGCTCCCTCAAAGGCATTTAACAGCCAGACAGATGATTTTGTAATTCTTTACTCGGATGAAATGAAAAGGTTGTGTGAAGTCTTCGGATGGAATTTCCATCTCTTCCCTTTTTATTTTATTAGATTAAAATGGTTTCAGTGTTTTTAGACAGGGTTCCTCTTAAGAAGATGCAAATTTATACCATCTTTCTGCATTCTTAGGATCACACGCTCTGCTTAAAATCCACACTCCACTTCAGTTACACACAAGTAATTCTTCCTGACCTAGATGGAATGGAATACTCATAGCAAATTGAGAATACAGATCAGCCTGAAAGCCAAGGAAAGAAAGCTAATGGTCTGCATGTCATTCCCACATACAAGGTTCTTAGGGACTTTTTTTTTTTAATTGTGCCTCCTTTTAAAGGGGAAATAAGCTGTTCTTTCATTTCTTATTACAGTCTAGGAAAGATCAGCACCTAAAGGGAGAAATTGCAATATTGAGAGACACATGTGGAAATCGCTTCTATGATGGCAATTTCCTGAACTGCTTTCAAAAGCCCTTTTTTGGCTTAAAGAGTCCATGGAGTCCTTTTAAGATTTTATACAAAGGAACTGATCAGTTTCATAATGTTGTGATGAAATTAGAGCCCATAGTGCTTAGCTGGAATGACTTTACACACAGTAGCGATCCTTCTCTTAGAGATGGGATGTAATTGTCTGGAGGGAAATCACCTCTCCAGAGGATTTAAAGCAAGGCAGAAAGGGCATGGAGTAAGGACAGAGGCTTGTACCTCATTTGCAGTAATTTGAAGGTTTAAGGAACATATTCTGACTCCCTGATTGTGAGCCCTGTTTGATCCCTACACTCAGGGAAGTAATTTCAGTGAGGGGACGTCTGGTTTTCTCTACTCTTAGTGGGAGCTACATTTGTATTCCCTGTATCCTGGAAGCTGTGTGGCCAAGGAGTCAATGCATAAGTCCCGATTTCCATTTGATAAAACCTCTCATACTTTTCCCAATCCCAGAACTTTTTTGACCTGATGGCAAATAAATCCCACATCAGTTCTCTGGCTATAGGAAATCAAATACAAATAGAAGTAGTTAACAGACTTTTCTCCATTCAGAGGCTGGGTCTCCTTACCCACAATTGCTTCCCTGGTATGGAGAGGAAACATTTTCATTTTGCTAACTGTTAACAGTTCCCTTCACTTAGAAATCACCAACTTTAAGAATTTTTGCTCACCTGTGGGGAACTTCCTTCCTAGTGTATGAAAAAAAAGACAGGAATTTCTTTTAAAATTGCGATCTGCACATTAGCCATTGAAACTTTCAAGGCAGTCATGAAGTCATGGCTGTTTATGACCTTCATGGGCCGTAGGGGCACTTTTACCTTCCTCCATAAACAAAAAATATTAAAGATTATATTTTATAACTGCATTGTTATAAAAATGCATTTATTAATATTATATATTATAAAATTTGCTTCACTCTAAAAGTTTGCTTTTTTTCTTCTGGCTTAGAAAGAAATTAAGATATTTTCATGGGTCTTTAAAAGCATTGTGACCCCTAGGCTTTGTACATACTGTTTCTACTGGGTAAGTTGGATCTGATAGCAAATACTTTTCACCGCTTGGATGGTTCCAATTCTCAAATCCTATCCCTGGGATTGGCTGAGGGGCCTTGACTTTTTTCAGTGGAAGATGACAGGACTTGGACTTCCTAACCTCCATTATCTCACTGACTCTCCCCCTAACCGGGTGAAATGGGCATTATTATTCCTATTACCCACAGACTCAGAGATTTTAAGTGATGTCCCAAATTGCCTCATCTGGTAATTGACTGTTTCTTGGGAAAGGGAAAAGAACAAAGGAGAACAAAGAATTATCTATTACCCCCTGTTGGATGTTTCACACAAAATCCACCATTTAACCTCCACAACCACTATGGGGTGATATCTGAATCACCCATCCAAGCCAGCTAGCTGATGATGGAGAGTGTGGACAGGAGAGAGGGCAAAGATGTCCCTAGGAAAAGTCAGGAAAATTTAATGATAAAATTAAGTCCAAAGGGTAGGAGCAAAATGCTCCAAACAAGAGACAAAATCAAGATCTTTGAGACCGATAGAAAATGCAGTGAAATAGGAGCCTGGGAGAACAAGAAAGGTGATAACCTGTTGCTGCAAACAGGCCAACATGCCCCGGGGCCCATTTGTCATAAACGTGTAAAGGGGAAGTTAGATAACAGCACTCCCATTTTGCAGCTGAAGAAACTGAGGCACAAAGTGCTTACGTAGAGGCAATGAAGAAGCAAAACTTTGTTTGATCCCTAACGCCACGTTCACTCATAGAACAGACATCTTTATAGAGGCCAAGTCTCCATTCTGAACTTGTCAATGGCTTCCTAAAAAGATACCTCATTCTTCAGCATTTCCATCCGGAGCAAGCCATTGCGTGAAACCTTGCCAGATTGGCTTCCACCAATTTGAATGATTATGTATATCCCCAATATAATACTTGCATATCCAACTCATATAGAAAGCATGCAAGTGCATAGCCCTTGCCAACATTTTGTGCTCAGTGCATACACAGAAGCTATGGAGAAAGGTACATTTTCCCCTTTACATCTTTTCAAAGAAAAACTTGGGATAAAATGGAGTCCTAAAGAGGCAGAGAAACCTGACCATTTGGTCTGCAGTAAAGAGAGAAAAGGGGCCTAGGGCATTTTAAGTCATCTATGTATTATGTGTTTGACATTTCCCAATCAATGGACGCCCGTGGGGTCCCCGTATCTGTCAAAGAAACTAGCTCTAATACTGGCTGCAGGGAAATTATTTGAATGAGAGTCCATTTCAGCTATCTCCCTCCAGCCAGCTTTTCTGAGTCCTAGTGGCCAGCCGCCTGCTCACACCACAAAAGGGAGAGCGCTGCAGGAGTGGTGATTAGTATGGGCTGGCCAGAGAGGACAGCCATGCAAAGCCATAGCACAAAAATGAACCATATAAGGTCTCTTCCATTCCTGCCAACAACTGAGTTTAGGAATGAAATTGAGTTCACTGGATTTGTTTCCTAAAAACCTGATTTTCTTTTATAGAATTTAAAAAATGCATTTCACCAAAATCTACACTCAGCCTACACCTATTCTTTTATGCAGTTTTCCTAAGGGTCACTCACATACCTGCAGTGATTTTCATTAGAGTTTCATAACCATCCAGGAATGTATCACCTGATTAATTCAGTTATTTAGTGTGCAAACCCAGGCAGCAAGAGGCCTTTTATCAAATGTCTACACACTAACTCAGCTAACATGCTAAGTGATCTAGCTTAATCACTTGAGAACTATGTCACATTTGTAAATGCACAAATATACTTTTCACAAATCAAATTCTTGAAGCCTGGTTAAACCTTTTTTTAAGAGCCAAAAGAAGACACAAAGTAGCATTCTCAACTGTTTTCAAGAGGAGAGATGGGTTCCAGCCTGTGCGTCAGGGCTCCTTTCCTGACTGTGATTGCTTACTGAATGGTTTTGGTAGGAAGCTAGGAGGAGGACCTTGCCCTGCCACTACAATGTTAGTGATGAGAGTTTCAGTGCATCCTCCCTGAAGATCCCACAAGACTTTGACAAGTTCCTCCTGACCTAGTCCCCTGTCTCTATGCAGGACAACCTAAGTGGTCCTGCAAAACAGACTTTAAAGCTCCCCATAAACCTGATGCTCATTTACTTAAGCATTTATTATACATCTGCTAGCATATGTACATCTCAGCTTTGGCATTTGATCACAAATACAGGCTGGGAACACTTAGCAGCACTAACATCCACATAAAATAGTGTGGAGTCCACCACCAAGAAGATCTGCATAGTCTTCTCAAGGCAGTTGGACCACATATGCTCAGCACTCCATACGCTGTGTTTACTTGATGTTCAATTTGGGATCCAAATTCTAAAGGCCATCCAATGCCACATTAACTTTCATAAGGCAAGCTTGTGTGTATGTGTTTATGTGTGTATGTGTGTGTGTGTGTGTGTGTGTGTGTATCTGCACTCATGAATTTTTGGGGAATGAGGGGGAACTGAAGTCATAGTTGACAACATATGAAACCTTTAGATGTGTCACAGCTGCTCCAACTGGCATTCATCCCTTGAGCAAGGAATTCTAGAACATCACATTTTTAAGGAGTCCATTTTCACAGTGTACTTCGGCGTCTCAGAATGCTCTCTTGGAGAGCAAAGTCAATCCTAGGTCACCATTTCAATGTAGTTTCCTTTGTACTAAATCCTACTTTCAAGAAAATTCTTGCCATGGTTCACTGGTGTTTAACCTATCATATAATATCCAGGTTTACTGTGTTAGAAGAAGCAGAACAGTATTAAGCTTTTCCCACAAGCCTGTGATTGCATTTGACCTAGTAACCTGTATTAGATTAACATTTATTCTACAACCGCACAGCAAGCCCTGCACCTTGGTGAGCTGCAGTTTATAGAGGACACTAACCATTTTTACAAGTGGAGCAGGAAAAGGGAATTGAATCTGAGGGAGTAATTCCAAGCAAGTATGTTGCTGCAGCAGTTAAATTGTTTATACGAGGAGTAGGGGAATTACTTCTGACTGACCTCTCTTTTTATCTGCTTAAAAGACAAAGTGCAGGTCTCCATCGCTGGGGCAAACTCTGGGGAATGCTGCTTTAAAATGTATAGGAGCCATAAGGCCCCACCAATCCACCAATAAGGAGCAGCTTCAAAGGCAAAGCAGCGCAGGAATGTAAACACAGTAGAGTCACTGCAATGAGGACATTTTAACAGTAGCCAGGGTTCAAATGTCCTCCCAGAACCCCCACGCAGACCCTCCAGGTCAGGTGGGACATAAGTGAAACACAAGTTCAGAATGAGAACAGGCTTTTCCATCACGGATATTCTGATGGAATGGTCTCTTGATTTTCCTTGGCCACAGCTCAGGGTGCGGTGGATTCATTAAGGAACAAGTCAGGCTTTGAGGGAGGCTGAGAATGGCAATAAGGGATCGGTGGAGGCATCTGTTTGGGACCAAAAAAAATAAAAAAATAAAAAAATAAATTTTTAAGGCTGAATCCATGAGGAAGCAATTACCAGGAAATCAAAATCAGAACTGTCTGAGCATCCACCCAACATAACAATGGGAGGAGGTCACCCTACATTATACAGTATCATGTAATGAAATCCAATTTATTCTTTCAGTGAACGCCGGCTTCACCAACAGGTCTGCAGTGATGGCTGGGGAGTGTCCCTCCTAATGGAGTCTGAAGGGAAGCTGTATCTAAATGATAGCCCCTCCAAGAAAGTCCGATTGTTCCTTGAAATGAAGCAACACAGCAATAAAAACGAGAAAGAGCAAGGTCCTTACACTTGAAAATTACACAGAGAGAGTGCTAATGTATTTCTCTTCACATCCATGCAACCATATTCCCTCCCACATAACAAGATGTGATATGATTATTTTACAATTTCAGCATTTCTTTGTCTCCTTAACTTGGTAACTTTGTCTCTTAATTTGCAATGGAATCCTCGAGAATTTTCTGAGTACTCATTAGAATTGCAAAAAAAAAAAAAAAAAAGAGCTTATTAAAAATGCAATTACCCAGCCTCCTGCCCAAACACTGAATCCGAGACAACCAGGATGAGGCACCATCTTCTGTATTTTTAACTGCTCCCCCAGGTGATTCTGATGAACCCTCTCAGCCGAGGACCAATGTTCTAGAACCCACAGAATGTCAAAAAGCTTCCAAATGAGGGTCTGTTAAAGAGGTGTCAACCAGAGCTCGGTCATAGTTATTTAGACCCAGCAGCACAGCAAAAGCTGACCCTGTTCTATTTGGGAATCGGCTCAATTAAAGGTTGATGGAACATTCGCTCCTACACCACAATCAATAGGTGCAAATCTGCAGCTGTCAGTGTCACGTGGTAACGTGGCTCTGGGGTTGCCAACCCTCCATGATTTTCCTTCCCATTGTCTGTGGAGGGAGGTGGGATCTGGAGATTTAGTGTGTGAAGCTGTCACTCCTTAGGCCCCCTCTTTTCCTAAATTTGGGATTTGGTGAGCCTTTGTAAGCTACTTCATTCAGAACAACAGAAAGGTATTTCTTGACTTCTCTAAAAGAAGCATGAATAACTTCTATAGCCAGACAACCCAGGGAGGTTGCTTTTTGTTTTGTTTTGTTTTGCTTTGCTTTGCTTTGTTTCTTTCCTTTGAGGAACAAGAGTCAGGACAGGTATTGGGGTTCAGGGAAGGAGAGAAGGGAGAAATAAACAAGGTGCACCTGGGAATTTTAAAAAGCAGCAATGAGTGAGTTCTGAGGCTGGGATAAGAATGGAATCTGCCCTCGGGATGCCACCTACCAACAGGCCTGAACACAGAGAGAAAACTGCTCAGCTGAAGCAATGCCTGTCAATAAGATGATCACTGGGATGAAAACTCAGTGTGGGCAAATGCCCTACTTTTAAGCCCCTCTACTCAAGTAAGCAAACAGGGAAGATTCCAGACAGCCAAAGAAGACAGCTAAATGTGAAGGATGTAATGTGATCCCCATTCCTTCCCTCACCTGCTGCTACAGATCCTTAGCCTCATTCTCCCGCCTCAGGTGTTCAGAGCAAGAAAAAGGAGAGAAAGAAGGCACTTCTTAGAGACAGATAATCCTGCAGCCAGCAGGCTAAGGGGCTCTTTCACCCACATTCACCTTAATCCCAGGCATTAATTCTTCAGGTAGCCTTACTCCTGTGAGCTTACCTTTGGGGGGAAAAATGTGAGAGGGATTAAAAAACATGAGCATTGATAGTAGAAATAGAAAGTTTTTTGACACAAATCTAAGTTTATATCATTTCAAAGACATGGTAAGGGTGGGTGCCTAAGTACACATATATTACCACGAACAGGTAATATAGGTACGTATCCATCCACACCTGCATTTATATATGCAATCTTTTCCCCAGCTATATCCATCCTTACACAATTATGAAGTAGACAGTTGATAACCGTGGTATGACAATGAAATGTAGAAAATCTCAGATTCAAAGCTGGAAAACACTTTACTGATTACTCTACCCAACCTCTTCATTTTACAGATGAGGAAATAAATTGAGCCAAGAAAAGTAGGAAGAAATTTGTCCAAGGTCACACACCACCTCCTAGCAACTGAGTCTGAGCTGGACCCCACTTCTTTCTCTGTCTGGTGTTCTGTCTACATACCACACTGACTTCATGAGAAAAGGGATGGAAAACATGGGCTCTAATGTCACACTGTCAGTAACAGGGTGAGTCATAAAGCATCCAGAGGAGCCTCTCTATATGGTGTGTGGAATTTCAAGTTGTCTGCTGTGTATAATGTGTCCATTTAGCCAGAGTCTCTAGTATTAATTACCTCTGTGAGATACAATATGGCATCATGCAGCTTTGGAATCTGTACCCTTCATTAACCGTTTCCCCATTAACCTTGACTGGAATCACATTCCCACTCTAACTGGTAAGATGTGTTCTATTTGTAAGCACTCCCATTTTCTCTTTGAAACCATTCTCATATTCTTATTTCATTGTAAATTGTCCTACTTGCAATAAAGTGCCATTGAACGTATTTACTATTTGCTGCTTAATTTTGTCCTCTTGGAAGGAGACCGATGTCAGCTCCAACAGTAGTTAATATACCTTTGAGCACACACTGTGACCTTTCTCCAGCTCATGCCTGACTTCATTCTCAGATCTCATTAAACAGGAGAAATTATCTTCAGAAAGAGCAAAACCAGAAATGTGCGGGTTTTGTGCTCAGCTATAGAGAAGAATTTGATTTAAACGGCCCCACAATGGCATGCACATAGAAAACAAAAGAAAGGATGAAACTTCCAGCTAAAATGGCCTGCTCTCTCTACCAGCTGGACAGTATTACATGCACTTACCTGATAATGAAGAGGATTTGACTGATTTTGTGTACCTGACTGTCCCACCATGTGTGTTACAGAATGGGAAGCCCCCTATCAATACACAGCTTATTACTGGGTGGTATGAGGTAAGAATGAGCCTTTGGGAATAATCAACCCCCTACAAAAACCATAAGGGAGTCAGGCAGAGGGAAAAAAAAAAAATTTTTTTTTTTGGATGGGTAGAGGAAGAAGGTTACAGGTTGGAAAAGAACAAGGTATTGAGTCAGCTCTCAAGAAAATCTGATCCAGGTAAGACATTCCAGAGGCCCTGAGTCTGTGGTTACCCAAACATCAGCAGTGGGAAAAGGTAACTCTAAGAGCAAATAATGAAAACCTAAGATGGAGATGGATTGGGAGAGGGGGTAGACAGAAGAGAAGTTTACCTAGAGGCAACCTTGCCCCTGGACATTGACCCTCTGCTAAGAGGAGAGGGTAGGGCCAGAAAGTTGGCCCTAAAACTCTCAGGTTCTTCCAAGCCCTACCAACCTCCCAGTTTTCACCTCTGACTCACTGAATTTTCTCCGCCATGAACCCCGCTACCATTTTTAGTGACTTCAACATAGGTGATTCTTCCAAGCCTCTGCCCTCTCAGTTCCTTGACCTCTGGCTGCTGAGGATCATTTTCATTTTCCCCTATCCACCTTGGCAACCACTCCCATGCTCATGCCCTAGACCACTGATTCTCAACACTGGCCATACATCTGAATTATTTGAGATAGTTTTTCAAAATTAAAATTCCCAGGCCCCATGCTAGACCAATTACAGTCAGAATCTCTGGAGGTAAAGCCAGTCATTGGTATTTTTTACAAGCTCTCCCAGCAATTCTGATTAAAGGCCAGGGCTAAGAACCGATGACCTAGATATTGTTATTATCAACAACTGCATCAATCACAAATTTTGTATTTTATACCCTCTACTCTCTGAGGATAGTCCCCGATTTTTCACTCACTCATTCTAGTACTCCAACCCCCCAATTCCTTGACTCCATAAGGGATTTTCCAGTAAGAGATTCTTCCACTTCCTCAGTCTATCTTCCCTGCTCCTGCCCTCATTTCTCTCTTTACTCAGCTTAGAGTCCTTTTTCCATTCATTCCCTTTCACATACCCACAAATACCACATTCC
This sequence comes from Ursus arctos, assembly GCF_023065955.2. Classification (NCBI taxonomy): domain Eukaryota; kingdom Metazoa; phylum Chordata; class Mammalia; order Carnivora; family Ursidae; genus Ursus; species Ursus arctos. The sequence continues at coordinate 33,383,178 of NW_026623100.1, forward strand.
TTTCTCCTTTGTTAGGCTTATGTGACCACACCCTAAACCAGGTTTGCACCAGCCAGGAATTACCAAGAAAGTGATGAAACAAAGAGAAAGCAAATGAAAATAATGGGACTATTTTCAAAAGAGTCCGCAGGTGAAGGGAAAAAAATACAGACTAAGGAAGCACCCAAGGCTAACAGCAGGGGGAAGCAGTTACCAGCTCTAGACCTGAAGGAATGAGAGGAGGGGTGGTTTCTGGGACCTAAAAAGAGCCACACTAAGAGTAGCCCAATAGGAGCTGAGACCTTCATAGACAGATGTAGCCAGGCCTACCAGGAGCCATTTAGGAGGGAGTGGGGAAGTAATAAAAGTATCTCACTGCCTCCTGTCTTCCAATCTCCAGCCTGTGCCTGCCATTGGCCAAACTCAATCCAGAGGCCAAGGAATCCATTGAGTCATTCATAAATGGCAGCCTCCCAGAACACCACACTGGGTGAAGAAGAATGAATAATAGGTCCAAACAAGCAAATGAAGGTTTGCCCATCTCTAAGAAAAACAAATACTAATAATGGCAGTATCAGTTAGTACCATTAGACCAGGGGCTGCCAGGTGTCCCTTCTAGACATTTCACTTCCCAGCCTTGCCCATTTGCTTCTGTGATGGAGATACATTTGCAGAACTCCAACTAGTAGCATGGTGATTCATACTTCATTAAAAACCCTAGCAGAATCAGCTAGTTGAACCCCAATATTCATTCTTTCATTATTTTTCAAAATAATAGAGTTAACTATTATATCTGGGCACACGACATAGAAGAAAGACTGCATTTTCAGTCTATCTCCCTTACAGCTATACATGGCCATGTAACCAAACTCTAGACAAGAGAATGTGAATGGAAGTGATGAATTCACTTCCAGGCTGTGGTCTTAAATGATAAGCACCCCCCTTCCCTCTTGCCTCCATCCACTTACCTGGATCATGGATGTAGGGGAGCCCTTTAGGATCATTCATATAAGGACAATACCCTAAAGATGGAGGGGAAACAAACAGGATTTAAGACTTTGAGCAACCTTGTAAAACAGAGCGCCACACCAGCCCTAGTCCTTCTGCTTCCAAGCTATTATATGGAAGAGAAATAAAGTCTGTCTTATTTAAGCCAGTTTTGTTTAGAATCTCTATTTTATGTAGGTGAATATTTATCCCAACTAATACAATAACAAGGTCAGAATTAGGAGAGCATTACCTCAACCAACTAGTTCTCCAACCAAAAAACTCAGTCCTGAAATCAGTCATCTCAGTGAATACAGTCCCAGGGCAATGCCTGGGAACTACCATCCTCTAGCATTCAAAATCTAAGCCTTACTTCTTATCTTAAGGGGACGAGCCAACTGGAAAAGGCAGGTGCAGACAAATGTGCAACCCTAGCTCCTCCCTGTTCTATCTCTACATGTGGCACAGGCACCACTGGGGCTATCTATTTCCAGAGCCAGTAGTCATGGCCAGGTCACAATACCCCACACTCAGGAAAGGCCTTGGAATATGCTGAACTCTGGTGAGGGAGACTTCTAAAGGTGGCTGCTGAAACAAACTAGGGTTCCTGTTACCAACTATGTACATGCACTATGCGGGCTGCAAGAGGGCCGTATCACTTCCCCACACTTCATACACCCACCCACCTCCAACCCCAGTCCCAGGCCCACTCCTGCCTCCCTCACACTCTATCAGATATTGCCTCCAGAAAAGAATTGTTTAAGAGAGGAGTCGACCAGGGAAATAAGTTTCAAAGTAATTATACTATGTCCTATAAAAATAATATTAGGGGCGCCTGGGTGGCTCAGTCGTTAAGCGTCTGCCTTCAGCCCAGGGCGTGATCCTGGCATTCTGGGATCGAGTCCCACATCAGGCTTCTCTGCTGGGAGCCTGCTGCTTCCTCTCCCACTCCCCCCGCTTGTGTTCCCTCTCTCGCTGGCTGTCTCTCTCTGTCAAATAAATAAATAAAATCTTTAAAAAATAATAATAATATTTAAAAAAAATTGGGGGGGCGCCTGGGTGGCACAGCGGTTAAAGCGTCTGCCTTCGGCTCAGGGCGTGATCCCGGTGTTCTGGGATCGAGCCCCACATCAGGCTCCTCCACTATGGGCCTGCTTCTTCCTCTCCCACTCCTCCTGTTTGTGTTCCCTCTCTCGCTGGCTGTCTCTATCTCTGTCAAATAAATAAATAAACTCTTTAAAAAAAAATTTTGTAGCAATCTTTGATAATTCCCTATACCATGTAGTTTTCATAGGACCAATCATTTCTTCATTTGAAATCTCAACCTGGTACAATGCCCCAGAAGGGGTTTAGGTATGTACCCAGACACTCAATCATTCTGTTAAAAAGGTAAAAGAAAGTTCTCAGGATGAACATAGAGACTGGTGATCAGCCACCTCTGTTGCCCTGACTCACTCATCCCTGAACTCTACTCATATCCACCTTGGAAGATTAAAGGGTATTAAGAGCTATAAGAAATCTTGTTGGTTTTTCTTGCAGCAAAGGTACCCTTAATATAAATGAAATTTCATGTGGAATCCTAATGTTTAAGACAAATAAAAGCAGAAATTCACTGGAATTTCTAGAATATATTTATTTCATGAGTTCAAATATGCCACAACTATGTAGTACAAAGTATATTGCTGACCACTCTGAGACTGATTTGATGAATGTAAAAATTTGGAACAATCCTAATCATTTATTATCCTCAGCATCCAATTTATTATTTCATTTTGGCTTACTTGCACAATATTTAGAAAATACTGATTCAGGGGCGCCTGGGTGGCTCAGTGGGGCACCTGGGTGGCTCAGTCATTAAGCGTCTGCCTTCGGCTCAGGGCGTGATCCCAGGGTTCTGGGATCGAGCCCCACATCAGGCTCCTCCGCTGGAAGCCTGCTTCTTCCTCTCCCACTCCCCCTGCTTGTGTTTCCTCTCTCGCTGGCTGTCTCTATCTCTGTCAAATGAATAAATAAAAAATCTTAAAAAAAAAAAAAAGAAAGAAAAGAAAATACTGATTCATCTGGCTAAATAGTTGCAAGAGGAATAATTTTTGTATTGTTTGGTTTTAAAACAACTTGTCTTACAGCTTGGGTTTCTGTTCAACTAAATTCATCCAGAAGCTTGCAAGAAAAATAGTAGGAAATACCTGTTTCAAAGGTGAATTGTTAGTAACACCTAATAAATTCTTGCATTTCTAACCATAAAGTCAAAAAGGAAGCATTCATTCTGGATCTAAAGTGATGCTTTCAAGATGTGAAAGAGTCAGTTGTGGGTGCGCAGACAAGTCTTATGCCATGAGGAGAGTAAATGCAAATAAGCTTGATGTGGCACTAAATTGAGCAGGTGCAAATGTACTGTGTTCACAAGTGCACTTGTGCAATTTTCTATCAGTGGAGATGTGGCACAATTATGTCAGAATTTAAGAGAGTCAGACAGACAAACCGACCAGTGCAGAATATCTCTCATCAAATATGTACATCCAGATGGCAGGATTTTATTCTAATGTTCATTCCAAATAAGTTAACCTAGCAGCACATTTTAATATGCTGGTGTTTTTAGATATGTTAAAATGTGAAATAAAACACATCTGAATGTGTGTTATTTTTATTGCAGTGTCTTAAAATAGTTAAAATGCATTCTACAAGGGAAAGTCAGATGAAAACTTTGCAGAACTACCCAAAGCCAACTGTGGAGTCCTCTAGGCTTCCGTGGGACCAAGTCTGAAAACTATTCATGAGGTGCACATAAGATCCTAAGTTCAAAGAGGTTGGACTTAGTCAAAGTGTGGTCAGTGTTGGTTTCTTCTGAGGCCTCTCTCTGACTTGCCGAAGGCTGCCTTTTCCCTTTGTCCTTATATAGTATTTCTTCTTTGTGTGTCTATATCCTGATCTCTTCTGTTTATAAGGACACCAATTATATTGGATTAGGACCCATACGACCACATCTTACTTTAATTACCTCTTTCAAGGCCCTCTCTCTGAATGTAGTCACATTCTGAGGTGCCGGGATTTAAGTCTTCAATATATGAATTTGAAGGGTACAATTCAGACCATAATAGGCATAATGGTCAGTTGGATTGCCAAGTTCCTTTAAGGGATCAGAATATGAGAGCCAAGATGGCAGCACCTATCAGACATATGATTTCTCAGTCCTCCTGCACCTCACTTTGGCATGATCTTGGGCACGCCAAAGGAAAGGCTGGAACTACATTCAAACACCTCCTTACTTAATATTTATGTGTAGATTAGAAATGTGGAGTCATCAAATGACACATAGCTTTGAATAGATGAGGATACATTTTGGTAGTTTTACTTTCCTAAATTAGCACTCTAGACTTAAATATGAAAACTAAACAAAACAAAAAAAAACCTAGTTAAAGATTAAGGAGGTTGGATTTTGGAAGTTTCTAAATACCTAGGATGCTCACAGATTGGATAATTTGATAATTCACATAACCTTTAGAATCTATAGAAATTTAGGCTTTTGATATAGGCTTTGATGAACAAAACCTAATTTCCTTACTAAACAAAGAGTTCTTATAAGTGAATAAAAAGAACAAAAGATCCCCTTATCAAAACAGACAGAGGGCAATAACAGGTACATAGGTAAAAAGGAATATGAATGGCTAGTTTGTACATAAATGGTATTCAATATCATTTATTCATGAAATGCAAATAAGATTAAAATAAGATAGAAGCGCCTGGACAGCTCAGTAGGTAAGCAGCTGCCTTCAGCTCAGGCCATGATCCCAGGGTCCTGGGATTGAGCCCCTCATCAGCTGAGCAGGGAGCCTGCTTCTCCCTCTCCCTCCCTCTGCCCCCCCCCCACTTACTCTCACTTTCAAATAAATAAAATCTTTTTAAAAATTTTTTAAATTAAATTTGAATTTTAAAAAGATTAAGATATTGTTTTCTACTCATCATTGACAAAAAGATTAAAATATTTAATAATATGCAGTGTTAGAAAAGGTATGAGATAGCACATACTGTTGATAGATATAAATTCAGAAGGGAAATTTTGCAGCATTTTTCATCTAGAATCAGCAGAAAGCCTTCTAACATTTTCCTTACTAGATAAAGAAAGGATTTGTGCCAAACTGTTGAGATGAGTCTGGCCAGGGCTCTAGAATCATCTATTGTTCAAAATCCATCTCCCCCCACAAATTAGGCCTTGCTGGTTGACTATAAAAGAGAATTTTTGAGGTTGAAGTATATTTATTTATAACAAATTTCCCCCAAACTTTTAGATTTTTTAATGTCAAGTTGGTCAATAAAAAGAATCTTAGCTGTCCTATAGTCAGTCATCTGTAACGAAATCTGGCATTTTTTTTTTCCTTTCAAATTCCACCAGAACAAACTCTGCCCCTCCCCCTGACTCACAAGAGCCCATTTTATACCACACTCCAGCCTCTACCTGTACAGCTACTGCTCACTACTCCCTCTACCTCAGGTTGTATCTCCCTAATCCACTGTTTGCATCAGACTACTTCTTGCTTAAGAAACTTCAATGACTACCCATGACCTATTTCATTTCTTTCAGACCTCTCAAGGGACTCAGTAATATGGGCCCTCCAAACATTATTTCCTATTATTTCTTTCAATACATCTTCCAATCTAATTAGTCACATCACCCTTTTACCTAAAACCCATGCTCATTTCCATCTCTATGCCTTTGATCCTACAGTTTCTCCGACCTGTAACTGCCTCCCTCCTACCTTCCCAAATATTACTTGTCTTCCAATAATAATTCTAAAAAGGAATTACTTGATTTTTACTGAGTATTCTTTAGTGTTTTCATGGTCCATGATTTCCCATGGCAAATATCACAAACCTTTCCATTCAATCAAATATTCACTGAATTGGTTTCTCACTTGGACACCTGTGACATACCAAACATTCTGACAGACACTTGTGATACAGAAGTGGACTCGATGTGACCCCTGCCAGGTGGAAAAGTAGAAGAAAGGCACCACAGGCAGAAGGAACAGCATGAGCAAAGGCATGGGGCCATGGGTGTGGCTTATGCAGAAAATAACATCTGATAAAGATTCCAGATGGAAGGGGGTCAGATGGGAGATGAACATTCTCACATGTAGTCAGTACATGTTCCTCATGTTGCTACAACAGGAATATTGACACATGTCATTAAAAGGACTTATGCTTTAATTTAAAATGTGAACTCCTAGAATTAGACTCTCAGAGGCTTCCCCCTGTACCACCTTTCTCTGGTTTCAGTTGGGTAAGGTACTCAGATTTCCTTCAGTAATTAATATAGCTCTAAAATTTAATTAATAACAACAACAAAAATCTCAGGAGCTATTCATATGAGGGGTAAGGCTCAAGCAAGGCAGGACCAATCATGAGCTGGGACTTAGGAAAGGGAAGGTAGGGGAAGGAGGTGTGCAGAGTCAGTAGTGATCAGTGCTCCAGGTGAGGTATGTCCTCACTTGGGAAAGGGGCTAGCCAAGTTTGGGATAGGAGGTCTTCTACTGTGGGGGTGCCTTCCTGCAGGGGTTTCAAAGCTTTATGTAGATACTCTTTACTGGGAAACTTGTCAATTCCTATGCCCCTTCCCCGAATCAGGCCCTCAAAAGGCTGCTCCAACCTGCTATGGGCTCTGGTCCAGGACTTACATGATACAGTAAGGGATAAGATTGTTAAATGTCACTAGGTCCTATCCGCCCCAGTCAACTGAGTGACGGTGTATGATTCATATTTCTACATACATCTGTTTCCTCCAGCCAAAACTTGAAAATTCCAACCTGTTTTCCCAAAAGCCAGGACCTTAATGCCCGAAATATGACAGCTTATAAAGTAATCACTGTGCTTTTTTAAAAAAAATTCTGTTTTGCCTTTAAATTTAGGTTCTGTGACTTCAAAAATATCAGTTCCATCTTCCTCCCTTTTAGCTGGTCTTGATAATCTTTTCCTGCCTTAACTGGTAAAAATCACATTTTCAGGGTCACCGAAAGGCTCAGTAATATGCTTCAACCACATAATTCACAGAAACGTCTGCCAAGCAGCTCAACTTTTCTACAACCCAAACAAGCTCAAATTTACATTTCGGGAGAGCATTAAACTACTAAAGAAAACATTCTCTCTACACCAAGATTTTCAGTTGTTTTCTAAGGCCATTCATTCATGGGGATATGTGAATCTAGAATGTCCCCTCTCCTTTGGTTGGAGAGCTTCTCCTCAGTAGCAAACACCATTAAAAATATTTCTCAGTGGGGTCAATAAAAGCATCTTTTCCACTATGAGACAAATCTCTGATATTGGAAATATTCAAACCTCGGTAACAACAAAAGTTTTTCCAACTTCATATTTCCCTTTTCCCATTCTCGTTCCTGGTAGCAAAAACAAAACAAAACAAAATCCCATGGGAGTATTTGACTATATTTGTTTTCAGCCTGAAAGCATTCTGCCAGGGACTTGTGTGTTCCCATTATCACTATCTTTCTCCTGACTGCAGTCTGGCTTTGGAAAGTTCAGAGTCTCAGGATTAGTAGTGACAAAAAAGAAGAGCGAGAAGTTGCAGAGTATCAACATGGTCTGAGCCGTCGGCAGCTGTTGTTTGGCCTTGAGTGGAGTGAGGGATATGGAACACAATCAATTCCTACCCAGTTTCAGTTTTTAGAGAAACTCTTTGGATAAGCAGAAGCCTCCCAAAGAATCAAGTTAAAGAGCAGGTTGGAGACAAGCCGAAGCAGGAATGCAGCATTGCCATATTAGAGCACATTTATGCCCGAGGGAGGAAAAAAGCTGAGAACATAAATTTGGAAATCCATGAGCCCTGGGAATTGGTCTCACAGACATCTCTCTCTTCACTGTCTTTGAGTCACTAGCAGCTGCAACCTGCAAGACTTACTTTAAAGCTACACCCAATCCAGCACCCTTGAGATTTGGGGCTCAGAGTTTACTCTTGAAGGAATCAGAGACCCTTAGAAGATAAAAGAGACGATGACTGCCGTATAGCTCAGGGGAGCAGCTGAGCACCCTGCTCTGAACTTTATTACAGCATTCATCACACTAGTATAATTAATGTCTATATCTCTCTCCCACTTGACTGTGAGCTCCCCAAGGGCAGGAATCATTTCTCACTCATCTCTCTCCACAGTGCCTAGATCTGTTGCTAGCACAAAGCAGACTCCCTACAAAGGTTTGCTGGTGAATGGACAGATTGGATGGATGGATGAATGGATGGATGGAAGGATGGAAGGAAGGAAGGATGGATGAACGAACGGATGGATGGATTGGTGAAGGAAGTGATTCTGGACATAGAAAAATAAAAACCTGAAACAAACACACAAGAACAAGAACAAAAAACAAATAAAAAACTTCAATCTCCCAATCTTTTCTTGTAAACGGAAATCTTTGCATTATATAAAAACTAAAATCTGTATTAAAGGACATTTTCTTGGATAGTTTTTTTCAACCCTATTCAAATAATCTCACTCCAAAACTTTCTGCTTTCTCTTTGGAAGAAAATTACTTTGATTAATTGTCCAACATGTTCCAAATATTTCCAAACGAGATTTCAGGTGATCAGTTGTTGCTGGAAAGGCAGAAACCATTTTCCCTCCAGCGTCCTGATAGCCAGCAAATATGACCCCATTTTACTGAGAAGGGGCAGCGAAGGGAATGAAGTCGGAGAGGGGCAGTCTTGGAGGTTTAATTTGTTAGTATCTGTGCCAGTTGCCATTATAACACCCTGGGCTTCATGATTCAAGAGAGTTCCCACCTTGAAGGAGAGTTCCTCAGGCTTTACCAACCTCGATCCCCCCACAACCAGTAATTTATATCATCCACTCTTTACCCCATGAGAAAGAAACTGTAGGAGAATCCAAGCATCTTTTAAAATCGTATAAACAATTATGGGAATGCTGCTTTAGGCCAAGGATATGATTGAACCTGAAGTAGAGTCAGAAGTTATAGGTGGTTACAACTACTAGTTTAATCCCTTGTGGACACTTTTTTCCCATAGCCCCTTTTCCTTCCTAAGTCTTTACCTCTTCCCTTCAGCCCATCTACTTCATTCCTTCCTCTAAGACCTATACTTTAGCCCTGCTATTGGAACCTATGGTCCCCATAGACCTTATTTAACCCTACTAATGGCCCAGAAAACTAAAAAGAGTTCTGACCTCTGGTCTAGACATATAAACATTCATTGCTATTTATTTCCACAGTCACTCTTCTAAAGGGTTTCTCACATTTCACTCTGGTCAGATGTATTCCAGGAATCCCAAGAAACCCAAGAGATATAAGTCCAGATGGGCCAAAATATCAACCACAGCTCCCCAAGCCTTCCCAAAGCCTACCTTCATTACCTCCCAACCCTCACTCAGAGACCCTCAGGTACCATAATTTAGAGGGAAAATGTGGTTCCTATTAGAGAGAACTGTTGTCTCATGTTTTGGAAAGTTGCTTTTCCTTTCCCTTTTCTCCCAACTTCAAATTAAATCTGCACTTTTGTGAAGGAAACTAAACAAAGGCCCCTCCCACGTGAGGAGAGGAGAAGCTAGCGATGGCTTTATTATCCTGCGTGTGAGCTCACACTTCATCTCCACCGCCTCACAGCTAATGAGAAGGGGACAATGGAGACATGAGGTCTAATTGTGCTTTACTGGAAACACATCTGTGCAAATTCCAAGCTGGGAACATGTCTCCCATCTCCCTCACCAGGAAAATGGAAAAGGAACTCCCAGAGGCCTCATTTAAACTTTATGTATATCTTAGAAAATTATGGATCTTTTGGTAAGTAAAGTGTAGGAAATGGAATCTGAAAAGAGAGCCTGGACTAATAGGAGACTGTTATTTTTATGATTTCTAAGTGTTATCTATCTAAATTTCAAATGAATAAGGTTTCCATTACTACAGCAAGGGTGACAGCCTCTCCTACCAGCTCCTGCCTTAGGCCATTTTGTGTTTCCTGTTTGGAGTCTGATTTGTAATCAACCAATAATACAGGCAGATAGAAGGAAAGTTTTGAGGTCAAAGGGAGAGCAGAATATCTTGACCTTTTCAGCAACAAACTAAAGTTACATGTTATCCAGGCAGGAAACCTCTCCCAACCACTCCATGAAATCAGATCCCTACTGCACCAAAGCCAGTTCAACACCATTTAGCATTTAATTGTTCTCTAAGTACTTGGAATCTAAGTGTCTTATCTCCCCAACTCACTTAGGACAGAGACGATGTTTACATTTCCAGCAGAAAGCTCGTGGGACCCAGCACAAGGTCAATGCATGTCTGTTGACTGACGGCAAAGTGTGTCTCTTTTGACTTCTTTTAGTAAAACACGATTGGCCAGAAATGATGAAAGCAATATGTCTTGTACTCATGATAAAATTCCAGTGCCCATACTAAATAAGAAGTTTAAAGAGAAAGCTCATATTGGAATACCACAAGAGAATTTGACCATAAGGAAACTAGGTTTTTGAATAGATCATATAGCCCCTTTGGGCTCTTATATATTTGTGTTTACTTTAGACATTTGAGAATTTAATGTTGTTCGGAGTTGCCACATTATTTCAGTTATGTTTCACTGGATTATAACTTGATCTCCAACTTTAGAGCCATACCTTCAAGTAAATGCATTTGAGATGGTTTGGGAACAGGACCAAAAATGCTGTAATTATATGCAAACAAATCTGAAAAATAACCAAAGGAGCTTCAAGTCACAGGCCTTCTGATTCAACTTCAAATATCAGTGACAAGTTAAAAACATGGTGGGAGATTTAGACCCCAAGAGACCATAGGTGGCAGCATACAATGGGCATAACAGGAAAGCCCAGAGGCAGGTAAAGCTGCCCACTCATAGGACTACCACCTTTACCTCCCCACAACACACGTAGCAGAGACTAAATGGAGAGTCACATGCAAAATACAGGGACAGACCCACAAAAGAACCAGGTAGGAAGCAGAGTCTAAACTTTATAATACAAGGACTAATACCTTGGGGAATGTTGAGAAGAAATCAAGTTGGGATCAGAAAATTAGTGATTGCTGGTGGTCACAGCAAGCCAAGGGTCTGAAACCAGGAGAGCAGAAAGATACTGTATCAGTTTGCTAGGGCTGATGTAACAAAGCACCACGAACTAAGTGGCTTAAAGGACAGAAGTACCACATTCTGAGGTACTAGGATTAAGACTACAACACGTCTTTTTTGAAGGGGGGGAATAGATAGGGAGGGATACAATTCAACCCTTAACCAACAGGAATTAAAAAGCAAGGATCAGTGGGGGCACCTGGGTGGCTCAGTCAGTTAAGTTTAACTCAGTCAGTTAAGCACCTGACTCTTGATTCCAGCTCAGGTCTTGATCTCAGGGTCATGAGTTCAAGCCCTACATTGGGCTCCACATTGGGCATGGAGGAAAGAAAAGAAAAGAAAAGAAAAGAAAAGAAAAGAAAAGAAAAGAAAAGAGAAGAAAAGAGAAGGAAAGAGAAGGAAAGAGAAGGAAAGGAAAGGAAAGGAAAGGAAAGAAAGAAAGAAAGAAAGAAAGAAAGAAAGAAAGAAAGAAAGAAAGAAAGGGAAAGGAAGGAAGGAAGGAAGGAAGGAAGGAAGGAAGAAAGAAAGAAAGAAAGAAAGAAAGAAAGAAAGAAAGAAAGAAAGAAAGAAAGAAAGAAAGAATCAGTGGTCAGGAGGGCACTGGTCTGGAGTCCAGGGGCTCTGGTAGAAAAAAATCAGAAGCAGTAGCAATTAAAACCATGGTCTGGAACTATGCAAGCATTCCTTAAATGTTCTCTCTGTTTTCAGTCTCTCCCTCCTTCCATCTACCTTCAATAATGCTGCCAGATTTCTTACTGCACATAGAGATGGTCGTGGCCACTCCTACATTCAGGACCCCCATAGCCACCCACTGTTGCTATTAAAGTATAGAATGTGAGGCTATTTGATGAGCCAGCTGTCCTCATTTTGCACATTAGGAAGCTGAGCCCAGAGAAAACAAAAGACTTGGCCAGTCTCTTATTTGCCAAACCAAGGGACACCCAGATCCAAACCCCTTCCCCTTGTCTGCCCTGCTCCTTGGGTCCTAATTAAAAGAAAACTCTAACCCAGATTGGTCAGACTCATTCATCAAAACTAAGTGCTCACAGGGCAGAGTAAGTATCCCCCCCATTTCAGTCCAGAAGCATTCTCTAGAATGTGTGTGGGGAGCGCAGAATAAATAAAGCTGCAGCAATCAGAAACTATCTTCCTGGCCTCAGAAAGAACTGTAACTTGGTAGCTACATTTCCCTCTGGGCAACCGCCTTCATAGGGGCTTCCCATGCTGGACACGTGCCGGTGATCCAAGGTGGACAGGAGACAGAAAGGACACTGATGCAGTCAGCCACATCAACAGTACATCCCTGTGGGTCCCTAAGCGTAAAGTCTCACCAAGAGAGCCACTGTCCTTGGCATGGGGCCAAATAGCACACATTCCTGCCACAAGAACTGAGCCCAAGGCTGTCCTTGTGTTTCTGTCATGTTCTCCCCAGAGTACTTATCTCAGTGTCCTGCACAGGGCAGGGCAGGGAAGGCGGCGGGGGCGGGGGCAGTGGCAAGGGAAAGATCTCAATTAAATGCTGGTTGGTTTTCTTTCTTTGGCCCCCTCACCTCTCTCTCCCACTTACTTTCCTCCCCTGCCTTTGCCTCAAGCCTGCTGTATTTGTTGAACCAAAAATCAGGACACGTGGTCTGGCAGGCACTATTTCTGATGAGTTAATTCATTTCTACCAAAAATCTCATTCAGGTAGAGGCTTTAATCACACTTAATCACACAATTAATGGTTTGGCCTTACTGAAAGAGAACAGAAAACAAATCAGGACCTGAGCAGTAAGTCAGGTTTTAAGGAAGGATGCCATCTGCTTGTATGTACAAGGTAGTCTGAACCCAAAATACAGCCTTAAAATGTAGACAGTGCACTGACAGGACAGGCGCAGAATGCACTGTAGGGCAGCTGCCAGTAGCCACCCTGCTTTAGGGTCACATCCAGCCAAGGGTCAATAAATGCATTTGTTTTCAATTCACCTGCACCATGAAGGCAAAGTCATCCTGGAAGGCAAAGACAACTCAGTTCTGCTGGCTGCGCTCCGATGCAGTCCCCATTTAGAGACCAATAATTAGACTAGCTAAATCTTTTAATCTCGAAATTGGAAAACATGACTTCACGTGGTTCTGTAAATGTTAATGACCAATAAAACCAGCTGTAGCACCACATTTGGTTCAGTTTATTAATGTGCTATTTTAGACGAGCTGAAGTAAAGAGAGATTCCATTATCCAACTTGAGAAAGCCTCCCCTGTGTGCACCCATTTATACAAGGTTTTTACTCCATCAGAAACCCAGATCCTCAACGTGTCCTTTTCCTTTTAGGACTTAGTTTTGTTGTTGTGGTACTGGTGGTGGTTTGGTTTTGGTTTGTTTTGGTTGGTTGGTTTTAAGGTGTGTGTGTGTGTGTGTGTGTGTGTGTGTGTGTGTGCGCGCGCGCAGCATCATTTTAGCTAAGAAGCAATTAAACAAGATAAGCAGTCCTGAGGGACTAAGATACCTGTAACTCATCCCAACTCCCACAATTACTGCTTTTCAGAACTCAGACATTTGTCTCTACTTCCAGCTCAGAGGTCTACATTTTTCAGTCACGAAGATCAATCATGTACTGGTGTGCTTGACCCACAGCAAACGTGAACAACTATCCCACTAACAGACATCCAGGGACTGTCCATTAAAAAAAAAAAAAAAAAAACAATGATTGCCTCAGAAAATGCTTATGAAGTATTTAATCTGTCAGGGACAGGATACATAGCAATTCAATTAAATAAGAATAAGTCATTCATCCTCACACCCACCAAATATTTAAAGGCCTACTGTGTGCCACGCACTTCTCCAGATGCTGAAGATACAGAGCAAAACAAGCCAGGCCACCCTCTGCCCCCATAAGCTTATTCTGAGTCAGTGAGAGAGACCACAGATAAACACATAAATACTTAATAGAATGTTAGGTAGTAATAGGTGCCATGGAAAACATAATAAAGCCAGGTAAGAGGGTAGACAATGATGAGATTGCTACGATAGAGAAGTTGAGAACTGGACTGTATAAAATTACACAGTAAGGTAGTTTCCTGCAGAGGGAAAAAGTGCAAGAGGTAAGGAAGTGAGGGGAAGGTTGTTCAAAATAACAGTCAGGGCCATATTGATCATGTCCTCATAGGCCACTAAAGAGTTTGGAAGAGGAGAGTTTTATGATCTGATTCACACTGTAAAAGGATCACCTAACTGCTGGGTGCAGAAAGCACTACAGGGATTCAGAAGTGGGTGGGGAAGGGACAGGAATAGAAGCAAGAAGACCAGTTAGGAAGCTACTGAAATAATCTCCAGGTGAGAGATGTGAACGTGGCTTAGCTGAGGTTGGAAGTGATAGAGGAGGTCATAAATGGATGCCTTCCATGTCAGCACCAGTGGGATTTGCTGATGGATTTGAAATGGGAATAAAAATCAGAGACAAGGATGATTTAAGGTTTAGCAATGATGTAGGGTCTTTCCGTTTATAAGACACTTTCACATCTATTATTCCACTTATGATTCACTTTGAGACCTTGCTTCTCCAAGAGTGACAAGCACACAAGCATCACTGACATTACCTGGGAGCCCGTTAGAAACACAGGATCTCAGGCCCACTCCAGATCCCAGGAAATTCATATGCATGTTACAGTTTGAGAAGCACTGATCTGAGTGTCCGAAGTGATGATGATGATGATGATGATGATGATGATGATGATGATGAAGGTGGTGATGATGATGATAGTAGAACAATCTCCTAGAGGTTAATTTGCCAAGGCCACACAGTCAGAATTCAGGATTATGACCACAAATCCTGTGCTCTTACACCACTTCGGATTTTTGAGATATAATTCCTTCCCTTGGGGAGCTTACAGACTATCAGGGAACCATAAACCATTCCGTGTAATAATTATCATCTGAAACATCATAGTTACATTGGAGGTCACAAACTACAGATCACAGGACAGCCTTCAGCAAGAAGGCCAAATTCATCTTGGTCACAAACATGAGTAGAATGTAGATAAAGAAAAGAGCAGAGCGAGGGTGTGTGTGTGTGTGTGTGTGTGTGTGTGTGTGAGCGTGCGTGTGTTGGGGAATTCACTGTGAGAGAAAAGCCACATGAACAAAGCCCAGAGCCACCCCCGACACTGATAAATCACCCTCCCCATCACATTCTGCCTACCAGACATATTGATCCTGAACTAATCAAGTAGAAAGAGTCATTGGGGAAAAAATAACAGGCTTAAAAAAATAAATTCCCCCTCAAACGATTACTGCTCCAGGAAGAGTGAGCTGCACCCAGTTGATAGTGAATTTGCTAAAGGGCGAGGTGGGCATGCAGGATGGAGAGGAGGGGGTGCGGATGAAGGAGGGCAAGCCCCCACCAGGGAGAACCTGGCACCTGCCTCTGTTTGGTTTTAACCTGTATCTACTGCGCCGGCTCCAGTGCAACATCTGGGCTCAGTGCCGGCCTGATTTAATAATGTGTTGGGAGCTGGCATTTGCTGCATTCCCGCAGCAGCAGTAAATAGTGGCAGGGAAGATGTGTACCAGACCTAATTTGCCCCCTTTTTCTACTTAGAAAGGCACATTAATATTTAATAGAAGAAAAATAATTCATGCAGATTTGAAAGCAAAATCCATGAAAAGGCACATTAAAAAAGCTGGGGGGAAATGGGTCTGTTTCAGGAATGCTTGATTTTCCCCCTAAATGAACTAAAAGCTCATGATTTATGCACATGGAGGCAACCTAGGCAAATTTTACCCACCTGCCTCCTTCTAAATTTTGGTACCATGACTATAAACATCCCCTAACTTTTCACCCAGGCCTGGTATTTCTGCCTTATCAGTCGAGTGCTAGAAATTCAGCATCGAAGGCAGGGCCTGATGCTCAGTGTCGGGCTGGTGGTTGGGAAGGGTCTCTCATTCTTCCTGTGTCATAAACATCCCTTACAAATGTGGGGTCTGGGCTTGGGGTCCCCATTTCTGTTAACCAAAGAATAAGCGTAGGAAAGCAGCATGCTTAGGGACCCTTAAGAAATGACTGTATGTGGCGATACTGGTCTGGGTGAGAAACAAATTACCCCACCAGAGCAGGCCCTGGGAAAGACAGCAAGACATGTCTCAGACCATTTTTATCCTCCTTTTGTTAGATTTCTTCATGGAGATTCCAAGTACTCAGTGCCCTCCTACTGTGCTTTCAACCTGAATGTAACTGTGTGGCACCTCACAGAAGGAAAGACCAATGCCTAGGACACTCCCATCCTCCCGACTCCCTTCAAAACTTACCAATTTTATGTCCTCTCCCTGCAGGAGCCTGCTCTCGGCATCCCAAACCACAGCTGCCAGCTAATCTATCCTGTGGGTTCATTAACTCATTCGTGTCACAGCCACGGAAGCACATTCGTATTTTACCAAGGGTCCTTCAGAAATCAAGCCTTCCCTTCTGAGATAGGACTTACAAGCTCAGACACATGTGCCCCTTAAATTATAACACACAGAGGGGCCTGGTTCTGCTTCCTTAAAGCATATCCTATATACGTTGCAGTGACTCTCCACCAAGGATCCCCGTGTCATTCCCTCTCATGTCACATTAGTCAGCAGAGTGTACTCTGGCTTCTCTGTCACACCAGTGTCACTTCTTTCTGCATCCTAAAAACTTCCTTCAAAAAGTGCCTTGCACTTCTACAGCTCGGGATTTGATTCCCCTTAGCCCATGACATGTGCCGCCTCGCTCTGATAACAACAGCACAAGGGGCTTTTGGAAGCAGACAGGTGGGCTCAGCCTGCACCTTTGAGACAAAGAGCAAATCCCCTGGGCAGAGGGCAACAACTCAGCCCCACGGGCACAGATGGTACAGCGTTCAGTCCTTTCCCGAGCCACTAGGGGTAATTCCCAAGCCACACCAGCAGGTTTTCATTTAGCCCAATTTTGCCTCATTTCCTCTAAAATCATTACTGCAATGATTTAATGTCCAGGGCTGAGAACAACACATCTTCTCCTTTCTCCCCCTCTTACCACGAGCTGCTATCCCTTGAGGGTGTAACAGAAACTTCAGCATGGTGGGCCAGAATCATTTAATAAACGTAAAGCAACAGGGCCTTCCTTAGAGGGCAAATGTGTGACCACAGTTTTTCCACGTAAATAATGTAATTTTTGTGAGGAAGGGACCTAGGATTTTTTTTTTCTGTGAATAGGCCCATTATAAGCTGCACCTGACCAAGAATCGTTTTAGAATTGTTCTTTCCTGAGTTCTCTACTTAGCAAATATTTCCTGATGCTAAATCACCATAAGCCACATTTTATGTCACTGTGAATTTGCTCAAAATAAGTCCTATCCACTTCCTTGGATTCTACTTGGAAAGGTCCCTCCGCAAAGATTTGGCTGTCAAAGGGCCTTTTGTTGTCGTTGTTTTGAATCAAGGAAGATATTGAGCAAAAGGACTTAGGAAAGTAGGGGAGGATTTAGAAAGAAAGGGAAAAATCAGAATCCCTATGAGTTTTTGCCACGAAAGCAAAGCTTCTTTAGAATTTGCTTATTTTCTTAAAACCAACAGGAAAGAAAGAATTGCGCTTACGGAGTGGGCTGTTCTCCAGCTAAAGGCCCAGTGGAACAATTTGCAGGGAGACTAGGTCAGCTCAGCCTGTCTCTGCCTCCAAGAAAAATACTCAGGAGAAAGCTACAGCTTCTCTAGGGGGTAATATCCAGGTAACCATGGATGGAAACGGAGTATTAATTATCTCTTCCTGTGTTTTATATTTTCAGATTTAACAGACATTGGAAAGCCAGACATTGATAAAAATGACAGGAAATATTCTTAGTCAATTAAATCGCCACAATGTCAGGACTAACATCTGTTCTATGAACCCTGAAGAAATGTGTGGCATTAATATTTAATAAAAAATAGCCCTGGTTTGGACTCAACAGCCATTTCACACTGTTCTCCCAGGACATTCACTTCAGATCTTATAACCTTACAGAATTTAAATACATATGTCTCTCACCTGAGCCGCCCTCCTCCTTAGCATTCAGAGTTACACTCGGAGGAAGCTTTACTTTTACTGGACCACACGCCTTCCACTCCTACTGCATTTCCCATCAGTATCTGCTCAATGAAGGCAGCTGTCACAGCATTGGCCTTAAACCACACTCCCCTAAATGGAGAGACCTCATGTGAGATGACAGTAAGCTCTGTATCTCAGAACTCAGCCCCACCAATTGTTCCTTGTCCCTGGGGCTCCTAGCATCCACTTGTCTCCCTCTGGGAAAGGCAGGGTGTCTCTCAAGCTACCATTTTTTTCTATATCCAAGCCAATGAAAGGTGGCTCCCAAATGGTTTCAATGTACGTGGGCACCTGTCAGCCATGTACCTGTGCTGCTTCTGGGACTCTCCATTGTCATTTCCCTTCAGTACCTGTAGTAACTCAATTGGGGTCCCTAAGAAAAATCCATTGGGAAGGCTCATAACCCTCTCCTTCAGCAGCAGCATCACATTTTCCTTTCCTTCTTTCTTAAATAGAATTTATATTGCTTAGTGACCACCCCCCCCCCAGAGTGAGTACAAGTATCTTTCCTTTTTCCCAACAGGCCTCTGGTGAAGTCGTTTCTCCAGAAACCATTATTTCCATCCCTTTCTAGTCAATCATACTGCTTAGAACCTAAGCCATAAATACAACTCAAGTTTAAAAGAGTGGGACAGGAATTACCAAGGCCATCCTCTTAGAACAAAAACAAAGCTTTAATACAAAGCCTGTCTGGGCAGAGAAAAGGAGAGATAAAGTCCCACCTAGCTGAGATTGGAGCAGATGAGAAGATGGAAATGACGCACTATTGGGTTTATTTCTTGTAGGAAGAGTTGGGGTGGTGGTCTAAGTTTCACTCTCTTCCTCCCAGGTTGTCACCAATTGAGCCAATCTACCCAAGAATCAAGAGTGTAAGGAGTGTGAAGGCATCAATTTTATTAATAACCAAACACATGTTCAATCACCCCCAAAGACTGCACTCTCTGATAAAGCTAGATGGGGGACACAGCTTAGACTTGGGAGTAAAGTAAAGATTTCTTTCTTCAACTCCAACCTTCTAACTTCCTTCTCAAATCTAGTCCTTGAGATTTGTCAATAAGAATATGGAGTCTAGAGAACCCATTCTAACACATGGACCAATAGTAGGTGGAGATGCCAGAGCAGGGAGAGAATGCAGGCCTTGCTTAGTCTGATGACCACATGGAGACTGGAAGTGCGTATGCCCACCTGCTCCGGACATAGGCATAGGTACCATACCATATTAACAAGTGACCTTAAATATGGCCCCATGATGTCAGCCTCCCAGGAGCCCAGTTTTACTCCAACACACGGAAAGAAGTAAATAGAGTGGGAGAAACCCACAGTGTTCACTCATATTCCCTGCTTAAAGGGAATGGAGAAGAGGTCTCTATGGGAAATGTGAGGGTGAGGAGAAGAGCCCCACTGCAATATGATCTAAAGAAAGCCAGGTCCCAAAACTCCTGGGGTTGTATAAGGCTTAGTTAGAAGAAGAAAGGGGAATAATCCTGAGAAAGAAGGAATCAATCTCTATACAATCTAAGAAAGTTCTGTAACCATATCTGCCTTACCTGGAAGAGAATGAGAAAGGGAGTTCTGAGAGAAGTCACATGCTAGAATGGATCTCCATGCTTCCTTCTGTCAGCCCACCACTAATAAGGAAGCATCTGGCAATAAAGAGAATCACTGGAATCCTTTCTCTTCATTAACAGAGTGGTGAGCCCAATTGGGAAGTACAGTGAAAGCCTAAATCCAGCCACATTTAAAGAAGAGTCTGATCATAGAAACAGTATCCAGGAAAATAGAATAAACTCCTTCCTTTCACACTAAAATCAAACAACACACTCTGAGATAAGTGGATAAAATGTGTTCTGAGTTTATATAGTGCATTAGGTTACAACAGACTTTATTAAACTGTACAGATACATGAAAATTAGCCAAATAAATGTCAAGCACAGAAAAGTGTTTGCTTTAGTTACTTGAATTTTGACAAATAACTTTTCAGAGTCATTATTTTTAAATGGCGTCTTTCTATAGAGATAGTATGGGATTGTGTTATGGACTCTGAGGAACAAACTGAGGGCTTCAGAGGGGAGGGGGGTGGGGGAATGGGATAGGCTGGTGATGGGTAGTAAGGAGGGCACGTATTGCATGGTGCACTGGGTGTTATACGCAACTAATGAATCATCGAACTTCACATCAAAAACCAGGGATGTAATGTGTGGTGACTAACATAATATAATAAAAAAAATATTTAAAAAAAAAAACACTTCAAGTATCACTGGACATGGAAATCATTTGAAAGTAGTAAATCCTTCACAGTCTGAGTCTACTCCCTTAGTACACTTTGATGTTGGCATCCCATCCACTCTTTTGTCTTAAACCATAAAATGTGAAGTATCTAGATTTAATGGGATTTTTCTCTCTCCCTCATATTCCAACACAGCAGCAGAAAATATATCCCATATTCTCCCAAAGAGTCAAGAGGGCACACAACTGCCAACACAAGGGCCTGGCATTTTTGTAGTGGACAAATTTCTGAAGCCAGCATAAAGTTGGCTTTGTTTGTCAAATCCTGTTTTTCCATTGTCTTAAAGCACTTACTATCAACAGTGCTTTATCACAGTTTCAGGTTGATTTTTATTTGTATGGGATCCTAAATCTTTAGCATATCATCTCTCAACCAAAAAGTTAAAGATCCTTAGACACTCATATCAGCTAACATTATTGGTGCTCACTGTGTCTGAGTCACTTGGTTACATTCTTTATGTCAGTCACCTCGTTTAATCTCCACAACTATCTGATGAACGCACAGGTATTGTTCCCATTTGATAGATAAAGAAATTGAGGCAAGTAGGGGATAAGATGCCTGTCTGAGATCACACAGCAAGCAATAATAGAGGCAAGAATAAACTCAGACCCTCTCAGGACCCATACTGTAGTCTAAAGCAATGCATGATCCTGTGTCCATCAACATCTGCAGGTGAGACACGCTGCTGTGCCCCAAGTACTCCTTGGCTCAGCTCAAAAAGGCTTTCAAGTCTCAAAATACCAGGCTCAATTTGCTCAAGAGCCACACCCACATGCTCAGCAGGACCTAGGAGAAACTCGGAGACTCAAAATTTACCCCTTTTCCAAAGAAAAAAAAATCAAAGGGAAAAATGTCAGCAAAGACTCACCCCTATACTTCACTCCCTGAACAGAACCATAAAAATGACTCTCCAGGGGTGCCTGGATGGCTCAGTCATTAAGCGTCTGCCTTTGGCAGGGCGTGATCCTGGCGTCCTGGGATTGAGCCCCACATCAGGCTCCCTGCTCCCTGCTCCGCTGGGAGAGCCTGCTCCTTCCTCTCCCACTCCCCCTGCTTGTGTTCCCTCTCTCACTGGCTGTCTCTGTCAAATAAATATATAAAATCTTTAAAAAAAAAAAAAAAGACTCTCCAAAAAAAAAAAGAGAGAGAGAGAGAGAGATTAAACAGGAAGAAATCAGTTCCTTCTCCAGTCATGCCAATTAAAAATCCACTTCCCAGGATTATTTGCAAATGGCAAGAAGAGAACAAGCTGGTTTTCCATGTGCTCCATTGTCTGCCACCAGAGTCAATGGTGTTAATTCCTCACATTTGTATAGCATTTTGTCTTTTCAAAGTAGATGCACATTTCATCTTTATAGCCTTCCTGTTAAATATATAGCAGGAACTTGAGACCCATTTTATAGGTGAGAGAATACAAAGTAAAGATGTTGATGTGTTCAGGGTCAGCTCTCAGAGGGGATTATGTCAATATGTAAGAAGTCCCAGAAGAAGATAAGCTAAAAGAATTTTCTCTTTCTACCTTTCCCACTCCCCTTTTCTGGTATCAAGGATACTTGAGGCAAATGATAAAAGAGAGTTTATAAAGTTTGTCTCTGACATCTTCAACCTCTTTTCCCTTTATACCCTTACTAGTGTTCCTCTCCTCTGGGGTCTCTGCCCTCAAGCCACCCTCAGCTCCCCACGCAGGAATCTGCCTAGGTCTGTTCAACTCTCATGGTGCTCCATGATCCAAAGTTCTTTTGCTTCTTTCCCGTTAGTCAAAATAATAAGTCCTTCAGAAATAAGGGACCTACGCTAGGCGTTCAGAGGAAAGAAGTCTAAAAGTTTTTGTTCAGTGAAACATGAGTGTTTATTAGCCTCCAACATTTTCAAAAGTTGAGGCACTCTTTAGAAGATGAAATGGGTTAGCTGTCATGAATCTCTATTTGTTCAACTAACTGAAATTCCCTGAAGTAAAATGAAGAAATTCAGGTAATAATCTGATGCTTTTGGATAGAGTGGTTACCCTTCTGCAGGGTAATCTTTCTGGGAATCTAAACTGGAAACTGATCACAAGGTACAATGAGCTTCTCATGATTTCTTCCTTTCTCTTCTCCATTTCCTGATTCAGACACGCTAACATCTCTAAATCAAACTCTCATGAGAGTAGCACTATTGGCAATGGTGGAGGCTAGGATCCACAAAGGAAGAGCTACAGATTCTAACCTCAGATTTTAAAACCAAAGACTGCTCTTCAGAACTTCCTGGGACAAAGATATTCTAATAACAGAATAAGAAAATGTCAAGTTGCCACAGTGACAGCTACATGCCCTCCAGAAAAGGAAGAGAGAAAAAATACCGTATATACATTTCTGTACTTCAAAAAGAAGAAACAAGACTCCCAACAGGTATATATTTTACACTCTTACACTTCCATATAACTTCCAGTTCTACCAGTCTACCAAAGGCTAATGCAGCTGGCCAGAAGATTATGTACTGAAACATAAGCAGGTTCATTTTTAAGATTAATTCTCTACAGATGAGTGTCTTTTTTTTCTCCAAGCCTTAGGAGCCACCTGAGCATTTGAGAGTATGAAAACAAAAATAGAGGGCAGACTGAGCCACCCAGGTATACTCAGGAGAAAACCAAGATAATTAACTAGGGGAGTCATAATTATAGCTTCCATTTATTGAGTGATATCACAATGCTATGTACTGAACATGTATATCTCATTTAATAATCACAATATTGTGTAATAGGTATTACATCCATGTTACAATAAATAAACAACAACTCAGGCTGGGTAAGTAATTTGCCCAAGGTTGTAAGATTCTCAAGATTAGGATCTATGTTTTTCTGATCCCAAAAGCCTCCATTCAACTATTGTACTAATTAGAAGCTCACAAACATTCCGTTTTCTGGACATATTCTCAAGGGTCCAAAATAACTATCCATGAGAATTTTGAGATTTTGTTCTCTTTTACTAGCAAGATAGATTGTCAGGCACACCTAACTCAGAAGAACCTTGCTCTGGCAATCAGGACAAAACCACTGTAAGGAGAGGCACCGGATGGACCTTGACTTCTTTGAACCACTTAGAAATGATGATTAGCAGGAAACAGAAGCAAATGCTCAACAAATATTTTCTCTGTCCTAATTCAAGTAATGATTGGATTACATACCCACTTAACAGAGGTTTAACTAACAATGCAATACTAGTCTTTCCTTCCAACGAATAAGACAGCTAATAGAATGAGTAGGAGACACCTCACTGAAATGTTCATTTGAGGATTGCTCCACGCAGAGTACGGTCTAGAAGAAAGATCCAATTATCCTGAACTAGAAACAAGGGCCTGAAGCTTATTCTTATACAAAAAGGCATTCTTTTCATTAAGAGTCACTGACGCCAAATAGAGAAATAAGCAAAATATAGAATCGAAGTTGACACTGTATTTTTCAACCACTAAACAAAATGCACATAATTTTATTTCAACAAAATATTACCAATCACAAATTGTATTGACTTGGACTAATATGATTTTTTTTTAATTTTAGTGTTAGAGTTACAGAAAAGCTGTAAGTATAAAGAGTTTTTCCTTAAATCCATGTATGTGCTTACCTAAAACAAATATTAAATAAAATGGTCCAAGAGACTTTTTTTCCCCTTTTTTCCAGGGTTCTGTACATTCTTTTTTTGTTTTTAAAGATTTATTTATTCATTTGAGAGAGAGAGCATGAGCAGAAGAGGCAGGGGGAGAGAGACTCTGAAGCAGACTCTGCACCGAGCATGGAGCCCAAGACAGGCTCAATCTCATGAGCCTGAGATCACAACCTGAGCAGAAACCAAGAGTCTGATGCTTAAGGGACTGCACCACCCATGTGCGCTCAGCATTCCGTACATTCTTGAGCTTGAGAAAGAGGTATTAGTCATATTTTCCTTTAGACATGCTCATAAGGAAACACCAGCCAGGTAAGTAAGTACTTGTTAGTTAGGATTGACTAGGCTCTGCTATGATGACAAATAAATCCTGAAATCTCCATGGTTATCGCAACAATGATTTATTTCTCCCTTACATCCCTATTTGAGGCAAGTAAGGCAGTTCTCCTTGCTTCTCCTGCAGGGCCTCAGAGAACCAAGCTGTTTCTATAGGACCACTGTGCCATCTCTGTCTTCTCTGCTACCACCCTTCCCCCTCCTCCAGATTAGGAGAAAGAGAACATGAAGAATTAACACCAACTCATAAATGTCTCAGATAAGAAGTGACACCCATCACTTGTGCTCATATCTTACTGGTTTGAACTACTCATATGGTCTCACAATAAAGCAAGAGAAGTTGAATACAGGGGAGCATGGGGAATATTTGGAAGCAAAAATATTTCTGCCACAACAAGAAATCAGAGATGAAGAGAAAACAAGGTTGAAATTATAATATGGATTCTTTTTTTTAAATAATTTTTCATTTATCATGTTTGTTTACCTTTTCAGGACATATCTGATGTATACACTAATTCACTAATCATTCATTGAGTACTTATTATGTCCCTAGCACTGAGGAAATAGTGAATAATTAAACAGAAGGAAGCAAGCAAAAGAACATCCATATTATCTAGTAACTAAGATATAAGGATTTGTGAAGACAAAGTGGTATTATCTTCAATCTGCAAATGCATTGCTCCCCTACATAGCCCAAGCTCCTGGTCCTTGGAAAGGAACTTCTCTGAGGTAAAGAACTACCCAGAAGATAAAACTCAAATGGATTATATTTAAAATGATCTCAGTTAAAATATGATAGAAACATAGAAGAAACAAGAAGTTCTTAACAAAGGATTGCTCAGGTAAGAAGGAATCTTGGGGTCTAGTTGTCTATACTCACCATCACACACCAGATCTGCCCTATCTTCCTCCTTAGAATTTCTCGGAAGTAAGTCAATTTATTCTGCAGAGCTAAGAAAGGAAAGCAAGAGTCTTAACACTGAACGGAGAAGGTAACTTTTTTAATAGGTGCAATTAGAGTCCTAGAACATCCCTATTATCCTTTTGATCTGGTGTGGGAGAATTGCTTGTGGTGTAGGGAAAACTTCCCCATGCACACACACATATATTAGAATTGAACTCATATATTAGAATTCAATTCAATTCTCTACTGGTTGGAGAAAAAGAGTGTGTATGTGTGTGTGTGAAAGGGCAGAGGGGCTGTGAGAGACCCAAATGTTTACATTAGTAGGAAGTCAATAATGTCTACATTTGGTAAGTCAAAAATAGCACATAAAATATCATTTATAAATATGATAATAAGTACCAGCAGTGACAGCCAAAACAGTTGAAAGCAGTTTCCTCTGGGAAACCTGACTTGACGATAGGCCTGGAGCAGGAATCTGCTGCCTTTTTTGTATAACTATTTGACTTTTAAATTATGCACATGCTTTGCTTTGATTAAAAAAACAAGAGAGACTGAAGTATATCTCAAAATCTTTACAGTGGCTACTTTAAGGTGAAGGGTTATTTTTTTCTATTGCTATTCTATACTTGCCAAGTATGTATTATTTTTATAATTAGAAAATAATCAATATGTTAATGTTTTAGATATTCTCAGCAAATAAAAATATAACATGACCATACATGCCTGGTACAGATATGTAGCTATATGTATATGTTATGTATATGCATACATATATATGCATATATATATATATATACACACAGGTTTATCTGTCATGTACAAATACTTCAGATGTTTTCTCTCTCATATGGTCAAATATTCATTAAAACAAATTTAAAGCTTGGAAATATTTGTCCAAAGAACTCCATTTTCTTTGCACAATTTCTCCTGGCATTTCAAGATGTATGTAAAGGGGAGAAGTACTGGAAGCTGGTACCCCTCCTGGGAGAGATGCCCTGTCCCTCAGTGGCCAATTGTGAATTCTCTCTCCTCTCCCTTGAACCACACTAAGACATGAACTTTAAAGACTCCTTGTTGCCCTTTATTGCCTAAATTGGTGGATCAGCAGGGAATAACTGGAAATGAAAACCTCTGAAATGAGCCCCTTAGGAGTACAATTTAAAGATGCTTAGAACAAGGTAGGTAGGTAGGTAGGTAGGTAGGAAGAAATATAGAAAAACGGATAGAAATACAGATATGCCTCTCTTCACCTCAGAACTGATCCCATACATATTTTCCACTGCTCAAGGGGAACAGAGAAGCCTCACGATCCGACCTCTCCTTCCCAACTATGTCTCTGGTTATTCATGAGAGATAGTGATTATTTATTGAGATGATGACCAAGGATGCTGAGTGGGTGTGTGAGCAGAGGTGGGTGGAGTGTGAATGGTTTGGAGTTGGTTTCTTTTTTTTTTTTAATAAGTTTTTATTATGTTATGTTAGTCACCATACAGTATATCCTTAGTTTTTGATGTAGTGTTCCATGATTCATTATTTCAACAATCATTTTTCAAACCAGTCACCCACACTCCCTGGTTCTGAAGCAGAACAGGCACTGTGAGCAAAGTGCTGTGCTCATCACCCACCTTGGAATGGGTTGCCTGAATTGGCACCAGTCATACAAAGATTTCATCCAGCATTGTTCAGAACAGTGCATGTAGGAGTTGGGAGATGGTTAGGGTTTCATGCGACCACTGAAAGCTCAAGATAAGTCACTATAATGTGGTTCAGGGTATACACCTGGGTTACCTTTCTGTGAGTCCCAGCACTTGTCCTTATTAAGTGAACAATCTCAGTTGTTTGAAAATTTGTTAAAAAAAAAAAAAAGCTTTACATTTGTAACACTTGCCTAATGGAATTGTTTCAGGATTGAATGAGTAAATGTACTTAAAGGGCATAAACATTGCCTGACATGTCAAAAATATTCAACAGGTGTTTGTTATTATGTTTTATTACCCTTTATTTAAATATATTTAGTTGTCAGAATTATCCTATCATATTCATGAGTTCTGCATGAAAGTTCTGATAGGTAGGCAGTAAAGGTATTATTACCATCATCATTCTATAGATAAGGAGACTAAGGTTCATACAAGTAGGTGAGTTGCCTGGCTTTGCACACAGTGAAACCAGAACTTAACCCCCAGAGTTTCCAAATCCACTGTCACACCTTTTCCTGAGCCTGAAGCAGCACCTGTACTCCAACTCAATATATCATGATACTGCGATCAAAATCTTATTCTGGACTATAGTGAAATTAAAATCACCAAGGATCTTTCCATTAACCAGGTCTGGGCTGCTAACAAGCCTGAGTACTGGGATTATGGCCTAAAGGCTGACAAACTGGAGTTGGATCCAACATAGCCTTGGAAAGTGATTATCCTCTCTGGGCCTTGGGCTCCTAACGTGTACATCAAGGTTTAGACTAGAAGTCCCTAGAGGATGACTAAAAGCTTTATCAGCTCAGAAGTGTACAACGTTTTAACCTATTCTTCTTCCTTTAAACAACTAGGTCTTTGAAGGACAGAAATGCCCCCAAAAGATCCATCATCAAGTCCAGATAGCTCTTGCAGCCTTTAACTGGCAGTATACTGGGGAGCTATGAACTAGTAACCCAATAGGATCAATGGTTATCCCGGAAAAGCACCATGGATTGTAAATTCAGACAAACAAATCCCAGTTACAAGATGGCATCTGTCTCTAAACCTGAAGAGTCTTCCCACTCACTATCATAGAATTTGAAAGAGACTTAGGGATCCGTCCAATCCTCTCACTTAACAGATTGGAGAACTAAGACAATGAGAAGAAGGTCAGTGTCTCACCCAAGGTGACAGTTAATTAGCAACAGAGATGCAACTTGAACCCAGGGCTCCAGGCTCCTCGCCCACGTTCTCTGCACTGTGTTGTGTTTTATCCTCCAGGTTTAGAAAATCCGCATCAATGGTTCAGATGTCTCCCCGCCAGGAGACAAGCCGTGTAGGGATCAAAGCACATCTGTGAAGCTAATGACAGTCTAATTCACTATTGGCAGAAATGTGGGAGATTTGGGGAGAAAATTGCAACAGACTGTTACAGACTGTTCTGCAGCACATTGTTGAAAATGGAAAACACCTCTTAGATCACAAAGCATCATTGAGAAGGGGAGCCAACATTCCCTGCTCATTTCACATTTAGTTCCTTCGGATGTTTGGTGGGTCCTCCAAAACAGCATGCTCCAAAGACACATCTGCTTCCAGGCTGGAGAAATGATAGCCAGGGCTCCACTGAACTCATAATAAATTTATTTTTTCAAAAGCAGAGTTAAGAGCTCAACTGGATAAACTACAAAATCAAGTGAGTATGATGCAATCAACCTCTTCATGTTTCAAAAAACAGCCATAGTCCCTGACATCAAGATAGCTATCTTTCCAGACTTCTCCCAGCCTTGCCAGCTGTCATTTGAGTTTAAACTTACTTCCTGCAAAAGAAGAACACAGCAGTATTCTCACTTCGTTGACTGAAAAGTCTCTACTGAGCACTTTCCAGACTCCAGGGACTATGCTAAATCATATCAGGGGCTAATTCTATTGCAATTATGGTTTCTGGACTAATTTTTAAAGCCACTCCTAAAGACCTAGGACCAACTTTAAACAGAATTCAGGTGCCATGTCCAACAGCCCCAAGACCCAAGCCCAAAGCCCCCTTCCCCTTTCATTCACATATGTATATGAATCAATTAAAATTTGCATCAATTTCAGGTACTTTCTTTCCTTATTTGATTATGCAAATTTCAAGCACAAAAAGTAGACAGAACAGTATAATGAAACCCTATGTGCCTATCATCCAGATTCAACAATTACCCACACTTTTTCTTCTTCTATTCTCCCCTTACTTTAAAATAATTATGCATTTTTAATGATGCCCTAATCTAATGTAACCATATATTTCAACTTGCCTGAGGCAGTCACAGATTATTCTTCCGCATATCGACTAATACCCATCAATAAAGCTTATAGTCCCTTTCCTTTTCAAAAATGACCTCGTTTAGAAAGTAAATTCTGTGGTCACCTTACCTACGAGCAACATTACTAGTTTAGGCACTTCCGAAAATGGTTGTTTCTTATACTACTTATTACTACCCAGTGCTGTCCTGCTCATTTAAGCCCTTCCCTGTGCTTCAGGAGTAGAAGACCTGGGAACTACAATTTACAGATTTCCTTGCTAAATTCCACCACTGAAAGAACTTGACATAAGATTTGGAAGGCAGAAGAGAAGGAAGAGCATTGTCCTCCAGCTGCAGCAGGCACATAGGCATTGGAAGATAGCAAAAAGCCAATGTAGACTTTTGCCTATGGTTTTCAGGGCTACAGACATCTAAGATGATAGGTGGCTTCTTCCTGCACTCCATAAACTTCTGAATTTCTTGAAAGTGGCCTTAAATTTGTTATGCAGACCTAGCATAGATTTTGTTTTCCTCATTAAACCCTAAACAAAACTGTGAAAGACTATCTCCACTTACCAAGTTTGCCTAGTCTCTGAGTATTGCCTCCCAGACCTTTGTAGCATACAAGGCCCTCCATGTGCTGACCACCATCCATACCTCTGCCCCAATGTCAGGCACTCCAGCCATATCAACAATGGATAGCTTGCCCAATACCACACTGGTTTTCATTTCCATGTCTTTTCTCATGCTAGGCTATAATGCCTTCTTCCCTTTAGCTCATTGCCCTTGGCTAAGTTCTCCTACTTGTACAAAAAAGTCTCTTTTGACACTTCATCAGGCTGGCTGTGTGTCCAGCAGCTCTATCATTAGAGTATTCATGTTTTTAAATACATGCCTTCATATGCTCACAAATGTATGTTTTAAATCTGTGTGTCCCCTTTGAGTGCAAAACCTTGCTCTGTATCCCCAGTGCCTAACACAGAGTTTGATCTGTAGTAGACATTCATAAAATACTTGAGAAATTAACAAATGAAGGAGCAGTTCCTCACCAGCTTCAGCAGCTTAAGCATAAAGAATTCTGCATCTAGAGGGGACAAGGTCACCTCAGCACTGAACCCCGTGCCCAGGTCTTTCTAGACCTGCACTGCCCAATATGTCGGGGCCAGTACTCCCATGTGGCTACCTTAATTTTAATTAATTACAATTACATGAAATTTAAAATCAGTTTCTCAATCACACTGGCTAAGTTTCAAGTGCTTAATAGCCATACAAGGCTAATGGCTACCATATTGGATCACTCAGATATAGGGCATTTCCATCATTACAGAAAATTCAACTGTCTGCTGGTCTCTAGAACTAGTAGAATAGAAGAACCATCTTAAGAGACAGAGCTAGTAAAAGTCCTCTCATCTGGATATACTTGGAAACGACACATATTTACAGGCTGACTCAAGGACAAAATGACCAGCCAGAATCCTCAGAGAGAAACTAACACTAAGGAAGTGGGTTCTAGTAGGAGGATTAAAATTTCAGTGCTAGCTAACATCTATTGGGCAATTATTATATAGAAACCACTGCAATAAATACTTTATACATATTTTATTTAAGGAGAATAACTTTGAGTAAGTACAAATTCATTATCCCTTATATGTAATTCCCAAATCCAAAAACCCCTGAAAACTATCTAATTTCTTCATAAGTTTGCCACAAAATCACTTGGCAATAAAATCACCAACCTGAATTTTAATTGCTGTTAGCCTATTCCTAATCTTTAATTAGTGTGAATAGTTATCCATTTTGCTCCAGAAATATTAATAGGTTACTGAATACCACCCAGGCCTTGCTCTTGTTGGGGATTTAATATAAAATAGAGCATGTATACTAGTTTACTTTTCTAAGATATCAAAGAATCTGAATTCCAAAATACATCTAGCCCCAAAGGTTTCAGATAAGCAATTGTGAACCTGTATTTTCATTTTCCTATTTTACAAACAAGGAGACAAAACTTGGAGTGGTTAAGGCACTTGCCCCAAATCATAGAGATAGTAAGTGGGAAGCAGACATTTAACCCACAAACTCTATGCCCAAAGCCTAACTACTAGGTAATATTACCTCCTTCAGCTGTTGTAGAAATACGTAACAAATCCACACAGTTAGTCTCTACTACAAATGTATAGCAGAAGCCAAGCCACAGAACCTGCAATTAGAGTAAAAATCTACATGTTCCTGAGACTTCCTCAGGACCCTAACAAATTTTCATAGTCATAATAACAACTGGCCATATTAAAATCACCATTGCTTAACACACAGAGGCAATGTGTGTTTAGTATTTGCAATGTTTCAAAGGAAACTGAATCCTGATATTGAGTTCTCCAATAAATTATAGTAATTCACATTTTTAGGATCCAACTATTTAACTCAAAATACCTCAGGGCAGAGGGTCCTCAACAAGAGAGAAACGATGGAAAAATTCACCATCTCAAGAAAAATAGCTTCGTTAATCACAGCTTAGAATAAAGATTCCTCCTGTTAAGAGAGGCCAGCATAGTTTCCTTCTTCACAACCCTGCTGAGAAAGAGAATGCTGGGGAAACTCTCAGAAAACCCATGGGGGCCTGGCCCTCGGCTTCTAGAGGGCAGCCTCTGGGGTCACATCAAACCACTGGCATGGAATCAGCCTCTACACTAGTGACATGGCTCCCAGGCAGAGCAATGGAAGCACCTCAAGTTTTGTTAAGAAATCATTACAGAGCAGGGAAGAGCACAAGTTACCTTAGCAAGATTCTGCAGCATGGATAACTCTCTATCTGAAATTGTTTAATAATTTAATGAGGTTGGGGAGTTGTTCTTAGGGATCATTGGTTAAGGTTTAACACATGAGACTGCAGTAAATTCTCATTTATAAGAGTCAGAAGATTTCCCTTCTCTTTGGTGGCCAGTCAAGAAGCCTTGACAATGAGCTAATGACACACTGTCCAAAATGCTCACTTCAGAAAAGTTAGTTTCCAAATTCTCAGCCACTTAGGCTCTGAGACAAAACGGGAAGCAAAAGCCATTCATTGTAAGAGGGTTGAATGCACAGAACTGGGGAGGGGATGATCATGCCTGAACCAGCTAGAGCTAAATTCCTTTCTCACAACTTCTATTTTGGGTTCCTAATGATGAATGTAGAGTAACCTGGTACTCCCTGACACCCGTTACTGTAAAAGCATTAGAGAAAGTTGTTCATCCATACTTGTTGTAAAACAAAGGAAATATGTCCTCCAGAACAGGGAGAAAGCCTGCCTGATCCATATTCAAGTAAGCATTGGTACCAAAAGTTCAGGTAAATATCCAAAAGCAATTGTCGCTGTCTCACTCCATCTGGAATATTCTCTACCTCAAAAAGGCAGAGAGGACAGTCACAAATCACTCATATCCATACCTTTGAGTCCTTCACGGAAGTGACTTCAAAAAATTAGATGAGTTGATATTTCAGGAAGTGATTCATTTGAGATAAGCACAATATTTCTACTCCACACAGAAATTTCAGACACAGATGTGCAGATAATCACCATAATTAACTCCAGGGAAAGAAGTTGTATCCCTCACCCTGTAAGGACTGTCCTTTTAGGGTCAACACAACTCAGTCAGTGGGAGGATCTGTTGAGAGAGCTGTCACTGTTGGTGATTCTACCTGGGGTCAAGCTAAAACAAAGGCTTCAGGAAAGAAACCAAAAGTCACTATGATGAACACATGGCTGACCAGGGATATGACCAGGGAAATTCAAGGAAGAAATAACAAAAACAACAAAATATTAGACAGACATACTTCAAGCCAATAACCAGCCTTTCTTCTATATAGCTTTTCAAAACTGCTAAGATTAGAAAGGAGAACTTAGAAATGACTTAAATGTATCTCCTAAGTCTCTGGTCTAAAGAGCTTGAATACTCCTCTTATTCACCACCCACCAAGACTAGTAGGCTCTTCTGAGCTAAAACCAAAGGTTTAAAAACATAATGACCCATGGTGCTCACTATTATAGTTTTCAAATAGTGGCATGCAGAATGTGCCAGTGTAGGAGTCAGTATCCACTGAGAGATCTTGGCAAATCTTTTAAGGTCTCTGGGTCTCAAGTTCCTCATCACATGCAGGTTATGTTTGATTAAGAACATGAATGCTGGAATAAAATTTTTCAGGGTCAAATCATTTTACCACTTACTTTGTGACCTTGGGCTTAGAATATCACCTGGCTTATAGTTACTGCTGCATATATGTTGCTATTATTGTTATGAATAAAATGAGAATTAAAACATTGGTCCTGCCTATACCATAGAGAAGTAATAAGGAACAAACAAAATAAGACTTTTGAAAAACATTTTAAAAAGAGTAGGGAAATTACTACATAAGCAAATTTCCTATTACGTTTTTTATAACACATTCTACTAATCTATTCACTGAGTCTACGACACATTTTTGTTCACATTTTAACATCTCTGAAATTGGATGCATCTTACAATTGATAGGATGACAAAATTAATTTGGCAATCTTTTAAAATTTCTAATGGTACATAAAATAATGTTTTATAATTAATGGTATCTTTCATTCAATGAAATATGATAGTATGTTTTCAATAAATGCAACTCAATTGGTTATTTCTGGATTCAGACATCCAATCTTACTGATGATAATGATTTTGTTTATTCTTCACATGCCTTCTTCCGTATTTCAAGCTAATTTAGTCTAGGAGTACTAGGCTATGAGGCAGAAAGTCTGGCATCCAATCCCAATCAAAACAACCACAAGGGTAGGGAAGTGAGGGGGACTTGATAAAATGACACACACACAAATCTTAACTAGAGAAAAACACATGAAAGAAGTCAGGATATTTATGAAGGATAGTCCCAAAATAAATTCAGGTATGCATTATGAGATAAAAATGGCATTTCAAATCCATGGGAAAGAATGAAATTACTAATGTATAAATTGACAGAAGACAAAAAAGGTTGATACTTAAAGGGGGAAAGGGGAAGTAGAATTGAAGACCTACCTTATTCCTTAAGGCAAAATAAATTCCAAGTGCATTTAAATGTGAAAATAAAACCATAAATTATTTCAATAATGAATACTTCTGGCATACCTACTATGGACAAAGTCCTATAAAGGACAAAACAAAGTCCCTCCTCTTGTGATACATTCCAGTAGGTCTCGAATAACAGGTGCCATGAAAACAAAGAAAGGCAAAAGAAACAGGAGTTTGCTATTTTATTTATAAGCCCTTTCTGTGGAACATAAGTGCAATAGAAGAAAACAGTTTTCAAAATAAGTTCAGAGTATAATAGACATTCCTAAATATGACAAAAATGAATAGACAATATAAAGAAAAGCACTAATAAATTTAACTTGTCAATATTTTTAAATTTCCGAATGGGCGATAAATCCACAGACAAATGGCAATGGAAGGGGAATGTTGAGAGGGAAGGAAGTGCCACATTTAGGACAAAGAATGACTTTTCTTATAAGTATACATTAGTTTTACAATTTTCAAAATCCAGTTTAGGAAAGGAGAAACAGGATTCCAACACTGGCACCACTAGTTTTGTGACCTGGGGTAAGTCACAATCCCCATAAAGCTAGAGCTCCACTAGGATCCTTCCAACTCCAACACTGTACAATTGTCTATAAATCTCCAGTTTTGAAAAAAAAGAAAAGGAAAAATGTGCATGTAAAGCAAATGAAATTTCTTAGAGGACACAATATAGATTAAAATGTTGTTTTGCTTAGCTTCCTCAAAAATTACAGTGCAGAAGTACAAAATGAGCTTCTTTGTAACTTAAAAATTTTAAAGAATAATTGTGGGTGAAAAGTAACACAGAATCACGTTATTCGTCAGCTCACAACCAACAAATTGTAAAGGTACCCCTCCTTTTAGGGAGAGAAATAAGGGGTTATTCAGGGGCTACCTTCCTTAGAGTGAAAATTAAATTCCAGTAAATCTGAAAGGAGGGCAGGCATGTCCACTGAGTGAACCCAACACCTACAAAAACCACAGAGGAAGTGAAGTGGTGGGGGGTAGTTTCTATCAAGAGCAGTGGGGAAATGAGGTCCTGGTAGGATTGCTATGCACAGCTTGCCCCAGCGCCTTCTCATGGAGCCTGACTCACAGCCTAAGTGGCTCTAGGGGTCTCACTGAGGAAGTGGATTGGCCCCAGCTGGCTCCTCATATTTCCCTAATCTCCAGTGCTCTGCTTAAGCTGGACTATGTCACTTTTTATTCCCAGGCTTATCCATGGACGCCAAACTGCAGGAGAATCTCTCCTCCAACTGCTCACAGCCTCCCTAGCCCATGACGTCATTCCCACAGCCCTCTGTGGCTCCCTGAAGCTGCTCCCTTCACCTAGTAGTCCCACCATTCCAGAACAGTGGCACATCAATAAAACATAGTCTGTGACTTGGATTTCATTAAGCTTTTGAGGAAATCTTTTGCCCTGGACAGTTAGAAAAGGAAACAGAGCAAAGAAATAAAACAGCAGCTCGTTAGACCTGAAGCAGAGCATAGAGCTGAGCCCTACTCACTTGGAAAGGTTGCTTTAGGGATCTTGGGAAGTCTTCAGGCTCCATGAAAAGGAGCGCTTCTCTTCAGACATTAAGCAAGATTTTGTCAGCAGCATTTAGATGAAGGGCAAGAGGTCTAATCTAAGCACTAGGATATGAAATTAGAACAGAACAAAATTATTATAAGAGTGTGAGCCCATTACCTGATAACGTCTGAACCACAGGGACTGCCTTGCCCACTTGAGGCTGCCTGACAATCCCAGCACTCTTACAAAGCTGGTCTTCCCATTCCTGCAAGAAACTCTTCCTTGAAAGGAGATGTGTTTGGGGGAAATCGCTTTTTAAACAGATATTTATGAAGGGTCTATTCCCCACAAGGTGTCACGGTCCATACTTTGATGTACATTACCCTAATCTGTGGAGATCCAGTTGAGGTCAGAAAAAAATGGGTCTGCTGTGACCTTATGAGAGCCTGCAGAGAAGACTTTGATATGAGGCTGAGGCCCCAGGTTTATAAACTGGGGCTTGGAAATAGGGGAGTCATCCAGCTCAGAGTTCCTTCAGTGGGAATTCTTATTAAAATGCAGACCCTGGTTCCACAGGTCCAGAGTGATGTTGAGAGTCTGCATTTCTAAAAAGTTTCTGGACCACTCTTTGGGCATCTTCAGTAGGTCACCCCAGTCTTGGCTTTGGCGAAAGAGGGGTGTGGCTACTGGAGGTTGCTGTTGCTGTCAAAGGATCCTGAATAAAAACACTCAGCCCCCTAATTTTTCCCAATGCAATCCCCTAAAGAAATCTTCCTTTTTTATTAAACCCAGTGGTTAACAACCAGCTTGTTAGTTAAAGGCCTGAGGGACACAGAGGGAGGTTTATGCTCTACTACTCAGTTCATTAACTGGAGTAACAACCAATTTCAAGGTGATTATTGCTATTATAAGCTCTGATCAATTTTTTAAACATGTTTCCAGGTTTTGAACCTGAAGCAGGAATATTAGAGCAAGGAGAGCAGCTGTGTTGAGAATTAGTCATATCCCCAGATTAATATCTGATCTCTCCATCAAAAGGGACACAGGACACATTTAGTTAGGGTTCTAATTGTACCTCCAATAAACCTCCACCACAGTGAAATATGAGCACCCATAATTTTTAGTTTCAACTTCCTATTCATAATCCATCTGACTGGATGGTCTTGAGCAAAGGCAGTTAAAGCAATTTGTTTCACTTATATAAAGGAATAAATCAGTGCTTAATTATATGAGGTTTATTATTAACAGTGCTGGCAATCTGACCATATGCCATGACTTCATCTTTTTATGTGAAGAAAAAATATGAGAATATATACTGATGGCTTTTATGATGACTTTCTCCACTCCAGAGTAGGGAAGAAGGTGGCACAAAATGTGACCCAATGAGGAAAAGAAGAGGCCAGGCATTCGCTGCTCTGAATACCCAACAGGGGACCTGGGGTGCAATGCAAAATGGTCAGGGAACAGTTGCCATCAATTAGAAACAGGGAAACTTCACCCCCTTTTAAATACCACTTCCCATCAGGAGGATAAGCCCATCAACTCTTTTTCTAGGATCTCAGTGTCTTTCCTAAACCAGCATCAAATCACCAGTATGCAACAAAGAAGAGAGACACAGATTTTGTGTCAGAGGTATGGGTCCAAATCCCTATGCTTGCTCTTATTAGCTGTGTGACTTGAGTAAGTGATTTAACCCCTCAACTTCCAATTTCCCTAGCTGAAAAATTGGGATAGCGATGCCTCCCATACAGGGTCATATGAGGATTAGATGTAATGAATGGTTAGCACCTGGTCCTATTAAGTGTGCAGTAAAAGGGGGCTATTACTCAGGAAACTCCTATGCTGGGGATAAATTGGAGATCTGAGATTTAACCATGCCCACGTCCTGCTGTCCTTGGTGAACTGGTGACACCAATGATGATATTTCAAGTTGTGTTTTTATGCTCTTGCCTTTGATGTCTACTTCCAGCATACAGGGCCAATTTGCCTTCCTTTTTAGATTGTTGTGTATCCCATAGCCAATTGGTAAACTCTCTGAGTGTATCTATTTTATGGATGAACTAGTCTTGCATCACACAGGATGCTGGGAGGCTCTGAATTTATGGAAAAAGGGTGTTAAAGCCTCAGGATCAGAACTGGGAGCAAGAAGCCTTGTTCAAGAAATGCCTCACACAGGCTCCCAGAACTCCTGCTATGTCAGATGCTAATAGCCCTGTCAGTGTATGTTCTCCCTTCTTCCTTGGTAAAAGAATCTAGTTGGGGATGCCTGGTTAAAACATGCCCTTGTAGGTCAGAGTGGCCAATGATATGCAGATGGATACTGTTGAAAAGGACTTCCAAGAAACCTCCTTGAGAAAGAGACAGACAACTAGCATCTCCTCTTTTAGCACTTCCTTCCCTATCTAGGCATGACTACAGCTCCAGTAGTTATCTAGGACCAAGAAGAAACCCTAGGGATGGAAGCCATCTTCTTTTTTTTTTTTTAATTTAATTTACAATAATTTTTTATTATGTTATGTTAGTCACCATATAGTATATCCTTAGTTTTTGATGTAATGTTCCATGATTCATTATTTGCATATAACACCCAGTGTTCCATTCACTATGTGCCCTCCTTAATACCCATCACTGGCCTATCCCAATGCCCCACCTCCCTCCCCTCTGAAGCCCTTGTTTCCCAGAGTCCATAGTCTCTCATGGTTCATTCCCCCTTCTGTTTACCCGCCCCCTTCATTCTTCCCTTTGGAAGCTATCTTCTTGATGAAGGAACAGGAAGCTGGAAAGAATCTGAGACACTGATGACACCACAGGGTCACTACATTAGCCTAGTGCTTGTCTCTAGACTTCTATTACACGAATAAGAAAGACTCATAATTTATATAAGCTACTGTTATCTCTGACCTTTGTCACTAATAGCCAAATGCAATTCATTTTGTATTTTTATACACATCTCAAACCGATTTCCGCTACCCACAAAGGAGCCCTGAAGAACAGTGTTCCATATCTGTGCTAAAAATGTGAAGGGCTGAGCTTTCCAACACAAAGTGATTAATAAATCAGTATGTTTCTCATAGATGGCCACAAATGTGCATGTTCCTTCTAAAGAGAAGGATTTATTTAATTTTATAATACTCTAGACTTGTAATAAATACCCTAAAGGCACACCTTTCTCAAGGTCTTTAACTTAATTGGGTCCACATTCTGAAGCTTATGAAGTCACCAGTCCTAAATAGTTCTGCTTTTCATCCCTCACCAAGGCAGCCTTAAACTCTGTACTAGACACTGCAGCAAAATAAAACGTTCTTGAAAACATTAAGGGCTGATGAACTGGTTTGGATTTTCTCCAATCCTCTAGACTTTCTCTTCTCCCCATAGATCTAAAACAAAGTCCAGTCACTTTGAAATGAAGGCATTTGATTTGGGACCACTCCAAATTGATTTATCTAGCAGAAGGTGCTTGCATTTTTCAAGCCAGAGCAAAGACTTTGCATACCACTCTACCGCCCCTTTGGTGTGGTACACTGGTTCTTGGCTGCCAAATTAAATATACTTCCCCATTTCTTGCTCCCATGAAGAACAACTGAGATGGTCTGACTTGAGAATATAATCATTCAGGACTGGAGAAATATATAAATCCAAAGAAATCCAAATCCTAGTTATTTTCCCTTCCCATATGATACTTTAGGTAACTAAAGTACAGAGGGGGGCTAAAAAAAACAGATGGAATCCATCTGAATTTTAATGAGGCATTCAATACTGGTCCACACAACATTTCCATGTTGTCTTAACTTTGCTTATCTTATATTGCTGATATAATATTGATTGAATGACACTTAACAGGTGGAAATTAACCGTTGAACAACATTCAAGAGGGCAAAAAGGCTGGTCTCATGTCTGTTCCAGTGTTATTTAAAATCTTTATAAAATGATAAAAGAATAATTGGTTTTTTCGATGTGGGCAGATGCAATAGCTGGGTGGATTTGTTCCTATCTACAAAATAAGAGATAAAATTTAAGATACCTCTATTTGATTAGAGAAAATGGTTCATTTGAACACAGATTGGCATCTAACAGAGAAAAGTGCAAAGGAATACAAACACAAAATAAAGACACTGCCAGAAAAACACTTTGTTGGAGGGAGAGGCAAAGAGACCATTAGTTGTTCTGAATTCACCAAAGATAATACAAGACTGTATTAAATGAACTCTACCAGCTGGTTAGTAATCCTTCCCTGACCAAGGTAAACACTCTGACATCTAGAGCATTCCCTAAAAGCTCACGGTCCTGAACCTAGGGTTCAGCAATCCAGAATTCCACTTCCTAGCTCTAGAACTACAAAAGACAATTAGTGGGGCCAGTAGACCACTAGCAAGGAGATCCCAGTCCTGCCTTAAACAGTCTCCAGCCAGGATTTAATGAGGCATGAATTTGCACAGCATAGTAGATTTCTTCATTAAGTAGTTAATTAAACTCTTGAAAAAGTGATCATGAACACAGCTGATAAATTCAACCCAAATTAGAGCATTAACTAATCAAAGCAATAGGTTTCATCTCAAAAGTACAAAACAAAAAGCTTGTAATGCCCATCTCCTCACATACATTCACACACGTACGCGCGCACACACACGTTAATTACTAAACTCTAGTCTTAAATTTCAATATGACTACATAGGGTGGAGAGGGACTTGGAAACTGAAAATGTGTATGTAAGAGAATCCAGATGTCAGTCCAATTCACACTGGAAGGCGTGGAGAGACCCTGGCTGACCTCTGCTTCCATGAGTGAATCCACTTCCAGGTCAAGTTAACATCTTGTTGTCTAGCTTTTTATATTCATGCACTCAATAAATTAATAGCTGTCTGACTTAACTTGGAATTCTCAAAGTAAAATTGCTTCTATATGCATTCTTTGTGCTCCTAGAACACGCTAGATTTCCCAAAACTGTAATAACACAGTCAGAAATGAAAGCAATATTTCAGATGATATATTCCATAGCACTTGGTCCTTACCCTCACACACACACACAAACACACCATGTCATAGGAAACTATACAGAAAATAGGCAGTGCACTTTTTAACACCATTTTGTTCTGGGTTGCAAAAAAAATACATGTAAAATATTTTAAAATTACAAAAAGAAAAAAAAAACATAATCACCTTCGTCAGAGAGATAAACCCTATTAACATTCCAATGTCTTTTTTTCTAGTCATTTTAGAAAAGGTGTAAACATATATACTTTCTAGGAAAATGTATACCATTTTTAGTCTTTTTTTCTATTTTTACTAAGGAACACATATTGATAATTATTCCAGGGCATTAAATATTCTACAAAGTTATTTTGAGTAACCGGATAAATTCTATCAGATTTCTTACCATTCAGATGAAAGTAAAAAATTTACATTAATTCTCTATTGTTGAGTATTCTGATTATTTCTAATTTTTTACCATGAGAAAGGTAAGGCCATTGCTCACGTTCATTCATATGATTTTTCTTGGACAAATTACTAGATGTAGAATATAGGACAAAGAATGTGAACAAATTTCAAATACTGGTACATGTTGGCTAAATACCCTACAGATAAGTTGTACAATTACAATCTACCATTAATTTATGAAAATGTCCCAAAGTATGGTGAATTTTCCTAATGTCCTCACCAACTTAATTGTTTTCTCTCTCTAACAACTAAAAAAAAGACATATGAATTAAAATTTAACTTTTTATTGCTGGTGAGACTAAGCCTGTATTTGTTGATCATTCATTTGTATTTCTCCTTTATGAATTATTGATTCATGGTCTTTATCCATTTTTCTATTAAAGTATTTGTCTCTTTATTTGGTTGGTGAGAACGAAGTATGCATATGCAGCTTTTAGCTGACAAATACTATACACATTTCCCCCAGTTGTTTGTCTTTCAACTTTTCTCATAGTTTTGATATATAGAAATTTTGGAGGGTTTTTGCAGCGAAATCTATCCTTCTCTCATATTTTTTTTATTATTTTTATAAAGTCTTTCTTTGCCTCACATCATCACTTATTATATATACCAATTTTTTTCCCATTACATTTATTGGTTTGTGTTTTGCTTTTGTTTTTAGGCTGCATATTTTAATACATCTGAAATTTATTTTGCCGTGGCAAGAGGAAAGGCCCCTCTGATCCAGGCTAAATGGTTACCCATGAGTCCCAACTTAACCCACTGATACCACATGCATTCACTTTCTTTCTTTCTTTTTCTTTCTTTCTTTCTTTCTTTCTTTCTTTCTTTTCTTATTTAAATTCAATTTAGTTAACATATAGTGTATTATTAGTTTTAGGGGTATAATTTCATGATTCATCACTTGCCTATAATATCCAGTGCTCATTACACCAAGTGCCCTCCTTAATGCCCAACA
This sequence comes from Ursus arctos, assembly GCF_023065955.2. Classification (NCBI taxonomy): domain Eukaryota; kingdom Metazoa; phylum Chordata; class Mammalia; order Carnivora; family Ursidae; genus Ursus; species Ursus arctos. The sequence goes on from NW_026623100.1 coordinate 33,425,371, forward strand.
CTCAATTACCCCCTCCCTCCACCCACTTACCCTCCGGCAACCCTCAGTTTGTTCCCTATAGTTAAGAATCTCTTATGGTTTTCCTCCCTCTCTGTTTTTATCTTATTTTTCCTTCCCTTCCCCTATGTTCATCTGTTTTGTTTCTTAAATTCCACATATGAGTGAACTCATATGGTATTTGTCTTTCTTTGACTGACTTATTTTGCTTAGCATAATACCCTCTAGTTCCAGCCACATTGTTACAAATGGCAAGATTTCATCCTTTCTGATGGCTAATATTCCGTTGTGTGTATATATATATACCACATCGTCTTTATCCATTCATCTGTCAATGGACATCTGGGCTTTCTCCATAGTTTGGCTATTGTGGACATTGCTGCTATAAACATTGGGGTGCATGTGCCCCTTCCAATCACTTTTTTGTATCCTTTGGATGAATACCTAGAAGTGCGATTGCTGGGTTGTAGGGTAGTTCTACTTTTAACTTTTTGAAGAACCTCCATACTGTTTTCCAGAGCAGCTGCACCAGTTTGCATTCCTTCCAACAGTGTAAGAGGGTTTCCCTTTCTCCACATCCTCACCAACATCTGTTGTTTTCTGAGTTGTTCATTTCTGAGTTGTTCATTTCTGAGTATCTCATTGTGGTTTTGATTTGTATTTCCCTGATGCTGAGAGATGTTGAGCATTTTTTCATGTGTCTATTAGCCATTCGTATGTCTTCTTTGAAGAAATATCTGTTCAAGTCTTCTGCCCATTTCTTGACTGGCTTTTTTGTTCTTTAGGTGTTGAATTTGATAAGTTCTTTATAGATTTTGGATACTAACCCTTTATCTGCTATGTCATTTGCAAATATCTTCTCCCATTCTGCAGATCGCCTTTTAGTTTTGTTAATTGTTTCCTTTGCTGTGCAAAAGCTTTTTATCTTGATGAAGTCCCAAAAGTTCATTTTTGCTTTTATCTCCCTTGCCTTGGAGATGTGTCTAGCAAGAAGTTGCTGTGGCTGAGGTCAAAGAGGTTGCTTCCTGTGTTCTCCTCTAGGATTTTGATGGATTTCTGTCTCACATTTAGGTCTGTCATCCATTTTGAATTTATTTTTGTGTATGGTGTAAGATATAGCACTATATTTAGGCTATAGCCTAAGCATAATGATTAAGAGGTTGGGTTTTAGACTCAAGACAGACCTGATTTGGATTCACCCCTCCTACCCCCAAGACCTCAGGCCAGTCACCCAAACTTCTTAAGCTTCAATTTTCTCACCTGCAAACCACTTAGCATAAGACCTTGCACATATTAAGCACTCAGTAGATATTAGTCATTAGCAACATTTTCAATAAGTTCTCAGAATGACCACCCAAATTCTACATCTGCATTTGGTTTTTTGTCACCCTAATATTGAAGAATAGTTTGGACAATTTCCCCAATGGCCTGAAGCTAATGAGGCAGCTTTCCACACTTCAACCATGCCATTTAGAGCCAAGTGACCATTCAAGGGGAACCAGAGTCACTACATTTCTCCACAAAGTTCCTGGCCTCCTTTTCTCCTCCTGCCCATCAGTTATACTGATATACAGTTATATCAGATATACTGGCCACCACAGGCCAGCAGCAGAGCAAGAGGAGTCCACAGGTCAATACCACTGCTCTCCCCACCTATAGAGCACAGACTCTGCTCCAGCCTCCTCCCTAACTCTGGGAAGACCACTCACTTTACTCCATGACCTAAAGTACTTATTTTTCCTTAAGGAAGAACTGGTGTCATTACACTTGGAGACCTGGATAGCTTAGAATTCAAGAGAAAAGGAAAGTCAGGGAGAGAACCCCAGGACAAGATACTCAGAGAGTTTTCAATGGTTGTGCAATTAATTCAGTGAACTGCCCCAATCTCAGATGATTTCTAAAGACTAAAAAAACCCTACCTGGCTAAAAAGCCAAGCAGTTAAATCTGAGACATAAATCATGTCTTGGTTATGAAGTGCCCCACCTCTCCCTTAAATCATTACATTCACTCTAATATTTCCTTAGCACAGAGGTGGGAAGCAGTTTGATATATAGTGGAAAGAACTCAGCATTTGGAGTCAGAGCTGAGTTTGGGGAGTCCCAATTCCAACACTCACCAGCTGTGTGAACTTGGGCAAGAGAATGGGTTTACTCATCTGAAAAATGGAGACAAAGCTTCTAAACTCACAGACTTATGGTGAGGACTAAATTCCATAACATAGGAGATATTAACAAATGGTAGGACTTATTACCTATAATCATTGTCACTTCAGTGTATATACTGTCTTCTCTATAATGTCTCAGTTAAGGATCTAGGATTTGAAGCTGGAAGGGAGTCATCCCACACTTCATTCTACGCAGGAGGAATTGAGACCCATCAAAGAGTTCAAAAGACATTTCTAAGACATGCACACACCTGCCAAACCCTATTACCTGTCTTCTAGTCTAGTTCAGTTCAGCATTTATTTTAGCATCTACTATGCCAAAGTCCTATGTTGCGCACAATAGGTTCTGAACATATTTTGAAGGGAACTAAGAAACATCTTTATTGTTTCATGTCAGGTCTGCTCTAGATGGAGTAAATCATTTTCCCAAGTAACCCAGGGCCCACAGTACAACTTGCCTTATCCCTTAGGGCACCATTCTCTCCTTAGCCTCAGTCCAACCACATAAGAGTAATAGTAAAAGAATCTGGCTCCAGAGCTTCCAGGCCTCTCATCATACCATCTCTCCTTTTCTCTCTAGAAATCTAGGAAAATGCAGCAGATAATGAAGGGGAGCCCCCTCTCTGCATAATAGGCAAGAGCCTTTTGAATGGACTCCCCCCCCACCGGGTACCAGTGGTACGAGCGCATTGTAATTACATACATGACTTCATGATCTCTTCTTTCTAAGCCTTCACTGCTCCATCACTTCTGTCCATCAGCTCTTAGATTTTATGTCTACGCCTTTGCTTTCAATGTCTCCATGTCTGCTGCACTATCTGTTAATGCCTGCAATGAATTCTCTACCAGCCAGGCTTTCCTAGCCAAGTACCCAGGGATCAAAAGGGCTCCTTCATTTTGGGAGATGGTGCCCATGTATGAATTCCTGAGTCTTCCAGTCAGCATCAAGTAGATTGCAAGCCACTTCCAACTTGCTTACTCCCTGTGTGCATATTCCTGTCTTCCTCTGGCGAGAGTTAAGAGAGCCAGGCAGTGAGGTCTCTCTGCCTCTGAAGAGGATCTACCTCTGCACATAGCCATAATTTGATGTCTCTCCCTGGGATACATATAGGGAGTTATTGAGCCAAGAGTTTATTATCGAGCTTAGCATGAATATACAGTGAGGAGAGCTGAGTGCAAAACCAAATGTTCCAAGTGTTCCTAATTCCATGTGTTTTGAAGTGCCTGAAGCAGGAATTTTATGGAAGAGGGAGAAAGACTCTTCCCTGGTGGTAAATTAAGGATACATCTCTTTGGCTTTGGATCATGATCAGGCCCTTAGCAGTCAACTAATCCCATTCTCTCTTTATTTTCTAATTGCATTCTTACCAACAAGGCTGAGCCTTGTTTTCATAGTACAGTAAGCCTTGCTAAAAAGCTTCTCTGTTCTGAGGCTCCCTCTAAAACATGTCTTCGCTTCCAAGGGTAATGAACTCTTTTATAATAAACGCCTTGCTTTAATGCACGCTCTCTTTGGTTTCCAGGAACTGCCTTATAATTACACGGCTCAGTATTGCATGTCAGAGGTTTGCTTCACCTTTAATATTTTATGAAGAAATTCAGATTTTGACAGTAAAAATATTTAACGCAGAGGACCCAAAGCTCAGACTATTATTTTGTAAAGTAGCCATCTAGCTGCACACTTGTGCATCGCTGGTTTCCCCAGTGCATACTCACACTCTTTGGTACTCTCTGAGCAGACCCAACCACATGCTGTCCAGATGGAAACCTGGCTGTATCATTACATTATATTGAAATAACCCAATACCACCTGTTTCTGTTGGGGCTTCTGCCAACATTTTCCCATAAAACATTTATTTTGCTAATATTTTAGTTGGTCACCACAGAAGGACACTTGAAGTTAAAGATTTACCATGTGTTGCAGCCACTCGGAGCCAAGAGAGGCAAAAAAATAAAAAATAAAAATAAAAAGCCCTTTGAAACCAGGCAAAAGAGTTGGAGAAGAGCAAATGTCTATCTATTGTTTCCAAAGGTGGATGCTTCACCTGACATGATGAAATCATGGGCACCAGGATTTCAAAACAAGGTTTTCTTGGCAATCTTCACAAAATGAATTATTCTCCTGTGTCTGGTGCTCATCTTTGGGTTGTAAAAATATTTTCAGCTTTGTAAGGAGACTTTCCTGCTTCTTGGCAGATTTTCTCCCTCCAAAACGTTGCATGTGTAAATAAGTTCTTGGGGATAGGAAGTTGATTAGATTAATTTGACATAAAGAAACATAAGACATACATTATTTTCATTCCATCAAGAACAGGATAGGGGAGTGGTGTTACATATTAGGAACTGACCCTGAACATGATGTTCAAAGTCATTAGATGCCCTTGGAAGCAGAAGCAGTGAACTTACCTTCAGGATTGAACATCCAATTGCAATCCCTTGGTATAGAGACAAAATGCAATCTTAATAAAGTTGTATAGCGTTTGTTTTTCTGTCTTCTTCAACTACATAATTGCTTGTCATAAAATATATAATTAAAGCTTAATTAGCTCAAAGATTGGGAGACCATTGGAAGAGTGTGCCTAGGGTGTCACTTGGAAGTGCTTACACCTTGTCACACCTTTAGAAGAAGACCTTTACCGTCTACCTCTTCTGCTGCTGCAGCTGAACCCAATTTCCCTGCTAGTTTTAGCTTACACCAACATTACTGTCTTAATCTTCTCTTGTACATTGAACCTCCTCCTCTCCAAAATGAACCCCTGAGGACTAAGGAATACACACAAAGAGATTAATGGAGTTTGGCTACATATGCTTAGCTTCTCCAATCTTTTGGCTTTCACAGTGCCTGGAATCTTCATGAGATTTTCCCAGAATTCTGATTCACTGCAAAGTGGTATCCCTTTCTATCATTGTAATGGGTGATTCAATTACAAAGGTTAACTGCATAGTCCTTGCCCCTCTTCCTCCCCAGTTAATTAGGAGGCTGTGTCTTCTCTTGTGTTCCTTCTATACTGATGACTAGAAATCAGAGGGGGAAAAAAAAAAGAATGAGCCTGGAGCCCCGCTCATGTAATGTGTCCATTTTTCAGTTCAAGGAGCTCTTTTACACCAAAATGCCCACTTTGCATTGTAAAAGTAATTTATATTTTAGATATTTGTTTTAAAAGTCAACTTGTAACCTATAATGGCTATAGATACAGATTAAGAATCACAAGTAAAGCAATGTACCTCTCTTGACAGCTCCCATTCATGTTCACATATCCTCCCTGAAGACAGATAATCATATAATTAAGCAATCCATTTTTCAGCCTATATGTGCTGTACAAAAGACACTGATACAATGAATCCTGGTGTGTGCTTTGGTTCAAAGTAGAAAATACTGAATAATCACCTTTTTTATGAAAGCACTTGACCTTTAAATTGATATTTTCCCCCAACAAATTATAATTATTATTCAAAGAGGTGTTGAATGCAGCACAGATAATCCAAAGGTGGCCCATCTGTTACTCACTGTTACAGTCTGTGTCAAATGACAGTATTAGCTGACTGCCATAAAAACTACAGAAAGAGTCACTTTTGGCTTTCTGTCAACATCAGCCTTAATTTTTTTGTTCCTTTTCTAAGATCATACGTCAAATTTTTAAGACCAACATGAATTCGTAAGTACCACTTGTAAATTTGCATCTTTCTACGTGGAGACGACTCTCAACATTCTGGATAGCATAAAGCAGGACAAGTGGTAACTCAGCCTCAAATGTTGAGCCTGCTCTTAAAACAGAAAATTTTCTCTTGAGTTGCCAGATTTAGCCAATAAAAATATAAGATGTCCACCTAAATTTGAATTTCAGAAGTATAAGAATGTCTCATGCAGCAAATTATTCATTATCTACCTAAAATTCAAACTCAACTGGGCATCCTGTATTTTCTCTGGCAGCTCTAAACCTGAGCACTCAGTCTCTCATTCTGATTTGCTCTAGGTATCTCTTTTTTCCCTTTTCTACAGAAGAAAACAGCAAATTTGGACAGCTACAGCTTCCAACACACACAGGTCACTGATGGCTGAAAATGAGCACTAAGAAGTCAACATCCAGCATTCTTTATGTTGTTTATGTTTATTAGTTAGTTATTGAACCGTTTCCCTTCTCATGATTAAACAACTCTTTTAATCACTGCCTCAATTTCTGGAATCCTTTATCAAGAGCAAGAACAACTCTGTCTAGTCTGAGCAAAGAAAAATGTGAACCTTATGCTAATATTCAAAAGCTTTTTGTTTACCCTGCCAGCATCTATTGGGGTGTGTGCATTGTGTGGATTCATCATGAGAAATGCTCAAGGCAATGCAGTGGTTTCCAATGCAGTCAGATCTATTCTTTTTGAGCACTAGTAATGCACTCTACCCTTCCCCCAAAGGGTCCTCCCTGCATTCGAAGCTTAGACCTGGACCCAGAGGAAAGGCTGGGGCAGCCAATGTGGGCAAAGGGCTTTGAGCTTCGAGGCCACAGCCCCCAAGGCAAGGCTGCCAGGCCAGAAGAGCATCCTGGCCCAGCAATAGCAGACCTCTTCACCACTAGCCATCCCCACCTTCCCACAGCTGGGAAAGAAAATCTTTCTGGCTCTCCATTCCATTTCCCCTTCCCTCATGCCATAAAGTGGCCACCATACACCCAATCTAAAATCATACTTTCTCAAAAAAACAAACAAAAAAACAAAAAAGCTAAGAATCCATATTAAAACAGAAAACCAAGAGGGGGGAATGAAAACATTTTTTTTTCTTTATTGAACTATTGCATTGATGAGAATCAATAGTAATTTTAAATGTTTTCATTTCACATTTAAAATGTTTTATATTTATCTGTTAAGTGTTTTTGTTTGTTTGTTAAGTTTGGAGTTAAAAGAGCATGTTCACTTATCTCATTTTATATCATAGTGATTCATTGCTAAAAGAAACATAAGAACACTTCCAACAACTTCTAAAAGGCATGGAACTGTTTTGCTAGCCAAGTAGTTCTCAAAGTGTGGTTCCCAACCAGCAGCAGCAGCATCACCAGGGTCTTGACAGAAAGATAAATTCTCTGTCCCCTCTCAGAACTGCTGAGTCAGAACCTTTGTTATAACAAGACTTCTAGGGGATTCCCATGAACCCCATGGTTTGAGAACTACTGCCCTAGTTTATGAGACACTGCCAGGGTAGCCTGAGTATCTCTTAACTATCTGACCCAAACAGTGGCACTTTCAAGCACTTTTGTAGAGTGTTGTAGAGTGTTTATAGAGTGTTTATCTCTTCCTGCCAATGTTGAGATTGGCACTTCAGATTTCTGTGCCAGACTTAAGAACAGACCATTAAGATGATCTCCATTTGTCACCCTTTATACCTGCTCCCCATCTCACACACACACACACACACACACACATTGCCTCTGCCCATTTCAAGGTATCTCCTCCAACCCCTCAAGTCCCCCTTTTGGGATATCCTACACTCCCTCTCTACAGTCTCTTCTCTTTAATCTTTTTTTTTTTTTTTTTGAGATTTTATTTATTTATTTGACAGAGATAGAGACAGCCAGCGAGAGAGGGAACACAAGCAGGGGGAGTGGGAGAGGAAGAAGCAGGCCCATAGCAGAGGAGCCCGATGTGGGGCTCGATCCCACAACGCTGGGATCACGCCCTGAGCCGAAGGCAGACGCTTAACCGCTGTGCCACCCAGGCGCCCCGCCTCTTCTCTTTAATCTTAACCTCCAGCCTGTATCATCTCCAGCCTCCACATTCGCCCACCCCCATTACCTCTCTTCAGCCTCAATCTTTTCTTCAGTTTCCAAAGCACCTTTCTCATTTATGCCTTACCTTATGCACCATCTTTCATGGAACACCCTGTATCAATCTCAGAAACTCTATATTCTAGCTCCCACTCCTACCCTGTGTCACTTTTCTCTCCTATGTAAGCACTATCTCCTTTCCCTACAGGTTGGCCAGACACACCATTATCTGGCTGCTTATCCCCAGTTTCCACTGTTTTCCTGATGGCTCTTGTTCTCAGCCCCAGGCATTGCAGGGGTTATCAGCCCCAGACTCACACCTCTCCCCTGCTCTGGAATCACCCATCTTTGGCCTCTATTTCTGCTCTGATCAAATTTTTTTCTCTGAGGTGATAGTCTTCCCCAACTTTCATATTCGATTCTTTGTATTATCTTTTCACTGGTTTCCTTTTAAAACATATTTAGGTAAATAAGACAGTTGATTTGAAGGGAAATATTACAGAAATAATCGTTTAGGTGATATGAAGATAAACCACAAATTGTGGAGGCGGTAACAGAACAGATGATGGCATAAAACGCTGGTATAGCAGGAGGAAAGGGCATTGCAGGAAGCAGGAAATGTTAAATATCAGAAAAGAAAAGATCCAGGGGTAGGAACAAGCATGTGCCTGCAGACCACAGTGGGCACTACCAGTATGGGAAGAATAAAGGAACAGTTCAAGTAAAACAAAAATTTTGAATCTTTCTTAGGTCAAAGACAACTCTAAGAATCTAATTAAATCCAAACACAGTTTTCCTAGGGAAAAAAAAAAAATATCCAAATAAGCATTTAATTTCGGGCACTGGGAAAAAAACCATGAAATCCAGCGGTGGGGGAGGTCCAGAGACCCCAGGTAAGGAAATACGATATGTTAGGGAAGATAGCTTTGAGTACTATTCAAAAAGGATCAATGCCAGAATATGTGAGAGACCTTGGGCTTCATCCCAAGTCAAGTTAGAACTTTGGAGGGGTGGGCGTGTGCTTTAGGATGCCCTGCTTTGTATACTTTCTTTAACACAACTTTTCTCCAACTTTCAGCATGATTTTGTAAAATCTGCGCTTTGATTTCAACAACTCTGGACCAGTGATGTTGGCTTAATGCCAGAAAGATCAGGCACTAACATATTTTGAATATGATGTCATAGATAATGTACAGGAAACGATTATCACTGGGGAGATAAAAGGAATATATCTTAAAAGAGAATATAAACTTCTTAACCTACTCTAGAGTCATCATGGTGAAAATTTCTGTGCACCAGAGAAAGAAAACTCAGTAATGTGTGTAAGGAGTGTTTTGCATATGTGTGAGGTTTGAGGAGAAACCACACCTGGATTGCAAATGTATTGGCTCCATCTATGAGTGTTCTCCTACCAATCCCAAAACAAGATTATAATTTTTATGTTTTCAGTGTGATAGTATCAGTTAACACGTATTCAGATGTTGCTATGTGCCAATGCCAAATGCCTTATCTCATTTAATCCCCATCGTTACCTTCTGAAGCAGAGGAAGCTCAGAGAGCTCAAGCAAAGAGTAGTTAAATCACTCTCCTAGAACCCAAAGGCGATATGGGCTAGACCAAGATTAAATCAGACAATCTGACCCCAGAGGTCCTGTTCTTAACACTATCCTGGATCCAGCAATGGTTTTCTCTCCCAAAGACCAACGTGGCTCAAAATCTAAATTCCCTGGTCAGATTGTTTTCCATCCAGAGCTACAAACCGTAATTGGATTATGCAGTTGGAATCTGAGAAACAGGAAAGTGCAAATGGTTGAAATAATGAGCACTCATTAAACTCCTTGGAAAGAACAACATAGCCTTTCAAGGCAATTCCTACAAGCAAGTTTTGTTTGAAGACAAAAATTTAAAAGTTGGGCAGGAGGGCATCAAGGGTGTGATCATTGCTTTTAGATCTTAGTTGTCTTTTCCCAATACCCACTTCTCCATTTGTTTTCCCACAGAATATGTAGGTGCTCACTTATTAAAAATAAACTTGCACGCCAGTCCACCCCAGAGTAAGATCAAATGGCTATCATGGGAGTGATATGAAAATGGAGTCATTTCCGTGAAATTGCCAAGAGTGCTTTTTTGCTTTTAAGAGCAATGAAATCACTTTATGCTGGTAATTTATTATTTCCACCAGTTATTCAAATATTTATCTACATGATGAAAAATTAGTTCTTATTCAAACACGTTTTTGCTTTTAAAGCAAAAGCATTCTAAATATTCAATGAAGCTGGGACTCTAGCAAAAGTATCCACAAAGAGATAAATTAAAGACACATGCTTTCTTTCTCCTTAGATAAACAAACTTAAATTAATAAAAATTAAAAGGCTATACCTCTCTTCAACAGACAGTGGATTTTAAAGACTAGACTGGATGCCTGATATCAAGGAAGGAGATTTCATCTGAACACCGCTGATTAGGCCATTGCTCTGAGTTTCCATGCTAAGTATGTTCCATCGCTTCTGAAAAGGTTGGTTCAGGGTAGTCTCTGTTCTGTCCCTGGTATTCATAGCCTCAAAAATAACTGTATGAAGACATAAACTTTTTAAAATGTAGATTGTGGCTGGTGTTATCAGAAAAAAATATAGATTGTTGTTCAATAGTTACATAACAGATGTTTCTATCACTACAGGAATAGTTACCATGTTTATGTGAAAAATCGTTCCCTTCCCATCTAAGGCATCATCTGTATGCCATCCCACAGGAAGAGAAGGGAAACCAGAGGGACAGTTGGGTGCATAGGAAGAAGAAAGGACTATTTACTAAACACTTTCTGACTTATCGTGGGGAGCAAAATGAATGCAGGAGACACGATTATTGCACCCAGTAGTGTAACTTCTCCCTTCTAGAACTTCTGTGCCCTTGGTAAAAACAGATAGAGGTATGATTGAGATTGAGCAGCTTTTCTTCCTGAAAACCAGGGCCAATTATACTTTCAATAAAAATACCTCTTACTAAATATTTCCCTACTGTTTCCAGCAAGCATTCCTTCTGGAGAAAAAATTATATAGAAGGAAGAAGAGTTACATAACCTATTCAAAACTGAGAGAGAATCAGGGCAAGTGGGAAAATACTCAGAGAATAAATTAAGCAAATAAATATAATAATTCACCCTAACAGTCTCTGAAACCTCATTTTGAAGCCTGAAAGTCAATGTTTCCACCCAGTCATATTAGCATTTCAACACATCATCTAGGAGATTATTTTCTCCCGTTATCCGTTTACCCTCAACTACCCTCAGTAACCAGCACACCGTTAAGTGGCCAACACTTACGTTTTGAATGAACAGGAAGTCACCTCACAGAGCATAGAGCATCCAGTATGGGCACAGGATCTTTTTTACTGATTATCAAGTTCCACATGCGTTAAAGTCATAAAAAATCTGGTTTGGGTCAGCAAGTTCAGTAAATCGGCCTCAGAAAAGAAGTTTGAGGAGAGCCTTTTCCACTGACCTTTTCTTCACATTTAAAACGCCTCTGAATTTGACAGTAGGTATCAGGAGATTTGGAAAAGGTCATGGCTCTTGCCCGAGTAGCTCAGCTTCCAGTTATCTATCCCAAGGAAGTAATAAGAGGTGTGAATAAAGATTTATGTGTGGAGATGTTCATCACAGCGCTATTTAGATTATCCGTGGACATACATGTCCAGCCACAGGGTCGAGTTTAAATTAATCTGAGATGAGGGTACAGCCATGTAATGGCATATCAGTGATCATTAAATGTGATGTTTTTAAAAGTTTTTTTTTTTTAAAGATTTTATTTATTTATTTGACAGAGACAGAGATAGCCAGCGAGAGAGGGAACTCAAGCAGGGGGGAGTGGGAGAGGAAGAGGAAGGCTTCCAGCAGTGGAGTCTGATGTGGGGCTCGATCCAGAAGGGCGGGATCATGCCCTGAGCCAAAGGCAGACACTTAACGACTGAGCCACCCAGGCGCCCCTAAAAGGTTTTTTTAATGGCTCAGAAGACATTTCACAATATGATGATAAATGGAAAAAACAGGATACAATGCAATCGATACAATAAGATTCCAAATCTGCAGTACAAAGAGAGAGAGAGATGTAGGGAGAAAGAGACAGATAAAGAGAAATCAGAAGTTAATATTCCATGATATGAATGTGCGTTACACCTTAGTTATAAGGTTATGAATGATTTTTCTTTCATCTTTTTTTTGTATTTCCCAATTATTATATATTCCCAAATAGCTTTTATAGTTAGAAAAAAAACAGAATTTTTTAAAGTCTTATCATTGTTATCTGTTTAAACCAGTTAGGTATAACCAACATGGGGAAAACAACATATTCTAAATTCCAGCAGTTTCAATCATATTGAAAAACAGGGTTCCAGAACACCTGCTACCACAGGACCCCTATGTTATCTTCAAAACTTCTATGCTTTTGCCCAAATATCCAATTGCTCATGATCTGTGTGACAATAGGAGCTAATAATTACAAAGATTTGCTTGGTAAGGGAAGGTAGCAAGAGGAGGTTAGGGAGTCAGATCCCAGCCATAGACTGCCATTGACTTTTTGGGCATATCACTTAACCCCTTCAGGCTTCCTTTGTGCCATTTGAGTTAGACTAGGTGATGTCCAAGTTCTTTTCCAGCTCTGAAGTTCATGAAATAATTGCCTCTTTCTCAGCCCTGGCCATGCTGTCCTAGGAGGTCACCACTAACTAAACTGTATTTGGAATGTGGTAGACCTCAACTGTTCCTGACTGTCCAGTAACACTAAAGGACAAGAGAGGCCAACCACAAACATTTTGGTCATTAAACAGCCTTCCTCCGCCTCATGCCCTGGCTTCTGGGCCCAAATAATACAACCTGCTTAGCGTTCTGCTCTCCCCACAGGTATAATTTTTAACCTGCAGTATCCACTTTTATCGTAAGGGAAACCGAAAAAGGGTTAAAAATCCCTGGTGAGTAAAATACTGACCTATTCAATAGAGTCCCAGACAATTTAAAAGCATGCTTCTTCTTCAAGAATAGGTTAATCTTGATGACTAGAAATAATCCATGTAACTAAAGAGGCCCTCCCAGGCCTTGTGATTTGAAAGGAACGGAAGGCACAGGTCTAGCCTAGTAGGACAGTCTAAGGGACAACAAGCTTTAGCACTGCAGTGAGGAGGTGGGATCCCAGAAACTGCCCCTGCTCCAGTACCCATCTACAACTCACAAAGCTGCAACCATCATGACACCCTTATCCTTTATAAGAATTATAACTACCATGCACTGAGTGTTTACCTTGCCCCACATAATACCTCACTTGATCCTTGCCACAACTCTCTGTAGTACTTACTGTGCTTTCATAGTACTCAGTACGCCTCCATTTTACAGATGAGGAAACAGTATCAGGGAGGTTAAGAAGCTTCCCGAAGGTCATAGCACCAGTAAATATCAGGAGCAAATTTCATACAAGCTCTGCTTGCTCTATTTCACCTGCTTAAAGCTAACCATTACCAAGCAAGTCTCCTCGCTCAGCCCAGTCACTGGGTTGAGTTAATTTCTTAAGGAACTTTGATATAAGCTGAACACAAGTGACACGGAGCAGACTAGTGGAAAGTTGGCAACAAGTGGCAGCTGAATAGCAGTAAAGCCTTGATGCCCAGTGCTTCCTGAAGGTCTGTTTGAAGGAGGAAGTGAGGGGAGAGACTGCCTGGAGCTTCTGAAAAATAGCATCTTTGTTTTTTTTCTCATTTGCAGAGTCATTGTTTCCCTGTCTGTTCAAGGCTGCGAGTGAACAGCTATAGCCAGGGGAATTCTATAGCTACAGACCATCGCCAAAGCTTTTACTGAAATCCCCAGGGCTAGGGAGTCACACGCCAGTGCACAGCAAGCTTGGCTCTACGTTCCAGAAACTGGCTAATTCTCTCAACAAGACTCCCTTTGTCCCCTAGTGACCTTACTCAGAATCTTAGAACTTAAGAAATGGAAAGGATCTCAAATGTTACTTGGTTTAATTCCTTTCTCTTTTTCATCACACCCACCCTTCCTTTACCATACACTTGACTTTACCAAGGAAGAAATTCAAAACCAGAGAGAAGAAATGACTTGCTTGAGATTACTGTTACAGGGAAGAAATTGAACTCAAGTTTACTTTGGGGGGGGATATATTGATATTTTATTAATGACATCCCATTTAACGTATAACCATTCACTAAAGTAGGTATTAGTATACCTACTCTATAGATGGAAAAATGTTCACGAAGATAAATAACTCACCAAGGTGAAACATACAAACAAAATGCTATTTGAACACAGATTAGCCTAAACAATAAAGCCAAGGCCTTTTGCAAAAAACACTACTGGCCACTAGAGTTGAGGAAGAAGTTACCCTGGTCATGACACAGTGAGGTATAAATCCAGGTGTTTTGGTTCCCTTGCACTCTCCTTACCTCTGGTGCTCTGTCTCTCCTTCTCTCTCTTTAAGTCCAGAGAATGTACAGTAGACATGATGATGGAAACCAAAGTGGGACCTCTTCCATGGGCACAGTGGGGACAGAGAACAAACACCAGAATCCAAGAAGGAACCATTTTGGGTTGGATATGTACTAGAGTGGATGGAAGACATGCCCTGGGGTCAAAAGAGACAAGTGGCATCTCACGTATTACAGAACAGTAACAGACAGAGGGAGATATAAAACAAACACACTTTCTCTACCAATACCATGGTGTCATCTGCCCCCATTCAACATAGCATCAATGCTTGGAGAAAGAGGGGATAAAAGGATTTGACAATGAAGAAAAAGAGTCTATCTAAAGAACAAAATTAAGTTTCTGCATCAGGCAAAATAGAAGTTCAAAGTTGAAGTAAAGTTAGTTATAGAACAATAAAGATAGCATTTTTTGCACTCCTAGATGACTATGAACATTCATATCTGCTAATTCTCAGGATATTTTTGTGTCTCTAACAAAACAAACATAGTGGTGTTCCTACAGCTGGGTTAAACTGATTATTCCATCATGATACTAATTTGTAAATGCTCTATAGAAATCCTGGAAATTACTTAAAACTAGCTTGAAGTAGATTTTAGGTGAAGGAAGTACCACCTAAAACAGTGCACCAAATTTCCATTAGAAGGCTTTCCCTCCCACCTTTCTCCCACTATTTGTTATTACAGGTCTGAAGGGAAAGTGGAAGAGATAGAAGAAAAAGACAGAGGAGTTCAAGTGTAATTTGTTTTCACCTAAATTGGGTGATGGGGATGGGGGTGGGGGGCATAAAGCAGTGGGAATAAAGCTGTCAAAAGAAAAGACAGATTGAACCTCCCTTTGCCCCTCAAGAACTGATTCAGTCCAGAAATACTCTCAGAATCTTGGACCAGAAATACATCTAGTTTTTTTTCTGTCATCTTTAGGAGGGCCAACTGCTATGGAAACATGAGCCCAATGAAATGAGAAGTTCCCCAGAGGAGGAAATTCTAAAGTTACCCTCATACCCTCAGCATAACCTACAGATCTCTGCATTAGGTCTTCATAAAACTAAGCACTTTAAATGTATACCTGTGTGATCATTTCATTCATCAGCCTCCCATTGAAAAATAAGTGACAATGTTATTCACCAAAGTGCTCTAAAAAATAGCAGAGTATGTCACATAGAATGTGTTCCACATTGATTTGTTAAATGAATTAATAAATACTACTTTTCAGGAACTTGAAGTATTCTTGTATTATACAACTGCACTACACATGAAGTGGAATAGCGTTACTTGAAAATAGACTTAGCTTAGTTAAAAATTTATATTGTAAACTCTAGAGCAACTATAAAAAAATTTTAAAGAAGTATACTTGCTATGCAAAGAGAGGAGAAAAAATGAAATTACATAAAATGCTCAATTAAAACTGGAAAAGGCAGAAAAATAGGACATAAAAATTTTAAAAAGGAAAAGTGAAATGAAGAAAAAACACTTATAAATATGGTAGATATTGGCCCAACTATATTGATAATCACTTTAAATGTGAATGGACTAAATACATCAATTAAAAAGACAGAGACTGTCAGAGAAGATAAAAAGCCCTAAGATCAAACTATATGCTGTATACAATAAGCCCATTCTAAATATAAAACTAGGTTTAATGCTACAGTCTCTCCTGGCTCTGTACTGTTCTATACATGCACATGCATGCACACACACACACACACACACACACACCTGGTAAAACAGAACCAAGAATGAGTTACTTCCTATTCTCAAAATACTAGATCCTGTATTATTAATCAGGGCGTTCTCATGAAGGGATTGAGATCTCAAATGATTTCATACCTTCTGTAAGCAGTTCCCCAAATCTGGAGCAAAAATGAAGGAAGTGCCTAACAAACTTGTTTAAGTCTTTCTCTTACATACACAGCCAGGATTTAACATGCAGTTGAAAATCAGTTATACTTTCTTAGGACAATGATGAAAGAAAACATGCAAATATAACCCACATGTTAACTTTGATAGTTGTCTCCTAAGGCCCTGTCAGGTTATCCTTTTTCACTTAGCAAACAGCAACCTCTCTTGTTATGTTGCATAAAGAAAACTGAAATTTTGCTTACCTAAATGAAAATAAGGTTGCTTCCACCTATGGATGTCCAAATTGGGCATATTCTTCCCCCAAACCTATTATTCTTAATAATTTGCACATTTTTTTTTTGGAAAAGAAGCTGCGATTCTACTTTCTGAAACAAATCATCTATAACTGAAATAAATTTAAACAATACATACAGAAAATGCCAGGGGGAACATACAAGCACTTTTAATTCAAACAACAAATACCATATGATTAATAATTTGTCAGTCAATTTCCTGTTAAACTAACTAAGCTTGGAACTTTGCAGTTGTACCCTAATTATATGAAGCAATTAAAAAAGCTCTGCATGAGAATAATAACTCTGTTTACAGCAAAATTTGCAAACACACAATTCACATGCCTTATCTGTCCACCTGTGTTTTCTTGCCTCTGCAGGTTTTGTTTGTTTAATGAATTAATTGCCAGCATATTCAAAATGAGAAATTTCACATACATACTCTGCTTACATACTTCTCTTGAAAAATAGATCTGTTAAATTCAGGCTTATAATTCAACATAGCAACAATTAACTGGGCTAATGGTAACTGCTCCCTTTGGATAAGACATGAACTACCCAGTTTGCTATAGTTACCACCATTCCCTATTGCTTCCCTGAGACTGAGACCTAGTGCAGCTATCATTCACCATTATGCTTCTTCTGCTGTTGTTTTCTTGTAGTAAATAACTATTTCTCTGTATTTATGTTTCCATCCAAAGTGGGAAGAGATTACAAGAGGATATCAAGAGTTTTATATTATCTGTCTGCTTTAATCATGCACATTCACTGACCAGTCCATGTAAACATTGAAATTCTACATCCTATAAAACAGTGATGGATAGTTCTAAGCTCTGTTAAGTCAAGAGGTACAGGGCAGCAAAAACCCAGGGTTCAAAGAGCTTCATTCATGTAAGAAGAGTTATCAAGAAGATGGCACTCCACAATGGGAGAATGTAAAGGGATTCAGGGTTGATAAACATCTTCTGAAAAATCAAGGCCCTCCAGAACACTCTTTGTATGAGCTTCCTGGGACAGCCATAATAAAATACCACAGATTTTCAATGGCTTGAACAACAGAAATCCATTTTCTCACAGTGCTGGAGGCTTGAAGTCCAAAGCAAGGTACCCGAAGAGCTGGTTTCTCCTGAGGCCCCTTTCTTTGGCTTGTAGATGGCCACCCTCTTGATGCCTCTTCATACAGTCACCCCTCTGTGCATGCATGCATCCCAGTGTCTCTCTTTGGATGTCCTAATGTACTCTTAAAAGAACACTAGTCAAACTAGGTTAAAGCTCACCCTAACAGCCTCATTTTAAGGTAATTACCTTTTCAAAGGCCCTATCTCCAGGTACAGTCATATTCTGAGGTACTGGAGTTAGGACTTTAATATACGAATTTAGAGGGGGTACAATTTAATCCATAATAGTCCCTCACTCAGTCTTTGAACTAGCATAATCTTTACTTATTATTATTATCATCATCATCATCATTATTAACAGATAATGTCTTATTTGTTTCAGGAGGACAGGTCTGTGACTCATCAGTCTTACATAATACACAGCACTCCCCACAACACATACTACCCCCCAGTGTCCATCACCTAGCCTCCCCATCCCTCCCACCCGCCTCACTCCAGCAACACTCTATTGGTTTCCTGAGATTAAGAGTCTCTTATGGTTTATCTCCCTCTCTGGTTTCTTCTTTTCTTTCCTCTCAATGAAACTGGACCATTTCCTAACACCATACACAAAAATAGACTCAAAATGAATGAAAAACCTAAATGTGAGACAGGAATCCATCAAAGTCCTTCAGGAGAACACAGGCAGCAACGTCTTTGACCTCAGCACCAGCAACTTCTTCCTATACACATTGACAAAGGCAAGGGAAGCAAGGGCAAAAATGAACTACTGGGAATTCATCAAGATAAAAAGCTTTTGCACAGCAAAGGAAACAGTCAACAAAACCAAAAGACAACGGATAGTATAGGGAGAAAATATTTGCAAATGACATATCAGATAAAGGGTTAGTATCCAAAATCTATAAAGAATTTACCAAACTCAACACCCAAGGAACAAATAATCCAATCAAGAAATGGGCAGAAGACATGAACAGACATTTCTGCAAAGAAGACATCCAAATGGCCAACAGACACATGAAAAAATGCTCAACATCACTTGGCATCAGGCAAATACAAATCAAAACCACAATAAGATACCACCTCACACCAGTCAGAATGCTAAAATTAACAAGTCAGGAAATGATACATGTTGGCAAGGATGCAGAGAAGGGGGAACCCTCCTACACTGTTGGTGGGAATGCAAGCTGGTGTAGCCACTCTGGAAAACAGTATGGAGGTTCCTCAAAAAGTTGAAAATAGAACTACACTACAACCTAGCAATTGCACTACTGGGTATTTACCCCAAAGATATAAATGTAGTGATCTGAAGAGTCACTGCACCCCAATGTTTATAGCAGCAATGTCCACAATAGCCAAACTATGGAAAGAGCGCAGATGTCCACTGACAGATGAATGGATAAAGACAATGTGATACACACACACACACACACACACACACACACACACACAGGAATATTACTCAGCCATCAAAAAGAATGAAATCTTGACATTTGCAACAACATGGATGGAACTATTTTAGATGGAACTAGTCAATCAGAGAAAGACAATTATCATATGATCTCACTGATAGGTGGAATTTGAGAAACAAGGCAGAGAATCATAGGGGAAGAGAGGAAAAAATAGCATAATCTTTATATCTTCAAATATTTCTCTTCCTCCTCCTCCTCCTTTTCTTCTCCTCTTTCTCTCCTGCCCACCCTTCCCTCTTCCTTTCTCTTTCTCTCTCTCTCTCTCTCTCTCCCCTTCCAAATTTAAATTATACATATGTTAGAACATTTACTATGGTCCCAGAATTCTTGGATAGTCTGTTCTGTTTTGTTTTATTTTCACTTTTTCTCATTATATTTCAATCTGGGTAATTTCTATAGGCCTAGCTTTAAGTTCAGTAATTCTTTCATCCACTAATGAGCCTGACAAATGCATTTTTCATCTCCGCTACTGTGTTTTACGTTTCTAGTATTTCTATTTGATATTTTTTAGTTACCATCTCCCTGCTGAAACTATCCATGTGATCTTGCATGCTGTCTGCCTTTTCTATGAAAGCCTTTAAAATATTATTTATACTTATTTTAAATCTCTTTCCAGTAATTCCAACATCTGTGTCATACTTGAGGCTGGATCTGATGATGGCTTTGTTCTTTGGAGCTATATTATTTTTTTCTTGCCTTCTCATATGCTTTATAACTTTTTCTGCATTCCTGAGCAAAAACCAGTAGTCTAACATAAATTTAATATCAAAGTCCAAAAGACCATTAAAAAAAAAAGAACATTACAGCCATCACTAAACAAACTATTGGAAAACAAAATTTTAAATGTATAAAAAGTATAATAAATCATGACTGCATTTGGTTTAATCCCTCAGTACAAATGATTTCACATTAGAAAAAAGAATTAACATAAACTAAGAGACTAAAGGGGAAAAATCATGTAATTATCTCAATAATTGCCAAAAATGCATTGTTGATAAAGTTCAAAACCCTTTAATGATGTAAAATAAAAACTCAACAAAAAAGGAAGAGAGGGAAACTTTTAAAATAACTTTTAAATAATTTTAAAACACATATATGTATATATACATATAAACATACATGTATGATACATGTATATATACATATACACATATATATAAGATTTCCCACTTGAGTGAAATGTTGAATTTATTCCCTTTGTGATTAAAAACAAGACAAAGATACACACTATCGGGGCGCCTGGGTGGCTCAGTCGTTAAGCGTCTGCCTTCTGCTCAGGGCGTGATCCTGGCGTTATGGGATCGAGCCCCACATCAGGCTCCTCTGCTGGAAGCCTGCTTCTTCCTCTCCCACTCCCCCTGCCTGTGTTCCCTTTCTCACTGGCTGTCTCTCTCTCTCTGTCAAATGAATAAATAAAATCTTAAAAAAAAAAAAAGATACACACTATCACCAATTTTATTCACTGATGTACTGAAGGCCTTAGACAGTAAAGAAATAAAAAACATAAAAATTAGAAAAAAGAGGGGAGGTTGGGTGGCTTAGTTGGTCGAGTGTCTGACTCTTGATTTCAGCTCAGGTCATGATCTCAGGGTCCTGGGATTGAGCCCCAAGTCAGGCTCCATGCTCAGTGGGGAGTCTGCTTGAGGATTCTCTCCCTCTTCCTTTCCCCCTCCCCCTGCTCAAGCTCTCTCTCTCTCTTTCTCTAAAACAAATAATTTTTTTAAAAGAAAGATTAGAAAAAAAGAACACTGTTTTTCATATACATTAGAAGTCAGTTTATCAAGGTTATTTGAAACAAAATTAACAGATAAAAACTTGCATCTTTATACACCAGCAATAATTACTTAGAAAATGAAATTTTTTAAATACCATTTATAAAACATATGGATTATTTGGAATAAATTTAACAAAAGAATAAAAGATCTCTAGGGAGAAAATAATAAAATTCCTTTTAAAGAAATTTTAGTGTAAATAAATTAAAAGATAAAGTGTATTTAAAAACTGGAAAACTCGGTGTTATAGAAATGTCCATTCTTCCCAAATTGATCTATAGATTCAATAGAATAGATCTCGACAGTTTAGGATTCACTCTATTGAATAAGTAGGAGATCAAAATCCCAATAGTTTGCATGTGAGAGAGAAAGGGAGAGAAGGAGGGAGACAGGGAAAGAGAGAAAGAGAGAGAGAGAGAGAGAGAGAGAGAGAAAGTATGTGTGTTTGAGTGTTTTGAAACTTGGACACTCATTCTAAAATTCATGTGGAAGTATTAAGTATTGGCTATTCTTGACCAAGACATACATGAAGAAGCAGAAAATTGGGAGACCTTATCCTACTAATTATTAAAACTTATTATATAGCTACAATGATTAAAAAGCATGGTATAGGCTCTAAGATACAAAAATATGTTAATCAAACAAAATAGAGAACCCACGGGTGCCTGGGTGGCTCAGTTGGTTAAGTGACTGCCTTCAGCTTGGGTCATGATCCCAGGGTCATGGGATCGAGCCCCACGTCGAGGTCCCTGCTCAGCAGGGGAGTCTGCTTCCCCCCCCCCCGCCTCCCTGCTCATGCTCTCTCACTCACAATCCCTCTTTCAAATAGATAAATAAAATCTTTTTTAAAAAAATAGAGAACCCAGAAATTGAACAGTGGACCCTGATGTATAGTTGAGTTGGCATTGCAAACCAATAGTAAAAGGCTGAAATTTCAAAATCTGTGCTGAAACAATTGGGTATTCATTTGGAAAACAAAACAAAATTTACCTTTACCTATGCTTATATAAAAATCAATTATGGGTATTTAATCCTAAACACCTATATGTGGAAGCAAATAAAAGCTTTTAGAAGATAATATTTTCCTGGTGTACAGAAGGATTTTTTAAGCAAGCCACAAAAAGCAAACTCTATAATAAAAAAGATGGATAAATTTGACTATACTGAAATTAAGGACTTCTGTCCATCAAAAAGTCATCATAAACATCGCAAAAGGATAAGCTCCAATTGGGAGAAAACATTTGCAATTCATGTACCTAAAAAGATGACTGTAATCCAGACTACAGAATAATTTCTGCAAACTGCAGAAGGGAAGGAGGGATGAAGGGATAGAGGGACAAAGGGAGGAGAAAAGAAAAAAAAAGGGAGAAAGAAAAAATAGGTCAAAGACATTAACTTCAAAAAAGAAAATCTGAATAGTCAATAGCATATGAGAATGTGCTCAGCCTTACTAGTAATCAAAGAAATTCAGATTAAAGGCACAATGAGCTATCATTATACTTACACCCGATTTGAAAAATTAATGAATTTGACAATACCAAGTGTTTGTGAGGATGTGGATGCAATGTCACATTTCATATGCCACTGGTGGAGATATACATTTGTACAAGTATTGTAGAAAACATTTAGCAATACCTAAAATAGTTGAATATGTGAATTCATTATAACCAAGCAATTCTAGACATACACACCAGAGAAACTCTTGCCTCAGAGGACAACTGTAGCAATTGTTCATAGCAGCATTGCCTAAAACTGGACACAACCCAAATGTACACCAACAGTAGAATGGAAAAAATAAATTGTGGTATATTCATAAAGCAAAATAATATACCACAATAAAACGTCAATAACATGCATCAGTGAATTTCACAGATGAGGGGAAAAAAGACAAAACAGAACTGAGGAGGAACAGTACGTGACAAAAGGATACTTACAGTATGATTCCATTTTTATTAAGTTCAAAAGGAAAAGGGAATGCAAGGCAATTTTATGATTCATATATTAGTGATAACACTATATGGTATACAAAGGAAATTATTATCTCAATAGACTAGTAGTTATGTTTAAAAGGTAGAAAGGAGGCTATGTAAAAAAGGAGCACAAAGGCAGTTTCTAGAAAACTAGCAATGTTTTATTTCATAACCTGGGTGGAAGGGTCAAGGATGTTTTATTATTATTATTATTATTATTATTATTATTATTTTAATTGACCCGTTTAATCAATCTTTTAAATGTATGACAATATTTTTTAAAGATTTTATTTATTTATTTGAGAGAGAGAGAGCAGGCACGAGCAGAAGGAAGAGGCAGAAGGAGAAGCAGGCTCCTTGCTAAGCAGGGAGCCTGATGCGGAACTCGATCCCAGGACCCTGGGATCATGACCTGAGCTGAAAGCAGACACCTAACCAACTGAGCCCCCCAAGGCACCCCTGAATGTATGACAATTTTTTAAAATCAAGTTATGTTTTTCAGAAGTCCATAACTATCTACAGAAGACAGAGAGGTGAAAAATCTAAAAGGAGGAAAGTTTTAGTAAATTAAGATATGTCCATATGAATGTGCTATGTGCTATATAGCATATCCACATGGCTATACTATGCAGCAACTTAAAAGAATAAGGCAGGTCTAATTGAACTGATATGGCTATATATCCAAGATGTAAAGTGAAAATAACAAGTTGTAAAAATTCCATTCATGTAAAAATTTTAAATCCAAAAAACCAAAATCATAGATACATTCTTTTACATACACAGATAAATTTGTAAATTTATAGAATGAGTTCAGAAAAACAAAACAAACAAAAACACCAATCTGGTGATAGTAATTAACTCTACTGAAGGAACTGACATAGGGTAGAGGTGATGTGGGGTGGGGCAAAGTTAAGAATTCTAGTGAGAATTTTACCTAACAATTATTACTTGCCTCTTTTATAAGGGATATAGTCCTATAGCAATGGTTTCCTTTGCTGAAAGTCTAGGATTTCCACTCTTGCCAATGAAGGATTAACTATTACGGGAAATGTCTTCCCTCTGTAAACAGCTAAAAGTCAAACTACATATAGGAAACAATGGTATTCAGACATTGGACAACAGATAACATGGGTTTGTGCTCTGAGAGAGAAAAGAAACAAAGGAGGTAAGCCCTGAAATTATCCCAGATTACAGCATAAAAGAAAAATGACTAATTGGCTTTCATCAAATTGAAAATGTTTGATCTTTAAAACAGACTATTAAGAAAACAAAAAGACAAACCACAAAATGGAAGAAATTATTTGCAAAATATGTATCCAATGAAGGACTTGTATCTGCAGCTTATTAAAAAACTACAGCTCAATTGTAAAAAGACAAACAACTTGACTTTTTAAATGAGTAAAAGATCTTATCAAATATTTCACTAAAGAAAATATATGGGTGGCAAACAGACACACGAAAACATTTTCAATGTCATTAGTCATTAGAGAAATGTGAATTAAAACCATGAGACACCACTCTACTTTCCCTAGAATTAAAAAGACTGACAGTACCTATAGTTGGTGAAAATGTGGAGTAACTGGAACTCTCATACACTGCTGGTGGGAATGCAAAATGGTACAGCCATTTTAGAAAATATTTTGGCATATACTAACCATAGTACCTAGCAATTCTACTTAGAGTAGTTGCCCAAGAGAAATGAAAACATTTTTCCATACAATGTTTTGATGTGTAAATGTTCATAGCCACTTTATTTATAATAGTCAACAACTGCAAATAAATCAATTGGTAAATGAATAAGCATATTATGGTAGATTTACACAGTGGAATACTACTCAGCAATAAAAAAAATTAATGGTACATGCAACAACATGCATGAATCTTAAAAGCAGTTTGCTAAGTGAGAGAAACCAGAAACAAACAACTACATAATATGTTTGCGCAGAGAAAGAATGAGTTCTTCCTTTCCCCCACCTTTTGTTCTATTTAGGCCCTCAGTGAATTGGATGGTGCCCATCCACATCAGGGAAGGCAATGTGCTTTACTGAGTCCAATTCAAATGGCAATCTTATTTAGAAACACCATGACAGACACACCCAGAAATAATGGTTAGCCAAATATCTACACACCCCATGACCCAGTCAACCGACATATGAAATTAACTATCTCACCTTCCCTAAACCATCCAACCCATTTGTCTGGGTTAGAAACCCTTCTTTTGATCACCCATTGTACCCTGAGAATACCACCATCATTACAAGTAAAACAAGTAAGTCTTGGCTAAACTACTCAAATTTTCTGACATCCCTCTTCCCAGTTTCTCTGCTCTAGAAGTCCTTGATGCTTCCATTCCTGAGGTTAATTCTGTTCCTCCAGCATCAGTACATCCCAGGCTTCTCCCAACCTTGTAAAGTTCAGGGCCTGCCATGTGTTAGAGTCTCAGCTATTCCCTTCCTCCTTTGCTGCTGGAGGAGCTTTGGGCCCCAGATGCTGAAAGAGCAAGGAAGGTGGTCTACCACTCTGGCTCTTAATTTCTTTTGTTCTTCTCAAGTACCTAAAACAATTTCAGATGCATCTTCCACTTGCGTGGGAGGCTGCTCTCCTGCCAATAACTGCTAACAGGTCTGGCAAGACATCCATGTCCAGTCCCATCCTTGGCAATTGACACAACTTCACATTATAATCATAAAAAAACATTTACTCCTTCCCAATCTTAGGTTATCTACAAAACCCTCTCTCCTAACTTGACATTGCCACAAGGCCAGTTATCCTCCCCCAGTTCCTGGAATCCTGTCTAAGCAAACGGGGTAGAGAAGAGAAAATACTGCCATACACCTACCACTTAAAACATGACTGTTCATTTTAATGCCATTCCCACAAGGCAATGTGAGGGTGCTCACAAGTCTTGTTCAATCCCAGTGGCCTGAACAGTATTTGCCACATGGTAGATGCTGAATAAATGAAGAAATGAAGGCCTCACAGTTGGCTTGAATTGGAAGAATAATATGAGATTATGATTTCTTTACTCCATGCACAGGTCCTCAAGCAAGTCCATGGAAAAGATGAACGCAGAAAGGTTTTGGGCATTTACCATCCCATCTCCTTCAAATATTACTTGAAGTACCAAGAATGTCCTGATGTTTTGGTATAACACCAAATCTCTACTGAAGGCACTGGTTCCATTTTCATGGTAAGACTTAATCTGTGGGTTTGACACTCAAACACAAAAAGGGAGATAAATGCAGCAGGAATGAGAACTATTCACTGAAAGATGAGAGAACAGGAGAGGAGTTGTTAGAGAGCCACAAAGTTGAAAAAAAAAAGCACTGATAACCTCCACTCTACATTCTCCCCTCTCACCTCTATCTAGACTTTGAATCCATTCACAAGAAGCAGACTGGTTTCTGCCCTTTCTGAGTTCACAGGCTCAGTCTCTGTGAGCACTTCTTTTCTAAGTGCTTCAGTCCTCTGGCAGACAAACCAACGAAATTCTACTGTGGTTCTATGTCTGGTACCCTGGCTGGTACCCTCCAGCCTTCTTCCACACCATATGAATTAAAAGCACATCAGTGAGAAAATTACTGGAAGGAATGAAATTCCATGCCCATTTGGCAGCCATGTGATTCAGTCGTACCAGCAGCCATTCACCTTTGGCTGTGGGCATCATGCACAACGAAGCTCCTACAAACCACCGCCATGGTGCCAGTAGTGCCCTTCACAGCAGTGGCCTTCATAAATTACTCAGACTACCACAGCCAAAAGCCAGGGCTAACTCAATGAAATGCCTTCCCCTCTCCTCTCCATTCTTCTAGCCTACTTTCTCTCAAAATCTCCAGCTTTCAGGGCAATCTCATCCCACAGATCTTCTCTCAGGGAAGATGAGAGGAAGGCCCCACCCTCCCCCCAGCCCCGGCATCTCTGTTTTTGAAATGACTCCAGGAGTGCCAGATGTACAGAGTTTTCCAGAAGGGTGTTGGAGGAGAGTGCAGTGCATTGAGAGCACCAAGGCTCCCTGATTATGCAAGGAATATGAGAGCCCCTCTATTCATCACCTCGAGGTAGACTATTAAATCTCTGGAAGCCTTCCACACGGTTTAGTAACGGAGATCCATTATGCCCTCCCTCAGGTTCCATTGAACACCAGCAAACAAACATATGGTGAGTAAGTTCTAATGGAATTCCACACCACATGCAGGCTCTGTGCAGAGCTCTGTGCTGGGGGGAAGCTGGCCCCAAGCAGCCTTTGATGGCAGCTTCTCTGAGTGGTTTCTGCGACAGGATTTTCCTGCTTTTACCATGTAGGGATGGGAGGCACTGGGAATTTGTTTTATTTTCTAGTAAAGCATTTGGCAAGGAGGGTAGGCACCTTCTTCTGTCCCCATCTCTTAAAGGAGCTTGGTCCCCGAAACCTCAGTCTTCTTCTTAAAAGAGCCACAGCAATACCAGTCCTATTTCACAGGTGTTGCAATAATGAAACACCTCAGTGGACATAACTATGTTTTGGAAAGCATTTCAGATTTGTGTAATTACCACAATCTTCCTCCTGGATTTCCTATCTCCAGCGCATGCCTATAAACTTCATTTGACACAGAAGCCAACCACACTCTCCTAAGGAAGGTTAAAAATAAAGCAACAAAACTAGAGTATTGACTATATTGATACCAAGAGGAAAAAAAAAAGATTCTTGAGAATTACTCAGACTAGCTCTAGAGCCACTTCCTTTTCAGAAGGTATACCTTTAAAAACAAAAACATATCTTCTCCCTTTGTCCTCTCTCTCCCCCACTCCAAAAAAAAAAAAAAAAAAAAACATGATTATGGAGTGAGAGCCATACTGATCAACTGAAGAAATTTAGATAAATTTGGCTTTTCATTAACTGCAGCTGTTGTTTCTTTCAGTGCCTTAATGAAATTTATCATTTGAACATGCTGGCTGAGGAGCATTGCTTGAGTCTTCCTTTGTCTTCAATTGTTAATTCTAACAATATGAATTCAATTTCTATAGTCAGTCTTGAAAAAAAAAAAGTCCCTTTCTTCTCCTTTAAGGTTGCTCTTATTGAAAAGTTATGCTTTCTGATCAGTTCTCTCTCTCTTTCTCTCTCTCTTACACACACACACACACACACACACACTTGTGTGCATGTGTGCAACTATCAACAGACTCCTATTCAAACCCAAATCCAGCTCCTATGCTCTAAAATGACAAATATAAAATCCAAAGCCTCTCATTGCAGCTCTCAGATTTCCAGCGCCTCACCCCCAGCCCATCACTGCTCCCATCCACGCCCTTCCTGAGAACAATGAATTTGGTCTCCGAATTCAAACATGCAGAAAGAAGCCCTCCCAAATTCAATGAGATTTCCAGCTCCAGTGCACAAAAGAAAGTTTTGTAGTTCCACATGAGTTGTCTATGAATGAGCTGTGAGGTGATAAACGACCTCCACACAATATTGGCTTATTTAAATTAAACTATTATTCATTTATACAGAATGATGACTCATGATAATCTGGATAGGAAAAAAAAAATGAAGTAGGAGGAGATAGCCCCAGACCTCACTTCCTGTTAATGCTCTAAGAGTAATATGATGCTAGTCTTTATGTGGTTTCTCATTATTCTTAGAACTTCAGTTACCACCTTAATTATTACATTGTTTCCCTTGGAAGAAGAGGAGGAATAGACAGACTGTATTTTCTCTTTTCATATCATGATGGATTAAATGTCAAGAATAATTAAATGCCACAAGGTGGTAGCCACCAATTGATGCTGACATCTTTTCGGAAAACCCACCCAGGAAAGAAGAAAATAGAATCATCTTAGCATCTCTGTGTCTTTCCTGACTTCATTTATGTAGGCGGGAATCCCAACATCTTAAACTAAAATGGAAAAAAGAGGCAGAGTCCCTGCAAAGCTAATAATTATTCTGTGCTTGGAATGAGAGTGTTCAGAAGAACAGACACAGGTATTGTAACATTTTCCAAAGAAGAAGTGGGTTTACTCCTGTGCATTCAGGCAAATGGAATGAACAAAGAATGTGGATCATTTCAGAGGATTTAGAAACAAGATGGGGCCATTTTCAAAAGGTCTTCATTCTGAATTTTTGAGGAAATAAAAGTAGGCAAGGAAGCTGAGAAGATGTTACTGGCTAATTTATCAATAACTGATAAAAAAAATGTTCTACTTCTAGTTCTATTTAAGAACTAACCACAAACAAAATCACTACCACATGGCTGAGCAACAACTATCTGAAGTAGATGGAGCTGAGCAATGCTCACTGAAACACTAAAATCTTTTAAGAAAATCAGGAAACCAAGGCCAGTACTGTTCTGATGGACTCTGAAGTTCAAGTTCACTTTGAAATGCTTATGCCAGTCCCTTTTAGGGCATTTTATTACTACGGCAAGAAAAAAAAAAAAAAAACCACATCTTTACAGCACACATCAGTGATTTTATTCCAGCAGAAAGTTGGCCACTCTTGGAGTAGCAATATCTGTTAGACAAATGATACCCTAGAAAATGTATTATCCTCTCAGGTTCCCAACATTCAGTGAAGAGAACTTAATAGTTTCCATGTGTTTATTATCATGAGTGTCTCAGTTCTCACATGACTGAATGATAATATCTCCACAGCATTACAACCACACATGTTCTATCTCTTGTTTCATTTTGTGGATCTTCTCTTTCCCTACAGCCCAGCCTTCCTCAATATTAAGAAACTGGGTTTTGATTCTGCATTCCCTTGGTCATCTTCCTTCAATACCATGTGCTTTGGGTAGCCAGCCACTCAACCAAGGTCACAGATAAAGTAAACAGACAAACCAAAAGCTTTGCCAAGCAGAACAACCAGGGCCAGGCCAGGTGCCATCAGCTCTTCCAATGGAAGTTGGGATACAGTGTCCTGAGATATAAGATATCCCAACACAAACAGAGATGCAAGCCAGTCATCCCAGCTGCAAAACACATGTCAAATTCTTACATATCAATACCAAATCTTCTTTTTCTTTTCCTCTGAAGAGCCACCTATTAAACCCTTGACCACAAGATGTGCCATTGAAGCCTGGAGCTCTGCAGCAACCCTGACACATAACACTTCTCCAGGATGTGGCTCATGTTGAAGACTGCTCGAATGGCTTGGGGTGGAAGGCCAGCACTACAGCTCTCCTTGAGATGTTAGAATTCTTCCTCTTCACTCCCAAATAAGTGTATAGAACCCCAGAAACTTCCGCCCACAAAAACATATGTGCAGCATAGTAGTTGGATTCTAAGAAGGGTCCATTCCATATCCTTCCATCCCAATCACCACCTTTCCACCCCTGCTCTGTGCTCTCCCCATTTCTGATGAGGGTGAAAAGTTAGAACAGATACTCAAAAGACAGGACCCAAAAATTAGCTCTCATTGTCTTATAAACTTGTTGAGAGAATACTGCCACCATTCCACACCTAGATAAAAATAAAATAAAACAAATACCAATCATGATGAGCACTGAGTAATGTATGGAATTGTTGAATCAATATGTTATACACTGTATGTCAATTACATTTCAATTTTTAAAAAAGGCAGTTGAAGCAGGAGAAAGAGCTTGGCCAGAGGCCCAAAGGGGGCCCTTGTGACCCTCCAGGCTGGCCTTGACCTCCGGGTTGGTGGGATACAATGAACATCCTTGTGTGGCCATCCCCTTGTAAGCTTTCTTGCAACAGCTCTCACTACCCATTGCTCCCTTCCAATCTTTTCTGTGCTCTGGCTGAGTGATATTTTAAGGCCCCTCCTCTTCAACAGTGAAATGTTTCAGCGGTTGCCCATCACCTAGGGGGGTCTGACGTGGCATAAACAAGCCATTGCTGCCTCTGCACTGTCCCCCACACTCAGCCTCTGAAATGGCTCCTGGTGGTCCCACCTCCTGGTATTCACACCCTTGTGTAATTCCTCCCTTTGAGTGTGGGCTGGACCTAGTGACTTACTTCTAATGAACAGAATGGGGCAAAAGTGAGAGGATGTCACTTCTTCAGAAGCAACTAGGCTATAAAAGACTGTCTCTCTCTGTCTCTCTCTCTTGCTTGCTCAAAGCAAACTGACATGTTGAAAGCTGCCCTGTGGAGAGGCTCATGTGGCAAGGAACTGATGATGGCTTCTGGCCAACACCCAGTGAGGAACTGAGGCGCTCTGTCAAACAGCTTGCAAGGAAGGAGTCCTGCCCAAGACCATGCATAAGCTTAGACATGGATCATTCCCCCAGCACCACGGGACACCTTTACTGCAGCCTTATGACAGGCCCCGCTACGCCACAGCTGATTCCTGACTCACAGAAATGAAGATAATAGATGTTGTTATTGATGCTGCTAAGGTTGGGGTAATTTGTTACACACCAAAATAGATAATGAATACAGATTGTGGTATCAAGAGAGGCATAGTAAAAGAATAAATAAATACATAAATAAAAAGCAAAACAAATGTCAGTAGTTCCTATATCTGTTACCACACAAGACAATACTGTTGTCAGGGTATTGCTTCAGTGCTTTGCTGGGCAATACCTACTCAACATTGCTGTCCATGAATCTGCAGTAAATCAATCAGTAAATAGCTATCCGAATACCTACCACCATAGGTATAAAATGCGTTAGCCCAAGTTCAGATTTATTGTCATAGTTCAAATTCCTGACCACCAAACAAAATTTGCATAGCGACCAGCAACCACATCAGACCACTTTCCTGAGGCACTCTAGCCACCTTGGAGAAGCAGGTCTTCCATCCACTTTACTAACTCACTCACAAGCAATTGAGAATTTTGCACACTACTACCTACCTACTCAATGAGCGTTATGACTCTGAAACTACAGTGGGGATGAAGAGATGATGTCCTCAATGGATATTTATTGAGTCCCCAATATGTGCCAGGCAGCACGTGTGCACCAAGGATGTATTGATAAATTGGATAGCCAGGCAGCTTGCCCTCAAGTATTTTGCCCCTTATTCTTCACAGTCTCATGAGGTCTATAGCAACCATTTAACCAGTGAAGAAAGGTAAAGAAACTCATGCAAGCCCCCCAAATAGAAATGGATAGAGCCAGCACTGAAATACATGTCTGCTGTCTCCAAACCACTGCTCTTTCCAGGAGATGCCACTGCCCCCTGAGTTAATGAGGGGTGAATGAAGCAGAAAGGCCTGTCCTATTGGCTTCTTGCCTATTGTTAGAAAAATGGTAGGAGACAGTCTTGGATACCAATCAGGCCCACTCCCCTTTCAGTCAAGGGCTGGAGCACTGTCAGTGGGGAGGTGGACCTCCTGCTGGTCTCACTGATAGCACATGGTCATGTGCTGATGCTAGATGGACCAACGGGCCCATTTGGCTTCTGGGCACATGCTTAAGCTGCCTGCAATGCCAAGGACTCCAAAAACAGTGTGAAAAAAATTTCTGAAAAAGAATTAATAGTTTGAAAAGTGAAAAGACAACAATGTAATAAGAATTCTGTTAGATTTCTTTATATGTGTTGTAGAGCTTGGTATTATTTTTATTTTGAATTACAGATGGGAAGAGGGATACTAAAATCTTTCAGCACTTAAGGCCTCTAAAATTCTTAATCTGACCTGAAAGGGGCTCTCAGAACGTTCTGTTCTTCTGCCCAAAACAGACGCTACACATCTGGCTTTCCTAACCTTAGAAAGAGAAGGCATTATTATCCCCATGTAACACTGGTAACTGCAGGACACAGTATAGTAAAATGACTTAGCCTCAATCACATAGATGAGGCCACTCGAAGACAAGAAGCTGACATTTGACATTTTCTGCTCCCTCCAGCACTGTTCTCTTCTTCCCTCCGCAGGCGTTATGAGGACTAAGTGCTATCAGGAATTGAAAACTGGGAGTGCCACCACCAATATGCTACCTACAAAAGACCCACTTCAGCTTCAAGGGCACACACAGGCTCAAAAAGAAGGGATAGAAAAGATACTCCACACAAATGGAAAGCAAAAGAGAAAAGGGGTTACTACACTTGAATCAAACAAGATACACTTTAAGTAAAAATTGTAACAAGAGACAAAGAATTATTTTATAATTATAAAGGGGTAAATCCATCAAGAGACTGCGTGTGTATACCCAACACTGGAGTACTTAAATATACTTAGAAAATACAGATCTGGATGGAGTAATAGACAACAATCCGGTAATAGTAGAGACTACGATACCTTACTTTCAACACGGACAGATAATCCACATAGAAAATCAATAAGGAGGGGCACCTGAGTGGTTCAGTCGTTGGGCATCTGCCTTCGGCTCAGGGCGTGATCCCGGCATTCTGGGATCGAGCCCCACATCAGGCTCCTCTGCTGAGAGCCTGCTTCTTCCTCTCCCACTCCCCCTGCTTGTGTTCCCTGTCTCTCTGGCTGTCTCTCTCTGTCAAATAAATAAATAAAATCTTAAAAAAAAAAAAAGAAAAGAAAATCAATAAGGAAATATTAGACTTAAACTATATACCACACGGACCTAACAAATATATATATAAAACATACCATAAAACAATAGCAGAATATACATTCTTTTCAAAGGCACATGAAACATTCTCCAAAATAGATCATATGCTGGGTTACAAAACAAGTCTTTTTAAGATTGAAGCCATACAAAGGATCTTTTCTGACCAGAATGGTATGAAACTAGAAATCAATAATAGGAGGAAACTTGGGAAATTGACGAATATGTGGAAACTTAACAACACTCCTGAACAACCAATAGGTAATTGATAAAATAAAAAGAGACATCGAAAAAATCTTGAGGCAAATGAAAATGGAAACACAACATACCAAAACTTAAGGGATGCAGCAAAAGAAGTTTTAAGAAGGAAGTTTATAGCAATAAATGCCTATATTTTTTTAAAAAAGGGAGATCTCAAATAAACAACATAACCTACACCTAAAGGAATTTGAGAAAAAAGAACAAACTAAGCCCATAATTAGCAGAAAAAAAGAAGATAACAAGAGTCAGAGCAAAAAGAAATGAAATAGAGAAAAGACAAATAATAGAAAAGATCAACAAAACTAAGAGTTGTTTTTTTGTAAAGATAAATAAAATTGACAAATCTTTGGCTAGAATTACTATGAAAAAAAGAGAAAGGACTCAAATAAAGTTACAAATGAAAGAAAAGATATTACAACTGTTACCACAGAAATACAAAGGATCCTGAGACTACTATGAACTACTACTATACCAACAAATTGGACGACATAGAAGAAATGGATAAATTCCTAGAAACATGCAAACTTGCCAGTCTAAGTCATGGGAAAAAAAATGGAAAAATCTAAATAGACCAATAGCAAGTAAGGAGATTGAATCAATAATCCAAAACCTCCCAAAAAAGAAAAGCCCAGTACCAGATGGTTTCACTGGTAAATTCTACCAAACATTTAAAGAATTAATGCTAATTCTTCTCTAACTCTCCCAAAAAATTGAAGAGGAGCTGTCCGTTGCTGGACCAATCAACTGTGGCAAGGGGCTGGAGTCATGTTGTAGGAATGTAAGTGCTCTCTCAGCAGCCATGAGGATGGAGGGGAAGAAAATCATTCTAAGAAATAATAGGTGAGTGACAATCCAAATTTCTACAAATAAATTGACAATACTGATAATATTTGTAAGCAACCCTGGACAGACTATTATGTCTGACTCTCCTTTACCCTCCATTACCTCTGCACTGCCTCTCACCCCACATTCCTCTGTCTCCAGGTGTCCAAGTCTTTCAAGCAATCTAAACAGCAATCCACAGTACTATGAGGCCCTACCCAAGTGTATATCCCCACCCAAATGCCAGATTTTTTCTTTTCAACCTGGAGTCTTTAAGATTCGATAGGAATCTCGGGTATCTTGTCAGACCCCCCAGGAACCTTGAAAAAAATCTCAGCAGCCAGGCCCCATAGGACAAATGAGAAGTAGAGTCCAGCAGTCCTGGTAGAGACAGGAACGAGAAGGTCACTCAGTGTTCAGGATTCAAACTGACAGCTCATGC
The DNA here is from genome assembly GCF_023065955.2 of Ursus arctos. Lineage (NCBI taxonomy): Eukaryota > Metazoa > Chordata > Mammalia > Carnivora > Ursidae > Ursus > Ursus arctos. Next base: position 33,460,213 of record NW_026623100.1, read on the forward strand.
CCTTATAAGACCATCTTCATAGAGTCCTTCTCTCATATTGTCAATGAAATGAGTCAGGTCTTCTCTGTGTGTGTCTGTTTCATCAGATATTTCCACTTCTACTCCTGAAACCACTACCCATCTCTCTTATTTAAATTCCTGATTAGTTCATCATCCCTTTTTTATCAGAGGTCAGCTCACAGATTGGCTGGAGTCAGGTATCCAACCCTTTAAGTCTATTAGCTGTGTGTAGGAACAGGGTTATGTGCTATAGATTCTTGCCACTCTGGATGCGCTCTGGGAACTAGCAACATCAGCATCACTGGGGAGCCTATTAGAAATGCAGATTCTCAGGTTCCATGCAGACCTATTGAATCAAAATATTCATGTCACAAGAACCGCCCAGGTGATTCATAGGCTCACTGAAATTTGAGAAGAACTGGCATAGAATATAGTCCTTCAAGTTGGGAACTGCCTTGAACAGTGCCACAAGTTGCTTGCTTGTTCACAGCACTGATAACTCAGCACCTTGTCAAACCACTAAACCCACTGATAACAGCATTGCCTATTCCACCTTTTAGGGGATATTAGCATCTTTTTATAATAGACTCTAGAAAATCACAAAATCTGCAAAAGGAAAAGTAAGGATCTATTGGTGACATTTCAGGCATTGTAATGGGTAACTGGAAAAGGAAGAATTATTTGTTGTGAGAGAGATTTTTACGGGGGGGGCGGTGGTTCTGTCTAGCTTTGTTTTATAAGAGTCCTTCATCATTATTAAAGCTTGCTTCAAGGAAGGCTACTTATTCTGTTGAGTCTTCTATCTCCATATAAAAATAGTCCTGCCAATGCAAGTGTCTCCAACTTCTATTGTAACAAACTCCTTACCCTGAAATGTCATTGATAACTCCCTACAGAAAGGGATTCTAAGGTCTTCTGTCCAACCTACATATTTTATAGATGCAGAAACTAAGACCAAAAGAGAAGATGTAGAGACAAGGTCATGGAGCCAAGTAAAAGCTTCAATTGATATCAGAACCCAGAAATCCTGACTTCTCTATGAGAGTTCCCTTCACTCAACAGAGCCACCACAGGACGAATACTTCTGCATGTGGGGCCTCTGGGGTGGGAGACAGGAGGAGGGCACAGTGAAGGTACTTCTGAGAGAACTGGCAAGAGATGGAGACAAATACTTGTCAAATTTTGTGTGAGGGCCTAAAATCTAAGGGTCTGCCTCAGACTTAGTATCTCAGTATATGGGTGTCACAGGAACTTCCAGAAACTTCTGAAAGGACTTTTAAGGAAACAGCAAGTACAAAACATGAAAACAACTGCCCCCAGCTGCTCCTGAGGGTCTCTGTATTCTGACTGCAGCTGTGGAGAACTGTTGTTGAATTCCATTCTCCATGTTGCTCTAAAAGCATTTCAAAGAGGTTCGCAGAAAGCCGGGTGCACTTTGGTAAATTGAAAACTATTTGTGACTAACCATCCATCACCATCTCTCAACATTCACCATCAGAAAGAGGTGGGAGCCAAAAGGGCAGAAGGCCAGACCTAAGTCAGGGGGGTTGCTTGCATTCCCAGTTGCCCCTGTCTTTCTGGGTGACCCCAGAATAATATATATCCCCTTGTGTCCTTACCAAGGAGATTTTAGAAGAAAAAGAAAGGTGAAGAAGCAGCAGACACTTCTGCTTGCCATATACCTGCTTCTCAAGAATTGTAAGCATCTGTGCAGTTAAAATAGAAAGTCCTTCCCATGAACATTTTTCCATAAATACTATGGCGATGCTGCATTTACTTTAATACCCACCCACTGTAATTACCTCCAAGCCGAAGACATTTGTTAAGAATCATTGTTATTCAACTACTTTTTCTCATTATAGTCTTACAATGTAGAAATGTTTTTGCAATCCTTCCTATGATTTACAGAATGCAATTCTTGGAAGAGAGGGGTAGAGAGAGGAAAAAAGAATAGCTTTTAGCAAAAGAAGCCAGATTTTGTTATTCTGTCAATATAAAGTTCAAAACCAGGTGAGACTAAACTGTAGCACTGAGGGATGCCTGCTAAGGTGAAAATCCAAGAAGTAATTACTATAAAGCTTAGGATAGTGGTTCATTTGGGGGTAGCAATAGGTAGAAGGGAGGGGTAGGGGAGGAAACTTAGAAGTGCTAGTAATGTTCTATTTTTTCACCTGGGTGGTGGATACATGAGTGCTTACTTTCTGATCAATTTTTAAGCAATGTGATTTTGTTTTGTCCATCTTTTTGTTGCGTCCATTTCACAATTTAAAAAGTTAGAAGAGAAAAATAGGCCAAGATGAAGAGCTGTGTCTCAGCCACTAGGCTCTTTACTTGTATGAAACTCTATTTGATTGTTTTCCCCTCTAGTTCCTTTAGTGACAGGAACAGATGAAAAGGGCAAGCTGTGGGCAAGATGGGAAGCAGGCAAGCCCCCTGACCATTCCTGTCCTCTAGGTTATTAGAGGGTAACCAATGGCATTCATTCTGATGCCATATTTTTTCAAGCAAGACCCTTCAAAGGATATTTACAAAAAGATAATATTATATAAAATCACAAGTGGTGCTACCTGGGTATAACTGAATTGCCAGTCAGGGGTCACCCATCCTGGTTCCCTAGTGGGCTCCACAGTGGCTCCAAAGGTACTTTTGTGGGACTTCCTGGGCTCCTTAAAACACAGTGTAAAACCCCAAATCTAATAGCATTTTTTTTTTTTTTTAGTATGAATAACCTAGGGGCCAGGACAGTGGTCAGTGGAACTGGAACTTGGGACAGAAGATAAGTCTTCATATGAGAATTGAGGTTGAGAACAGTTAAGTGTCAGCAGCTGAGGGATTCATGGAGGGACTCAGGGCAGCTGGAGAGCTCTGAATGCCGGCCACTGGACGGCATGCTGAACAGGGACCAAATCATGGGACTAAGTTGTGCAAATGAGCGTGAGAACATGTCCAGTCATTTAAAATGAACACAGCTCCCCGAAGTCCCCAAGGAGTCTTGCTAATGGTGGGAGTGGTACGAACTTACAGAAGGCCTGGAGGGAAAAACTTTGGGTCACACAGACCTTTTTGTAGCTTTCAAATAATAAGTAAGCAATGCTTGTCCCATCTTCCAATAGATTGAAAGAGACAAGTAGCTGTGATTTTTCAGTAGGGCACAGTTACATGGGAGATGATCTACGGCTCAATGAAGCTCTCCTGCCCCCCCCAACCCCGCAACCTTATTGAAATGAAACTGAGAGTTACAGAGAAAATTCATTGGGCAGTCCTCCACTTTCCTCCAAGTAGAAGAGAAAGAGGGATGTTTCATACTGTCCTTTAAGCTACAGGCTTTTCAAACCAGATATCCTTATGCTGAAAATCCTTGCTTCAGGCTGGGCTCAGTTTTGCTTTGTTTTTTAATCAAATAAGATGAAGCAGAAAAAGGTGAGCACATCTGTACAGCTCTCCAGGTCACTGACAAGCACTTTTCCATTCCATCCCTCCCCAGCCCCACCCGACCCTGCCAGACTGTGATTCCAATCCACTGTGAAGGCAAAATGCTCTTCCCTAGGCCCCTAGTGACCTAGAGTGTCTAATGTGTGGTGGGCCCATGTATAATATTTGGAAAACACTATGTGCTCAGTAAATGTTAAATAGTAGTAGTAATAATATTCATATTTGTAAACAGAACTTCCCAGTCTGCCCCTATTAACACTGAGCATGTGGATATGAATGGCTGAGGTCCCTACAAAACATACTATGGGGAGCACAAGATTTGCTAAATCCATGACTAATTCACTCAGTAGTGGGGACTCTATATAAAGTATCACAGCTGGTACTTCTATGGTGGCTTGTGTTTGATGTAAAGCCAGTTGAGACCCAAATCTTCCCAAGTAAAGACAGGTTCCCTGGATACCCTTAGAATCACTGCCAGCACCATGACCAAAAGTCATCTGCCAAGAACCTAACTGTGCATGGCACCCTACGGGCATCCCAAGAGGACAGACTCAGCAAAGAAAGTACTGAATGTGCGAGCTCCTAAGTTGCCCCCTCTGGACCAGATGAGTATGAGGTATCTCTGGAAAAGTCCCTTAGCTTCCATAGAACCCAGTTTCTCATTCCTGACAACACGGTGCTGCTCACTTTCCCTCCTCTCGCTCATCCACAGAAGGTACTTGGGCCCTTCTCCCACCTCCTTCTGCCACCAGCCAATGGCACCTGTGCAGACAGTGATGATGGGGTAATCCACAGACTTCCCACCCCTTAGTTCCAGGACCCTTTTACACTTTCTTAATGACTGCATCCCCAAATAACTTCCATTTATATGGGTTATATCTACCACCTTCACCATATTTAAAATAAATATTTTAGGGGTGCCTGGGTGGCTAAGTCAGTTAAGCATCTGACTCTTGATTTCAGCTCAGGTCATGATCTCAGGGTCGTGAGACTGAGCCCCACGTGGGCCCTGGGCTCAGCACAGAGTCTGCTTGAGATTCTCTCCTTCTGCCCCTCTCCCTGCTTGTGCACACACATGCACACACATTCTCCCTCTGTCTCTCTCTCTCACTCTAAAATAAATAAATAAGTAAAATCTTTTTTAAAAAGAAATATTTTAAATACTTATTAACTTGTTTCAAAATAACAATAAACCCACTAAATATAAGCATAAATAGCATTTTTATTACAATAACTACCTTTACCAAAACAAAACAAATCAATGAGTAGAATAGTGTTTTAGATTTTTTGAAACCTTTTTATCTAGCTTAATAGAAGATAGCTGGATTCCCTTAACTGCTTTTGCATTCAGTCTGTTGAGAGCTGTTGTGTTAGTTGAAGTATATGCAGAAAATCTAGCCTCACACAGAAATGTATGAGGAGAGAAAAAGGGGTATGTATATTAATAGTCTTTTGAGATAAGTCTAGATATTCTTCTTTGACATTAACACCAAAACTCGCCAGTGCTTATTTAATATTACACTAAAACTCAACAAGTGCTAATGAGGAATCTGAAACTGTATCAATAAACTTTTCAGATTGTTACATTAAAATCCATTAGTGTTTCTTCTACTCTGAATGGAACTTTTACCTAGGCATAATTTTATACCATCATGCTATTGTCATTTGGAAAATATTGATTTACTGAATTACACATATCTTTCAAATTTACAATGGAAACCTCTACTATATATTCATAAGAAACATAGAGTGGAAAAGGAGATAATATCTTTGTACTATTAGTAATTGTTTGGTAATAGTTTGGACCTTGGAAACCCCCAACAGTCCCTGGACCACACTCTGAAAATTGCTGGATTAACACATCAGATTCAGTAATAGCTGTGGATGTGTCATTTCCACCTCTCCCAGGTAAATGACTTAACTCATTTAGGTAATGCCAATTATTTCTCCTTCCAACATTTTCAGAACAAAAATGGGTAGTGAGTGTGAGTCAGGAGGGAGGCCTGGAGTCAAACAAACTCTAATATGAACTAGTCATCCTTGCCCCTATGAACATCTCAGAAATGTTTCAATACAAGTAATGAAGTGCTGGTGAATGTTCAACAACCGGCTCTCCAGGAAAAACAAAAGTTCTGATTTTTAGCATTTGCCAGTTCCGGTGGTTTAAATACGTCCACCGCAGCTGATTTCAAGCTACCAACAAGATGTCATTGAACAAGCTGATAGGACAAGATGAACACAATTGGTTCTCAAGAGCTGGTGTGAGCCAGTTCTAGCATACCACTAAGAAAGAGACACAGACCCACCTCTCAAGGGAAAGAATGTCAAAGAACTTGCGGTCAATTTGTTTTAGCTTCCACATTTCCTCTGGCCATAGATTATTTACATTACTGTGACATGCCAGAGCCAATCTCATCCCATTACAGTATTAGACTGAGGCTCAGGCCCAGTATCTAACCATCTAGACCAGGCCTAAGTATGGATGAGGCTCCTCAAGTATAATTATCTGGTACAATCCCTGTTGCTTTTGAAGACCTGGGAGCTAAAGAGAAAAACTGACTACCTCTAGAATATTCAACATGCTGTACACCCTACATACAAGGGTGAAACTCAGTTAGGATGACCAAACAGATACTCCTGTTCAAAAAGCATGCGAATGCAAGGCATATAGCAATCATTGGTCCATAGCAGTTCTGAAATGCAGTCTGGCACAAGTCACTAGGATTAGGACTAGTGATTAGGACTGATGCTGAGGAATGATTCTTCACAGATCCTGGTTCTACACATGGGCTCTTGATTCTGCCTTCCGGGTCATTTTTTTTCCATGACAAATGCCCTGTATTTGTACCTAAAGTCTTGGCCTGCTTCCTGACTAAAGTAGTTTGAGGTCCAAAGGTCACTTGTGTACTGTCTTTATTTTAGTTCAAAAAGGAAAAGACAGTCAAACCAGCTTAAAATGGATGGTGTAAAACAGCATAATAAGCAAAAGGAGTCTAAGAGGTCAGAGGGTGGCTTGAGAAACACGTAAAGATACACAGAAAAGCTGTGCCTTAGGAGTAATCTATGGGCTGATTAGATCTGAGATTCCTATGTAGAAGAAGGTTGTTTCTGCACTCCCAGAGGCCCGAGGAGCATGGCCTCCATTATCTGAAACCTAAGACTAGCCCTAGTTTTACTATTTGTTTCTTAGCCTAAAAAGATATATATCTTACTTGGTTATTTTTCTAGTTATTTCTTTTTTTAACCTAAGAAATAATAAATACTCATAAATTTCAAACAGTCCAAAAGTAAGTCTTCTTCCCATTACTATTTCTTAGACCATCCCACATTGGTATGCCCCATCACTTTATAGCCTTAATTGTGTATGTTGGAGAATATTCCATAAGAAAGCATGTAAATCTGTTTGTTATCCCTTTTTCCCCCTAATTTATTTTGGGACTCATTCCCCACATTTGTGGAACTTAATTTACGTCTTCCTATAATACACTTCCAACAGAATTCCTCTCTTTTCCCTTTTACAACAAATCAACCTATGAGGTAGGTACTAGTAAGGTATGAGACTTCCAAAGGATCATACAGCTATAACTAACAGAGCTGGATTCAACCCAGACACCAGAGACCATGTTCTTTAACACTTAGCTACACTTCTCCTCAAGTACTACCATGATATAATAAGGTTTCCATATCTATCTTTTTCACTAGACCCAAGGGTAAGTTTCTCTTGATGATGCTCCGTCAAATCTCCTGGTAGGTGCTCAATAAATATTTGCAAATTAAACATCAGTAATGACATCATGTTCCAGATACTCTCTACTCTGGGTCACTGTGCTAAGCATTTCATATATATTATCTCAAAATAGAAACTTTAGGAATTTGCTGAATTTGTCATGATTACCCCAACTTTACAGTGGAGAAAATTCGAGAGGCAGGTTTGAACCCAAGTCTCTCTGAGCCTAAAGCATACACTTAAGCTCTGCGCCAGACCAGCCACTCTCTCTGACACCCACCAATCTTCCCTCCCCTCCTGCAAGCCCACCTTCAGAATACCTTGAGCATCCAGAACCAGCTCGAAAGGAAAAGGCTCTTGCAACAAACTTGCTATAGTTCCTACTGTTCCAGAAAAGATTTAGAAGGTGTCTAGGTTATTATGATGATTATTAAAGAAGTGTCTCTCCACACACAGAGCTGCATTAGCATCCAGTGCAGTTAATTTTCAGTGCATCATAAGGCACTAAATATCATCTCAATTGTCATCACAGGGATTTACAAGAGATATTCACACCCCTGAAAAGAAGAGAGTACAAGTTTGTCACTCAGCCAGTCTCAGTACTTAATGTCTTGAAATTGGGGAAGAAGGGAAAATCTTAGAAAGACTTTCTTTGGGGTGAAGGAAACCAGCATACATTTACTGTAAATCCAATAGACCGGTTTCCCCATCTAACATAATTTATCTTGAAACATCACAGGTGGCCTATATTAGGAACAGCCAGGCTGGCCACACAGCTCACAGCACTACGGTCTCACACTGCCCTCTGCAGTCTGCCTGTGTCTTCACACAGCTCCACCAACCAGCCCCAAGTGTCACAACACCACACCTCCAGGCCTTCAGACAGAATCACTACCTCCCTTTAGTCTGGAGACAAACTGTAAAACAAAATATTATTTAACTTGTGCCTGAACAGGTGCATTATAATCCGTCTCTCTGGAACCAGAGTGTGTGGCTTCATTCATAAGATTCTTTTCTGATAACAAGACTAAATTAGGAAGACAATATTTTACCCAGATTGGTGTGATCTGCTCACACCAGCCTCTCCCCAGCCCATCTCCATTCCACAATACAGCATGCTGCTTCTGAAAAAGAGAAGGCAGGTAGGATCTAGGTCAAATATATTGGGTGAAGAGAGAAATAAGCCAGGGGAAAAAAAGAAGAGTTCTACAGACTCAACCTATTATTCAAGAAGAAAACTGCTTAACAGATACATGTGCTGAAAGAAGATGAAAGACCTGTCCGAAAACCCAAAATAAATACATTCATAAAGATTAGAAAAAATATATATATCTTGTTTTCTCGGAGATGTGTGTGTGTGTGTGTGTGTGTGTGTGTGTGTGTGTAGCAGGTGTGTGTTTGATTTATACGTGTATATGTATATGTTCTCCAAGAAAACTCTTCCTAATTGGTTGGGAAAAAAGCTTTCATTGTGTTTCAACATCCTGGGTTCCAAGAAAGACAGCAATAAATCCCCCTGGCAAACTTGCTACAAGGCTGTCAGATATTCTTAGAAATCTGCTTCCACCACACACACACACACACGCGCGCGCGCGCACACACACACGCACACGTGCACACACATACAAATACCCTGTACACACATGCATTCTAAAAGGCCCTCTATGTGAGAGAGATTTTCTGGGAAACCAGCTTGAGACCACAGGCAAACAACTGATCCCATACCACCCTACACCAAGCTCTGGGCCCCTCCTTAACAAGGCTTTTAACCCAAAGCTCAACGTTATTATTTTCATACTACAAAATTGAGAGTCTAGGGGCGCCTGGGTGGCACAGCAGTTAAGCGTCTGCCTTCGGCTCAGGGCATGATCCCGGCATTATGGGATCGAGCCCCACGTCAGGCTCCTCTGCTAGGAGCCTGCTTCTTCCTCTCCCACTCCCCCTGCTTGTGTTCCCTCTCTCGCTGGTTGTCTCTATCTCTGTCGAATAAATAAATAAAATCTTTAAAAAAAAAAAAATTGAAAGTCTGATGGGAGTTGAAGTAGCTCTTCATTCTGAAGGAAGAGGAGAGAAAAGATGATGCCCACGTTTGGAACCTCTAGGGATGGGGCCAAAAAGGCCCAAAGGAAATCTGTGAACTAGTCAAAACTTGGCATCCCCCTGCCTTTGGGATCAAGTACAGGCTCCTCGGTATATTCAAGGCCTTCAATCTCTATCCAAAGCCAACTACTCACTGCCCAGCTCCGGTGTCTCCAGTATAGTTACACTGCCTCTCCTCACAGCCCTTCTCTCTCTAGCACCCACTTGGCCATTTCTCCAGCCTTGCCTGTTTTTTAAGACATACACAAACCCCTTTTTAGCAATGATCTGGGTCATCACTTCAGCCAGATACATTCTGCCTGTGGGCAGTCCTTGTTCATCTCTGCCACTTCCATAGGGGAGGGAGCCTATGGCCACTATGCCATTTCCACTGCCTAGGAAACAAAGGCAATTCCTTCATCTCACTGAGCAGACTGAGCGTTGCTTGAGGCTGGGCATTGTACACTTTGTTTGCTGATCTATTCGTTCTCTGGCTCACATTGGCTAGGCTCACCGCCTTCTGACCACATCAGAGCAGAGGGTCCATGGAGCAGCAGCAGATCTGCCCTAAGTAGCGATCATCATGTCCAGCACAGTTCCAGGCATTTTCTGGGCACTCGTCGCACTTTAATTAAATGAATGAACAAAACACTGGCAGGGAAAAAAAAAGGGAGAATGACTGCCTGAGGTCACATATGCTAGGAAATATGTCAATCCACTGATAAACTCCATCTAGTCAGCAAACAGGAAAATACTGAGAGGCCAATTTAAAATGATTTGATAGCTTTGCCCATTGCTCCTTATTGTACAATCACAGTCATAAAAGGCTAGTCAAATGTTTGTAATTTAAACACACACACACACACACACACACACACACACACACTCCATTGGCAAGGACAGATCCATATGGAGTTTCTGAAATGTCAGTCCCTCACCAGGCTTCCAGAATCTCCAAAGCTCTAAAGGGAGAACCATTTCAGACCAGGAGAAAGGATGTTTTTCCAGGGTCAGTTAGGTCCTTTAATACAACCCCACCACCCAACAGGTTGAAAGGTCATGATTTACAATTTATCTCAATTAGTGAGGTTTGTGTTCTTTGTTTCTCAGTACGAAAGGCTTCCTCTGGTAGCAAGGGGGCTGTCTCACTCTAACCCTCCTTCTCCCCTTTTTGCTCCATGATCTGTGGATAGACATACGTACATAAACAGACAGATTAAAGCAAGAAAGGGAAAAAATCTAAGATCAGTAGTAATCCAAAGGTGTCCAGCTAGATTTTCCAAACATCCTTTGGACAGTGTCAGTTTTAGGCGTAAGATTCTAATTTATATCACACTCTGTCTTTGGAGATAAAAATTACAAGACATAGGTGAGAAGGTATAAGACCGGGCCTTTAAGGTTTTCTGGAATTTTTGTTGTAATTATGTCAAAGAAGACCAACTAGCCCCCTTTTTTTTTTCCTCCTTGAAAATTGTGCTCTCTGTCTCCATTTATTCAGCTAGGTTTCCAGGAGGAACTATTATATACATTCTGCCCTTTGGATCAATCTTTATATATGGTCACCCAAAGCCTTGAATCAAAGTCATTGTGTGAGATCATCCAAACTGCCCAGCATTTTGAGCAGCTGTGATAAACCAGGTTTTAATAATGTCAATAATTTTAACTTATTGGGGGAAAAATGTTTTCCTCAAGGATTTCATTGCTTCAGAATCATAAGTGGAATTATGCCACGTTTCAACCCATCAGCCCCACTTGTCAGCAGCAAAGAATAGCTAAAACTTTCGTCAATATCCAAATTCATTATTTCATTATTAGGCTACATGGATTAGCACATCCCCAAGGGACATCTATTTCCAGTTTTATTTGTTGTACAGTGTATTAGTAGCCAAGTTAGCATATACAAAAAAATAAAAACAAAAAAGAGGAGAAGGAAGGAGAGAAAAGGGGAGGGAGGTTTATTATAAGAATTTTTATTTGGGGTGTCTCTCCAAATTCAAAGCCAAGAACATGTAGCCAGACTCGAGAAAAGACTGGAACTAAGAACTGTGATACCAGTGAGAACCCAGGAAACAATTCTCATTCACTCCCAACTCTGTTTTCACTGTGAGTCTACTTCTTTGTCCCTCTCCCTCTCCCCTCCACCCTCCTGGTTCTCTGTCCTATGGTAGCACATGGCTCACTTTGTTTCAAGCATCCACATATAGTCCCAACAAACATAGGGCTGGAGCAGGACGGGTAGGGGGAAGAACGAGGCAGTCATGTGATCCAGCATGCCGATAACTCATAACTTAAAGAGATCTGGCTATTGGATGTGTCAGACTTCTCAAAAGATATCTATTCCTATTAATACTTTTAAGCTATTGGAGGGTAAAGAGATGTATATAAATTACAAATTAGTCTAAAGCTAAGTACATCTTACACCTAGGCAGCAATTAGGAATTTATATATTACAGGTTGAAACATTTTACTCTACAATGATGAAAATAAATTCCATTTAACATCCTCATCTAAGGACCTCTAAGGGGCAACATCCCAGCCTTAAGGGAAATGAATAGGTAATATTTATGTGGGGGGATTTGAGGAAGCCCATAAAGGTGGAGGGATTGTCCTAAGCAAATAAGAGGGGCAAGCGAGTGTGAAAATAGAGAAGCACTATAAAAAGGAGAGTGTGATTACAGTCTGAAAAATAAACTGCTTTATTTGAAAATCCTTCTGGGAAACAATATAATATTATGTTGTTTAAAAGCCTTAAGTATACATCACCTGGGGAATTATCCAAATTAATATTTCCCTAAAAAAGAAAAACATTTATGGTATGAAGATATGCATTGCAATGTTATTTGTAATAGTGAAAAGTCACGAGCATTCTAAGTATGCAAGAATAAGGAAACCAATACCTAAATTATGGTATATCCACTTGGTAGATTGTACATCCACCAAAAATGGTGATTACAAAGGTTAGGTAGTAACTTCGAGAAAATGCATGTGAAATAATGGTAACCAAGAAAAAAGCAAGTGCCAAAATTATATGAATGCTATGATTAAACCCATATTAAACTATGTTTCTACAGAACAAAACAAATAAGGAATCCTTTTCATTGCAAATACTTGTATGGGGAAGCCTATTTTAGAGATTATGCATGATACTATCATATTACTTATAAAATATTTTTAAAATATATACAGAGTGAGCCCTGCAGGTTCCTCGTCTTCAGCCTCCAGTCCTTACCTAACATATTATGTCTTTTGCTCAGAAATGTGATTTCCAGTAACTGGCTGAAATTCCTGCTTCCCAGGAAGACCTGCTGACACCCAAACTCCCTGGTCAGCACATGCTCCTCTACTATAACTGCCGGCCTCTGTGTCCATTGTGTCTGAAGACCACTTGGACACGTCAGAAACTGAAATAGATTCCTGGAAGCTCCAAACCAACCAAGAAAAAAGCCAGACACCCCCAACAGCAGATGGTTTAGTCTTACAGTTTTTATTTATTTTCTCTGCACACCAGGAGAGGTTAGCTGATCTGCTCCGGGGGGGGGGGGGGGGTGACCAATACTTCTCTGCTTTAGAAAATGTCTGTTTGGCAGTGTGGCATTCACACAGGGCGAAATGTCACATCTTTTGTCCCAGCGTTCCAGGGGAAGCTCTATCAGGAGAGTTTTATCAGTGCAATTAACACAAAGGCCCCCTTCTGTCTTAAAAACACAGGCCTCGGATACATGGTAAGATGAACTAGCCATTGTTTCTACACAGCACAAAAACTCCTTTCCCCTATCCCCACCCCCAACCCATTTATGGTGTTTCATTAAGGCCTATGGGTGCCTCTGACTTATTTATTTAGGAAACACTGTTATTGTCTTAATGTAAACAGAACTCAAGATCAGTTGACAGTTGGAATGGTCCAACAGAAAGGTTTTCAAAGGCGCTCCTTGGAAAGGGGTCCCTCCATTCAGCCCCCGGTTCCTGTATCATACTGCCAGCACTGTTCACAAAATAAACAAATGTTTGTTTTACAACATGGCAAAGGGGGCTCCCATTCAATGCTGGCCAGATATGAAAACAAACTTTCACATATAAGGGCTTTTGATACACATGACTTACTTGGATGACAAGGGGCTCGGCTGGGGAGTGCTTAAAGCTTATTAATATTGCACAAAAGACTTTTGTTTATCATTTCGCTGGACTGCCTGGGAATCACAAGACTCAAGCCGCCACCCGGCTGGTGTCCTAGCATTTCAGCAGCTGTAACGTGTGGAGATTGCGAAAGCACTGCTGGTTTGGAGCCAAAAACAAACTCTCCACAGACCCAGGTGAAAGAACTCTGCCTCTGAGAAGCAGACCCGGAATTTATGAAGAGTGAAGGGACAAGAGCTCCCCCTACAGGTAAAAAAAAAATGGATGCCTTGAACCTTCCTGTTTGCAAGGGGGTTAACTTCCTTGCAGAACACATGGAATCTATGGCCTCCCTACTCTAGGGATGTTTCCCCTCCTGTTTAGGAAGTCTGAGTCTCCAGCAGCTTTGGAGTACTTCCTCCTTTTAGCTGACCAGCTCTACTCCCAGAATATTTTATGAGACATTAGCACTCAGAGCAGAAATATGAATATATGAGGATGAAAAGCTCATGATCAAAAGTCAGTTCTTTCAGCAGCGGTTTGTTTAGCTGGCCAGGGAACTGAGTAAATCAGATACAACCCCTTCCTCTAGACTTGTTCTGTCCAATACAGTGGTCATCAGCCCCTTGTGGCTTCAAATAGATCTGCTATAAAAGTACATACAATATCTAGTTAATTTTTCACACTGATACATGCTGAAATGATAGTACTTGGGATATATTGTGTTAAATAAGATATATTAAAGTTAATTTCACCTACCTCTTGTAACGCTTTTTAATGTGGCTACTAGGAAATTTATAATTATATACACATCATATACATCACATCATATTTCTATTCAACAGTGGTATATTACAAAATAACTTAAGGTTTGTAAAAAACAATAATAAACTTTTTATTCTAGAGTATTAGTGATTTTTTTCCATGTGAGTTGATTTTTTTTCCCTTAATTACATTTATTCAGTTCATAGACCTGAAACTCCTGTAAAGAAGAGAAAGTTGGAAAAATGATTACAGGCTGCCCTGCAAGTTTCAGTTTGTTTAACTTAATGTCTCAACAAAATGGAAGTAAAGTCTTCAGTTTCGGTTAAGTTCATATTATGTTAAGAAAAAGTTTCAGAAGTAAGGATATATTTTCTCTCCACAACTCCTCCTGGCCATACCCTATATGTGTTTAACTACAAATAACTCCAAGAAAAAGAAATTCCTTTTACCATAACAGTCTTGCAAAATTGTTTTCAAGTCATTAGACAGCAGCTATTTGTTTAATCCCTCCCATAACTGGCAACCTCACCCACCTAATCAATCTTCCATGTAAGCAATATTTGGGATATGTGAGGTACAGGGAATTATGTGAGAAATATGTGACCCTAAATATGATCAGACCAGCAAGCTCACCATAACATTTATACGAACTACTCAAAAGTCGCTTACAGTGGGCAATGTTGTCATTCTAATTTCTGAATTTGATTTAAATGGTACCAGCAGCTGCCTTTGATAAACAGACGCAGATCTGGCCCATGATCACCAAACCCACCCATAAGAGAAGACCAGCAAAGAATATTCTGCTTTCCCAGCTCTGCTGCCTTAGATTTGCCCTGGATATTTTAGTCCCAGGAATGCACTAAAATATCACTGAAAGATTAACTATCTCTGTGATGAGGGCAACTTAGGGATTATGGAAATCTTTCTGAAATCTTTCCCTGAAATTCAGACTTAAAACCATGTGAAAGGTGGGTGCAGCACTACAGGGCCACAGCAAATGGTAAAAAGGAAAATCCTATAATACACAGACATAGTGCTTTGATGAAGTGTCTGCATATCTCTGAGCCTCTTCTAGTGCAGTATGTCACTCAGCCAAAGGTTGAGATTAGCAAAGCAAACTACAGCTACCATCTTTGAGATTATAGATGAAATTGCTAGGGAAAAGAAACTCAAACAAACAAGGATTTCAGTTACAAGTCAGAACAAATAAGGACTCCTGCTGAATAACTGCACAGAGAAAAATTTGGAGTGGTACCCAAGACCCTCATCATTCTCCCCACAAACAGAAATGGTGGCTCTGGGGAAGAAAGGCTGCAATCCCACCACATGAATTGTGGATCCAGGCTATGGTGTTTGGAGGGCACTAGAGTGGGACAGGATATTCACTGAAGATATTTACTGGTATGATTTTCCATCTGACCTTATTATTCTGGCATGGCTGCCAGTACCTTATAATCCCAGCATTGTATTCACAAGCAATTCCTCCACTCATTAGCAGAAGCTGAGTCCAACTTTGCTCTTGTAGGGGCTTGTGAATCAGCTTGGACCAACAGACAGAATTTCCAGGAGCTAGCTGCAAAGAAACAAGAGCACTACTCATGGGTTGGGGAAGTCATCTGTATCAGCTAGGAATTATATTTGACTGCTATTAGTAGGGTCTAGAAAATAGCAGTGATTAAATAAGGCTTTTCCTCTTTATGTGAAAAAAATCCAGAGTGAGGTAGTCCAGGATTGCATGGAAAAGCCATGGTGTCAGAATCCTTCTATCTTTATGTTCCATCACCTTTAATGTGGTTTCCATCTTCAAGGTTGCCTCATGGTTAAAATGGCTATCAGAGAGGTTCCAGTAGTCACAGCTATCTCCAGGCATGCATGGAGCAAGAAAAATAGGAAGAACAAAGGGAGTACAGTTCCCTTCTCAAGGAGCTTTCCTGGAAGTCCTAAATAACAACATCTTTTTTTTTTTTTTTTTTTTTAAGATTTATTTATTTATCTTAGAGAAAGAGCATGTGCCTGCAGGGGGAAAGCCAGAGGGAGAGAATCCTCAAGCAGACTCCTCGCTGAGCGCAGAGCCCTACTCAGGGCTTGATCCCACAGCCTATGAGATCAAAATCTGAGCTGAAACCAAGAGTCGGACACTTAACCAACTGAGCCACCCAGGGGGCACCCCAACAACCTCTTCTTAACCTAACTGCTAACTTCTAGCTACAAGGGAGACTGAGCACATTGCCACTCAAATAAAATCCAATTTCTGTTACAAAGAACAAGGGAGAATAAAAGGAATATCAGGTAACTATATAGTTAGCAAATCTAATAACTTGATAACTAGCTGATCCTTAGGTTGCTGCAGAAGTAAGCAAAGATATCTCTAAAGGAGAGTTAGGTCCAGCTTGGAATGTTTATTTCAGCCTTAACAACCAAATTAACAATAAGCATCATAAGCACCATAGTATAATCTCAAGACTTCTGTCTTCTGTTGGATCCAGGAATTAATTGTTTCTTACAATTATTTGAAATTTGTGCCAGCTTTCCATAAAATTCCTTGATATGAAGGACATCGTTCCTGGGCCACATTACTGTCAACATCTACAACAGTCAACATTGTACCTGTTGACTTGATATAGAAAAAAATTAAGCCCCATCATTGAGTTAATATTCAACTGTTTCCCTCTGTTGAACACAGTGTGTCTAAGGAGAAAAACCAAACTACTACACAAGTTGCCATATACAAATACAAAAAGTGATGTGGACAATTGCAACATCTAACCAGATGATGTAAACCCTGATTTGTCACAATTGCCTGAATTTGCTGAATGAAAGTGGATGTTTGGTTTGTAGGGTGCTGGAGAATAAGAAAATGTCAAATACAGAGAGGTATCAAATCAAAACTCCTAGATGGTAATAGTGAAGATAATTATTATGAGGATGACAGTAAGTGGAATGATACATTACTGTAATTCTTCACTCTAGGAGTACAGTCCCACCAAGTGGAATCCCTTCCATTTCTACTACACTTCACAGTTTATAGGCAAATCTATGATCTCATTTGTGTGTCAAAATTCAGAAGTAGGAAGGACAGGTATCATTATCAGTGTTCAAAAATTGTTCGGAAAGAAGCTAAAAAATACCAAGTAACTTACTCAAGTTGTCATAGTCAGTGAAGAGGCAGAAAGCCAGCACTAAAACTGGGCCCTTGCCCCTGGGCTGGGACTCTCAATTATACCTCTCGAGCAGAACATTTATAAGCTTTACACTGCTTTACTTCACTGAACTCTGATATTATTTCTTGAAGATATTAAAGACTTTGAAGCAAGGGCCATGTCTTATTCATCATAACTTTATATAAATTAGGCTTAATATTTGATTAATATTTATTAAAGATAATGATGTACTAACCAGTATGCAACGAGTTCAACAACACCTACTTTTAGTATAAGAAGGAGCCAAAAAAAAAAAAAAAAAAAAAAAATTGGGGCCATCCTGACTTTTTCTACCAAGAATATGAGAACACAGGTTCTACCTTTGGTTTCTGGATCTTGGGGCAGGGGTCTTGGTGGGGAGTGATAAAAACTTGATCTCCATTTGTTGGAGTTGCCTTATCTGTAACATAAGGAGATGGGAACTGGAAAATTTCTGTGATAACTTTTGTTACTACAATTCCATGATTCTAACTGCCACTCAAAGGTTTCTGAGAAAAGAACCAGCTAAAGGCTAGAGAGGTAAGGTCAAATCTCCTTCAGTCCTTTTTGAAGAGCTGTGACTCTCCTTTGGGACCTCTGTTCTTCCTCCTCTCAATAAGCTGTACCCCAACAAATCCCCACTCTCTCAATGTAAGCACAATCACTAAAAAGAGACAGCTGCACCCCAGTGAGAAGTTCTTCAAAGATACACTCCAGAGGTTTTCCTCTCTGGCCCCTGCTTCTACCTCACCACTTTGTTCCTAAGTGTCTGCATCACTGAAGCTGCAACAAAAAATTCCAAAAGTTAGGGTTTTCTAAATCCAGCCCCCCTGTAAATCCTTACTCCAGATCTGAGCAAATTAATCCTATAGGTTAAATCGAATCTATTTCTACAAAAATGGGAGAGAATCGACAATCAAGAATTCCCATGGCCCCAGTGTTAAAAATAGACTCATGTCTTTAAAAGATTCTGACCTCAGATTCCTAATCTGAATGCTCAGTCCTTCCCATTGAATCATCTACCATTTACATGTGAGAAAATCTTGACTTAAATCTTCCCTGCCTCAATAGTCAACCCAACCCACCAAAAGCTTCACAAAGCATTCCATCCTCTGAGTCATGTTCTGGCTGGTGGCCTATGGGAATCTCCTTCTGGGAGAGAAAGAGTGGAAGCTGTCAGCCTGAGTTCCATCACCCTACCCTACCACCCCTGAAATAAATTACCAATATCCAAAATTCCCTTTTAACTCCCCAGCTTATAGCTGTGTATTATAGTCAGAGATGATGGTGATGATGATGATGATGACACGACTGATAACAATGAACATTTTTTGAACATTGCCTACATAGTCCTGAGTGCCTTTTCTCACTTATTTTTAAGGACCTTCTCCCGTAGTCTGACCAACCACATTAGTTTCCTCATTTTACAGATAAGGAAACTGAGATTTATGGAGATTAATTTGTCCATTGCTCCACAAATTAAAAATAAGTTCCAACCCAGATATGTATGATTCTAGATCCTATGCACATTAGATTATCCTACTTTTGGGAGACTGGAAGCAACAGTGAATCTGAGAGTCTTGTCCAGAGCCTGGGGAAAATGCAGAAGACTCTCAGCCATGAGAGCTGCAGAAAAAAGATCACATCAAAAGCTACCCGCAAAAAAGAAGATAAACAGGGCAATGCCATTTAGACAATTATTCTTAAACCAGATTAAACTCTGAAAAATCCGTCGAATTGGAGGCACTGCTCTCTAAATTTTTTATAAACCAAATTTAAGAACGCCATAATTTGAGGTTACTAAAATAATAACAATAACAACTAAAAGCATCAATTTCCTTTCTTTCTTTTACCACCTGTGGACCTCATGGGGTAAGGGGCAGATGGTAAATTTGGGGGGAAGCTGATCTATTTTGAATGCTTATTTACAAGACTACATTCATGCCATCCACCAAACACCATCTGCTGGGCTATTTCTTCCATGAAACTAGAGCATTTTGTTCCATAGCAAATAAAAGTGCAACCAGAATTCTATCAGCATGCTGTGTTTGGGAGAGCACCAACACTTTTCAAAACCAGCTTTAATCCTTCTCCAAGTCCGATGCAAAGAAGGCTCCCCTAAGAACAGTAACCCAGTCAACACATTCATTCATTCATTCGCAAACGCACTTTGAAAGAAAGCTGGCCCGCGTGGGCCAGCCAAATGTGGAAAGTTAATTTTACAACGTGAACTGTTTTCACCCTAGGCCAAGAGACAAGTATAGGCACCATATGACCTGGGCGTGATTTAGGAGTATCTCGGGACTCTGAAACATGAGGGTATTTCAGCAAGGAGCCCCCACCTTTCCTCCCTCCCCCTCCTCCCATCCACTAAAGCTCCCAAAGAATGTCTTTCATGTTTGCTGCATTCACCTCACAACTTGCTCCTGGTGCCTGTCCTTGAATTCTCGGCTCATTGCCCCTGAATCGAGGGAAGTCAAGTTGAATCTTTCAAAATGGGAGCCAGCAGTGAGTAAGAGCATCAGCAATGGGTCAGGAAAATCTATCCCCAGCTACTTTTTTTTTTTTTAACTCCAAGTCTCATTTATTATTTTTAAGAGATGGAAGGCAAAATCATTTCCAGGGAAGAGCCTCGTATTAGGAATCAGGAGATGTCAATTTTATTTCCGGTACTGCCACTGATAGGCTGTGTGTAATTAGATAAAACATTTAATCTTTCCGGCCTCCAATCTGCTCATCTATAAAATGGGAAGGCGGCACCACAATCAGTACCTCACCCAACAGGACTAGAGCCCACATTGCTGCAAGAAGCAAAACCTCCAAAGAGTGAGCGAGGAGACTGTGGGGTGAGTGAGGAGGGGGTGGCCCAGGAACCAGAAACTTACAACGAAGTTCTGCAGAGAATATCATAGGTAACCTACAGGAGCAGCACAGGAAACCAGAGTGAGCTTTAGATAAGCATGGGCCACAACGCCCACTTCCCAGTTTTGTGGCTACTCCAATATTGTCAAAGTGGGCTCAGGAAAGTAATGCAGTGCAATGGTTAAGAGCGTAGTCTTTGGAATTATTCTGGACCTGGACTCTGTCCTTTCTTTCTCCATGACCATAGCCTGTTTACTTCTTTAGCCTCATCCTCTACACCTGTAAAATGGGATAATGATACCTATCTCTAGTGGTATGCTCACACTAGCTCACAAAAGCCAATTGTAAAATTTTCTGAAATTTTCAAACATCACATGAATGTCTGAAACAGGCCATGGTGGAAGTATTTACTACAGAAACCATCAAACACTACAAATCTGCGCATCTTCCCCAGACCATCCAAAGTTGGTTGTTAAACATCTAGCAGTACACCACTACCTAGCTCTCAGCATTACCGGAAGGACTAAATGAGGTGATGGATACAAAGTATTTAGGACAATATTTGGTGCATGACAAGGAATGGGAGTTATTATTGTTATTAGTGACTCAGGATACCCTCATTCTTCCTCATTTCTCATACCTCTCCTACCCCAGATCTCAAGCTTTTTCCCAGAACAGGGAGTCCCCCTCAGTAAAAGCTCTTCTTTCTCACTCTTCCTAACTCCTTGTAGCCTCTCTCTCAATAGACATGAATTGGGTATCTACTGTGGCCCCAGTCTGCAACCAGGTGCTACAGATAAGAATATGGTTGGACAAAACCCGGCCCTGGTCTTTAGATGTTCACAGGCCCTTCAGTGGACAGGATGCAACTGAGTCTATGAGGGACACCTTTTACCAACACTGTGGAAATGAGAGGAAAGTGAAGGCTGCTCCCAACATTGAAAACTCTCCTGTCACCAGGGATCCCAAGGCCTTTGAAGACTTCAAGGTAACTTCAGCTACAAAGTGCAACCATCTTCTCTGAGATGGCATCATTATTAGGACTACAGGGCATTCTGTTAGTTTCCCTGCTCTTCCTGCCCCGATGGCATTACCCTACTACAGTTGGCAACATGCTTCCCCACTGGCTATGATGGTTGTATGTATGCCATGTATGCCGCCTGGAAACCAGAAATGTGTAACATCAAGTCTGGCCCCTCGCCAAATTTCTACAGGGCATTAGTAACAAACTGGTGAAGCTCATTAAAAAAAGAGAGAGAAACCTATAACCATTAAAAGTCCATTAAGCAGCCTGTCATTTTGTAGAGCTAAATAGCCCACAGTAATCAAAAGCATATGAACCCCAGCTGGGATACCCAGTGAATTGTTTCGATTTAGGGGAGAATTCATCAAGAAAGATTGTTCTTGGGATTGGGTTGATTTTTCTCCTTCAGTTCTTGGCCCCACGTTCCATTATAATTAAAGTGATTGATGCACCTCCCAGACAGAGGTGAGCAGTGACCACCAGAGCCAAAACATCTGCTCCTTCCAAGCAAATAGCTAATACGGAACTTGAGTCGAAAGGCACGTAACCTGAGGTTACCCCTCCACTGTCAATTAGGTATGGCACAGTCAACTCTTTGCTTTCCGGCTGGGTTACCTCTGGGTTATCTGTGAAATTTCTCTCCCCAAACATAGAAAGACTTTTATTCATAGCCAGGGTATGGTCAAGGAAGAATTGAGTGTGAGGCCAAGAAGGGACAATCCGTAAAATGAGAGATCAAAGATCCATCCATCAATTAATGAAATGTCTTACTGTCCATGGATGAACACTTGTTAATTTAGGAAATGCAGGGTCAGTCCTCCAAATTTACCACAATCCCTCTGCCTCCCTTGGCCTTTTCCCCCATCCCTGCATGGTGTACCCCTGCGACTCCATTGTTCATTAGCGCCTCCACAGGCAAATGCCAACATGTTGAAAAAAGAGGGGAAACTCAAAATGACGGCTTATGGTGGCACATTAATAGTTCTGGCTCCAACATAAAACTAGTGAGAAAGAAGAGAAAACTAATGATTCAACATGGGTTTTGGAAGTAACTGTAAGAGTTACTTCTCCATGCTATCTACCCCACTTTGCTAGATGAAAACCAAGGGTTGATACAAAATGAAAGATCAAAGATATTTAGTTTCAGTATAAAGTCTCCTGTGGGCATTCATATGTCCTCTTTGCTTCATTTTTAACTCTTCTCAAAAAACCCCAGCGGTTTGATTTTTTTAAAAAAGTCATGCTCGGGGCGCCTGGGTGGCACAGCGGTTAAGCGTCTGCCTTCGGCTCAGGGCGTGATCCCGGCGTCATGGGATCGAGCCCCACATCAGGCTCCTCTGCTATGAGCCTGCTTCTTCCTCTCCCCTGCTTGTGTTCCCTCTCTCGCTGGCTGTCTCTATCTCTGTCGAATAAATAAATAAAATCTTTAAAAAAAAAAAAAAAGTCATGCTCAACGTAATCAACACTCCTTCCCGCTCCCTGCACCACCATCTACTCAAATTCCTCTAGTAACTTTGGTATACCACTTATTTGTATTGATCCTTTAAAAGCCTTGAACTGTTCCGTTTCTGCTCATAGGCTTGTGTCCAATGAGTCCATCACTGACTGTATGGTTTTGAAGGGCAGGGACAACATCCTCCTCACCCTGTATCTCCTATAGCGTCTCCTTAGTGGAATCCTTGCAACTCAGAGTACCTCACTAAATAGTGATGGAGTGATCTTTCAGTGCTGCCAGGCTCAGCATTCCAAGCTCACAGAAACTGCCTTCCGATTCACCAAGCATTTAATGAGCCCCCGTGCTGTCCACACAAGTTCATTTGCCTTGGAAACAAAAACAGATCGATGTCCTCTTCATGCACCGAATCTGCTTAAACATCCATCACAGATTATGCATACACATGGTGTACATGAAGGGAAACAGCCCCCCTAATCTCTTCTGACTTTTGAAATCTAAAGTCTGCCCAAATGTGCAGGCCTGGTTGTCCTCCCACTTCCACCAAGAAATCTTCAGAGAACACCCACTCCAGTCCAGAGATCTCTTCCCCTGAATCCTTAAACTTGGAGTGCCTAACAATGCACTGATAACTCTTAAAACTATCTTGAATTGATTTAGTTAATTATTTAACTCTGTGGGTATATAAAAAGGCTCCCCCCCCTACCAGGTAAACACTTTGGGGACAACCACTGTAGTTTATCCTTCTTTGTGTTTCTCACAAACCAAGCAGAGAGCCTGACAAACCCTTTCTGGAAAGCATGAAAATATGAGCAAGAGAGTCAGTGAATGGCATGGGTGGACAGGGTGGGGTCAAGTTGAATGGGGTTAGAATGAGGATAGGAGGGCTGACTCTTAGATGAGAAGTAAGGCAGACCCACTCACAGGAGAGTGAAAGCATGCCCTTCTCCCCTCACTCTATTCCAGGGAACACCTTGAGCTTGGAAACCTAGGGAGATGTGGCCTATTGCTGGACAGAGGGAGTCTCTGACCCCTGTGTTCTTTCTTCCTTGGATGTCTAATAGTGAAGGAAAAATAAACATATAAAAGGCCATAAATCCTCTTGCAAAAATAAAAGCCCCTTTTTAATGCCCAATAGTTGATGACTTAAGTTAAATTCCAGACCCTTACCCGCCCCCCAAAAAAATGTAAGACCCCTTTCACCTTTTTGCTGTCTTGACCTCCAACCCTTCCAGGGTCAGGAAGCTAACAGGCTTCTCTTTGTTGACAAACTTCTTTTAAGTGGTGCTTATGCCAATATTAAAAGCATTAAAACAATCATACACTTTGAAACCAACTTGAAAACTGTCCTGGAAAGCAGGACCCAGTTCCTCTTCCCCAGAGTGCCTACCTTCTCCCAAATCCACAGTTTGGACTGTGTAGACTGAAAGATGTTTTTCCATGCAACAACTCATTTTGTTGAGGCTGTCATGTTGAGTGTGCCCTGTGTCCGTCAGGAGGACCTGATCGAAGAGGGACTGAGGCTCTCCCTTGTCCTTGTTCTGCCATTTGCACAGGGATCGCCGGGAAGGAGGGTGTTCATCAGCATCCCCTCCACTGTCCAGAGTCCTCACTCTTAGGTGGCTTTCTCTGTGCAAGTCCTGGCTGCTTAGGACAGCAACGAAAGTACAAGGGTCATGAGGAGACCTGCTCAGGTCTCAGCTCCACTCTTTGCTTACTGAGTGAGTTGAGTTCTCTGAACGTTTTATAGTCTGCAAAATGAAGCGTTACATTGCATCATCTCTAAGTCTTCCCACCTGGCTCCTCAGTACGCATTTGTTACTCTCTACCTCAAGTTGACTTGCTTCTGATTCCATATCTGTGTTAAAGGACCACTACATTGCCTCCTTTGTAACACCCATCCCCCTACCTAAATTCTGGAGACTTTCTCTACCGCCTCCTCAATAGTTACTTCTATCTTCCTCCCATCTCATTTGCTCTAGTATTTTCATCTTCTCTTCATCATTTTTGTCATCCCCTCTGACTATCCATATGCTCAGAGTTCTACTTGTCTAAAAACCAAACAAGAAACCTTATTTGACCATATTACCCTGTCATTCTCTTGAGCTTTTCACCAGCAGACTTCACTGAATATTCTCTACTGGTGTCCCCTGTCAGTTTCTTACCATCCTGTCACTCCTCAACCAATTATAACCTGACATCTTCTTCTCAGCACTCTAGCCTCAGTGGTTGCTTCGTCACACCAGGACTGCTCTCCCAAGACCAAACTATCCTAAATCCAATTCTAGAATTAGGTCTAGAAATAGACCCTGCAATGAAGATTCATAGGCAAGTGATCTATTAAAGCAGTGAAGGCAGTGCTCCTGGGAGTGAGGGAGTGAGGGAAGCGGGGCAGTGAGAAGAAGCCAAGCAAAGTCCCACAGGGGAGCTGTAGAGTATAAATTATACCTTAGAGTTGTCCTGACCTAAGGCAAGAAAACTGGGCTTTCATAATCCCCGGCTGGCAGCTATGGTAAAGGCTCAGGATGAGAGGTAGGGGAAGGTAAATTCCAGGCACTTCTCCTCTCTGAGCATGCCAGCAAAGTCGCTCCAGTAGCCTGAAGGTGGCTTTCACAAGAGAATTGTAGGTATAGGTAGGTGGAGCCAAACGCATACTGAAGCTGAGCAAGGGACACCAAGAAACACTAAAGGAGATCCAAGGGAAACTAGCAGTGCATCAGCACTAGCCATTACAACGTGCCTTTTCATCCTTCTGCAGCTTTTGACAATGTTGAACATGCTCCCTTTTGAAACTTTCTCAACTTGGTTTTATGAGGAGAGCATCCCTGCCTCGCAATTCTTCTGTTAACTTCTTGCCTTCCTGCTTTGTCCCCATTCCCCTCCCAGCTGCCCCATATTTATTTCTGTCATTTAGTGATCTCTCTACCCCTACAGCATCAATTACCACATCTAAAGTCTCTCAATTCCAATTTCCAACTCAGTCAGAAGCTCCTACTTGAATGTCTACCCAGCAATCCAAAATCACCATGTCCCTTAAAATTGAATTCCATATCTTCTTCTATGACTTAGCCCTTCTTTCTGACTTCCCTGAGCACATTCCTGAGCTATAATCCAAAGAAACACCTTTCACTCAGTCATTTCTTTGTCCTCATGCCCAAGCAGACCTTAATTCCCTCACATCTTTCATTTCCTTCCCATTTCCTTTGCCACCACCTTAGTTCAGTCCTTCATTGACTTCTACAGTAACTCCCTAACTAGTTTCCCTGCCTCTTCCTACTCCAGGCTATCCTCTAGATTAATCTTCCAAAGGTAACACTATGATCATGTTACTTCACTGCCACCCTCCTCCCAGACCAGCACTGGCTTCATTTGGCCTACAGACAATGTGGTAGAGACTTCTAGTGCTTACCTGTTCTGATTTTCTTCTCCAGCCCTCTTGAAGTTAAAGAACCAGGCCATTGGACTGTTAATGATATCACCTCTGGACCAAGGCATTGAGAAACAAGTATGAGTTTTCTAAGCCCTATTTTCCTGCTGTGGTGACCCAGGAAGCCAACTGTTGAAATGGCAGAGACACAAAATGGAAGTTTCTGAGTCACTGCATTACCATATAGAGGATCACTGGCTATCATCTGGGAAAACAGCCTCAACCACATAAAATTTTGTATGTGCTAGAAGTAAGCCATTGTATGAAAAGGTTCTGGGAGTAGTTTCTTTTTGTTTTGTTTTGTTTTTACTGCCATGTAGCCTGGCCTGGTCTGACCAATTAGTGATTTTTTTTTTTCTATTACCTTCAAGTGAAAGTTCAGATTACTCAGCTTAACATCCAAATTTCTTTAGAACTGATCCACATTTATTTCCAGGTTCTTCTTTCCTTTATTTCCCTAGAAATACCTTTTGCCCTATCATAAGCTAAATCTGGCCCACCACCTGCTTTGGTAAATAAAAATTTTATTGGAACACAGCCACATCACAACCACAGAGTTGAATAGTTACAACCAAAACCATCTGGTATGTATAGCCTAAAATCTTTACTATCTGGCTCTTTAAAGAAAATGTTGCCCACCTCTGCCTACAATATCATCCCTTCCTTCTCCTAGCCTCCACCTTCAGGGCAGGCCACTGTCCAGAAGTGAGTATCTCCTCATCTGTGTCCCCACGGTAGCTCATAGTGGCCTTGCCTCTCTTGGATGTCAGACTACTTGTGTGGCCCATCTCATCTTTACTACTTCGCTGCAAGTGCCAGGAGTGGCAGGGCATGTGTCTTATTTCTTTTTGATTTCTCAGTGTCCAGAACCTTGCCTCACTATAGTAAGTGTTCCATAAATGTTAACTGAAGAGATAAACTGAACTCTTAGGGCCTCCAATATATTAATGAGAAGAAAACAAGCAAGGGGATGAAGGAATTCTAAGAGTTATGGTGCTAGAATTAGAACACAGGAATTTTTTTAGTTCAAATTCAACAAACTCTGATATAAATTAAAGCTGATATTCATATGATTATTGCCAACCATTACGCAATACCAAGTCTTCATAAAATACATGTTCACTTTTGATAGTTCTGCTATTCAATATGGTTTGAACAATATGTAAATGACCTTTAAAAGAAATATATTAAAGTATCAAACCCCACTCATAATTTTAAACAGCCCATTTTTATTTCAGATTCTGTGATGAACTGAAAACAACCACAAACAAGAAAGTAAATGGTACCTTGTAGCTTACTAATACAATTAAATTTCATAGCATCTGAGAACAAAATTTAAATGTGACTTTAAATGCCGTTTTACAGATTGTTGCCATCATCCTTACAAGTTTTATAATACTGAGTTTTAAAATTCTAACACTTATAAAGAACACAAAACCTTATAAAGGCTCCATTTTATGAATCACTTCCATGTGTGAGAGGACTCAGCCCACTTTTACCTTTCTTCCCCAAACACCAGTCCTATTGCTGGACCAGAGTGCCTTCCTCTCTGCACCTGGGCTTAGATCAGTCAAGACAAATGGTCTGGCCACTCTGGTCCGTAGAATACCCAGGAGGGAAAATTAGTTTAACTAAGCTGCCTCCTCCATGTAGGTCAAATATCATAGAAGATTGTGCTAAAAATATAGGGAGTTGAGAAACTTTTCCAGTCACGGCCCACCCTTCCCCCATAAAGTCACCCCAAGGAAATAATCATCACAAGTTCTGGCTGAAGCACAGTTTTCTCCCACCAACCCTCCTACCTATAAAAAAGGAAAGACTCAAGCTCAGGAGAGCAGTGATATCCAAAATGTGGTCCATGACTGACCTTGGTTGCACACTCTCTGTTCCCAAGATAGGATAAAAACAGAAAGTGAGAGAAACTAGTTAGAAACATATACAGCAATTTGACATTACCAGGACATCCAATGATACTTTAAAAAGTTTATATTTTACACTTTAAAAATTATCATTCTGCAATGGACTGGATTTTTTTAATAACCCTTTGCCCCAGTTTCAGAAGCATTGCATTAGACAGAACAGTGTACAATCCACCGCAGCCTCCATACACAGATGGAAAGGTGGTTCCCACTGGACAGAACCTGGACTTCTTGTTTTCTGACTTCTTTTCTGTCTATAGGAAGCTAATGCAACCCAAACTTTCTCCCAACTCCATTCCCCCAAGGATACATGAGAGGAAAGTATGTCCTTTGTACTGGCTAACAATCTGCCAAAAGCAAGGGAGCAAGGGAGACTGTGAGAAGGGGAGTTCTTGGGAGGGTCCACCCCCATTACAGACACATACAGGACTAAGAGTGGGTCAATCACATATTCTTCAAATGGAAATGTCTGTTCATTTCTAGCTTAAAGATAATAATCTTTGTCATGTCCCCTCAGCAGACATAATGTTGCCTCAAATCCTGTGATATTCTCAACCTAATTGCATTCCTTCTTCAAAGAAGGTGACCTCATATTTCAAGAGTGGATTTTTCTCCAGGACTTTCACCTAATTCCTTCTGGAACCAAAATACACCAGGATGCATTCATTCCTTCAGAAGAAAAGATAGATTTTTTTTTTAAAATGCATTCATCTATGGACTACAAAAGAAACAATCCTGGAAAGAGGAGCCATGAGCAGAGAGGTATCTAACTGATTAATAAGAGCTGCCTATTTCAAGGAAAATGAAAAACCAGCCTGAATTTGCATAAGTCCCTAACACAAACAGGAGAAAGATGAGAATGGATTGTTTAAACCAGAAAGCAGAAGTTAGCACCTGTTAATGACCAGTTTGTTGGCTCACAAGCTGTTAACACTCACACAAACTGGTCGTTAAATGTGGTCATTACTTATTTCAATGCAAAATTTATTAGAGCCCCCATTTGAAGATTTAATGGAAGGGCAACATTCACCCGCACACCTGGTATACCCCAAGGAGGCTGGGGGCTAGAAAGCAGCTACGTCTAAAAAAAAAAGTAATAATAATAACAATGGCCATTCTGTCACGTCAATTACTGATTTCCTTCGGCAATCAGAATGTTAGATGAGTTCTGATGCACAGCTTGATACCCTAACAAGGACCACTTGAGTCTTCATTACTTTGTAGAACCATTATGGTTAAGTGGGTCTGATCTGCGTTCTTTACAAGTCCGCTGCAGGACTCATTATTATTAGATAGACTTTCGATTAAGCTCAGAACATTTTTTTCATCTTTTCACCACTTTGCAGATCATAAAAAGCAAGGGGGAGGGCTGAGGATTCACAGTGACACAAAGTTAGGGAAATGGGCTGGTGGTGGGTATTGGGGAGGAGTTGCGAGCAGATTATTTTGCCTCAAGCTAGCCCCAGTATGATGACAAAAGGGTGACCACATGGAACCTCAAGGGCCAGAAATTCTCAAAGAAAAGTCTTTTCCACCACAACACCTAAACCTACCTTCATTTATGGGTTATACAAAATAATGTCCATGGTAGGAGAAATTAAATCTCAGGAGACTCAGCCAATCCCAGTTAACGGCCTTTGTTTTTTATTGAGAAGAAAACTGAACAGAAGAGCACTCTGTGCATCTCAAAGGGCAATAGAAAGTACATGAAAATATTCGCCTCTTTTCCTCACATGCCTGCAGCCAAGGTTGCCAGATCTAGCAAATAAAAATACGGCACACCCAGTTAAATTTTTTTTTCAGATAAATAATGAAAAAAATGAGCATAAGTATGTTCTGTGTGATATATAAGACATACTTATGCTAAAATAGTATTAGTTGTTTATTTGAAATTCAGATTTAACTAGTCATCTGTATTTTATCTGGCAACTGTATATAGGACACTGGGCTATTATAGATACTGGAACACTCTGAGATTAGTAGCTTCCCAAACTGGTGGGTCATATGAATCACGGGGAAAAGAGTAAGACTTATCAGGATCTACTCCCCACAAGATTAGGACCAGGGAATCTTTGGTTGAAGACTTTGATGAGCAGGAGGAGGAAGGGGAGGAAGTGGGGCCAGTATTCCATAATATGTCTACGTAACTCCTAAAATGAAGGAGACAGTGGAGAGCTTCTTGGGGATCTAAGAGCCAACAACAGCTGGTCTCACGAGGCTTCCCAAAATCCTATTCATTCATCAGACAGTTCCTGAGTTCCCACAGTAAGCAGGGATATGCCCTTGGGGAACCAAAATCCAAAAGGCAGAAGACCCAAATTTAGAGGACAGACATTTATGGAGGGTCTTCTGTGTGCCAGGTACCACACTGGTACTCTATATTCATCATCTCAGTTAATCATCACAGCAGCCTATCCACTGAAGTACCACTATCCCACTTCTGCAAATGAGGACAGAGTGAGTCTATGGAAGCTTAATGTGTCCAAGATGATGACATTAGCAAGTGCCAGAGGGCACGTTCATGCCCAGATTGGTTTGGCTCCAAGCATTTGCTCTTTGTACTACAAGTACACATCCAATAAGCACTAAGTAAGTAGAACAAATTAAGTGCAAGAGACAAGTATCTTGATACTACGCTCAAGTATCATTCTGGCACTTCCTAGCCCTGTAATGTTGGGCAAGTTACTTAACTTCTCTGTGCTTTCCCAAGTTGCTACTGCTTTACAACTACCATCACTGCCATTCAGAGAAAATAAATCAAGAATCTTCAAGCTGGAGTGTAAAAATATGTTCACATTATTAAAATACAACAGAGATCAACACGATGAGAGATCAACAGACGCGAACCTTCTTCCCAAACCTGGTTCAAGGAGCCAGGTTTCCTTCCATTCTTC
Organism: Ursus arctos; assembly: GCF_023065955.2. NCBI lineage: Eukaryota > Metazoa > Chordata > Mammalia > Carnivora > Ursidae > Ursus > Ursus arctos. Next base: position 33,491,087 of record NW_026623100.1, read on the forward strand.
AGCTCATCCACTGTATTACTAGGAGTAGCAGAGACCCCACCTAATCCTTCATTGCAGATGTCCCCACAGGAAGGTTAGCAGTGACTGGACATCCAATGGTGGTCCCACAGCCTCCCCTGTATCTTAGCAATGGAAGAAAAATGAAAGTTTGTAGGAATTAGACACATTACCAATTGAGGTTTTATGAGGCTGACCACATCAGATTTAAGGTTTATGGGCTTCTAAAGTCAAACTAGCCTTCATGTCCAATATTTCTAGCCCAGCAATAATTTTATCATTGTGAAATGGTACTTCAGGAATTTCTCTGAGGATTAAATGAGAGAATGTGTTTTAAACACTTATTGCAATACATGGCATACAGTTAGAGCTCCATAAATATTAGCTTCTATTACTATTATAAGTTCTCTCCTCCCAAACTGTGAGCCCTCTTTGAGGGTGAGGACTATACTGCTCTTTGTATGACCAACATTTGTATAGTGCCTTACAAAGAGTAAGCACCAGGTGGGTGGGTGGATGCATGTTAACTGAATAGGTGGAAAGGAAGGAAGGAAGGAAGGAAGGAAGGAAGGAAGGAAGGAAGGAAGGAAGGAAGGAAGGAAGGAAAAAGAGACAGATGAATTCAAGAATGGAACTTCTGGCAATGATGACTATGAAAATCTTCATGAAGAAGATGACAACCAAGCTAAACTATTAAAGATAAACCATATGACAAGTTCATGGCTTAATACTTGAATAATACTTTCATTCTCCTTTTTCTTATTTTATAGATGAATTATAGGACATCAGCCTTTTGGAAAAGATACCACTCAAAGGTATGGCTGATCAGCATAATTCTATGCACCCAGAAGATGCTCAAAAGATGTACTAATGTATTCAAAAATACTAGTAATTTACCTTTTTCTCATTGGGAAAAAATTTAATGTGACTTACGACATGTTTAAATCCATAATATTCTTTGAGATAAAATCATATCAAAGCAAGTGGCCGGGAAGGCAAAAGAAGAGCCAGTATTTTTATTCTGTCCTCAGATTGCCTGGGTTTCAGAGATCAGTGTGATTGCTGCCGTGGCTTCATTTAAAACAGAATAATCGGGCCAGTAAAATTTGAAAAGTATATTTTCATTTGCTCCAGTCTGTGCAAGCTCACAGAAGAGAGAGAATATGATAGGAATAGAAAAGAAGGACGTGAACAGGATAAAGGCAGGACTGTAAATCAAGGACCACAGGCAAAGGACATGAAAAAGAGCCTAGCAGAATAAAAATAATCAGGAACTAAAAGGAAAAACCAAGGGTTCAGAAAAAGTGAAGAGGATTCCATTAATAATCATTTCAGAAGGCAGTAGAGGGTGGACAACCCGTACAAGGGAAAGTACAGGAAGAAGTAAAAATAAAATGAACAGCTGCACATTCCTTTCTCAAACCCCGGCAGGTGTCACAGCCACAAGCTCTTAACCTTGCCTATGGACAGAGCTCCTGAAGGCACAAGCACAAGCCTGACCAGCCTTCAAAGGAGAGAGCTGGGCCCAGGGAGCTTTGAAGATGAAGTGGTCTACCAATGAAGTGGACATCACCAATGTGCTGGGGCCACTTTGTGTACAGAAATAATTGGCAGCCTACACCAAGTGATTTTGAGGGTCCAGGCCTGCATCCTGAATAAATAAGTCCCTAACCCATTGCCTGACACCTGCATTCTGCGATTACTGATTCATATATTTCACCCGGTTTCTTATTTACATTTAAAATGAAGCTCCCCCTAACAAACAAAATGGAAGAGGACTGGTTTTATATTCTCTCTGTAAGAGACATTAGTAATTCTGATCCTCCATCATGAAATATACCCAGCAATCCATTCTCGTGGTAAGTCAAGCAAAACATTTTCTGCAGGTATTTTGTTTAAAAGACAGGTAGAGAGATCCTGAGCTGCAAGACGCCTGAAGAGGGGTTCCATGGGTCAAGGACTTGAGGCACCAAAATCTGCCAGGATACTTAACCATTCTACCTGGCCACCTATCTGGTGCTGAGGGCTCATTCATAATGGAGCCAACAAGTGTGAACCCCAGCAGATCTTACTGCCCACTCCCTTAATTCTGCCAACTTGTAAAAAACAGAAAAATAGTCCCCAAATATCTCTGGGTTGGATATTTGGTGGCTATTTTGATTTAAAAGACCAAATGAGTTTAAGAGGTAGACACAGGCTCTTCTTTAATACAAAAAATAATTAAAATTCCCCTGAACTCATCTTGCAAAAATGTAGTATGTATTGATTGGCAAAGTATTGATAATTATTAGCACTGACAAAGTATTGATAATTATTAGCACTAGGTAATGAGTAATGGGCACCTTGGGGACAATATTCTCTGAACTTTTGTATGTTTTCAAATCTCCACAATAAAAAGTAGAATAATAATCATTTATTAAAGACTATGTTTCCACTGAATTAATTCCATTGAATTAAAACGAGTGATTGAAGAATAAGCAACTCAATCTCTCCGATGTTTTACCCACTCCCGCCCCTACACAAAATGCATGGATAATTGGAAATATTCACTTGCTTCCACTTGTGGGGAGAAATTATGCTTTTCATTTCAAAGTCTTGATGGCAGGTGGACACTGCCTGAACTTTTATCTCTACTCAACTGGGGCTCTCATCTCTTCTCCAACTCTTTTCATAGACTTTGTCATTGCCATCCCTCAGATTTTCACTTTGAGCGTCTAATTTCTAAACTCCATCCTGCCCAGTTGCTCCATCTCAGGCTCCAGCCACTGCCACCAGCTACTCTCTCAAGTTGTTAGAAATCTTTCTTCTGCCTCACAGATTCCCTGATCCTTCACTGCTTCACTCTCCTGCTGAAGGATGCTTGTTCTCTTTTCTCCCTCCTCAACGGCTGGTTTGTTCACCCTGAGTAATTAATTAATGTTCTCAGCTGGCTCAATCTTTGTCACAGGATAGTTGGCATTAATTAACCCTGTGGAGTCTTTGCCTTGTTAGAAGCAAAAGGAAAAAGACTACAGCACTGAGGTCTCATGTTGAGAGAGAGAAAGAGAAAAAGAGAAGAAGTTTGTGCCAATTTCTAAAAGACATGACTTACAGCCAAACCACATCAAAAAGGAATCCTAAATTAGTACTCATTACTCTTTGGGGCATATAAGGCAAACATATTCAAGAAATTCACACTCAAAAAGAACAACAACAACAACAACAACAAAAAACCCTTAATGGGGAAACTGTTATTTCTGTATTTCATTTGGAGTCTTCCACAGAGAATGACTGATTTGGGCTAAATGTGAAAGTCAAACCAAAAAAGACCAAGAACAAAATCCCAACATGTGATCAAGAGGCCGACTAGCCCTCGGTGATCAGGTACTAGTTTTAAAGGTCAAGTCCAAAAAGCTAGGGACATGTTCACAATTTCTGCAGCATTAACACTTGTGTTCGTTCCAGTGGGTTTGGGCAGGCGGGGAGGGGGGGGGCCAAGAGGAAGTGCAAAAAAAGCCAATTCTGTACTCTATTAGGGCTCAAAAGAAAATGCCTCCCAGCAAAGGTGGACTTGCTATAGATTCTCTATGACGGAGGATCAGAATTACTAATGTCTCTTACAGGGAGAATATAAAACCAATCCTCTTCCATTTTTACTATCTCTGCAAATACTTCTTTTGTAAAAATCTTTCATTCAACAGTATGTCTGTGAGGTTAATCCTTGTTGTTGTATGTATAGTAGTTCATTTTTAATTGCTATGTACTATTATAATTGTGGGAATATGCTAAAATTTATTTTCTATTCTACTGTTGATATACATGTGGTTATTATAAACAAAACTGCCATGAATATTCTTGCATATGTATGGGTATGTGCCCATACATACCCATTCCTGTGGACCATACACATAGGAGGGGGTCCAAGGTCACATGGGTAGGCACACAGGTTCAGCTGTAGTAGACACTGCTTTTAACCATCTAACAATTTAACAATTCCCCTGCATAATTCTCCTCTTCTAGCTTTGAACACTTGTACTTTCCCTTATGCATTCCTCTTCCTCCCACGTTTCTTACCTTGATTTCCTCCTTCCCTCTCTACACTGTGTCCTTTAATGACCTCACTTATTCTTACACATTTAACTGGCCTCATATTTATTTAGCCATATCCTCACTTCACTTCTAAGCATTAGTCATGTTCTTTGATCCTCTAGCTCAACAATCACCCTTGGATGTTCTTCAAGTGACTGAAACACATTGAATCAAACTCGTCTCCCTCTCCTCCCTCTCATTATTTCTCCTTTAGACCTTCCTGGTCTGGTGCCCTCCTCCTAGCATCTGGGCTAGTGACCTCAGCAGCCAAGCTCCTAGGAGAAACTTAAATCCTACCAGTGGCATTGTTGCAACAGTCCCCAAAGGGGAATGGCGTTCTCCCACAAAACAGTTCCAACTGTTATTTCAGTTGAAATGGCTACCAAGTTGAGAAATAGCAGAAAATTATTTTTTATATTTCCTACCTCCCAAATCACAAGGACATACCTTTTAAAAAATTGGGTCCCAACCCACTGTCTTCCAATTCCACTTTGAAAAGGAGCATTTCTCTTTAAGAAGAGATGCTGTAAAAGGGAAAAGGCAGTTTAGGTAACATTTAAGAGCATGTCTTTGGATCAAGTAGACCTAGGGTTGAAGTCTTTCTGGTACCTCCTAGCTGTGTGACTTTGGGTGACTTACTTCCTTCTCTGAGTCTTGGTTTCCTTGTCTATAAAATAAGGATAACCATTGCTACCTTGCCTGTTTGTTGTGAAGATTAACTGAGATCAAGAGACTTAGTATAGTATCTAATGCATCTATACTCATTAAGTGTGGTCGGTGCAGCTGCTGTTGCCAATTCTCTAAGTGGGAAAACTAGATAAATTGCAACTCGTTCAGTGTCCCGGAGAGGTTGCCACTGGACAAGCAGCAATTTCAAAGTTCTAATTTCTTTTACTTTGCTCTCTGAATAGCTCAGAAGGGATGGATAGGCTGTGAAAAATGTTCTCAGACTGGTCAATTTGAGGTATTTCATTTCATGAATCTATCTGGAAACTGCCAGCTCATTTCATTGATCAATGGCCATCCCAGTGTTGGAGTTTAAGTTATTACCATCCTAAACTAAAGCTGAATGAGATCTTTAGGATCAAGAAGCTCCAAAAGGCATTCAGGCTCTGTCAGAGACATGGCTACGCTCTGCAATCAGGCTTCAATCCATATCTGCACGTGTACCCAGACTCCTTTCTCTCACGTTAGAACTCTCTGTCTGGCCTGTGGATAGTTTTTGCAGCTGCCTCAGATGGTACTTTCTGCAAAGACTTCAGGGCATGCATTAGCAGGTATCCATCCTGTCTCACACTCAAAACACCCTGCCTTTTAAAGTAAAAGCAGATCCAAGCAGATATTGTCTCAATCCATCAATCAATCAAACATGCATTGAGTAACTGCTATGTATGGTGCCAGGAATCTTACCACAGGAAAATATAAAGAAAACACATTCTCTGATCTCAAAGCTTAAGTAACTAAGAAAACAGATTAGTACACACTAATAGTTAACTGTCAAGATATTAATGGGAAGGAGAAGTCACTTCTGGGTTCATGTATCCCAGAAACAATGATAAACAATCCCCAAAGATCTTTTGGGGGTTGAAGTGAAGTGATAGGAAAAGTAAGCATGTCCTACTGCAAGTCACATAGACACTACTAGTAGAGGTAGAAATGGAGCGATACACACATCTAAGTATTTTCTTCTAATTCATGCATTTAACCAGCTCTCTGGATTGCTGTTTCAGGGCCAGGCATATACCAGGTCCAGTGAGAGACAGAGAGTCCCACTTTCTGGGAAAGGAACTTGGACAAAGTTCTGGAAGGCCCAAGGAAAGCAAGGCCTTTGCAGTGTGGCCAAGTTTCTGATGAAACATAAAGGAGAGGAAATGGCACTTTGCTCTGATTCATGCAAAAATAATTTACTCTCAGTCCTTCTAACCATCAGTGGTCTGAAAACGTGGTGCAACTGGCCTCCAGAGCCACCCTGCTCCCATAGCATATCCAGCAGTCCCGTGCTGAGCTGACACAGAAATCAGATCAAAAGTGAACCTCAGGTAGTGGCACTCTACCCTAACTGTTGACAGATGGAGAATGGAAGCAACATAAATGCGCTCTCTTGTGTCAGCACTATAAAGATGTCGGACTGGCCCATGAAAGATGGAGACGGAAGTCCAGGCAGCCATTAGGAGCAATGCCTTACTCGCAGCAATAACTCATTCCCATGGTATTATGAAAATGGTTTTACTGCAGTGGATTACTTTTTCCCCCCTCTGCAAAAATCACTCCTTATCAGCGTCACAGAAATCAAGCTAAAAACTCCCCACCTTTTCTTCCTTCTAGTACAATCCCTCCCTCTGGCCGGGAACTTAATAAAATGGAACATTTCATTATTCCGGTTTGCATACCTCTTTTGAAGCTGAAACTGTCATCTCAAGTGAGTGCTCTGAAGTGGCCGGTGTTAGGGTGATTTGATTGCCTCTTGTGTTTGCTCAGACACATGTGAATGCTAGAGAAGCCACTCAGGGCCTAGGTCTCTTGCTAGACTGGATTTGGAAGTTGCAATGGGAAGGAAAGCATTCAAAAGCAGTACTTTCCAATTCCTTCAAAGTACAGTTTGGATACAGCTTTTTCATGAGCTATTGACTGCCTGTCAGATTCCTTAAGAGGAGAAAACAAAACCAGGTGTATTGAGAATTCATATATTCACAAATAGTTCAGCCCAGTGAGGCCTCTTTTTCTCTGAAGACCTGTGTGTGATTCCCATAAGTGGCCTGGGCAATCGGAATAACTAGATGGAGATTATTGCGTCCCACAGAAGAAGTGTCCCCAAAAAACCCTTCAATTGTATTCCTATAACTGAACCTCAGGAGATTAACACACCTGATTGGAATCCTCAGTTAATACCTTTATGTGAAATATGAAATCTTGGTTCAATATGCAGAATCTCAGGCCTCACCCCAGATTTACTGAACCAGAATCTACATTTTTTTTTTTTTTTACCAGATCTCAAAGTCATTTGTAAGCATAACAAAGTTTGAGAAGCCCTAGTTTATACCACAGAAGCAACAATATTGACCCACTCTGGCTGCCTGGTTTATTCCACTAGAAGCCAGTTAGTATTCTTTGGGTAAGTCACCATGGGACACGCTGTTGCTATCACAGCAACCAGTAAGGTATGGTCCCTACCTTATGAGAGTTCGGCCTCTGGGATGACTACACACAGGAATGGCCAATGTCTACAAAGCCTTAGCCAGCCTCAGAAAGGGCGCTCTAGAAGTGGCAAGCACCAGACCCCTGCAGATGATCTGCCTCCCTGTATGGTATGGTTCCCTAGTAGGGCAACCAGACCCTCTGCCTCTGGCCTCTCAGGGTCTCCCACAATTCTGTCTACCTAAACCCAGAAGTCCGAGCAAGCGTAGCGCTGACTCCAGCTCTCCTGCCTTTGAGAGGGCCTTGATCCTAGACTCTTTCAGTAGTCTAGCCCTCTGCAAGCTTCTCTAAAACACTGCTACCACACAAATATTGGTAGTTAAGAAATTAGTCGACAAGTTGGCCAACAAGTTGCAAGCAGAGTGATGTATGTCACTTCCAGGATGAAGCATTTAAAAGCTGGTCAGCAAAGTTCTTCCCATGCTTTAGTAACCAAAGTGGAAGACATGTGTTCCAGATGGCACAGCAACAGATGTAAGCAACCTAGATCTCCTGGAAAGGAGCTTCATGGGAAGCCAAAAGTTGCTCTTACTAGTGGAGTAATTTCTTCATGAGGAAGAAATAAGTCTTTATATGCTAAGCTGCTGAGTTTGGGGGATTGTTACCACACCATAACCTAACCTATCCTGACTTACACATCTTTGAGCCATCATTTTTTTCCCATATGAGTTTCACATTAGGTATCCAAATTTATTGTTGCCTAAAATGTGGCAGGAAGTGAATCAACATAACAAGGATTTTTCCCCTTGTTTTCTCAGGGAAATATATTCATTCAGTTTTTCTCAAAATGATAATTAGAAATAGAATAAGACTTGCCTTCATTATATGATGTTTTGTATTATTGTTGATTTTCCATTTAATTACTTCCCTGTTCCATCCTCAAAGTTGAGAAGGCTGTTGGCTATTGGACTTGGTAAACAAATGTGGTCCCCACTAGAGTCAACAATTAGATCTGAAGCAGCAAATGAAAACAATCCTTTGAACAGGCCAATAACCATATTTTGGAGGACAGTGGTCTTCTAGGCCCAGTAGTAGGCTGTCTGCCCTAATGGAGAACAGGTCCTGGTTCCCCTTTTCTCATCAACTACTTAGACCCTAGTGGGGCTTCGATTTTCCCAGGGAGAGCAACTCACCCCAGGTTTTCTCTTTTTCCAAATAAATTGATCTAATCCTGATAAGAATTTCAAGTTAAACAGCTATTTAATATTGCAGGAATATGCATAAACCTATGTTGCAACTTTAAATAACAAGTAAATAATATTTAAACCGTCTGTTCCAGAATCATACTATCTGCCTGCCAAAATTCTCTTTCAGAGGAATGAGCTTGTCATTTTTCCCTTTTAACTAGCATTTAAAATGAGAAGAAAAAAAAAGTCCACGCCCACAAGAGGTACTCCAATAAAATCACTGGGTATTAGCAATCTGGTTTAAAGTGCCAGAAATCCAGAGTAATTCTGATTTAGGATTGAAATTCTGCCCTGCATTTAGCCTGTTGTGAACAGTTATGGGGGAAGCTTATATTGTTTAGTAGGTCAGAACACCCACTGTTAGGAAGATCTTTCAGATAATGGACCATTTGAGTTATAATACCTGACCAAGGTTATATAGTATGAGGAGAGGGAAGGTCTGCTTAACCCATCGGTGACTGTTTAGGAATCAGGCTTTAAGGAATGTTTTTGTTGTCTATCTTTTTCTTTTCCTGCTTTGAAAATCTATAATCAGATGATAAAAAAAAAAGAAATGATAAGGCCATAGAAGTAAAGGGGGGAAAGGCAGAAATATTTAGTTGTAGAAAATGTGAGTGAAGACGAATCTCATGGAAACATAAACAGAAGGAAAAAAATGAGACAGAGGGAAAAAACAGGACAAAGAGAAAAGAGGGAAAAGTTCAAGGAAAAAAAATAGAGAGAGAGACTGAAGGATAAGAGATTACATATGTGTTGCCCTGTGGGCAAGGACTGTGTTTGCTATTTTGTATCTCCCCCACTCCTCTGAAACCTAGCACAGTGCTGAAGACCCAGCTGGCCCTGGACTAACCGCCAAGACAAACCAAACAAACAATCTTCATTCTACACTTGGTTCATGACCCAAAAAGCAGTCTAGTTGAGGCTAGGAAATTTTTGATTGAATCATGAGTTTCACAACCAACACTAAACAAAGAATCTCACAGGAGAATCATGGTGCTAAATGAAACCCATCAGCCAGTTACACAAAGCTTAGCACTCCTCTGGAGTCAGCTATAAAGACCTACATGATCAAAAGGAAAGAAGAGAAGAACACCTTCCATGGTCTTTCTGACAGCTGGAAAGGAGACTACCAATGGAAATGTACAAACCTAAATGCAAGTGGAAAATAAAGCCACTGCAGACTCTAACCAGTGACAGTCTAGAGCCAAGGTTTACATTCTCAGCTGTTACTTCAGTGCAACCCAGAATGATGACCAGTGTCACGCTGCCCTGTAAAATCTGCTTATAATGAGCTTGGACCGGCATTTCACATCCTGTGAAAAGTCCAGATGGGTGCCCAGAGGCTAACCATCTCAAGGGCACCCCTAGTTAAGTGATCCTCTTCAGTCTGCATCAACTTGGATGAGAGACTCAGTTCCTTTCACTGGGTGGATACAAAGGTACACAACACACAGAGCCATACTCACCTGTGAAGTCTGTGTGAAGTACCCTTTACTGATGAGCTCATAAAGATGGATGGTGTCAGAAAAAGTGAGTGCGAACAACTTAATAATAAATCCAGTATGCATTATCAATTCTGTTTAAAACTGCATTGGTGCCAACTGTTAACAATTTTGTTTATATAAACCCTGTCATGTAAAGAACACTATGCAGGTCACTTTGATTGAAAATATCTCCATCATTCATGGCCTTAAGTTCATTAAGCAATGTGCTTTCTAACAAGTTGTCTTTAGTAGTCAAATGTTCATTGAGTCTCCTACACATGAGGATAGCTATGTCTATGTCAATATCTATATCTATAATTATGTCTATATCATAAATTTGCCTGCAAACAAATTCTAAACCAGCAGAAAAACACTGTGTGCCTGGAGGTTTAGGAAAACCAAAAAGAAAAAGCAAGAGGAGCTGGGGGGTGGAAGGGTGGAGGAGGGATTGAGGTAAGGCAGGGGGGGAGAGCCACCACCACCAAAGAGAAGATGAAGGACATCAAAGATCAATTTGCCTCTTTCACAACCTCACAAGGGCCAGTCCTGAATACAGTCCTCACTGAATCCACCTATCCCTGACCCCTCCCACCTTCCCTGAAAACCAGGTGGACCCCTGCAGCCCCAGACAGGAAGCCCTGTGCAGGCCTTCTCCCTAGCTCCACCTGCCCCACAGCCTTCCCTCTGCTTGTCTGGGGACTCAGGCAGAGAACCAACTGCTCCAGGAGAGGGAAACAATTAGGGAGAGGGGCCCCCTCCCTCTCAGCCTCAGGCTGCCCAGCCAGCACAATTAGCATAATTACAATATGTTCATCCAGCACCGACCTACCCGGGATGAAAACTTATGCAAAAGGGGGATGTGTTAACACACTCAAGCCAGCCAAACAACAGTCGGGCTTTGTAATTAGCTAACAGTTCCTCTTTTGGAGCTTTCTTGGGGTACTCCCAGGAAGCCCCAGGCTCCAGGCAAGGACTCAGGACTGAAGGCAACAGTAGGAACACTAAGTCCCTCCTTTCAGGGGCAGAGTCCCACCCCCCACCTGCCCACCCCCACCCCAGAGGTAGCATTTGCCATTATGACATGAAAGGTCTCTAGAACTTTCCAGTGCACATCAAGGAAACACCTCTTCACACTTCAACTGTCCCTTATTAGCTGGCCTTAAGGGAATCCCAACTTTCTGGGCTTCAAACTCCTTATCTCCAAAAAGGCAAGATAATCTGTGCTTATTGTAGGAAATAACAGGATAACAGCTAGGAAACCTCTAAATAGCAAGAATGCTAAATAAATATCAGGTGTCAATGATGGTCTAGAAAGTATTTGTCTGGATTTGAATTATGAAAGTCATCAAATATCTAAAGGCACATTCCTCCCCTCTCAGCCCCAGAGTCAGTGATTTTTGGTATCTCCCTCCTGTAAGCCACCCCATACCCCATCACCATAGTTAGCACATTAACTCAGGAATAATAGACTCAGCTTCTCTACCACATGTTTCCTAACCTTCTTCCTGTCACAGCATACACAGAAAATGATATTTGTAATAGCTCTGGGGTAAACAGTTGCTCATGGCAACCCAGGTCCCATCCTGCCACCCCCAAGGCCTAACAGGATCAATAATTCCACATCTACCCAACACACCCATGAGGCATGAATGTGTCCCTCCCTATTGCTAGGAAGCTCTGCTCTATATTACTGGGTTTGTAGTGGTCGTTGTGTAGTTGGATGGTTGTTTTGTTTTTTAACAGACGTAACTCCCCGTGATTCTGGAGTCTATGGTGGTCCAAAGTAATTGCTCGCAATCTTGACGATATATATTAGAATCACTAGGGAAACTTTTAATAAACACCAACACCTGGGCATCACCCCAAGAAATTCTGATTTAATTGGTCTGGGGTGGGGCCTGGGCATTAGGTGAACCTGATGTGCAGCCAAGGTTGAGAACCACTGCTTCTCAAGCTTTAAAGTGCAATCAAATCACCTGGGGACCTTGTTAAAATGCAGATTCTGATCCAGCAGGTCTGAGAAGTGGCCAGAGATATTGCATTTCCAGTAATCTCCCAGGAGATGCTGATGCTGTTTTCCACAGGCCACACTTGGAGAAGCATGGGTCTAAAGAAGTAAACTCAGAGTTGAGCATGCCTCCTCATCACCCCAAAGGCATTGCTGAAACAGACTGCCAGGCTCCACCCTCAAAGTTTCTGATTTGAGGGGCCTGGGGTGGGTCCTGATCATTTGCATCTCTCATTTCCAGATGATGATGCTGGTCTAGAGACCACATTTTTTTAAACCACTGGTCTAAAGTATTAGTGAGAAAGATCTTAACCTTTAGGAAGAAATGGGCCCTACCTAGCAGACCAGAGAAATTCTAGCAAATGCTAGAATTCTTCAGAAAGAAGGTCCAAAATAAAGCCTACCCCAAAATAATGAGCATAGGCTACTTCCTGGGTGGTCCAACCTTAGCACCTCTGACTGCCTGGAAAGGCCTGGATGCAGCCCTCCTGTAGAAGGTAACTTCCTCTTTGCCCTATATCAAGAAGGTTTCCAGGCACACTCTGACCTCTCTGGTGATTCAGTTCACTGGCTCTCAACGAAGTCCACATCCTCTCCCCAAGAAGTGAAAGAAGCTCAGCCCACCTTCCAAGCACAGAACATCCCAACCCATCCCACCACCCAGGAGTCGCTATACTGGGAACTGGAAACCCTGGATTCCACCTCCTTTCATATTCCCATGAGTCTCAACATGAAAGAAAAGAATGGAGCCAAGGCAGGTTAAGAGAACAGAGGCTGGAAAAACAATGTACCCAAAGTGCCTCGGAAATGGCGCTCAGGGGCTCCTGGGTTTGCCAACCCTCATTTAATGGGCTGCCGGTAATTGACCGTAACAACTACACCCTAGCCAGTTTTCATCATTGGATCTGGACAGCTCCCAGGTAACAAGCTCCAACTGGGAGGGCTCGATTGCTATCAAGCCAGAGTGAGGGAGGCCCTCAGCTAGGTAAAGCTGCCGGCTGGCACCAGTGTGTGTGTGATACATGTGAGTGATTTCCAGCTCCCGGATGCCCCAGAAGAAAATGTTAACACTGCAGCCGGAAAGCCAGGACAGGCCAGGGAGCACTGGGGCTTCATCACATGATAATCATTCGATAGGACGTCCTGCCCAGCCCTAGGGCAAGCTCACCAGGATTAGCACTGCTCTGTGTATGTTGGCAGCCTTGATGTGCATCACAGGACCCACTGACAGCAGGAATTCAGTTGTGTGAATAACTAGAGTAATTAACCAGGGTCAAGGCAGGGTCTGGTTTCAGAGAAGCCTGCCTGGGGACCCACATCACATTCCAGACCCCCAGGATCTGGGCCCAATTGCCTTATTCCTCTTGGTCCTGGCAGTCAGCTGATCCTCCAAATGGAGTGCTGTTTAGCCACAGGTGCCAGGCTACCATTCAGCCCTCATATTTCCCTTCAGTGGACCCCTGAGTCTGTAATCACAAAGCAAAAAGTCCCCAACAACCAACAAGAAGAGGAATGTGACCTTACAGTGGGTAAACCTAGGACTTCAGCCAGATGGATGCTTATTCAAATACGGCTCTAGTACTTAACTAGTTTTTATCCGTGGGAAAACTGCTCAGTCATTCTGGACCTCAGTTTTCTCATCCGTGAAATGGTAACAAAAAGACCTACTGGTGATGTTGTATGAATTAAAGAAAAATATGCATAAATCACCTAAAACATGGTGGACAATTTACATTATCATTATTATTGTGATTATAGCTTTCAGCTAATTTTATTAATAGTATTACTATTCTTGGTTCTAACCTCTCTTCCTCACTTCCAGCAATGCTCTGTAATGTTTCCAAGTAGAGCAGCCAAGGAGGTTATTCTCTTGAACAAGACCTGCAGACATAAACAGTAAGTTCCAAAGAGAACATATCATAGATTTCAACCCAGAAATCTAGAATTCAGTGACTTAAAGAATAAATTTCTCGGGGTGCCTGGGTGGCTCAGTCGTTAAGCGTCTGCCTTCGGCTCAGGGCGTGATCCCGGAGTTCTAGGATCGAGCCCCATGTCAGGCTCTTCCACTGGGAGCCTGCTTCTTCCTCTCCCTTCTTCCACTCCCCCTGCTTGTGTTCCCTCTCTCGCTGGCTGTCTCTCTCTGTCAAATAAATAAATAAAATCTTTTAAAAAAAAAAGAATAAATTTCTCAATTCAGTTCCAACACCAACATTTATTGAGTCCCTCTTGGTTTAAGCTGGTTTGGGAGTTTGAAGGACCATCTGCCGGGGTGCCTGGGTGGCTCAGTCGTTAGGCGTCTGCCTTTGGCTCAGGGTGTGATCCCGGTGTTCTGGGATCGAGCCCGGCATCTGGCTCCTCTGCTGGGAGCCTGCTTCTTCCTCTCCCACTCCCTCTGCTTGTGTTCCCTCTCTCACTGGCTGTCTCTCTCTCTGTCAAATAAATAAAATATTTTAAAAAATAAAATAAAATAAAGGACCATCTGCCAACCAAACTGCTTCAATTGGGAGTTCAAATGCAGAGATCTGTATCTTTTGAGCCCTAAAACTAAGAACAACAGTAAGAGGGACGCTCTCATAAGTAAGAGCAGGATTCAGTGTCTTCTAATCTCTCTGAACTCCTCCAGCACAAGAACCTTGGGCTTAAAACAACTTTCCCATGCAATAAATTTGGCCAATTCTGATAGGATTCACTAGAACCAACCAACAAACAAATGTCTCTTGAGTGAGGAGCTATGAGGGGGTATGAAAGATCAACTCCCAAGAACTCAGACACAAGACTCACAGATGTGACTGAGCTAGAAGAAATTACACTGCTGGAAATCCTGGGCCGCAGAGATGTGGTTCCAGTTCTACAAGCAGGCAGATTTGACTGGTAGCATATCACCACAGGACATGATGAAATGGAGTTTGGGAATCATTTTTCAGATCAATGCGCTCAGGGTGGAATGGTATGGAATGAAGGGAGTGGTAAGAAAGAGAAACCAAGCAGAGAGAACAATAGGAGTTTACAGCAAAGGGAGTAAATCACTGAGCCCATGAACATTTTGGGTTAATGGTGTTAACAGTCGGAACTCCCTAGGCAGTGATGGAATGGAGTGGACAAGATGGATGTGAGAGGTTCAGTACTGTGCATAAAGAATGGATAGAAATTGGAATCCAGCAGATGTCTAGGATATCTAGCCCTAAATACTTCTTCCTAAAGAGCCTTTAATCCATAGGATAACCCAATGAAGTCCTGCTGAGCTCTGCCATATAAGATGGACATTTCTACCTTAGAAAGACTGGCTGTTTAGTATTGCCAGCATTAACAAATAAAAATAGGAATAATTTTGGGGTGCCTGGGTGGCTCAGTCAGTTAAGCATCTGCCTTCAGCTCAGGTCATGATCCTGGAGTCCTGGGGTTGATCCCTGCACTGAGCTCCCTGCTCAGCAGGGAATCTGTTTCTCGCTCTGCCTCTCCCCCCAACTCATGTTCTCTCTCTTGCTTGCTCATTCTCTCTCTCTCAAATGCATACATACATACATAATCTTAAAATAATAGGAATAATTTGTATTCATTTTTATCTGAAATATAAATTTAACTCTGTGTTCTGCATTTTATCTGGCAACCTGAGAAATGCTTCTCTAAAACTTGAGAGTCAATTTTATTCTATTAAAGAGCTTTTTTGCCAAATCATGACTAAATCCCATTCCTATTCTACAGTCTTAAAGTTAAGTACCAAAGATTGACCATCAGCATCCATTTTAAGGTTTCTCCTTTATTCTGAGCTGGACACCCCAAGCCCTACAATTGAAGAAGTCAGCTTTCTTGCAATTCATTGGCTCAGCCTCGGGGTCCAGTTATTAGAAGGATATTTTCAGAAGTAGAGTGATATTATATATCTTTTAGCTTTTTTTTTTTTTTAAGATTTTAGTTATTTATTTGACAGAGAGCAGGAGAGCACAGGCAGGGGGAGCAGGAGTGGCAGAAGGAGAGGGAGAAACAGGCTCCCCGCTGAGCAGGGAGCCCCCATGTGGGGCTCGATGTGGGGCTTGATCTCAGGACTCTGGGATCATGACCTGAGCCAAAGGCAGTCACTTAACCAACTGAGCCACCGAGGCGCCCCTCTTTACACTATTCTAATACCACAGCCAATGAAAGTCCCCCTATTGCTAAAGCATGAGGCTGGACAAACAGAAAGCAACAGGGAGAAAGCAATGCCATAAGCCAATCATGCAGCTCTTCTTCCTACCCCCTGCTGTACCAAAAGAACCTTTACAGCTGGCAGCAAGGCTGCTAAACCTGGGCAGGAAAAAAGAGGCTAGACTCCAGCCAAGTCAGGGATTTATGGCCATTTGGGGAACTCCAGTGCCATGTGAAGAAATTTTCACTTGAAACAAAAATTTTTTTAAAAAGTCTTGCTATTCATCTACTGCTCTCACTTCTCAGAAAAAGCAAATCCATGCCCTAGTTTACCCCCACTCTATAGCATCCAAGAAAACTAACCTTCCCTCATTTGCCTTGCATGCTGATTTCGGGTTCACAGCACACTCACTATAAACGAAACCATCAATAATCAGCTCCCATGTGAGCCCACAAATTATGAGATTGGTATCTATGTTCCTTATCCAGCTGCACACATGTGTGCGTGCACACACACACACACACATGCACACACAAATGCCTATGTATCCAAGCTTCTGGATTTTTCTATCACACATGGAGGGCTCTCTGACTGCAGCAATGAATAGAACACAAAAGACAAGGAGGAGTGGCATGTTCTTCTTTCTTGCGTGATCCCTAACTGTTCTCATGTTTACTGCATCCCTCGCTCAGGTGGCTCCTGGTTCAGGCCCCATCCCTTCCTACTTGACCTTGACATCATCTGGTAGTGATCTTGATCAACATTTGATCCTTGAAATGCATCCTCCTCTAGCTTCCACTAGACTCTCTTGATTCTTTCTTCCCCCCAGGTCTCTCCTTCTCTTCCTCTCCATGTCCCTTATCATAGTTCTTCCAGAATGTATAAAAACCAATAGCTTCCCTATATGAAAACAAGATGAAAAATAGGATGGAAGAAAAATTCCTTGGTCCAATAGCAAAAACAAATATAAATTATCTAACAACAAACTTAATGTGTAAGACCTATATGAATAAAACTTGAAAACTACTGAATAACCAAAAAATTGAATATGTAAAATAAGACTTATTCTTAAGTAAGAAGCCTCATTATAGTAAGGAGGTCAGTTCTGATTTATCTAGTAACTCAATTCAATTCCATAAAATTTTTTTGAATTTGATAATATAATATTAAAGTTCATCCAGAAAAGTAAACATGTGGCAAAATTCTAAATAGGAAAGGTAATTGAAGATGACTCAGTCTTACCAGATATTAAAGTGTATTACAAAGCTAGTTATTAAAACAGTATAACATTAATGCTTGGATAGGCAGGCAGATTGATAAGAACAGAATAAGGAATCCAGAAACAAATCCAAACCTATGTGTGAATTTAGTGTATGATAAAGAGGACATTCCAAATTATAAGAAATTACAAGAAAAAAAAGTAAGAACAGAGGACATAAATAGGCAGTTTCAACATAAAGCTCACAAATAGACAATAAACACACGAAAAGATTCTGAATTCCTCTTCTGTTAAATAAATGCAGATTAAAACGAGATACCATTTTTCATCCCCCAAAACAAACTATTTAAAATTTCTAAAATATACAGCACATATAAGGCAATGAGAAAAAAGCACACTCATATATTTTGTACTTGGGCATTAAATTAATAGAGCAATTTTGGAGGACAATTTAGTAATGCCTATCAAAATTTTCAACATACTTAACCACAGACCTAGGAATTCTATGTCTAAGGGTTTGTCCTATGAATAACCAGTACCTGCCCCATTACACAAATGTATATACAAGAAAGTTCACGGGAACGTATTATAACACAATGAACTACTAACACAACCTAGATATCTATTAAAGGTTAGGGAAATTGTGGTGTCATACCGTGGAGTACCATATAACCAGAAATAAGAATGAGGTAATTTTAAATATACAAACATGGAAAGATGCCAAAAATATATTATAACACGAAAAACATGACTTACAGAACAATTTCTACAATATGGCCCCATATGGGTACAATATTAAATGTGCATACATACATGTTTACATATGTAGAGAAAAAAAACTGTTGAGGAACTATCCCAGAAGGCTTCTCTGGGAAAACGGGACACAGGATGCTAGAAGAGAAACTTGCTTTATACTCTTCCATACAGTTTTAGTTTTTGCTTTTTTACTATAGGTATGTAGTACTCTTTTGATCAAAAGAGAAAAAACAGCATCATTCTATTTAAGTAGATATTCCCTAAGGTTCTGACCATGAATGTCCCAAGTACAACTCAACCCAACATTAGTAACATCAAATTGATGATAGAAATGTAGAATTTTTCAATTCTTGAACTGAAAGGAACTTAGATGCCATCCAGTTTAATCCTTCACTTAACATAGAAAGAAACTGTGGTCCCATAGAAAATTCAATATTTTACAAAATTCCCTGTCCTTATTTTAGGACCTTAGTGGTATCCCATCCCCTAAACCTCCCAAAGGAGAACATGTGTAGCATGATCTCTAC
This sequence comes from Ursus arctos, assembly GCF_023065955.2. Lineage (NCBI taxonomy): Eukaryota > Metazoa > Chordata > Mammalia > Carnivora > Ursidae > Ursus > Ursus arctos. Next base: position 33,509,651 of record NW_026623100.1, read on the forward strand.
TTCCACACTAACAGGATAAGGCTCTCCAAGGCAGCTACTAGCTTCAGGCAGCCCAGCCTCTCTTACTAACATTCCCCACGTCACAACAGTAGTTATAAAGTATAGCTGTCCCCCCTCCCCCTTATCTACAGAGGATGTGTTCCAAGACCCCGAGTGGATGCCCAAAACCACAGCTAGTACCAAACCCTATATATAGTGTTTTTTCCTATACATACTTACTTTGATAAAGTTTAATTTATAAATTAGGCACAGTTAGAGGTTAATAACACTAATAACAAAATAGAATTATAATAATATACTGTAATAAAAGTTATATGAGTATGGTCTCTCTCTCAAAATATCTTACTGTACTGTACTCACCCTTCTTGTGATGATATGAGATGACAAAATGCCTACGTGAAGAGATGAAGGGACTTAAACGATGCAGACACTGTGACATAGTGTTAGCGTACTACTGACTGTCTGATGGTTTGTCAGAAAGTGGATCATCTGCTTCCAACCATGGTTGACCACAGGTAACCGAAACCTTGAAAGCAAAACTGCAGATAATGGGGGATGGGGGTATCACTGTACTGTTTCTTTCCCCAGCATATTCCAGACTGCTTTATACATACCTCCTTGCCTATAGTTTCTCCCTTTGCAAGCATTCTCTACTTTGTACTTTAGAAGCATGCAGGGAGATGTAAAAATCCCTATGACCAGGTCACACCAGGCCTATTAAATAGGAATGTCTGGGAGTGGGAGGCACATTCAGGAACTTTGAAAGCTACCCAGGTGATTCCAATGTGCTGCCAAGGCTTGAGTACCTTCCTCCAACTTCCTTCTTCGGGTAATGCCTATTAGTCCTTAAAGACCCTCTCTGGGACTCCTCCCTGATCTGACCTTGACCCCATTCACCCTGTACATACCTGTACCATTGGCCTTTCCAAATGGAATTGAGAACAATTTTTCAAATCTGTGAGCTCCTGGAGTACAATAGTAATATCTTACTCTTCTTTGAACAGCTGGTGTTTATCACAGGTGACACATAGTAAATGCCCAATAAACATTTGTGGAACTGAACTCCCTCCTTCACAGCCCCCATGAAATCAATTCACCTTCACATGGCTCCTCGTATCAGATCCCTCCTTTCGAAGCCCACTGCCACTTCCTCATCTCTACCTCAACTATTACCATAACCTTCTAACTAGACTTTCTTTCTCCACCATCTCTCCTCTCTACCCAGTCTTTCCCCCATCTTCCTATATTATTCTGCTAAAACTTATACAGAATCCAGTCCAAGTCTGGGCCAGAACAGTTATCCTTTAGTCAAATTATCTGAACCTTGGAAATTAGGGAAGAAGATCACTGCATGGTTTTTTTTAAGTCATCCTAGAGCATTGTGAAAAAAGCCTGCTTTGGGGTTATCTGATGCTCTAGAGAAATGCAAATTTTATTCGACTTAACCACTGACCTTTGATTCTGCCTCAAATTTTATGAACTTGGGTGAATGTGTATAAAATTGGCAAGCTACAAATGATTTTTTTTTTGTCCAACATAACTGCAAGTAAATTCTGTGTGGTAGAGAAAGCAGCTGCACAGGTTACGGCATTCTTGCTCTAGGGTGTTAACCTGACTCCTGTCTAACTGCAGTCTCCTTGCAGCGTCCCTTCTCTTATTGATTATTTAGGCTGTAGTCTCTCCAATTCTTCTTTGCACGAGTTTACCACTCTGCTGACTCCCCAGTTAATGAGTTAAATAAATCTTTGATGTGGGCTTATCATACATTTGCATGAGAATTTATCTTTAAACTTAGAAAAAAATTCTATCCTGACATTTCATAGCAGAAGCTCAGCCACACTGCATACTTGCCAGCGCAGCTTCACACCTAGAAACCTTTGCTCTTGTCCTTCACGGTAACTAAAACTGCACACCTTGAGCCAACACATCTCCAAATTTTATCTTTCAAGGCTCTTCCCACAGTGTCCCTCTTTGTGAAGACCTTCCTGACCTCTTAATCTAATTTATCCCACTCTTTGTTCCCCCTGCAGTTGGCTGGTCTATATTCCTGTTGTGGCAGCTCCTGCTCTGAATTTTACCTACTCAGTTGCATGTCTTTCGCCTACCACAGCATTCAGCTCAATGCCCGACCAATAAATGTCCATTGACTATTTGTCTAATTGGGAATAATCAGTCTTAAGTAACCCACTATTTCAACACTTGACTTTAGCCAAAATCTAAGCAATCCAATAGATGATGCTTGGGGTGTTTCCAAACTTTTTTAAAAACCACAAAAGATGATTGAAATTGAACAGGCATTTATTGAGCACCTTCTAGGTGCCAAAAGCAAAGATGAATAAGACTTGGAACTACGTTATCCTCTCAGGAGTCACTAAACTTGCTTTCCAAGCCTTCTGTGCTCTGTTTAAAAAGAAACATGAAGTCCTAAATGAGTTACTGAGAGCTGCACAGGCTAAGTTTACCAAGTGTTTTCCTTGGCCTGCAGTGTCTTCCTGAGGTGGAGGCACTACTGGCCACAATGGCTCTCAGCCAGCCGTGGCCCCCAACCTCCCTGGGGTGGTTTGGCTCATGGGGGAAGGCAGCAGCCCCCCAGTGGGAGCTCCATCAGGACCCTGGGGACAGGATATGGGCTAAGTTCTTAGCCTAGGGTTCCTTCTGGGGGGATTCTGTAGTAGCCATGAATTCCCAGAGTTCTCTTTACAGAACAAGCCTGCTTACTTTGCCTCAATGGTGCCGAAAGGCACAATTTTAGAGTCGACACGCTAACAGCTGCATCAAAAGGATGAGTTGGAGACTACCCAGTGTCCCACCAACGTTGCAAAACAGCTCTCCACTTGCTGCTTTAGGCTTCAAAGGGATATTATGTTTTAATGAGCTGCTGTATAATTAATCAGGCTTCACCCCTCCTAGCTGAAATTACTGATGGAAATAAGCAAACACCCAAAATTTGCTATTTCCCTTCCCCAATGCCAACAGTGAGGAAATGTTCCCATGTAAATCAAGGCTGGGTGTGGATGGGTTCTGGGCTCCAACAAGTCTGCTTTCCAACCTCGTAATTCAGACTCACCACTGAGACTTCAGCTCCTCCAGGGGATGTCAGAGGTCATGAACCCTGCTGTCATCCGTCCACATCCACTATGCAGAGGGCATGGCTCTTGGTGTGGTCCACCTGGTGAAGCTATTTAATCCATCCAAATTCCCAGGACCCAGCCACACAACCAACTGGGGCCACAGGAAGCCAGTGGCTTTCAATCTCAGCTCTGCCCATGGCTACATTGCCTTGGGCAAATTATTCACCTTTCTGGGACTCAGTTTCTTTATCTGCAGTAATAATAATAAACTCTTTTTTAAGTGACACGTGTAACTGTAATAATTAAGAGTGAGTGCTCTGCCGTCAAACAGCCTGAGTTATAACATGAATCCATCATTTATTGGCTATGTTATATGAGCAAGAGCCTTAACCTCTGAGACTTAGGTTCCTTATCTGTAAAATGGGGATGATAATAACATGCACCTCATAGGGTTATTGTGAGCATTAGGTGAGATAATATAAGTAAAGTACTTTAATTAATGCTTGGCACATAGCAAGCACTCTTTAATGTTACTTGTCATTAATGTTGTTATTATTAGTAGTAATATTTTTACTATGCATCAGGTAGTATGTTAAATGCCTTAAAGATATTATCTTGTTTAATCCTGATAATAACACTATGAGGTCATATCTATTTTTATATCTTCATTTTATAGATGAGGAAACTGAGACTCAGAGGGGTGAAGTAACTTAGCCAACGTTATAACAACTAGTAATAGTTCTAGAATATTAAAAATCTATACAACTGCAGAACCACCATAAGGATTTGAGATGACTTATCCAAACTGCCAAGTCTGGCAGAACAAATTCTCAATAAATATATGATAATTATAGGGGGAAGAAAACAGATGCTAAGATATAAGACAGAACACATCTAAGCCATATTTCTGATTCATCTGTGCAGCTCAGCCAGAAAAAAGACATTCTTCCCCTGATAAGGATAAAGAACCCTACATGTAATGAATAAGGGACTCTGGTGGCAAAATGTGGGCAGAGGTCTTTCCATCTGAGACTGTAGTGGAACCTAAGTGTCCCTTATCCTCCAAATTTTTGGGGTCTCCTTTGCTCTTAATACCAAATAAGTACAAATCCATCCCATATAATTGGAAAATACAGAGCTGACCTCAATGTATCAGCAGACACTAAGGAGAAGGCTGACACTTTCCTGGCCAGTGCTGGTTCTAAATTCCCTTGCTGAGCTAACTCTGATCTCCACTCATCACCATGGCCCTGGAGCTACTTTCCTGCTCTCAACTCTTCCCCAGGTGTAGATATAGACCCTGTCTCAGTCCCCAAGTACCACCAGCATGCAGACATTGTGTGTAACAAACTTTGTTGAAGGTTTGGGAATTAGTACAATCCAACAAAGGTAAAAATTTAACACTGTCACTGTGCATTGTCACCAGCACATGGCATTTCTTAACTACTGTTCTCTTTATACTTTGGCCAGCTATCATTTCTCCTGGGCTTCTCTTTGTGTCCAAATAGTAGTCGCTTCCCCCTTATCCTTTTTTCTCTGAGTTTCAGACCCTTTTACCAGCTTGTCTGGCAAAAAATCAGAATACTTTTTATTGTACACTAAAAACCCAGCTAATTCTTTTTGTTTTAAGTCCCTTCCACCTACAACAGCATTCCTTAAAGTGGGATCGGTATTGGTCCATTAACTTTGGTTCCCAGTCCACAATAAGATAAGTACACATGTCATGGTTTTATAGCAATTTAACAGAGTAATTTTATGTCTCCTAAATCTAATAATAAGAGAAAAATAGCACTTGTACTTTGTATGTCTTTCTCATTTCATTTTTGCTAATAGTACATTTAATTATATTTTACGGAAGTGACAATCTATGTGGATCAGAATTTAAAAGATCCTTTCATGGTTCTTCGTGAAAGATATAAGACATGATCTTGACTGGCCTAAGACGTCTGTATTATGGAAACAAAATATCCCATTTCTGTATATTACCAAAGAAAAGGGCAGTTTTCCCACCCTGAGGAATTTGTGCTACTCCCCTGGGCAATTGGATTAACTCATTTTTTTTTTCCTCTTCATCAGCCACAGGAAGGAAGGAAGGAAGGAAGGAAGGAAGGAAGGAAGGAAGGAAGGAAGGAAGGAAGGAAGGAAGGAAGGATAGAGAGAGAGGGAGAAAGGAAGAAGGAAGGAAGGCAGGAAGATAAGAAAGAAAAAGAAAGAAAGAAAGAAAGAAAGAAAGAAAGAAAGAAAGAAAGAAAGAAAGAAAGAAAGAAAGAAAGAAGAAAGAAAGATTGATTAAAACATGACTTTCCAGGCATTGCAGCTTATGGGGCAAGAGAAGGATGTAACGATAACAAAAACATCCATGTGTACCACCAGTTAGTGTTTATAAATCACATTCTCATGCATCATTCCATTTGAACTTCATGACGTCTCAGCCAAGCAGTACTGTTAGCATGTGCTCTACTTAATGGATGAGGAAACCAAGGCTTTGGGAAAAGTGTCTTGCCGAAGATTCTTCACCTAAAATATGAAACTGGGATTCAAAACCAAGTGCTTTGATTCCACACTCCATGTCCAACCACGAGATCACAATATGATAAAAAATCACTGGACTAACTCACTTCAGATGATAGTTTATGGGTCTTGAGTAGACACCCAAATCCATTCTATCCTTATTGGCCATCTCAAACTAAAACTGGCCTCCACATCTCCAACGAGCTAATACAAATAGCTAGCTTTCATTCTCTTTTCATGGTGCTACACCAAGAGACACATATGTCCCTCTAACCTTTGCTGTTTCCTTGTACTGCTTTACAGCCTTACCCACCTATCTTCTACCTACTTGACTCAGAAGAAGACTGAGGTCAGGAGTTGCCAGGGACCAATTTCAAGAACAAAAGGCAAAGCTCAGAAAGGAGTCTTGAGCTTTCCCAATGGTGTCCCTGTCTTGACCCAACCATCTGATATGTGCTATTTTTTATTTTTTATAAGGCAAACACTCTGGGTTGACATTAAGTGACTTCTTGGGGCAAGCCACAGGTGGACAGAAGAGATGGTCAAAACAAGAGTGAGGCGGGAGTTGAAAAACTATTATGGTTTTATTCTGATTAAACTGGTGCCCAAAAGAAAACCAGAGGGTGTTTTAGAACCCTATTTCTATAATTCCGATTTCTTCCATTTTTATAGCATATAAATAATTAAAATTATGCCCACGATACATTTGGCTTCATTCAGCAGGCATAATGAAGAATATTACATTTAGTAATTTACATACACCAGAAACATAATACATTAGATTATCCAGAAAGCTAAGAGCAGCAGGCCAACATGGACTAATTTCTTATATAACGTCTGCAATAGTCGATTGCAGGCACATAAAGAGAGCTTGGATTTTCCTAGGAACCATTTTCTTGCAAATGAAACATTTAATTATGGAGCGGAGTCCATAAATAGACCGTTAACACTGGGGAGGGGGGGATGGATGTGGCTATATTGCTGGATTAGCAGGGAAATATCTTACAAGAAATTCATCAATGCCATAGATAATTAATTACAGCTCACCTTCTCCCCACATAGCCATGCCTTTATCAGCCAGCATTGGGGAAACAGCAGATGGCTGACCAAACACAGAATGCAATTTTCTGTCAACTCATTACTTACAAAATCACGGATTAGGTATGAGACCCCTGGAAGGTCACCTAGGCCATTCCCCTGTGTCCAGAACAATCTGCACCATAATTGTTTTGGTCACACGAGTACCTATCTCCAGTATTCAGAAAGCACCCCCAGAGAAAGGAATGTTGCTATCTGCAGAAGTCTTGAATTCCAGGGACCTTGAGCCCTTCCATTGGGAAATATTTCCTGAAGACTAAATTCTTCAAGGCCTTTTCCTCATCAATATTTGGACCGGTGTCCCCAAGCGGTGCTGAAGGTCCCAAATCCTCTTGGCCTGCTGGGTTCTGCTGGGACACTGTACTATAGATGCCCAGGGTCCCTTATTCTCTCCTTATTGATGCCAGCTAGATGATACATCAAGGATTCTTGTTCCCCGGGGTATTTTTTTCAAAAGATTCAAAAGGCAACTGAAAGTTTTATAAGGTTTCATAACTATTTAAATAAACTAGTTGTTTATTTAAGATGAAAATACTAGAAAGTTCACAATTCTATTTTTATACATCTGCATCAAGGTTGCTCTGTTATACCACTCAACTTGTACAGGGAAAATGAAGTTTCTTTATTCCCCAAAAAGGCTCTGTTCTTCCTCCCTACCTGGGTAGCTGGGAAAACTTAGACTTGAGAAATAATAGTATTTCATTCCCATCCCTCAGAAAATTTCCCCTTAGACACTCCATCTTTTCAAATTCGAATTCCCTATCAGGGCACATTTAGTTGTTCCTTTTCAGATGAGTCAGTGTATTTAGATGAATTCTGATCTCTCAGATTCCATCCCCCTTCTTTTCCCTAAGATGTTGTTGTCTTGATACATGAAGGGATCATTTTATCCTCTTGCCAGTAGGTGAGAAGATTCTCTGGATACTCCCTAGCCCCAGCTACCTGTCACCCAGAGCAGATCTGCTTCCTTAGAGTAGTGACAGTAGAGGTGATGACTAATGATGTGCTTTTTGGGGGGGGAGGGGGCCGGGGGGTGACAGAGCATAGTCATTTGTGCCCAATATGATGATGGTACACACTGGAGTGTATGGTCCCTGCCCAGGACAGCCTCTTCGCTCTAACCTCCAGCATGCCCGGAGACCCTCTCAGCCCTCCTCCATGCCCTCACCAGGTACATGTGTCCTTCAGGGTTCCTTGCAAGCCACAGTCAAACCATGGAAACCAAGACCATAGCCTCTGGTTTTTCAGTTCATCCTTCTTCTGTTACCTAGCTTCCTCTTCATGAGAGGGGTCTCCTAGAGACCTAGAGACCTGGATCTCTCTTTCTCTCAATATCTCTCTCAGTCATTCTCTTTCTCTCTCTCTCTCCAGGTTTCTCTCTTTCTCTCTCTCTCATACACACACACACACACACATACACACACACACACACACACACACATATATATATCACGACTCAAGAAAGCATACCACTAGCCCACTAGCCCAGTGCTCTTGTCCCTCATGCTTATCTGGGCACAGAAGATGGGAAATAAATGGGGTGAGAGAAACAAAGACCTTTAAGTCTGCTTTCCTTCTCTATGGACCTGATTCTCCTGCCTACTTTTGCTCAGTGTAGAAAGGCAGTTTCCCTTTTACTCCATCATGGCTTCCCCCTAACTCAAGGTTGCAACTTCATGGCCTAACCATCATGGGAGAAGGGGCATTCCTCTTTACATATGGGAGCACCTGAATGATCTAAATTTTACAAACATAGTTGCTCTTCAACTGCAAGTTCTCCTGCAACTAGGAATTACTGAAGACAAAAATAGTTATTTCTTATCTCAAATGTGCTCTCATTACATCATGTTTTCTTCTGTAAATCCTGTGGCTCCTAGCCAGCTACCTTCATACTCACACAAACACACCCAGCTGTGCACACATAACTCCTTGTTACCTCAGATAAGAGAAAACGGTGGCACCAGGATTCAGACCAGCAGATTGTCCCTGTTTTCCAACAGACTAAGACGCAGAAGTGAGTCCTTAAATCCTTTTATAGAAAATCTACCATCATGGTAGAGCTATAACGATCATGGAGATAGTGGTTCATTCCATTATTATTTATTTTATAATTGTCCACTATACATGAAAAAAAAATGGGTCAAATGCCTCCATGCAATGTTACCATTAAACTTCAAAACACATGCAAACATACACAGATAGAATTTATTTATAAGTAGATCTCAAATTGATATGTTTCAAATTCTATTACCGTATCAATTGTTTCTGTGAACTCTCAGCTAAACTTATGTATACCTAGCACATAGCACATAGAAGGATTTTAAAAAATGTGTGATGAATGAAATTGAACCTGATGCAATGCCACAGTGAGGGGAGGAAGCAATATCAGTGACAAATCTTACCCCTTTCTATGGTTTCTAGCAATATGAGATCAAACCTCTTAATCATAGGGTATTTTGTGAGGAATTTTTTTTTCTCAGCTATTTATTTACTAGCTCACTTCTCATCATTATATGTGGAATATACAGCATTGTGGAGAGATTTATGGGACAGATTTTAATCTCAGCTGCAGGGCATGCATCAGTGCTTATCTATCTCTATATGGAGGTGTGTTTTATGTGGTCATTGTTTCATGTGATCACAGGGCTCAGCCAGCCAAATGACTGCATACCTAAACCCAGGAGAAAGGGCAACCTTGGGGGAGTAGAAGGAGCTGAAACAGGGCAAAGTGCCTGAGAGAAAGGGGTTTGTTAGGGCCTCTTAAGCCACGGCACATAAATTTAATCAATCTCAAAATCGGGTGGTGGAAATGAGGAAGTTGGGCCTTAGATATAAAAATCTCATTAGGCTGGTAGATCCCCCCAAACCATGGTGTTTCCCTAAGTGTGAGCCCAGCTAAAACACATACACTCTGAAGCCAGATTCTTTCCTAGAAACCTGATCCCTCCACTCCCTTCCTCTGCATTCCAGGCTAAGAAAGGAGCTTCTTGAACAAAACTGAAGGGACCCACAAGATTTGGTTTAAAATTGCTACCAGTAGCATCTTGGTGACCTCTCCCCGCCCTCTGAGGCCCAGCTAAGCTGGCTTTCTCATCAGGGCTGTGGGGAGGAGCCAAGCTTGCCTCCACTAGTGGCAGCTCCTATTACAGGGCCAAGGAAAGCCCTACTTAATGTCCCTGGGGCCTCTGACACTTGATCCCCAGTCACTGTCTTCCACTGACCTAATGGACAGGACTATGTCTTTCAGATTGAAAAGATATTTTTGAACTTGAGAACTCATTTGTTTTCCTCCAGAGCAGACACATTCTAAATGGCCCTCAACTGTGTTCATTGTTTCTTTCATTCAGTGCCTATTAATGGCCTATTCTTCTAGGTAAGATGTATGACACTAAAGAACAGAACTTTTATAAGTTTTGTGTCTATTGTTGCCAAAATTATCTTCAAAGAAGATGGAAAATGATATAAGGGTACAACTGCCCAAACACAGCCTTGAAAGAACACTGGGCAAGGGTCACTCCACCCCTCACCCACCTGGATTTAGAGGAGAGGAGCATGACTAAGTGAAAAAGCAACCCAGCTGTCACAGACCACTTACCCTGCTAACCCGTGGTCACAAATTAGGAAAAAGATCACAGACTGAAGGATGCTCTGGGAAGTCAGGGGAAATGTTAAGGCCAGGTGGCCAGCTCTGGTCCTGCCCATGCCCCTCTCTAATTCTTTCCCTATTGTGTGTATATACGTGTACTGAGTTGAATAGTGCCACCCCAGAAATCCCTGTCCACCCAGAGTCTCAGAATAGGACCTTATTTGGAATAGGGTCTTTGCAGATATAAAGGGTGGGCCCTAAATCCAATGACTAGTGTCCTTAGAAAAAGAGGAGTGACCACAAAGAGACAAAGAGAGAGGAGAGCAATAGGAAGATAGAGGCAGAGACTGGAATATGTCTACAAGCCAAGAAATGACAAGAGTTGTTGGCAATCACCAAAGCTAGGAGAAACGCAGGGCAGTTTCTGCCTTAGAGACTCCAGAAGGAACCAACCTGCCATCATCTTAATTTCAGATTTCTGGGCTCCAGAACTGTGGGAGAATAAATTTCTATTGTTTAAAGCCACCCAGTTTGTGGTCATTTGTAGCCACAGAGCTAGGAAACAAATACAATATGAGAGTCACCAATATTCCTTAGCACTTGATCTGCCTCCCCCTTGTCAATTCTCTTCCTCTAAACAGTTTCTGCCACCCAAGGTCCAAACATTGTATTTTGCGACTAGAGGTAGGTAGAGGACAGGAGAAAAGCAACCATCTTCATTTTCCTGCTCTGTGATGTGGAGGATCCAGGTGATATTGGCTTGCAAGAACCAATCATACACATCTCTTTCCCCAAATCCATGTTCAATGACATCATGTTGGTACCTTGAAACTCAGCCATGTTGGGGGTATTTACACCATGGAAATTGGCAAACACGACAAATCAGGGCTTTTTTCCCCCAAAGAGCCAACTGTTAAACATTTACCATCAACCACTGTCCCTGTGTTTCAGCTACTTTCCCAACTGTCTTTATGGCTCCACTTAGCCCTATTCCTGTCAGAGGATGAGGGTGTCAAGAAAACGACACTCGTGTTATTATAAGCAAAGCTGAAACCTTCTCCTTACTAAGAAGGCAATCATTCAGCTCCATTTTCCCCCTGAGCTCTGATCATTACTCTGTGTATTATTGTATATGAGGTCAACCCCCCACGGGCACTTGATTATTTATAACTTCAGAAAGTTCCTTGCACACAGTTATTTGCCAGGCTTTCATCTACAGCAGGCAGCTTTTGATAGAAATATGGAAAATGGCCTGGACCTTAAATGACAAACAGATGAGGAGGTCTGATGAAAATCACACATGTTTGAAGACCATATGTTTTCACGTGAAATATATATGGGATTTTTAATTGATGTTGACTTTAGCCATGGTAACATTTTTAGCTATCTTAATTAGTGGGTTACAAGAAACAGTAAAGGAAGGAATGTGATCAAGGTGACCCCAGAGAAAACCTGGCTTTGAGTGACCTCTCCTTACCCCCCCCCATGTCCACTCTCAACCAAGTCTCCATTATCTCATTGAAAAGGAAGGGTTCTCTTGTCCAACCTGTCCCTCTAACCAGAATGCAATATTATAGCCTTGCCTGACTTTGCTATCTTCCCCAGTTATGCAGGATCCTAAAGGGACATTGTAGCATACATATTTTAGGTGGTCATTAATGCTGTTCTCCAAATATTCCCAGTTGCCTGCCCTTGGGGAAATGGTAAGATTGTACCTCCTAGTCCCCTAAGGTTAGATAAGCCTATGGGACTAGTTCTGGTTAATGAGTTAGGAAAGACTATGGCACCTTTTATGTTATGGGCCAGAGAATTTAATTTCCAGTATAATATGTTCCAGAGCTTTCTTTCCCTTGGACAGAGTGATCCATTAGACATGGTAGGTGCCCCATCAACTGAGTTCTGGAGGACTAAAGTCCCTGGACTGAAATGGACATATAAGCACATGAGACGCAATGCTGTGTTGTTTAGGGCACTGAGATTTAAAGGCTGTTAGCACAGGAAAGCTCAACCTATCCTATTAGTTCATCCTTCCTTGTAAGAACACCAGAGCTCAAATAGTGCAGAGCTCAGCTCTAATCAGAGCTCAGGAAATGAATACTGAGGGCCACAGACCCCAACCACTTTAAAAATCACAGAAAGTGAGACCCGAATTGAACTTACAAATTATGAAATGAAAGCCAATCCCTTCAGTTACCCCTGAGGCATCTGGGGCCTGGGGGGTGCACTTCTTGCCTTATATCATACAGCTAGTTAGTGGACATACCACCTCTTCCACAAAGGAACTGCGCTCCCTTCATCTGATCACAGTTCCCCTGGATTTCAGTATTTTCATAGTATAAACCCACCTAGAGGTTTCATGTTAGAGAAGGATCTGGAGTCAGACTGGCTGACTCAGCCCTGTGATTTACCAGCTGTGAGCCTCACCCAAGTCCCCTAAAGCTCCACTGGCCTCCTGTCCAACATCTGCTGAGTGTGGATATTAATAGGGTTATTGTGACGACATGTAAATGAGATCTATTTAAAATGCTTAGTATTGTGCCTAGAACATTCAAAAGTCTAATAAACATTCACCATTGTTATTACATTCATGAGGTTCCTTCTGTGTGCCACTCCCAGGGAGGCAAACTGGGACAACCAAAGAAGCTTATTTAGTTTGTTTGAAAAAAACAGAATTACAACAAAAATGAAAAAAAATAAAATAAAATAAAATAAGAGACCCAAAATGGAGACACTTGTGCAAAGCCCCACATCAGCAAACCAAGACTTAATACCTAACCTAATTGCAGTTTCAACCTCTCCTAGGAATATAATCTTAAAGCAGTCAATCTAGAATTTTCTGGTCAGCATTAGTGAGGTAGTCCCCTTCTGTCCCCTAAAGAAAGATGAGATAGCCCGCTCTTTCCCCGCCCCTGCCCCCTTCTGCCTATGAAAGGCTCCCATTTTGTACAGCTCTTCGGAGCTCCTTTCTATTTTCTAGATGAAATGCAGCCCGATTCATGAAGCCAATTTGATCTTTAAACTTACTCAGATGAAGTTTCAACATGTTTCAACACGTTTGTTTGAAGTATACCAAAAAGAGAGGGTGTTTACCTCTCCTAGAAACTAAAAAGTACTAAGCAGTTTCACTATACTGTTCTATTTGGGTAACACAAAACTTTGCAATCCATTGAGGATAGTTGGTTGTTTTGCCCAAATTGTTCGGACAATTACTTCAGCTCTCCCTCGCTTTAGTTGTAAAGCCCAGGGCAATAACAACTAATTTATTAGACTTCATCATCCCAGGAGACCATAAGTTCTATGGTAGCATCAAAAGGAGGAAGATCTCCCTCAGAAAGCTGGCAAAGGCCTAGGTAAGAATGAAATTGTTCCTCTGAACCCTGTTTGATCCTAAAATGCCAACTCAAGGTAACACTGTGTGCTTGTGATTGCTGTTTGAATACCAGCAGAGAGGGAGTCCAAATTACAAAACATGACATGCATTTGCAAGGCAATTTTCTTATTTACTCTCTCTCTGGTCCCCAGGGAGCTAATGACCATCTCTAGAATGTTTCTGGCAAAAGAAAAGCGGCAGCACTGGGTTCCAGCCATAGGAATCTGGCCACACGTTACTATTTCAAGATCACTGAAAAACACAAACCCATCCCTCTCAGAAGGATTTTCACCTTCTAGAGAAAAGCCTTTTCAAACGATAAGACCTTTCATCTCAATTAGAAACAAGACTTTAATTGTAAGACACATTAAGAAAAGTGACATTTAAATGTCTCCTGGATTTCAGCAGAAACTTTCCCGAAATGAGACTGGAGAAGGAGAGAGTCGGATGTAGCGTGGGTGTAGGGAAGGAAGGCAGGGCCCGAAGAAAGGAAGAGCCTAGGCTGGTGTGGTAGATAATATTTACCAACTTCACAATTCCCCTTCCTATAGCTTTGCTGGCAAGCCCTACGGCTTCCCTGGGCCAAGACTTGAGCTCCAGATCCAGCCAGTTTGACCTGACATTCTGGGACTTCTCACTAACCCAAACACAGAGGTAACCACAGAGCCATAGGACAGATGAGATCATCGTAAAGGAGGACCAACAGCCAAAAGATGAAGCCTATGTCCAGCAAGACCCCTCTGGCATTTGCTTTTCCTGACTTCTGCCCATAGCCTCCTTGTTCTTCTTGTTTGTCTTTCTCTGACTGGCTTATTTAACTTAGTATTATACCCTCTAGATCTATCCACATCATTGCAAATGGCAAGATTTCATTCTTTTTATGGCTGAATAATATCCCATTGTATGTGTGTGTGTGTGTGTGTGTGTGTGTGTGTGTGTGTGTGTGTGTATACATATATCTTCTTTATCCATTCATCTATCAGTGGCACTTGGGCTGCTTCTATAATTTTGCTATTGTAAATGCTGCAATAAACATAGGGATACATATATCTTTTCAAATTGGTGGTTTGTGTTTTTTTGGGGGTTTTTTTTTTTGATTCTTTGGTTAAATATCTAGTAGTGGAATTACTAGGATCATATGGTAATTCTATTTTTAATTTTTTGAGGAACCTTCACTGTCTTTCACAGTGGCTGTACCAGTTTGCATTCCCACCAATAATGCACAAAGGTTCCTTTTTCTCCACATCTCTGCCAACACTTGTTGTTTCTTCCGTTTTTGAGTTTAGCCATCCTGACAGGTGCACTAGGGGGATCTCTCACTGTGGTTTTGATGTGCATTTCCCTGATTGTTTCTTTACTTCTTCATTACAGACCAAGACATGGTTCTACCTCCAGTGACTGGTATACAGCTCATCACATGTCATCCATCACCCACAAGTTCAGTAGTACCCAGACTGGTCCACCCCTATTGAGTGAAACAACCTGCTGGTCCTACGCATGGATGCCACAGCAACACAAAGTAGATTTAAATGTTTTAAAGACTTCTGGGGCGCCTGGGTGGCACAGCGGTTAAGCGTCTGCCTTCGGCTCAGGGCGTGGTCCCGGCGTTCTGGGATCGAGCCCCACATCAGGCTCCTCCGCTAGGAGCCTGCTTCTTCCTCTCCCACTCCCCCTGCTTGTGTTCCCTCTCTCGCTGGCTGTCTCTATCTCTGTCGAATAAATAAATAAAATCTTTTAAAAAAAAATGTTTTAAAGACTTCTTCATTTCTGTATTTCTCTTGTCATGGACCAATAAAAAGCTCACAGACAGGCACCAATGAGCAGTCCGTGCTTAATTTTCTAGATCTAAAACAATTATTATTTTCCTTTGTCTTTTCTTTCATCTATTTTGTTCCAGTTAGCTTCGTGTCAAAAGCCACACCCGTAGCCTCTATGAGACATTCTTCTGCCTTAGAGAATCAATCCAAATGCCTCATTTTTCAGATGAAGATTCTGAGAGCCAAAGAGAAAAGCGACTTTCCCAAAGTCCCACAGGTGGTTTGTAGAAAATCTCTGGACCCAGTCTGATGTTTTCATCCACAACTCCAATCTAACCGGAAACAGAAATGTGGATTCTTATTAATCTATTTCATTAATATCTAACATGACTTTTGGTAATGCTAATGTCCTAACTGCCCACTGGTCATGTAACATAAGAATAGGGCTGCCACATTCACATTTGATGTGTATAGTAAAGGAGTGTCTCAGTCTATTCAGGCTGCTCTAACAAAAATACCATGGATTGAATGGCTTATAAACAATAGACATTTATTTCTCACAGTTCTGGAGGCTGGAAGTCCAAGATTAAGGCACCGGCAGGTTCAGTGTCTGATGAGAGCCCTCTTCAGTTCCAAAGATGATCATCTTCTCCCTGTGTCCTCACATGGTAGAAGGATCAAGGGATCTCCTATAAAGGCAGTAGTCCCACTCATGAGGGCTCCACCTCCTTGACCTAATCACCTCCCAAAAGTCTCACTTCCAAATATCATCATTTTGGGGATTAGGTTTCAACATGAATTTTGGGGGGAGGCAAGCATTCAGTCTATAACAAGGAAGGAGTGTCTACTTCTCCAATTGCCCTTAAGTTCCCTTCTGACAGGTAGCAGCAGTATTGCTTCAGAAAAGGGTCCATGCCAAAGCTTGGCTCATGAGGCCAGAAGTTCCCTGACATAGTAGACATGGACTCTCAACAACAAGCACAAAGCCATGTCAATCAAAACCATAATTCGGGCCACCAGGTCCCACTTGATTACAAAAGCTCTAAACCGCAAGACTGAGCATATTCATAGGCTAGTCTACATGCCCAAAACTATATCACTTGAGGAAAAATTGAAAAAGCAGGAGATGTCCAGTCTGTCCAGTCTGAAGAAAAAATTCAAGAGCTATTAATGAACATTTGGAAGGCTGTCACATGACAGATGGATTAGGCATATTCCAAGATGCCCCAGAGGTATACATGAGGAGCAAATGTGTGAGAATGTCACATTAATGTACCAATGAGCTCTCTAGCAGTCATAGCTGTCTAACAATGCAATGATTGTTTTGAAAGGTAGTGAGTTACCTATCACCAGAGTTATTCAAGCAGGAGTGTTTGGAAAGAAATTGTGTATTACCAGATAAAATATGGGGAAATCCAGTTAAATGTGAATTTCAAGTAAAACAGCAAATACATTTTTAGTATATGTTTCTCCCAAATATTACATAGAACATACTTATACTAGAAAAGTATTTCTAGTTTATCTGAAATTCAAACTTAACTAGGTATCCCCTATTTTTATTTGCTAATTCTGGTCACCCTAAGTATTGGGGGAACAATCTGGGCTATGATTTTACCACTTTTTTTAAGATTACAGTATGTTGAGACAGTCAGGCTGTTGTTGGTCTAAATGAAAAACATAATTTTTCTAAAGAAAAACGACCCTCTAGAGTCTCTTAGAGCTAATACAAACTACCCAGCTGTTCCAGCCGGGGCTGTCATTACAGAGCTCAATAAAATGGATCCTCTTCAGCTCTGGGGGATTGAGAGCTACAGGGCTTCCTCACGCAACAATGAGAACTTGTCGGTTTTGTTTAGTAAACATAATGTTTGACACCAGGCTCTCCCTCAGCTTGTTTATATCTGGCTGCACTGCCAGCCAGGGGCAAGGCCTGTGGCTCCATGGTCAGCGATCTTGTTAGAAAGAAAGCAAAGACCATAGGTGTTCCCTAGAGAAAATACATAAGAGCCAATCAGAAAAGAATTCATGCAAAACCTCACTGCTTCCACCCAAGACCCACATCCCTGCCCATGCCACCTCGTGGGAGATGAGGCTTCATCACCTGGTCTCTTCCACTAACCCCATCCTGAGCACTGTGCTCTCAACTCAAAAAGTAAGTCTATTTCTTGGCCTGGCAGGCCCTCTGTCAGCCAGCCCGCCACACTGCCATGTTAAAGAATCCTAAACTGACGCTGAAAGTATTGGGAAGTAATTCTGAATTTCCTGCCTTTTATCAGTTTAAGCCAGATGCTTGCCCCTCACCAGCTCAGCCCACTGAGGGAGGCAGATCATTGCACTCAGCCAAATAGTTAATGCTATAAAAGCTTCCAAAGGCTCTTGGCCTTAAAAAGGGAAACAGAAAATGAAACACACAGAAGTGCCTAACCCATCTCACTTGGCTCTCTCCACAGCTAGAGTTCTGTTTAAAACTGGTCCCTGCACCTAAGTGTCATTCCTTAGAGAACTAGTAAGAGAAGGTGCCATCCCCTCCACTGCTGGGGTAAGGCGACACCACCCAGCTACTCTGTGTGGTGGTCCAGCTCTGAACTGCTCCACAGTGTCCCAAAGAACAAAGAGGGTGACAGTGGAGGACCACCTAGCTTTGGAAAGGGGACCCAGTTCAACCTGCAAATGGCCAAATTTATTCACTAACTGGCAGACTGGGAAGCACTGGAGGCTGGCTTGCTCAGGACCTGTATCCAGAACCCCTCTTCCCCTCCTCCAAAGCAAACTGATGCTGAGCAGCCAGAGTCTAAACCCATCGACCTCCTGGCTCAGAACGAGTTGAGCAGAGCTGAAAATAGACCTGATTCATCTATCTATTCAAGCAGCCAGCTTGTGGTTAGTCTGTGACAGGGATGGCTCTGGGTAGCTGTCCCATAGAAAACAGCTTTCTGTCTGTGGCTCCAGAGAGGCTAGGGAGGCAAAAATTCAACTTTGTTCCATCAAGCACCTGGAAATGGAAAATAAATCAGAAAGAAGTTTGAGGCATGCGCTTTTGTGCTTTTTGGGGACCTGCCCTCAGCAGGTGAGCTGAAAACTCAATAGCAGCCCATGTGGGCTGGGTTTCCAGAGGACACCTCAGTGAGGCATTTATTTTAAGGCCACGATAGTTCCTATGGTGACCGTGTTTTATTCAGCTTTAGCCAGGTCCCTCCAGCTGACTCACCAGGGAATTCCTGTGCCTGACAAAGACCCAGAAGGCTGGTGCTCCTACTCTCCAGCTGTTTCTCTGGTGATGCTGGGGTTGGCTAGAAGTTCCTCACCCCATCCTGATTCAACAGGTTCTCCCCATCCCCTCCACCCCTACCCTGCAAAAAAATACAACACTTCCTCACTTTTCATCTTCATGAGAGTATAATCCCATCATCACCAAATGTGAACTGGTATCCCCCAGCCTCAGCTTACCACCATTTGTGCCAAAATTGAGATAAATGGTTTAAAAAAGAGAATCAAGAGAGAAAGAAGGAAGTGACAACTGACGAGAGACCAGGGGTAGAAAGGGCAGCGAGGAAGGAAATGGAAAAGGGAGAGGAAGGAAATGGAAAAGGGAGAGAAAGGGCAGTGAAAAGAGGGAGAAAGTGGGGAGAAAAAGAAAAGATGGGGAGGGAGGCTGGCAGAGCATAGAGACACAATTATAACTGTTCTCCCTCTCACCCTTCATGAGAATAACATTTCACTTACAAAAGACACCACTACTCTGGGGCTGTCCGGGGGCTGCAGGATTCCCATGTCCAAGCCCCAGGCAGGAACAAAAGGCAGGACATGAGGAAGCACTTTCCGTTGCTGCCCCAGGAGAGGGGCCATGCAGAGGCCAGGGCAGGCCACCAGGGAGGCATTCATCCTCACACCCACTCAGGCTGGGACCCCAAGTAGGAAGGACAGATGCCATTCCCTAGGTTTCCTCCCTCCTGGGTCTCACATTGTTTGGGAGTCTGTTCTGGTTCTCTTCACTGACTTCCTACCATTAGGATTGCCCTGTAGCTAGTACCTCATTGGGACAATGCAGGAGACCCCCACTGGCAATCCCCTGAGAGTTACAGAAAACTGGAATGAAGAAAGACATCAAAGAAAGCTAGAATGGAGCAGCCCTATGGTCTATGTCCTTCATCTGGAGGAAAAGGATTTGACAGTAGGGTTCCCAGAAACTTCGACGGCATCCCCACCCTTAGCAAATTACCACCCTGCTTAAAATTCCATTTACCATTTATCAGTTACTGATGCCTTATTGTGAATTGTCTTATCAAATTGCAACAAAGGGAAAATGCATATGAGACCCTTCTCATCCAGTAGGTCCCAGGGTCTTGGGCCATAATTTTGTGTATAAATTTGCTTGTACGCACACATTCCTACATATCATACATTTATTTTTTTTTATTTTTTTAAAAGATTTTGTTTATTTATTTGATAGAGAGAGAGAGCACAAGTAGGCAGAGCAGCAGGCAGAGGGAGAAGGAGAAGCAGGCTCCCCGCTGAGCAGAGAGCCCAATGTGGGGCTCAATCTCAGGATTCTGGGATCAAGACCTGAGCCGAAGGCAGACGCTTAACCAACTGAGTCACACAGGCACCTACATTTATTTTTTTTAAAGATTTTATTTAACTATTTGATGCAACAGAGAGAGAGAGCAGGAACAAAAGGCAGAGGGAGAGGGAGAGGGAGAAGCAGGCTCCCCACTGAGCAGGAAGCCTGAAGCAGGGCTCGATCCCAGGACCTGGACTGGACCCAGGATCATGATCTGAGCCAAAGGCAGACACTTAACTGAGCCACCCAGCCGCCCCCATCTCATACATTTATACAAGTTTTCCAATTACTATGGAAATTACCCCAAACTATGGTGTGAAACCACCATTTATCATGCTCATAAGTTCTGTGGTCAGGAATTCACAATAGAGAAGAGACAACTTTTCTCAGCTCTATAATGATGGGTTCTCAGCTGGAAGACCCAAAATCTGGGAGCTGCAATCACCTGGAGCCTCACTCATTCACATCCCTAGCAGCTGATGATGGCTGAAGCTTAGACTTTAATCAAGTGTTAGCCACAATACCTATACATGGCCTCCACACTGGGCTTCTGCATGGTGGCTTACCACCAGGTGAACATCCCCTGATAGCCACTCAGAAGCCATATCACCTTATGACCTAGCTCAGAAGTCACACAGACCCTTTTCTGCCACATTCAATTCACAGAAGCCCACACAGTTACAAGGGTGGGTACTGATTCCCAAATCTATATCTCTGGGCTATTCCTCTCTCTTAGATTCTGGATCTGATCTCCCAATTACCTATTAAATATGCCCACCTGATTGGTTATCAAACTTCATCCAGGTAAGACAGGCTCACTATGACCCACACTGAACTCACTGTCTGCCCTATTCCTCCTCCTGAGAGAAAGCATTTTTTCCAAGTCCCAGAGCTAATTTGTTCTACTCTCTCTGGACATCATCTGCCTCTTTTTCTCTCCAAAATAAGTGCTTTCCCAAATATTTCATGTGGACTGTTCATTTCTGATGTCCATATTATATATAGAAATAAATCAAATATCATTAGGTAAGGATGGTGATCATATTCCAAAATATGAGGGAGGTTTTTGCAAGGAAAAAAAATATTTACGTAATTCTAAAAACCTGAGTATATGCCATAGGAAACATGATGAGGTAGAAAAGTGACACTTATGGAAGGGTGGAATCAGAAAGGTCATTGGAGAGAAGATAAGGAATGAGAGAAGGAGAACCAGAGTGGGTGGGGGGGTGGAGTGGGGAAAAGAGAATAATTGCCTTGAGACCTCATCCACACAGGGAAACAACATCTGGAGAACCAGCCATGCCTGTAAAATAACATCTCACTCTCAGCCTTGCACATTTTTCTGAAATAGTCACTCTCTCATGAGTGCTACTGATAGTCCCCTTCTTGGGAGCAGTATCTGTCTCAAGTCACCCATCCACAAAACCCTTGCTAGTGAAATGTTCAACTTGGACACCCAGGCCAAGGATCAGCAAACCACAGTCCAGGCCAGATGCAGCCCAATGCCTGTTTTAGTGTGGTACCCAAGCTAAGAATGGTTTTACGTGTTTAAATGGTTGGAAAGTATATAAACAAGAATAATATCTCATGATATATGAAAATTACATGAAATTGAATGTTTATTGTACATAAAGTTTTGTTGGAATGCCTCCTGCCAATTCATTACATACAGTCTATGGTTGCTTTCACTACTACCACAGCAGAGTTGAGTAGTTGCAACAGAGACCATATATCTATAAATCCTAAAATATTGACTGTACAATCCTTACTGAAAAAGTGTTCTGACCTCTGCCCTAAACCCACCCAAGTTACAATCCTTCCCTCCCCCAACTTCCTTGGAAGAAACCACATGCGCTCCTGTATCTTCTACTATACTCTATTCCTATCTAGCCCCAGAATCCTTAGTTGAATCAAATGGGTCCATGTATCATCAATTTAAATTTAAAAGTCTCCCTACCTCTGCCCACAAAGTTTTTTGCAATTGCTACTGTCTAACCTAACTTTTTCTTTCTCTGAAATCCACCTGTTGTGCAACTAGTTAGCGTGGCAATTTACTATGTTACAGTCTTTATGTTTTATTGTATCACTGCTATAAATTCGTTGAAGTAGGTTCTGTGTGTTAATTTAACAGGCATGGTTTGAGTTCTTACTACGTGCAAGGCACTGGAGAGAACTGGAAGAAGTTTAAGACACAATCTCTGCTTCCATGGATTTACAATGAGAGGGGGTAAATTAGTTATGATGCACACACGCACACACACACACAAACACACAAAAGGATGTGAGAGTTCAAAATAGGGAACAATCTCATCCAGTTGGGGCACAGAAAGTGGGAGCCAAACCAAGAACTAGCATGTGACCTTCAAGGGCAATAAGAAGTCAGTGAAGTCAAGCAGAATGGTGAACCCCAAGGAGACAAAAGTTATCCCTGGATCAGCCATCCCTTCCCACCTAAGGAGTTTCCCTCAGGTTACAAACTTGGAGAGTGCAAGCTTCCTTTCAATAGGAGAGCTGTTTCCTTGTCTTGCCATTTGTATTGTACAGGACCAAGGGCTAGAGACAAGGCCAGAGATTAACAAGTCCAAGGAGTGGAACTTTGGCTGCAATATGAAGAAAAACTAATATTTGGATTTGCTCAAAGATGGTACAGACTGCCTTAAGAGACTATGACTTGCCTCCTATTAAGAGAGATCTAAATACACACTCGATGCTCACCTGAAGAGAATACAGGCAGTGGTTGAACTAGACCTGTACTAAAAGTATGAGTCACAGACCAGCAGCATCTATATCACACAGGAGTTAGATGCTATGCAGATTCTCAGCCCTCACACCAGAATTACTGGATTAGGATCCCCCAGACTCTAGTTATTAGAATTAACTAGAACTCAGGCGATTCACAGACACATGCTTTAAAAAGCGTGAACTAGACAACCTTAAAATTCCTTCCTGAGGACCCTGAGAACCTCACCTTCAAAATTAGGAGCTGAGACTCCTTGAGAGAGTAGACATTAATAATGTTATTATGGATAATATCCTTATTGGTTCTTTAAAAGAGATTTCCCAAAACTTCCTGTGAGCTTTCAGATATTCAGTGTCATTAGACCTACACTCTGTCGGGGCATCAGGTTTAAGGATCAATGTGATTCAGGAAATACTGCAAATTAGACCTTCTCAATGGCCTACTGTATAAATTTTCATATGTATTCAATTCCAACATGTCATCATGCTAACAACATCAACCAGTGTTTTCTTGGTTCATATCAGACCTAAACCACTTGCTCAGTTGCAGACAAGAGGGGACCCAACTTCAGGAGAAAGCCAAGTTCCTGGGAGCCTCTGTAATCCTAATCTAACATCTTGGGGCCTAGTACATGTCAAATACTACTCTCACTCTCAATACCAAAAGGAAAAAGGAAGGCAAAGGACTTGTGCAATCCCTTCCCAGTCTCCCCACCCCCGCCCACATTGTATTCTGCACACATGCTGAAGCATTAGCATCGGCTGATTTGGAAGGAATATTGGAAATGAAGTGATAGCAGAGTAAATGTCAATGCATTCAGTGTGACACCGTGAGCACCAGATCTTAAACAGCTTCATCATTGTGGCATTTACTGTATCCTGAAATAATATTAATCCCACTGTTGTCCTTCTTGATGGAATCATCCATGAATATGGTTTATGGGCCTGGCCAAAGTGATAATAGGTTAAAAGAACAGCCTATCCAGTGTTCCACTAAATTAAGGTCGCTTCATGGAGTTTAATGAAACAAGTGCTGCATGGGGTTTTCAAAGGACGTTCTTGTAATTCATGTCTATTTAGGGCTCCTGATAACCAGAAACCTAATTTCTTAAAGTAAAATAGCTTTTTGTAAAGTCTGGTCATATAGAAGAATAAAAAAGAAAAAACTTTAAAGGGCAATAATCAGACCTCAACTGTATTATTTTGTTATTTTCAGATTCAAAGTTTAAGCAAAAAAAAGTTGGGAGGGAGCCAATGAGACATTTTAAATAAAATCATTATGAAAACTAATCAGATTCATATGTCATTCTGCACTTGAGTGCTGAAACAAGGATCATGTCCTACCCTCTTCCTTCAGCCACATACCTAAAAAGTCTTGGGGTACAGAAGGCTACAGTATGCTAAAAATGATGAGAACTGAAAGAACCATTCAGACTTAAGAATGGCAGAGGGAAGACAATAATGAATGTTCCTATTTCCATTTCACTTGCCAAGGCTAAACAGGACTCAGGAGCTTAAACCTCTGAGAAAGCTACAACCCCAGATTCATGTCCCTGGAAGTACAGGAACATTCCACTGCCCCTGCCAAAGACTGAGCCAAAATATCAAACAATCACAGATATTTCTTTTGCATTCAATATGGGTAGTAGGACATTCCATCTATGTTTTAAAGTACAGGTAAGTCACTAAGTGATACATCAAGTTCTTTCTGGATTGTGCCTTTTTCTCCTATCACTAATGACTGATTTTGTTGTTGTTGTTGTTGTTAGTGCAAGCTCAAACAGCAACATGGGTCAGATAGGTAACTTAAACAGAGGAAGTGGGCTACATGAAATAGACAATAGGCACTGGTTGGCATTGTGTTCAACAGGAGAATGTCCCATTGATAAGGAGAAGCCAGCATTGAGCTCCAGACAATTGCTTCCATGCAGGAATCTACATTTAATGTTGCTATAATTTCTGATTTTTCAAAAAATTCCAGGAACTTCAATTTTCTTTCGAGAAATATTCCCACTCGAAAGTGCCAGACTTTAAAAAAATAAATTAATTAAATAAAGTGCCAGACTTCAAAAAAATTTTTTTTAGTATTACAGGACATCCTATGTCCCTAAACTCAGTTGACAAGTCAGGGAGTCTGTCCACTCAGTGTCAGGACAGCAACCAGCAATGTAATTTAAGTTTTGAGACACTGGATTGGAACAGGGAAGACAGCGTTAAATACAAACCCCAAAAAGTATGCATAACAATGACACAAAAGACTATCAATTGATTTTATCACATTAAGTAAAAAGATGACCCTCTTTCTCTATCTCATCTACTTGTTCTCTGCCCTGGGCCAATTCACAGAGAATTTTCAGTTCATTTTTGCTTTTTAGGCAAATCTTTGTCAAGTGCCTGAGGTCAGGGTTATTTTCTCTGACTTCAGGCACTGGGAAGGGTCTGCAGCCCCCCACCACATTCTGAGTGACTCTTGCAGTGGGAGTCCATGAAAAATATCCTCCTCCCCTCCACTGAATGGTCAAAGTCTATTCGGAGCAGCCCTTTTTCAGTAAAAATTTGTGGGGATGTCTCTCTCAGTCAATTCCAGCTATATCTCTCAAGACAAAACTGGGTTAATTACCCAGAAAGTTGGCTGCCTTTTAAGGGCCCAATTTACTCTGACCCAGAAGATGCATATGTAATATATTCAGCACAAGCTCCCAGGGCAGCCTACCCAATCCCCAGTTCAGACATGGGAGGACGGCCCAGTCTTTCTATTTCTAAAGATGCCACAGATAAGTACCCACGTGCCTACCCTCTGGGCCAATGTCCCCTAACTGTAAGTCAAGGAGAGGGTTGTAACAAGAACAAGCACTAACCACGGCAGTGGGCAAGAAGGAAGAAAATGGCAAAAACTGCAGCAGCCACGCAAGCCTCATGGGTTGGAGCAGAACATCTCCAGCTGTCCAGATTTTCTAGAAGAAAGTGCAATGTAAAACTGCAAACCAAGAGCCTGCCCTTCACACACATGGCCAGCAGCAGTTATGTCTGTTTCGTGACCCAGTAGGTCTCCACAACGTCCTTCCACCACCTCGTCTATGAGTTCACAGCAAGTAGTCTGTACCTTGTGGCACCTTGTCTTGCTCTATCATTTAGCTCTTTCTGCATCTATGCCTGAGCTCAATTATGCGCTTTTTCAAAACAGGGTATGGTTGTGTTATCTCTTTATATTCAACACAGAGCTAACACTGAGCCGTGAGTATAAGTGGGGCTCAGTTAATATTTATGGAAAGAAGGAAAGGAATTATCTACCAACATATAAAAGTCAAACTCAGCCACAGAGGAGAAATCCATTGCATTAAGGACATAGTCAGAAGCAGGAAAATTGACACACCACCCATCAGTTAACAAATAGTTCATAAAATGTGATTTTCAGGCTGACATCCCAAGCTCCTGATCACAATAACCTCAAATGAAATGCTGATATGATTTCTATACAATCTTACGGTTCCATCCTAGTACATTCTTAGAATAGCCACTTGGGTCCAATCATACTAACAATAAACAACAGTTAAGAAAGGAATATATCACCTGAAATATGTTCAAGCAACTGCTGCTTGACAAAAATATACATTTACCTTATCCGGTAATTATCCATTGGTTTCTAGTGAATCTAGAAGAAAGTCATTAATGATGCGATATTTTTGGCTTCCCAAAATCAAACGATTGGCAAATATGAGACTATTTCAGTGCAACCCAGCTAAATCTCTGAACACCCAGCTTGACAGGAATTAACATAATCTCCAAAGACTGGGGTAGGTCAGCTTGCGCCTGCCCTCTCCTCTGCTGCCATGCTAGCTCAGGCTCTCTTCCCCTTCTCCTTCTCTGTACTCACCTCCATCTTTGCTCCAGACTGGACTATTCACTGTTCCCCAGAAAGGCCCCACCCCTCTCTGGGTTAATGACTGTGTTTAGTCGATTATTTCTTCTTACAATGCTTTTCCCTCTTTTTTCCTGACAGTGTTCTTCTCATCCCCATCCCTTGAAGTCCAACACAAAAGTCATTTCCTCTAGGAAGTTATTCCTAATCATTCCAAAATCTCCCCAAAAGTATATCTACCTCCCCACCAAATATTTCTTTTATCCATGGCACTTATCTCATTAGACCTGAATTCCAGGCATTTGTATTATGTTATTCCCTTTACACAACAGAAAGTTTTCAGATGACCCTACGGGTGTTGCTAACCTTCAGAGATCAGTGCTGTCTATTTTCCTTATCCATATGGCTCCTAGGACCTAACACTATGGCTACTTAAAAAGCTAATCAATAAATACTTATCAACCTACGTTGAATTCCATTATGGCATCCTTCTTTGAGGCATGAACAGGCTAAGAGATCTTCAAAGTGGAAGAAATAAGAATGGAATTCCATCTTCTTCTGCCCAAGGCTCCCTGATCTGATAAAGCACATAGTCTCATTTCATTGCCTATTGACAGTGGAGGCCAGAGTGAGTGGCTTTCCCAGAAAGAAGGGCACAGAGACTCTGGAAAGAGGTGAGGGGGCTTGCCCAGGGGGTCATTTATAGCAACAGAGACCATCTCCAGGTACTAGAAAAATGTCCACATCATCTTATGGTATCGAAATGGATGATCCCCTTCATCTTGCTAGATCATACCCACTTTCTCCCTTTTACTTTTCTCCTCATCACATGGTTCAAGTATAACCATTGCCCCCCCACAATGACACTCCCCATTCGCCACCACCACCCCCTGCCTCCAGGCTCCAGGAGGGGCAAATGGGCCTGAAGCCAGATCTGGCCAAAGACAATCAACCCTAGGACATGCTGAAACCAGCAAGAAAGAGCAGCTGTGTATCTACTGTGGTTGTCAAGCTAGTGAAGTACACACCTGGGAGTGCAGGCGATCGGAAAGCCTGCTTCAGAATGAATGCAATACAAAGGACAGCACACATGAGAGGTGGAGAAAGAAACAATGTCTTTATATCCTGAGTCCCTGGATCTTGCCATGCCTAACATCAGTGCACCTTGGATTTCTCGGCATGAGGTCTGCATCACTCACCATCAAGAGTTCTGCCTGAAACAATGGGAAGCACTCTGCACTAACAGGCAGGCTGCCGGGTGCTAGTTCCCTGCTGACTGACTGTGTGACGAAAGATAAAGCTCCTGAGACTCTTGCTTCATCTGGTTTCATGAAGCCATTGAAGAAGTTTGATTCTTGAAGTTCCACATTCTCTAAGTCATTTTCTGACTTGACATTCTACACTGCCATTCTCTAGCTGGAAAAAAAGAACATCATTCTACAAAACCTGCAATATTGTGATAATGCCCAATGTTGTTGTGTCATTTTCTTTGTCTTTGTTAGTAGTGGTGCTCTTGACAATACCACACAACAGTGTGAAACTCTCTTTTCCTCACTGGAGGACTTTGGAACTCCCAGCACTGGGATGGCAAAGTTATTTAAAACTACCTTGGTTCTAGCCAATGAAATGGTGCCAACCCTAGCAGCCCTATCTTGATCATCTAGAACCTGACAAGCAGTGTTAAATTAATTAAACAAGAAGGCCATTAGACTGCGTGGCTCTAATGCTACAGAGTCCAAAGGCTGTAAATGCCTCAAGGTTAAGAAATCAAACCTAAGGACAACCAATTGTGGCCAATAGCCTTTACACTATAGCCAATCAGATAATTACCTTTCTTTGCTTTCATACCTTTTCTACGTGTCTTTCCTCTCGAGGCTGTTAGTGCAACACACCTAGTCGCTACCAGTTCGGCACTGCAAGATTTTGCTCAGATAAACTCTTAAAATTTTTAATATGTCTCGGTTTATCTTTTAACAGTAAAAACCTGACTATGTTGCCTAGACAGACTTCACGATCAACCACATGGGAGTTACTTAGTGCTTATTCTATCCAGGGATTGTTATCCACTTCTTGGGGGAAACAAGAGGGTCCTCGTCTTCCAATCACTTACAGCTCACCAGGAAGACTAGACACATAGAGGAGAGCGCAGTGCCAGTGTGGCCAGTGTAATGAGCAGCCACCACTATGGACAGACACCCTCTTTTCTTCTTCTCAATCTGGAAAAAAAGGGGAAGGTGACCCTCTCTGGAACTGAAGCCAAGAGGGACAGGGCCTGCCATCTGCAGAAATAATCCATTTTGCTCTGTCTCATTTGGCTGTTACATTTGCCTTTGAACCATAACCCCCTTCCAGCTACTCCTCACCCCTCACACACAAAGACACATACTCACTCTTTTTTCTGCCTCCCTCTACTTTTTTCTGCTTGTCTTCTCATTTCTTCTCCTTTCTGAGCCTCTCTCCACCCTTTCTTTCCGCTGTGCTTTTCTATAGAAACAGGCCTCTCTGTGACACCCTGGGGTCCTACAGAAAGTATGCATTGAGGGCAGGGGGTTGGAGGCATCAAGATTGAGTTCTTTAAATAACACTTAATGAACAATAAACACAATCCAGCCCAGCCAAACTGGTACTTAACTACTAAGTACCCAGTCAATGGCCCATCTGTCATATTGTTAAGACCTTTAGAAGTTGTTTAACAAAATGTTAAATGAGATGACATTCAGCAGGCAGCAAAATGCTTGACTGCCTAATGCAACCCAAAAGAGCTGGCCTGGTGGCAGTGTTTGATATAATGCTTTGTATTCCCCTCCCAAGAACCCAAGAGCAGAAGGTCTCCCTGCCTGTCACTTCCTATCTAGGTAAAGTGAGCCTGGGGTGGGAAGGACATGATTACCACTGGCAAGAAGGCCCCGGCTGGCTGATGAGGTGCTTTTCTGAGGAAGCATGACTGAGAGGGGGCACCTGGAAGTAAAGCCAGCAGAGAGAAAAAAATAATAATTCATCTGGAGTTTCATTCTCTCCCCTTCCTTGTCACCAATGGACCCTACCTCTCTCTCTCTGCTGGCCTGGAGGGGAAAAGGCAGGGGTGGTAATGAGAGTCGACTTTTTCTAAGAGCTGAAATATGAAGCCAATTACTAAGCAGAAGATTTCCAGCAAATTGGCTCCTGATAGCTCACATTTATCTGCTTTAGATTTGCATAGTGGGGAGGAGAAGCTCTCTGCTTTGGTCCAGGTAACAAAGGCAGAATCTGTTCAGCAGGAGGTGAATAACTTATTCAACCTACCTTCAACCCTTGTACTCAGAGTTCAACAATTAAAGGCAATAGCAAACAAATCACAAATCGCACAAGGAATTATTTGAAGGGTAGAAGAAGGGGGGGGGGGCCTTTTTTCCCCTTTGGCTGCTGGTGCGAATACTTCAAGAGGCTCCTGGGTGGGATTACACAAAGAGGAGGAAGCCCAAAAACTTTTACAATGACAAAATTCTTTACTGGAGGGTAAGCTTCCAAATTCTTTTCATTTTCTTCCTCCTTCTCCACTTAGAATTCTCTGGCCTTTGTCTTATGTTCAAACACTTAACGTAAGAAAGAAACTAAATATCCAGCAAATTTAACCAGCCCTCAGAACCCTACAGGGAATAGAAATTGTATTCTCACCCTGCTGGTTAAAAAATAAAATCTGGTGTTACTGAAATGAATCCCCACGTACAAATTCACCTCACACAACTCAACAATAAAAAGACAAATAACCAAATAACCCAACTGAAAACAGGCAAAGAATTTGAACAGACATTTCTCCAAAGAAGATATTATAAATGGCCAATAAACACATGAAATGATGAAATGATGCTTGACATCATTAGCCATTAGGGAAATGCAAATCAAAGCCACAGTAAAATACCACTTCACGTGCACTGGGATGGCTATAATCAAAAAGACAGACAAAAACAAGTCTTGGTGAGAATGTAGAGAACTGAAATCTTCCCATTGATGATAAGAATGTAAAAAGATACAACCACTTTGGGTAATAATTCTTCAAAATTCTTAAAATGGAGTTACCACATGACCCAGCAATTCCACTCCCAGGTGTATACTCAGAAGAAATGAAAACATGCAAAGACTTGCACACAAGTGTTCACAATAGCATTATTCATAATAGGCAAAAAGTGGAAACAGCCCAAATATCCCTCAAATGATGAAAGATAAACAAAATGTGGTATATCCATACAATGGAATATTATTCACAGCCATAAAATTGAATGAAATATTGATACCTGCTGCACCATGAATGAACCTTCAAAACACTACACTAGGTGAAAGAATCCAGTCACAAAAGACCACATACTGAGTGATTCCATTTATATGAAATGTCTGCGGTAGGCAAATCTATAGAGACAAAAAGGAGTTTAGTGACTGCTCAGGGCTGGGTAGTGGCAGGAAGTATGCTTGTGGAGTGACTGCTAATGGGAACGGGATTTCTTCTTATACTAAAAACAAATTGAGTTGTACATTTTAAATGGCTGAATTGTATGGTATGTGAATTATATTACAGTAAGCTGTTAAAGAATGAAAAAATAATAAAATTTAAAAAAAAAAACACCTCTCTGAATTAGTTTGCTAGGACTGCTGTAACAAAGTACCACAAACTATGTGGCTTAAACAACAGAAATGTATTGTCTCACAGTCCGGGAGACTAGAAGTCCACATTCAAGGTGTTGGCAGGTGTGGTTCTTTCTGAGGGCTTTGATGAAAAATCTATTCCACCCCTTTTCTCCTGGTTTCTGGAAGTTTGCTGTAAGTCTTTGGCATTCCTTGGCTTGTAGAAGCATCGCTCTTGTCCCTGCCTGCATCTTCACATGTCCTTCTCCCTGTGTCTGTCACCAAATTTCTCCTTTTTATAAGGACACTAGTCACATTGGATTAGGAATGACCTCATTTTAACTTGATTACCTCTGAAGACCCTATTGCAAAGAAGGTGATACTCTGTGGTACTGGGGGTTAAGACTTCAACATACAAATTTAGGGGGGACACAATTTAACCTGTAACAATCCATTCAAAGCATTTAAAGATGGCCAAGACATGGTCTCTATAGGCTTACAACCGATTGGGAGATTTAAAAAGTTAGCACCAGACCCTATAATTTTCTTTCCTATGTCTCTTGTTAGCCAGTAAGGAATCATCTATGAGAGAATATATCAATCAAGATACCCTAAGTTATGATATAGTCACAAAACTTCAAAATCTCAGTAGCTTATGACAATGAGGACAAGGTGGATCAGCAGAGACCCTTCATAGTCTTTCAGTGACTCAACCTGATAAATGCTCTACCATTTGCCACAATCTCATGTTTCATGATCTCTAAGCAAAGAAGAAAAGAGCATGGAAACTCACACACTATCTCAAATACTTCAGCATCTCACTTCCACTCAATGGCCAAAGTAAGTCACATGACATGGCCATGCCTAACCTCAAGGGTCCAGGGGCATGCTATCTTCCAATGAGCCTGGAAGGAAAAGAACCAGAAGTACCAAGGAGCAGCCCTGATGTCTACCACAAAAAGGATGGGAAGGCCCAGGAAGGCTCTTTCTGCGAAAAAGTAGCTTTTCTCCCGAACCAGTATAAACTCCAGTTC
This sequence comes from Ursus arctos, assembly GCF_023065955.2. Lineage (NCBI taxonomy): Eukaryota > Metazoa > Chordata > Mammalia > Carnivora > Ursidae > Ursus > Ursus arctos. The sequence goes on from NW_026623100.1 coordinate 33,541,833, forward strand.
AGTCACATACTTATTTTTTTTAATCCTAATTTTCTGGCATTATTTAGCAAAAAGGCACTAGACCAGTAAGCAAGCAACTCATCTCCTAGTTCTACTCATTACCAGAAAGTCACTTTTCAATTATTCACTCAAAAACCACTTATTAGGGGTACCTGGGTGGCTCAGTCGTTTAAGCATCTGCCTTTGGCTTGGGTCATGATTTCAGGGTCCTGGGATCGAGCCCTGCGTTGGGCTCCCTGCTCAGTGGGGAGCCTGTTTCTCCCTCTCCCCCTCCCTCTGCCTGCTTAAGCTCTTTCTCTCTAATAAATAATAAATAAAATCTTTCAAAAAAAAAAAGAAAACACTTAAGAGAAGTCTTTAATGCCAGCCATTATGCTGTACCTTGGAGATAAAAGAGTGAATAGACAATCGAAGTTTCTTTATCAGTAACGTGGAGGGGGTTGGTTTAGACCACAGCCTCCCAGCTTTGTGCCATGAATGGGTTACATATTTGCCCATTCTTCTCAGCGCTCAGTGTAATCAGACACCCCCGGCCCTCCCAAGTGGTCAATCCCACCACAAGTAGCCTCACTCATTCACCCCAGTGTGCTATACCACCAATATAATTTTCCATGTGTACTAGGAAGTTTTGAAAAAAGTTAGGAAATAATGATCTAGAGGAGGGATGAGCAAACTATGGCCCACAGACCAAATCTAACCTACCACCTGTTTTTACACAGCCTGCAAGCTAAGGATAATTGGGAGAAGTAAATTAAATGATTGAAAAAAGAATAGTTCATGAAACAGAAAAGCATATGAAATTCAAATTTTAGTGTCCATAAGTAAAGTTTTATTGAAATTCGGCTGTATTAGTTTCTCCAAAGAAACAGAACCAATAGGATATATACAGATAAGAGATTTATTATAAGGGAGTGGCTCATGACTTTTCATAATGAAAAGTCTTATGATTTACCACCTGTAAGCTGGAGGCCCAGGAAAGCTAGTAGTGATGCTCCAGTCCAAACCCGAGGCCTGAGAACCAGGGGAGTAATGGTCTAAGTTTCACTCCAAGTCCAAACATCCAATAACCAGGAGTGCCAATATCTAACGGCAGGAAATGATGGATGTCCCAGATCAGGCAGAGAGCAGATTTGCCCTTCCTCCACCTTTCTTCTGTTCAGGCCCTCAACAGATTGGATGATGCCCACCCACATGCTGAGAGCAATCTTTACTTAGTCCATCAATTCCAGGGCCATCAATTCCACTCTCTTCTGGAAATACCCTCACAGGCACACCCAGAAATAATGTTTTATCAGCTATGTTGGCATCCTTTAGCCCAGTCAAGTTGACACATAAAATTAACCATCACAACAGACACATTTATTCATGTAAGTGTGATCTATGACTGCTTCTTGACTATAGTGGCAAGGCTTGAGTCCACAGAGACACATGGTCCACAGTGCCTAAAAAATTTACTATCCAGTCCTTCACAGAGAAAATTTGCCAACCCCTTTGTTTCACAAAATATAATTTACATACAGCTCACCAGGAAATGATGTTAAAATGCTGATTCTTATTCCATAGCTATGGGACAGAACTTACAAGTCTGCTTTTCTATTGTCAGGAGGAAAACATTTTCCTCTACCAGCTTAGGTTCAAGTGGTCAGGGGCCTGTGAATTAACTGACAATAAAAAGATTAACAGGAAAAAACAAAAGTTTACTTACAAGTACACATGGGATTTGCTCAGTAATGAGTAACTTGCTGAATACCCAGAGGAAGAAGTTTATATACCAGCTTAAAAAAAAAAATGGAGGGGGGTGGGGAGAATTTGGTCAGAGCGTCAGTGGAAGAGTATGAAAGGTTCTATTGGGTTTTTTTATATACTAATGGAAATGTGCAGGAAGTCTGTCTCCCTCTTAGAATTTGAAGGAAACTCCCTCAGTTTGGAGTTAATGACAGTTGTATATTTTCTGGAAGCTCTACTTTAGTTAAATAAGAAAAGCTCTGATAAGATTTTAAGTGTTTTCACTTTAAAATAATCTTTATGTCAAAACGTAATCCCTTCACTATCAAGCCCCTAAATGATGCTGATGCTCCTGGTCCACGGACCACAGTTTGAGTTGCAATCTACAGACCAATCTCAAAGTCACCTCCAGCTCCCTAACACTGGGATTGTACATTGCTCTGAGGAAAAAATATATATATACTATTAAATATCCTGAAAAGGTTATTCTCTATAAGAAATCACAGATTAGGATAACAGCAGTAAAAATATAATTCCATCATCCTAATTACTTACAAAGCAGTAATTCTTCCTGCCAGAGACTCTGGGCTGCTCACACCCAGCAGGCAGTAGCAAACCCTAACTGACATGCGAACAGAGGATAGTCCTGTTCACCAGGCCATCCTTCTGGGGAGTCTATTATATCCCTGAACTCAAGACTCCCTCAACCTGTCGTATCTACCAAACCCTACCCCCACTTCAGCCCCACCCTATGCTGAACTTGACAGCTCCACAGCCTGGGTTAGTCCTATCTCACTGCTGCCAAGAGCATAATATTCTGTTGTTGATCTCAATAAGAAAAATCAATTTGAAATGGGATCACTGGGTATAGGTACAAAACTGACTTTTTATTAAGTACTTTCTGATACCTGAATTTCTGCTCTTATACCTACCACTCCCCCTGCCAGTCAGGCAGCTGCCTGAAACACAGCCAGATGGGAGACATTCAATAAAGTTGCTAGCTCTTCCCCCACAATCCTGAGATTTACAGTGTTAATTTAAAGCCCTCAGACATCTGTGACACCATACAACCGTGGCCAATTTTTCCTCAAGGAGCTGTATGGGTTTTCTAAAGAATTCACTGTTAGATCAATATTAGCTTTAAAGAAAAAGTTGCACCCTAAAGTCAAAGCAACCACAGTGCTAAACCATGCTCTAATAATTCTGTGTGATAGGAAAAATGCTTACAGGTAAGTGCCAGTTAGGTTAGGAAGCTTACTCAAGTTGCTCCTACTTTCAAAGGAGGGCAGAAATAGAAGACTTTGACTTTATTTCTAAATTAATGTCAAAATATGCCTTTCCCACTATACACAATAATTACAGATACACATCGTATACATCTGGAGGCTGGAGAAACTTACTGTAATAAAAGAATTTGGATGAAGAATCTCTAGACTAGAACAGAACTTACTACAGCAATGGAAATGTTCCATTTCTGTGCCATCCAATAAGGTAGCCACTAGCCATATGTGGCCAGTGAGCATTTGAAATGTGGCTAGTCCAAAAAAGTTTTAATTTTTAATTTTAGCTAACTTAAACTTTAAGGCCACATGTGGCTAATGGCTACCATATTGGACAGTGCAACTCTGACCCCATTCCAAGAGTGTAACCTTAGGCAAGCATTAAACCTCTCTGAATTTTCATTTCCACTTAGAGAAGTTGAGAGGAAGAATAAGAAATGTTTGTGGTTCCTTGGAGTTTTTTCACTCTATAATCCATGAATAAATATGACAGTTGCTCCTCTAGTTGGAAATGTATTCAGATCTTTGGCCAAGCTTAGGAACCTTTCTCTCTGTCTTCCTCTTTCTCTCTCTTTCTCTCTCTGTTAGTGACCTGGCATGGACAGAAGCCTCTTCTAGCATATAATCTAAGTATATAACCCAACAACTGGCAACTAGCCCCACTCCTACTTTTCTACTAACACAATAAAAAAACCCAAACTTCTCTTGTTCCATTTTGGCAACAACAAACCCTGGCTGACCTGCACCCTGAGCTCTGTGTTATAATAAAAGCCATTTTATCTGCACACTGACCAGAATTCTCCAGTGTGGGGTCATACGGCAGAGTGAGGTATACAGAATCTGAGAGCACCACAATGCTCAGACGACCCAGCCTCCAACCGGAGCGGCCCCACTCCACGATCCTTGGTTAATTTCAAAGCACCTCCTACAAGGTTTGAAGGGAGCTGGGAAGATCAATTACAGAAATGATTAGCATACAAATAGCACCAGCAGGCTATGGGTTAAGAACTCTCAGAAAGGACTGCAGAGGCCTACGGAGTTAGGAGCGGATCATCATGCTATAAACTGAAGAAAAGCCTTTGCCTTTTTATCAATTGAAAACACATTTCTCTCACTATTTTAAGTGTATTATTCTGAAACCTTTGCTGAGTGGTAAGGACCGGAGACTTAAAATATAACAATCAAGATGAAAGATATAATATTATTTTGTCCAAAAGATAATAGTGGATCGTCTGTGTTTAATTTATTCATTTCATCTCACGCATGGTTTTTTTAACTCCTGCACTTTCAGTGTCCTGGTATGACTCAAAGCTTTGGTTTTCAAACATCGGGTTATGAACAGGTGTTAGCTTATACCAAGGGGCATTCTTCAAAATAAGGACATTGTAATCAATTCTTCCTAAAGCTAAACTTATTTTAGTTAAAGGAGATTCCTATTATGTTTGTCCTACTTTTTGGTATTAAAAAGTCCTTTTAATGTCTTTTATGAAAATGACTGTTTCTAAATGGGAGTTTTATTTTTTCGGTTTGTTTTTGCTTTTTCTAAATATTCTTACTGGCAAAACTAAAAGTTAATAACTGCCAGCTTTGTGTAATGTCTGTTTTGCTGTTGACTAAATCCTGATGTCTGAAATCCCCTGGCTTAGATCTCAGGAGAGATAGTCCCGCTCCTGCCAGGGCTGAGGAAGCCATGGTCCATGTAAGAAAACAAAGCATGGAGCTCCTCAGACATTCCACTTCTCCATGTTCCCTGAGTGGAACAAATGGGTCACCTAACCTCAGGTATGGAATAGAGTTTTTTCTAATTTCCAGCCCTGATAGCATCACTACCCAATGATAACTGATTGGCACTAATCAACTTAAAAAAAAATTTTTGTCTTGGCAAGACACCAAGCTGAAAAAAAAGGTGTATTTTTCAAAAAGATACGACTAATAAACATTCTATTCATCCATTCATTCTTGACATAGATCATACACCTCTGAACAAGAATATTCACAAATGAGAGTGACCCCCACATCACCTCTATCTTTCTAAAAGGAATAAAGCAAACCCCAACTATGCAAACTTGAAGTGCTGGGACGAGTACAACGTCTCAGGAGAGGGACTGGTAACCAATGCTTAGGAGAAGAATGCTGTCAGGATAATCAAGATAATTTTTCCACCTCCAAGAAGCAACAGGAAGGTTCACATGTAGCATGAGGAAGGTGTGAATATGCGTGAGTATGTAGCCGTAGATAATGTAAGGCAAGGGGCATGCTAAGGAATCTACAGCAAAGAAGCTAAGTCTAAGAGGGCTCTTAGAATGATGAAAGGACGGGGGCTAACAGTTCCAGATAAGATCCAATGTAGGAGCAGCCCCCTAAGCAGGACCCAAACCAAGATCAACAAAGGGACACGCAAGAGGGTGAAGGCTGCGGTGTTGTGGTCGTGGTCGGGAAACCAGGAATGATAGCTGAGGTATAGGAGCATCGCTGTGCCAAGCACTCTGCTGTGTTCTTTAAATAGATTAGCTCATTTAAACCTCAAAGCAATCCCCTGAGGCAAATGCCAGCACTATCCATTTCCTCCAAATAAGGAAACTGAGGCTCCAATAGGTTAAGTAACCTGCCACGATTCACAACCACTCAGTTGGAATTTGGAACCCAAGTGTGGCACGAGCCTAGGGCCCTTGATAACAAGGACAGCTGCGCTACAAAAAATACAAGGGCAAGGCCATTTCCAGTGGATGTCTGAGATGGAAAGACAGACAAAAGGACCTTGAAATACCAATTTTCAAGGGAAGTTTTAATCATTTATGTCACCACATTAAGGCCAATTTCCTATCTGCTTTGTGGAGACGAAAATAAAGTAGTTTTGGTATTTCTCTCAGAGTCACACTGAAGAGGAAAATTGCCTAGAGCGGGCCCAGGCCAGGAGGCCCCAGAAGATGGAAAGTTACTAACAATAAGCTAGGGATAACCAGAAGCCCTACTGGGAACAAGAGATAGCCAGATGTTTCTGCTTCTGTAAACAGGCTTCCCACCACAGGTCCCTGCACTACTGTTCCTGCCCAAGGCAGCCCCCACTCCCCCAGAAACAAGTCAAGCAGAGAAAGACAATTATCATATGGTTTCACTCATTTATGGAACATAAGAAATAGGAAGATCGGTAGGAGAAGGAAAGGAAGAATGAAGGGGGAGTAAACAGAAGGGGGAATGAACCATGAGAGACTGTGGACTCTGGGAAACAAACTGAGGGCTTCAGAGGGGAGCGGGGTGGGGGACTGGGATAGGCCAGTGATGGGTATTAAGGAGGGCATGTATTGCATGGTCCACTGGGTGTTATACGCAAATAATGAATCATGGAACATTACATCAAAAACTAGGGATGTACTATATGGTGACTAACATAACATAATAAAAAATTATTATAAAAAATTAAAAAATAAATAAAAATAAATAAATAAACAAACCCACCTACCAGCAATCAGCATAGTCCTTGGAACCTGACTGCCTGCAGTGCCCTATAAAAGCCCTATAACCCCATTCCCCCAGGCCCAGAATTTTTAGCACGAGCTCATCTGGGTCCGCCGGTGTAAAATAAATCCGCATTCTCCTACTTCTCTGAGTGTTACTTAGTCTCTCGTCGGTCTGATTTTTATTTTTCTGCAACAACACAATGTTAGAGCTACAAGGAAACGCAGAGACAATCTGGCCCAAATCCTTTATGTGACACCGTGATAGAGTATCGTAAAGGTGAAGTGACTGAGGCAAGGATCCGTTCTGACAAGTCAGTGATTTCTACAGAGCTCAAGTTGACAGTCTCGGTGAAATGAGTTAATGTATTGTTTGGTGTGTAACAGGAATTTGAAGGGATTTGGAACATGCCATTCCAAAATATGCCACTTTGGCATACTGATTATGTTGCAGCACTTGAGAAACAGCAGATGCAGGAAAGGCCCTCCGACCTCCCCTTTCTACCTAAAAGCAGGTTGTAAAATTTCCCATGAGAAAGATGTTCTCTGCACCAGAATGAGAGAACCATTCTTACCACCAGAGATTGGGAGTCAATGACAAAATGGTTCTACAAAAAACCTACTAAAATAACCCACTGTTATTCCATTAATTTTCCCCAAATATTTCTAAGTCATTTCTAAATTTGTCCCAAATTTACTTCTCCTAGTCCTCTCCCCTTTGTCTTGTCAGTCACATCCCCATAATTTATCATTCATTAGTAAGCTTTTGAGCCTGACGGCTTCTTCAGGTCTTCATTTTCCTTCTGAAGGATCCCGTATATATATATATTATATATTTATATATATATATATATATATTATATATATATATATGTATATATGTGTGTGTGTGTGTGTGTATATATATATATATAAAATAAACCTGTATACTTTTCTCCCATTTCTCTACCTTATGTCAGTTTAATTCTTGGGCCAGCCACAGAACCTAAGAGGGTAGAAGAAAGCTTTTCTTCCCCTACAGTTCCAAGAGTATTAAAAAGTATTATCACATTATCATTTCAGTGCCTAACATAAACTTGGGTTCAGAATATGCATTCAGGGGGCGCCTGGGTAGCGCAGTCGTTAAAGCGTCTGCCTTCGGCTCAGGGCGTGATCCTGGCGTTCCGGGATCGAGTCCCATATCGGGCTCCTCTGCTATGAGCCTGCTTCTTCCTCTCCCACTCCCCCTGCTGTGTTCCCTCTCTCGCTGGCTGTCTCTGTCAAATAAATAAATAAATAAATCTTTAAAAAAAAAAAAAAGAATATGCACTCGGGGCGCCTGGGTGGCACAGCGGTTAAGCGTCTGCCTTCGGCTCAGGGCGTGATCCCAGCGTTATGGGATCGAGCCCCACATCAGGCTCCTCTGCTATGAGCCTGCTTCTTCCTCTCCCACTCCCCTTGCTTGTGTTCCCTCTCTCGCTGGCTGTCTCTATCTCTGTGGAATAAATAAATAAAATCTTTAAAAAAAAAAAAAAAAGAATATGCACTCAGGACTTAAAGAATTCTGTTGGGTCAGAAAAACAACAAAAACAAAATCTCTCCAAGCAGCATAAGAGATGTGAATATAAAGTTGTGGGGTTCTGTGTGGTTAATTGAAAGTCTCCTTATGGTATGGCCACCAGTTTCACTCCTCAGTACATATAACCAGGTCAATAATAAATTTGGCTTAAGACTATGAACTAGTGATGGTGTGTGCTTAGGTAGATTTTATGCCTATAATCAAACGAGCTTTTCTTTTTAAAAAGAGACTAGACATACAGCTCTACCATATTTTATCAGGAATTATGTATGACTCAGAATTGGCTTGAATCAAAATTAGTAACCAGATATTGTAACCTCAGGCTTGGATAATTCCTTAATCTTTTCCTCCTCCTTGAGAATTCTTGTCCTAAAATTCATCATGAGAGGTAGCAAAGACAATGAGCCACTGGATATTTCTGCAAACCTTTGACTTCACATGGATCTCTATAGCATTAGCTAATTTCTCACAAGATCAATGGTCTTTAACATGACTAATAGAATTTAACAGTTACATAGATTGCTGCCTCATTCTAGTAATTTACATTCAGTCTCCAAAAAGGCATATTCCAGCCACAATCCTACAGTATTACTTTGGAGTGAAACAATAAATTCCAAGATGACAAGTAGTAGCTGAAAGAAAAGAATAAGACTCTCTAAAGTCTAATACTGTGCTAACTTCTGCCAAGTACGTGGGTTCTTTGTGGAATGGTGGAGTTAGGTCAGTAGAGGTATCTTGAATTAAATATCGAATTCACAGGATGAGTTCGTCATTTAAAAATCAGAACTTGATCCTCAAAATTCATGTTACTAATTTTTCAGATGGTCTTCATACCCAACTCTTAGCAAATTACAAACACTCATCTCTCTATATAGTAAAAGGTAACAATGGCTAACATGCTATTCTACTACTACACAAAGACGTGGATGGCAGGCGGACAGTAAACAGACTAGAGACATGACCAGAGCCTTTGTGTCACCAGACGTCAGCAGGAAGGTTAGGGAGAAGTTTGCACAATCAGATGTGAGCCTTGGTTTATAATCCGAAGGACTGTTTTGAGGGTGAAAGTCAGGAGAGTTGGTTATGAATATCAAGAGCCCACAAGAATATTTCTAGGGAGAAAACCTAAGGCTAGTAATGAAGCTGAATTAGCAACCAGAAAACCAGACAGATGTCAGAGTCAAGAACATATTCTGCTAGTTGTTCTAGATGTTTAATAAACAAAGGGTTCTGTGATCAAAGATGTTTGGGTGTGTGCCAGGTTAAGCAGGTTTTTGTTTTGTGTTTTGACCATAACATGTTCAATCTTTTAACACACTGGTGTCTCTCATGAATCTCCACAAGGCATATATAGTATATGGAGTTTCCAAATTCATTTGACTAGGAATTCCTTGTTCACTAAAGCATCCATCAGGCAACAAGCCCTATAGGCCAGCTTTTGGGAATCCCAAATCTGGTAAACGATTTAAACATAAGAACTCTGGGTCCCAAGAAGTTAGGAGATTTGGCTGGCATAACATGGCCACCTAAACGCAGAGCCAAGACTAGAACCATCTGGAGTGCCCAGTGTGTGGTTCATCACAGCACACTGCATAGACCATGTTTTTCTCCTCCCCTTGCTGAAGCCAGCCTTCTTTAGACACTGATAGACTCAGGAAAATAACAGTTGTACTTTTCTTACTTAACAGCAGCTAAAAAAAGCCCAAGGCACTTCTGCCAAACTTTTCCGACAACAGACCCAGGACCGTCTGCCTCTGGTCCTTCCCTCCACCCAAATTCAATGAACAACTACAATTTCAATTATAACAGGGACATTCTATCTGAAAAAGTTACTGAGAAGCTCTTTGGTGATTAATAGCTGATTAATTTCTCCTGCCAAACATCTGTGAGCTTCATTAATTAGACAAAATGCTAAGTAGTGATCAGATGATCCCTGAAAACACCAAGCCTAAGAGAATTTTTCTTTCAGTGGGACTCACTACCCATTACACAGAACCCCAAGCTATGACAGGGACTTAGAGCTGATCCTCCTAAAAGAGGGCACAGCAAGGAACAAGAGGAGCACTAGAATCTGAATTCTGAGGTCTGCATTCTAGATCCTTCTCTTCTTAGGCCCTTGAATGTAGCCAGGAAAAGCCATTTGCCTGTTTCCAAAAAAAAGGGGGGGGAGGAGGGGAGAATTGACCAGCTATAATCTAGACTCAAACACTCCTAGCTCTCAAGCCATCAGTGGCTCCCTACTGCTCATTGAGCATGGCTCAAACTCATTGGCCTGGTATTTAGGGTCTTCTATAATCTGTCCCTATCTTTCCCTTGACTGTCATTCTCCCACACAGAACCCTCTTTCTTACCCACACTGGACTTCTTGTTGCCCGGCTCATGCCTCTTCCTCTCCTGCCCACCTAGAATGATACTCCCAATCCTATCTTTCCCACATATCCAACAAACCCACAACCATATCTCAAGAGTCAAACTCTACATTCTCCATGAAACGTCACTGATAACACCTCTAGCAATTGATCTCTCCCTTCAGAAAATTCCTATACTTCTTCTTGCCTGTACTTTTCACAGAATATTAGCAAGAACTACCTTAAAAGGCCACTAATTGTGCACAAGTTTTATTTTCCAGACCAAATTTAATCTTTGGGAGACCAAAGTCACTGTCTTCAACATTTTCCACTTGACACATTGGAGGCACCCAATAAGTGCTCAAAATCTTCCAGTTACCCACCCCTCTCCCCCACCCCCACCCCCACCCCCCGGCAACTACTGCCCTTATAGTCTTTATGGTAGGGTTCTAACATCTGAACCTGGCATATGAGCTCCTTCATAATGTGGCCCCTTCCTACTTCTCCTGTCGATATCTACCTCCTCTTGCCTATACCCTATCTCTAGCCATACCAATTTATTGAGATTTCCTCAGAGAGCCACCCTTCTATCTCTATTCTCCCCACTCCCTGGAATGAATTTCACCCACTTATCTACCTAGCAAGCTCAAGACTCAGCACCCCACACACAGAAGTCTTCATTCCTTGTCTAGGTTAGGTCCCCATGCCTCAGTGCTTGCATAGCCCCTGTAACTTTGTCATGGTACTTATGACACTTCCAGTTTACTTCTTTATATCCCCCACAATTTGAACTTCCTTAAGAGTTTCTTGAAGACAGAGATTGTATCTCATTCATTGTGGTATCTCCAGAAGAGCACAGTACTTGAATGTAGCCAGTAGATGTGGTAGCTAACCTCCAAGATGGCCCCCAATAATCACAGCCTCTAGGTGTTCATGCCATTGTGTAATCTCTCTCATTGAGAGAGATTTTGTGACTTACTTCCTAATGACATGCTGGATTTTGTGACTTACTTCCTAACGAATAAGGTAGAAGTGACACTGTGTGACCAAGAGTAGATGATAAAAGGCAGTATGGTAGCTCTCTCTTGTACTCTTGAATCACTTGCTCTAAGGAAAGCTAACTGCCATGTCCTGACCAAGGCCCACAGAGTGAGGAACTGAAGCCTCCAGCCAACAGTCCCATGTGTGAGACTGGAAGAAGATCCTCTAGCCCTAGTGCAGCTCTATCGCAGTTGGCTGCACTCTACTGACACCTTAATTTCAGGTTGGTGAGAGACCAGGAGCCAGAACTACCCAACTAAGCCGCTCCCAGATTTCTGACCCACACGAACTATGAGATAATAAATGTTCATTATTTTTAACCACTAAGTTTGAGGACTTGTTGCTCAGCATTAGGTAACTAATACATACTTTGGTACCTGGAAGTGGAGTTTGGCTGTAGCAGGCAGAAACTACAAATTTAGTTGGAGGAGATGTGGAGGAGAATGTTAGTGAGAGCTTAAAATGCCTTGAAGACACTGAAGAATTTGTACTTTGAGGAGGCTACTAGTCAGGAAAATGAGGAACCTCTTTTTGGAAAGTGAAGGAAAGGGGATTCTTGTTATGTTCAGCAGCACTGTCACCTGCAGTAATGTGGAAAGTAGAACATGTAACCAATGAAATGGGTGACCTAGCTAAGGAGATTTTCAGCCAGAATGTTGAAGGTGCCACATGCTTTCTTTTTGCTGCTTTACAGTATAGTGCAAGAGAAAAGAGGAAAGCTAAAAGAAGAACTGTTCAAACAAAAAGTACCAAGACTTGCTGATTTTGAGTATTCTCAGCCTCTCCAGATGGCGAACAGTACTATGACGAAGAAGTGGCTTGTCAGCAAAGATCAAATCAGGGCACCCAGGAATGCATGGCCTAAAGATGAAGCCAACAGTATAGTTACAAAGTCACTTGTTAAGACCTCAGATCCTAAAATATGAATCCTTCATTAAGACTAAGAGAACCTAAAAGATGAAGCCCCATAGCCCAAGAGAACAGATGAGAGACTCTTACCCTGCCCTTTTTCAATAACATTAACACCGTAGCTCACATTGATAAAACATCATATTTTTAAAACATTTTTACCTACATTTCCCAAATCTGAATATCACAACTATAGAAATTAGACAGGGCAGGTATGAATAAACAACCAACACAGAGAGATGGGTGATTTGTCTGGTATCTCATAACTAAGTATAAAAGAATCTAACTCCCAGTCAAGTGTTCCTTCTACATCATCAAACTACATTTAGTAAACAGAACCTTGAAAGTATGTCTAGAAGTGTGGACAGCAGAAAAATTCTAAAGGCACTTATATACAGATATTTTAACATTTTGGTTTTAAACCATATTTTTCTTTTGAGATGAAATCTGCAATATTTGTGTGACTTAGATTTGTCAGCTAATTTTTCATCACCCACCTCCTGGGTCCACATGTGCTGTGACTGTTTTCACTCTGCTCAAACCCTGATGCAGAACAGCATGTTCTTGATATCCCTCTACTCGCACAAGCATTAGTGACCAATGCACATTTTATGGAAGTCTGTGCAAGAGGCAGAATATACCACGGCAAGCAATGTAAAAATTCCCATGGAGTATTTCTTTCTTTCCAAGTTTCCCTTAGATTTGCTTCAAAATAAAAAGAAGAAGGAAGAAGTACATCGAAGATATAGGTGTAAAAAGAAACTGCCCATGAGTGGCAATGGGTACACTGGGGTTCATTATACTATTCTGTCTTATTTTTTAATACATTTCAAATTTTTGTGATAAAAAAAATTAAACAATATAGTAACCCTACCCACCCATTTGGGATTTCTCTTCTCCTTTCTCCTTTCCTCAGATTCTCTCCCCTCAACATCCCAACACTTAAACTTCCTCCTCCCTCAGACATTCAGCTCTTCCTTCCTCCTCCTCCAGACTGGCCTACCAAGCTAATCACTAAATACAGCAAAACAAAAGACTCCCCACATTATAGGGCCCACCCTCCTTCCAAGGCAGTTTAGTGATCATCTTTTGTTACTTGAGCATACTTTGGGGGCTTAATCCCCAGCCAAAGTGGTTTATCAAAGTAATTCTTCCAAACACATACAGTGCTTTCCTCCAGAATACCAGTGAATAAAATTTTCTCCATCTTGTTACACTTATTATTCTGAATTCCTTTGCACTTTGTTCAAAAGAAGCCAGTCATTGAAACTTGATTTTGAGAACCAAAGCTTGTATTCAACAACTCCTGAAAAGAGTGGTTAATTCTATTTGAGTTTCTCTCCATAGTCCCATTCAAAACAGGTTGTGTGTATCTAAGAATAAATGGAGTCACCGCACAAGAGGTTTATTATCAGAGCTAAGCTTTGGGAAACAACTCCCACTACTTAATGCTGAAAGGAAGGAGAAGAAGGAGGAATATAGGCTGCAATGAATGGAAGGAGGGGACTAAAGAGGAAGAAGGGAATGGATAAAAAGGAGGAAAGGGGGACAGAAACATCTGAACTGTTATCTATCACATCATACAACTCTCTTCGCTGTGCCAATTCACAGGAAGAAAAAATATTATCCATTGAATCAGAAAGTCCGCTTTGATATTTTTCCCCTTCCCAAAGCCTTTGCCCTTCTTTTAGTATGGTCATTTAGCCTGTATTTTGATTTCTACTTTTGTAGTGTTTGTAATATTTTCACTGCCTCTTTTGCTTAAAAAGGATAAACTTAGTCCCAAGGACCCTGAAGACCTGTGACTCCTTATTCTGCCTGCAGATGTTTAAATCAGCCCTGAACCTATTTCTGTTGTTGTTGCTGTTGTTGTTGTTGTTGTTGTTAGTTTTTATTTAGCTCACCAGTTTTCTTGCTGCTGAACCTGGTGGGCAAAACAGCCTGAGAAACAGAGAGACTGGTCCCTCCAAAAGGGACCAGGGGCCAGACTGTGTCAACAATTCCCCTGCCCTGAAAGGAGCTGGCCTGACGAGTCCCGTGTTGTCAAATGACAATTGTGACTCCTTGCATTTCAAGAGTCACGCACAAATGCTTCCATCTGAAGCCCTCTGGGTAATAGTAGCCTTTTGAGGTTATGATATCTCTGGATGGAATTCAATAAGAGAAATTCACTTTCAATTGAGCCCTTGGAACAGAGCCAGGCAAGCCTAACAATACAATATGCTTCCAAAGAAAATTGGACTTATCCTCGTTTTTTTCTCCTTCTTTTTTCTTTCTGCTTCTAACCTTGTTCACACGTTACCTCTTCCCACTTCCACTCCCTTCTTCTATCAGGGGACAGCAGAGCTTTTAAAAATAAAACCCAGCACTTAAATAGGAGCAGTTTGTATAGAATGACACAAGCTCCCACACACAGTCCTAAGAATTCACTCTTTCCTCGGCTGACCTCTGCTACTTCTACCAGGAAAATGGCACAGAGCCACTGTGAAGGGGAGCCCAGGGATTATCACAACCAACGGTTTTCCATTACTTGCTCAAATAAAGAGTTTGACTTTTTTTTCTTTCTATTTTTTTCCTTTTAAACTGAGAGGAGGTGAACTGTACAAAGCCTGCCCAACACCACAGTCTGACTGTTATTTTTTTCCCCCTCAATCTCTCTCTCTCCCTCCCTTCTCTCTCTCTCTCTCTCTGCTTGGTTTATTCCTCATTTTGCCAAGATTTTTTCTCTGAATAATTATTATTTCTTGGCCTGAAAAAGGTTGTAATTCTCTTTGTCTTTGCATTTGATCATCCGAGTGGATTAATGTGGGTGTTAAATGGGTGGAAGAAGTCATTTTCTTTGTCAAATTCTCTTAATCATCCTTTTGATTTCACACTCTCATTCTCCCCACCCACACACATCCCTCCCGCCGAGAGAGAGAGAGAGAGAGAGAGAGAGAGAGAGAGAGAGAGAATGTTTCTTCTCATACATTGTTTCTTTTCGGAGATCATTTCATTTGAAAGCCTGGAGTATAAGTAGATGTTTAAAAGAGAATGCTACTCAAATATATACCTTTGTATCAAGCAACTATGAGTGTGTGTAGGGGATGAGGAGGGGTGTGTGTTCGCACTTTTCTTTTGCTACAACTGCAGCTTATAATTTGTTTCCCTGAAAATCTTCCTGGTTCTAATATCACAGCTCAAGGGGCTGACTTTAGGTTTTGTTTGTTTTTCTCTCAGATAAAGCATGGAAGAGGCAGCAATTAAATAGTAATATTTAAACTACCACCAGTGAAAGCCAACTACCCCAAGCCCAAAGTATGTGATCTCTTGTCCTCTTGTGAGGATAGAGCAATGTCTTCTTCCGACCTCGGATCAGCACCTTTGACTGGACTCTTAAAGATGTCCTACCAACCCACAATCTGTGGACCCTCCCTCGCCCGCCCCATCTACCCTGCATGGATTCTTACAGAACCATATTATAGTAATCAGTATTAAGATTTAGAGACTACAAAGCTATCATGGGTGGGCAAATGGGAAGTGCTCTGCAGACTTAAAAAGACACCACTGAGGGTTTGGTCCACCGTTTTATTTTTTTTAAGATTTTATTTTTTTATTTGAGAGAGAGAGAAAGAGCATGCACATGAGCAAGGGGGAGGAAGGAGCAGAGGGTGAGGGACAAGCAGACCCCGCTGAGTGCAGAGCCTGACATGGGGCTTGCTCTCATGACCCTAAGATCATGAACTGAACCAAAATCAAGAGTTGGACACCCAACCAATTGAGCCCCCCAGGCACCCCACTGGTCCACCCTTTCAATAGCGAGTGGTCTTAACAGAAGAGCACCTGGGAGGTAAGCAGCCTAGCAGGGTAATTCAAAGACACTTGACCAACTAGTATTAACAGAATTTAGTTGGTGTCTGGAATTTGAAGTCATTGAAATCAAGTCCATTTGAGGCTCTACCCTCTATTCACCCTTTTGTAACCCAAAGAGTTCCATGATGTTTCTAGAATCATCGAGTCTTTATTCTCATTCCCTAAAGATTCCTTTTTTTTTTTTTTAAAGATTTTATTTATTTATTTGACAGAGATAGAGACAGCCAGCAAGAGAGGGAACACAAGCAGGGGGAGCGGGAGAGGAAGAAGCAGGCTCATAGCGGAGGAGCCTGATGCGGGGCTCGATCCCATAACGCCGGGATCACGCCCTGAGCCGAAGGCAGGTGCTTAACCGCTGTGCCACCCAGGCACCCCTCCCTAAAGATTCCTAACCTACTAAAAATGATAAACTCTTAGGAAGAGATGAGAGCTAGCACAGTCATTAAGTCTTTTCTACACCAACCCCATTCATGAAGCTCCAAAAACTATAACATTCCAGGCACTAATGGGGAAATCACTATGTATAGTATTAAAAATCAATGCACACTGTTACCCACATGTGACCATATGGTCACCCAGCCATTAAGATAACTGATCATCACCATGGATCTCTTATCTATCTAGCCAAAGATAAAAAATGGGTTTTACCTCAAGTACCAATTCTGATTGATCAGCAATGGCCATCTGAAAAGCTGTACTGAAAAAGATCCTGAAGCCACATGCAAACCTAGCAGGCAAGAATGCTGAGATCAATTAGCCATGTCTGCCATGGATAAGAGTGGTAATATAGACGCTGCCTATTAGCTATTCCTGGCAAGTAGATTGCAAAGGCTAGAAAAGAAGGTATCAACATTTCAAATTCTACCAAGTGGAAAAGCCCACATATTTCCAAACAGCAAGTGTTTTCAACCATTTAAAATGTTACATTTGGGGGCGCCTGGGTGGCTCAGTTGGTTAAGCATTCTGCCTTTGGCTCAGGTCATGATCCCAGGATCCTAGGATTGAGTCCTGCAACAGGCTCCCTTTCAGCAGGGAGCCTGCTTCTCCCTCTCCCTCTGCCCCTCCGCCTCCCCCTGCTTGTGTTCTCTCTCTCTCTAGCTCATGCTCTATCTCTCTCTCAAATAAATAAATAACATCTTTTTAAAAATTTTAAAAATAAAATGTTGTATTTGTCTCTAATAACTACCATTCATTAAATCTACAGTGTGCTTGACACTATACTATGATCGGTACTTACATTATTTCATTCCATCTTTATAATAACACTGCAAAGTAGGTATTATCTCCATTTTGAGCTGACAAAATAAAGGTTCAGAAAAGTTAAATAACTTGCCCAAGGTCTCATAGACAATAAGTGGTAGAGCCAAGATTTGAATAAAGGTCTGCAGTGAAGTCCAAAGCCAAAGATCCTGCCATAAATCGTGCTGCCTCCTTGGAATTAGAAGACATGAAGGAAGAATCAAGAGCGGGAATCCTTGGCAGTTTGCTGCCAAGTCTTAGAGCAAAGTCTTCAAACTGCCCATCATTCTTGTTGGCTCCTGACAGCTCCAGCTAATTGTCTGCCATTAGGCGGTTGAGATTTTTAATTACAGTTATATTCAGCTGAGCTGAAATTTCAGCTAATTATAATTGAAATTGAGGGCTAAAAGCAAGTTTCAAAGGTCATCCAGTAGTTTTCTTTGGGTATATGTATGTCTATTTTATTATGTTAAATAAGTAATACATATATATAGTTTTGAAAACCAAATATTATATGAAATGACTTAAACTGAAAATCCATACTCCCCCACCCCACCCCGTCTTGCTTCCCAGAGGCAAGTAATTTTAATCATTTCTATTTTTATTTCTCCTGGTGGTTCCAAAGTCTATATAATAGATGTATGGCTCTATTTCTTGATTTATTACCTTTAGACATTATATACTGACTTCTACTATGATAGATGAAAATTTAACTCACCTACACCACCACCTACACCTTCCATTCTTCCTCCTCCTCATCTTTAGTTACATTCCCATTTTCAGTTCTTCCACTTGACATCTGCAACTTCAAGTGGCATATTAGAGCTTCATTTCTTGTCCTACCAACTATTCACAACTATTTCCTTCTTCCTCTCTTCCATTCCCCTGTCAGCTATTCCCCTTATGTTTACATTATCTAGATAAATAATGTCTATATTCTCTTCGTAACCATAGTCAAGTTCTCCATGATTTATACGAGAGAATTCTAAAAGCTGAAAACCAAAAAGTAATATTTCCTGGATCTATTCAAACGGATTCTCCTTCTTCACATTCCATCAACTTGTCAAAATCATGCCACAGGTAAGTTTGCTCTATAGATGGACCATCACTTTCTTGTACAGTTTTACTGTTGTTGCTCTTTTCCTGAAGTTTCTGATTTTCTTTTCCTCTTTTTTATGTTGTGTAACATTATAATAATCTCACAATTTTCAAAGTTCTCAGTATGTGATTTCATTTATAAGATCCCCTTTCCCCCACATTGCCAAGACCTCTTTTACAGTATCCTGTCTATCCTCTCCAAACAGGACTAGTTTCTCCCTAAACCTAAGACCGAGCTGCCAGGCTGGGATTTCTGTTTGCCGTTCTTCCAGGTTAAGGCCTTTGTCTCTTGTGGCTTTGTCTTTCTTATTTCACTCCCTTGATTTTTTTTTTTTTTCCTGAGACCCATTCTCTAGTAGCTTTCTAAGACAGTGTTCATAGTCATAATCTTTTTGAGTCCTTTATTCTGACTTCAAACTTGATTGACAGATTAGCTAGGTATAGAATTTTAGGACAAAAATCACATTCACTCAGAACTTTGAAAGCATTGTTCCATGTCTTCTAGCCTCCAGTGTTGTTGTTGAGAAGGTTACAGCCACACTGATTGCTATGGTCTGAATGTTTTTGTCTCCCCAGAATTCATATGTTGAAATCTTAATACCCAGTGTGATGATATTAGAATGCAGGGCCTTCGAGAGGTACTTAGATCATGAGGGTGAGCCCTCAGGAATGGGATTAATGCCTTTAAAAAAAAAAAAAGAGGCCCCAGAAAGCTTGCTAGCCCCCTCATCAGGATACAATGACAAAGGCCAGTTATGAACCAGGAAGAGGCCTCACCAGAATCTGACCATGCCAGTACCCTGATCTTGGACTTCCAGCCTCTAGAACTGTAAGAAATAAATGTTTGTCGTTTATAAGATACCCGGTTTCCGGTATTTTGTTATACCAGCCTGAATAGACTAAAACACTGATTTTTGTTCCTTTCCAAGTTGCCTGCTTCTTCTCTTTCTTTCTTTCTTTCTTTCAAATTCTTTCTTTCTCTCCTCCCTTCCTTTCATTCTCTCTCTTTCATTCTTTTTAGTCTAAGTTCTTAGAAGTTTCTTTCTCTTTGCCTTCTAATTTTATATAATTAATTTTGTTAGCAATCCTCTTTTACGTTTCTCAAGATCTTTCTTATTTTATCCTTTTTTTTTCTTTTTACAAAATTCTCTCATTTTATGAGTGCAATATTTTTTCAAATCCCTCTGAGGGAACTAAATTTTTTTAAGAGCTCCTCTGTCTCTTGAATTACTTCCATTTCCTCCAAGCTCATTTTTATTTGTTTATTGTTAACCATTCTCTTTCATGTTATAGGCTTTGCTCAAATGTTCTGATAATCCTCAGATGTCTTTTCATAAAGGAAGCAGTAGAACAACTAATCAGGAGCTCTGTGAATAAAGATTTGGCTTATCAACTGGCAGGCTTTGCTTCAAACGTGGAAAGCCAGCCATTGTATCTTAAGACTCCTCACTTTCAGAACAAAGAGAGCTTCTCTCTGAGGTAGTAACCCTCACACTAGTCCTCCCCCAAAGTTCAATTTCCTCAGAATATTCAGCTTGAGGACAAGGGCTGTTGTGGGTTCCACAGGGAAGATAAAGGGAGTGGGGTCAACGGTTCCATGCATCTTTAATTTGTCTTATGTTTTCAGCCCCACTTTCTACTCCCATCCTCTGATGTGCGTGCTGTCTCCAAGGACAGAGCCTCCCTACCATTCTGTTGGGCAATGGATGTTCTTACTCTCTTTTATTAGCCAATTATTTCTCCATATGTTTTCTGCCTTCTAGAGATTTGTTGAAAGATCTGAACCATTGCTAATCTCATATACATTTAGTCCTTTCAGTTTTTATGTTTTTATTTTTATAAATTCTGTACTATAATTTTAATGCCATCTGAAAGAGAGAGAGAAAATGTGTGTATGTATGTGCGTACGTCTGCCATTTTGAAATAAAGTCCATACAGTGGTTTTCAAGCACTGCTCTATAAAGCCAGGCTTCTGGGAGAAAGGCAGTAGAAATAGCAAAGACAGGACACCAAAATAAGAGATGAGGTGAGGACTTCCCACTTCAACTAGAGCTCTCTGCTTTTATTTATTGTCCTTCTACAGATTCCACTTGATTATATCTTACTACAAGAAAGAATCAAAGAATAATTCAAGACAAAATATAATCAAGTGCTAAACTAAGTACTCCAGAAAATGAGCTTTCAAATGTAGGCTAGAATAATTAGAGACGTGTACATAAGAGGGGTAGAATTTGTAAAAAGCTCTGGGGCTGAAAAGAACACTGGGGCCAGATTCTACAGGACTTTTTTAAGCTGTTTTAGCAAGTCTGGGCCTTATCCTAAACATGAAAGAACAATTAGAAGGCTTAAAGCAAGGAAGTGAAAGGATTTGATATGTGTTTTTGAAAGGTCACCCTGACTTCAGATGCATAACAGATAATCAGCAGGTGGTCAAGGACTTTTCACATTTTCTCTTACATGAACCCTACCACACTCTATGGAGGTGGGAAAGGCAGGCATTATTGCTATTCCTAATCCACAGGTGAGGAACAGGCTCAGAAAGATTATGTGATTTGTTTCAATTTACATCAGTAGTAAATGTCAAAGCTAAGGTAGGAATCCGCCTCTTTATTTTTTTTTTAAGATTTTATTTATTTATTTGATAGAGAGAGAGGGAACACAAGCAGGGGGAGTGGGAGAGGAAGAAGCAGGCTCCCAGCGGAGCAGGGAGACCAATGTGGGGCTCGATCCCAGGACCCTTGGGATCACGCCCTGGGCCGAAGGCAGATGCTTAACAACTGAGCCACCCAGGTGCCCCAGGAATCTGCCTCTTTAAACTCCTTTTGTACAGGTGCTAAGGAACAATGGTGAACCAGTGGTGTCTGACCAGTCACAGTCACTGCCCAACCTGGAGGACCATCCCACCGTCCTGGCCCCATTCCCTGCACACCCAGGAGCTCTTACCACTAATTAGCTCTCCAACTCTTTAGACCTTTACAACCTAGTCACTCCAGGTAATTTAGAGTTCTGAAGGGTAAAGAAAGAAGACGATAATGTGAACTCAACATCTACTGCTATGTACGCTTTCTTCTCTTCCAAAATCCCTTTATGAATACTATATTGGGTTAAATAGTGTCCCCCCAAAATTATGTCCACCTGGAACCTCAGAATACAGACTTCTTTGGAAATATAGTCTTTGCAGGTAAAATTAGTTAAGTTAAAATGGGGCCATAATGGATTACGGTGGGTCCTAAATCCAGTGATTTCATGCTTATAATAAAGCCATGTGAACACAGACACACAGGGAAGAAGGCCGTGTGATAACAAAGAAAACAAAGATCAGAGTGACCCATCTACAAGCTAAAGAATGTCAAAGATTGCCAAGAGCCATCAGAAGCTAGGACTAGGCAGGAAAGTCTTCCCTTCAGAGGGAACATGGCCCTGCCAACACCTTGATTTCAGACTTCAAGCCTCCAGAATTATGAGAGAATAAATTCCTGTGTTTTAAGCCCCCCAGTGTGTGGTAATTTGTTATAGCTACCCTAGGAAACTAATACAAATTAAAAGCAAGGCAAAAATAAAAAGAAAATAAGAAAATAATTAAATTTAAAATTATAAAACAGATTTAACAGAAAAATTAAAAACGGACTGCTGGCTTGGGTGCAAGTCCAGATGTTTTTCTGGATGCTATGTTTGTAAAACAAGGATGATGCCAGCTGAAAACATGGGCTTTAAGAAAGAAAGGACTCTGCAGAGGTGAAGTCCAGAAAAACTGATCATTGCCCCCACGAGGATATTCTTATACATGGGTTTCTTGGTCTCCCAAGGAAGACCTGCTCCACACTAAAAAGCTACCATTTCCTAACTGTATGCGCTCACTGTGCTAGGCACTTGACTAATTTTACCCCACTTTATCATCAGAACACCCCTGACCGGCAAATATTAAGCTCTTGATTACTATTTGTTGACCAACAGACTAACCCTGAGAGGTATGTCTTAGCCTGATTCAGGAAGCCATGGGCTGTCATGAAAAGCTTTTTGACAGGTGATCTCTAAGGTCCCTTTCAGTGCTTGAGTGCTACAAATTCTCTGCTTCTGTCTCTTAGCTAAGCCAGCACACAGCCAACTTCAAGAAAGGGCTTTCCTAGTCGATGAAATACTCCCTGTTTCCCGAGCTCCAGCTAAGCCCAGAAGTAAACACACTCTAGGGCAAAGTAAAACTCTTCTTTGGGCTGGCTTTTTGCCCATGTCAAGCTGAGTGAACAAAAGTCCAAAAATGATTCATATTTGGCGTTGGTACAGAGACAGCAGGCATACACGCACGTACACACATTCTTCTCTCTCATACATGCATACCTCCAGCCACGTGCTTGTTACCAAGGCCTTCCTGGCTCAGACCTGGCCCAACTGGTATCATAATTGGTGAGGGAGGGTGGAAGAAAAGCAAGAACAAAACTATTCACAGTTAACCACAAAGCTGGTAGATTTCCAAGATTAAACCCTTGGGACCACACTGCATTTAACCCTCCAAAATGGGCTCCTCAAAGTTTCTGTCATAGATGACAAAAAATATAGCAAAGTTAGAAGCCCCCTGTAATCTAAAGTGAGAAAGAGAAGCACAAAACTCACTGGACTGAGAACCAGGACGGGGACTAGAATCCACTTTATTGCCAATTGCTAGCCTTGTGACCTTAGACAACTCACAGCCTCAAAAGACAAAGGATTGAGTCATCCATAGGGCAACTCCACAATTTCTTATCTAATATGCAAATCTCTCCACCATCTTTCCTCAATTCCCTGAACTCCCCACTGCTCTCACACTCCCCAAACTGCTGCCCACACAAACTGGCATTTGCACACTCTGCCTTTGTCCAGGCTGTTCCCTCCCTCTGGAATGCCCTTCCCAGCCCAAACTTTCAGTGTTCAAATCCAACCCTCCCTTCAAGGGTAAATCCAAAGAACTCTACAAAGTTTTTCTGAATCCTTTCAGTTTGAAATAATCTTTTTCAGCTACTATAGCACTCTATTTATGATGAGATTTGACTCTTTCTCACATTTTAGTTCTTTGGGATATTTGTTAACACCTCCCTCCATTAGTCTGTGAGCTTCTGGAAGGCACATTCTGCACCTGGTTCATTTTTGAATCCCCTATCACTCCTAGCACATGCTCAGAAAGTCTTACGGAAGTTGCCCAAGGAAACAGAACTCATTGGGTATAGTGGTCACTGTGGTTCTTATTTCATTTTCATTTGGGGCCAGAATCCCAGGAAGCTAATAAAATTGGTTCATGCAAATAATGCCATGTCATGTGACAAACAAATTTACACGCATATTACAAACTTTGGGATGCACTGATGATGTTTTTAAAAAGACAACTGAATGAAAACCCCATCCTTCACTTGCTTGGTTGAGCTTACTTCTGGAGAGCAGATATGATAGGTATGACTGCTATCATCAAAGGACCTTAAAATACTTCAGCCCAAGCAGGTGTACCAGGGTTGGGCCTGGGGTCTAGATTCTGTGTATACTCCTCAGAAAGAAATTTGTAGGTTGCTTTGGAAGCTGATTGTGGTGAGAAGGAAATATTTGCTCAGCAGCAGTTTAAAACAAAATATGCTCCCCCTCCCAACATACCCCTTATCCATACAGCCTGACCTCGGGCTGGAGGATTAGAACATTTCTTGAAGAATAATGGATCTGTTTGCGTTCAGAGTCATGACCTGTTTCTTCCAATTAAGACAAACATTATACTAACATGAAGAAGTGAGAAAAGTGAGAAGGTTTTGAAAAATGAAGCACTTTTGTAAATTACCTAATCCTATTTGTTTTGTTTCCCAGGTGTTACCAGCCATTCCTACTTGAAGCCTGCCATGGCAAACACCATCTATTTGTCCTCTAATGGCAGACTGAAATTATTCTTAAGGCCATCTTTGTGATTAAAAGCCCAAGAAATAGCCATAAATTACCAAGCAGAGCCATCTATTTACAAATTCCATAAATAATCATAAACATTATATACAACTATAAATAAATATCACAGTGTTCACCCTTTTCTAGCAATCAGACAAAGCCAGATAGGAGGCTGAATGGCCCCCTTCTGCTGACCCTCAACTGCCTGGCAAACAAGACCTTCTACTCCTACTGGAGGAGCCTGGCTTCTCTCTCTGGGCTGCCTAAGAAAAATCGACTCCGTATGCAATCCCATCCTAATGCTTACACATTAAATGTTGGTAGTCAAACACCATTAACCATTCCCACAGGGCCTAATATTGATTTGCATCTTGAGATTTCTAGTATTTAAGAGCTCTGCTCTGACACCAGACAGTGGAATCAGATGGCCTCCTAGCTTCAGCATTCACCAGCCAAGCCACTTAAAGAAAGTTACTAAAATTCTCTTAGCCTCAGTTTCTTTATGTGTAAATAGGAACAATGATAGTTACTCCCCCATAGGATTAAGTTAAAGAATAAATTAGATTATAAATACATATAAAACTTAGAACAGTGCTTGACAGATAAGGACCAATCAAAAAAATGTTCTTGTTTTTATTCCTCAAAAGTACTTCTTGCTCAAAATACACTTGACCAGCTTTGCCATGTTTTATATAGCTTAGAAAACAAATGTGAGCAGAGGAGGATGTACACACACACACACACACACACACACACACACACACAGTGGATATTATGTGCTAACATGTAGTTCCTGGCAACATCTGACTGGGAGCAACTATGAGACCATCATGTTACAGTACATGGACTGCATTCACCCCTAAAGTAGAGCTGCAACAAGACTTGGGTGCAAGTTATTTATTTGGGGGACTGAGCTCAGAAAGAAGTGGGAGGCAAGAAAAAAAAAATAGGGAAGAGGAAAGAGCCACCACAAGGATGTATTATTGAGTTGGCCACCATGACTTGAGACTGGGAACTGGATGCCATTGGACCATATGTGATGCTCATGTTGTTCATCAAGGAAGAAAAGATAATGCATTGATCCATCATCTCTTATTGCCCTTTTGTCAAGGGTTGTCCCATGGGGCATAACGTTCCGTACAATTTCAGGTTGCACATTCATATCTCAAGCAATTCCTAAAGAAACCTCATTGTAGTTGCTTTGGGTAACAAGCTATCAGCTTGACCTCTAAAAGACATAGAGACTGAAGTCAGCCATGTAGACAATCAACCATGTCTACATAATGGAGCCCCAAATAAAGACTCTGGACACTAAGGCTCAGGTGGGCTGACCTGGTTAGTAACACTCCATTTGTTTTGTCACACATTGTTGTTGGTGAAATCGGTGCTGTCCACAATTCCACTGGGAGAGGACAACAGGAAGCTCCATATGTAAAAATCTTCCTGGACTCTGCCCTATAGATCTCTGTCCTTGGATGATTTTACTCTGTATCTTTTCACTGTAATAAACCATAACCATAAGCATAACAGCTTTCAGTGAGTTTTATGAGTCTTCTAGGGAATTATTAAACCTGAGGATGGTCTTGGAGACCCACAAACTCTGCAGTTGGTATTAAATGTGAGGGTGGTCTGATGGAATTTTGCATATCCCTACTTTGATTAGTCATTGGCTATGTTCTGTGTTGTTCCTGGAAGGGTGGTAACTTAAGTGTGGTTTTATTCTACCAAGGCAAACCCAGGAGGCAGCTGGAAGCTGGGAGGTTTTCTGCTAGTAACACTCTCACAAACTGGAGAATGAATTTCTTCATTCCTAAAGGCTATGGCAAGTGGGACAGGCTTTAGTCATCAGACATATAAGACTAGACTAACATTTCTTTGAAAGAAAGGAAGAAGACTCACATAGCCACTAAAAGGGGAGGGTCCCACATGGAATGTGGAGAACATTGTATTACTCTCATTTTTTTTTGATACTAGAAAATGATATGTTTGTTTCATAGAAAGAAATTATGCCATTGCCATTGTGTATCAATCCACGTTTTCTGTGACTATTCTCACCTAGTGGAGTTAGTCACTCAATGCTGATTTCTAATAACAATGGACAGGGTGCCTGGGTGGCTCAGTCGGTTAAGTGTCTGCCTTTAGCTCAGGTCATGATCTCAGGGTCCTGGGATCAGGCCCCATGTCCTGCTCCCTGCTCAACAGGGAGTCTGCTTCTCCATCTGCCCCACCCCCTGCTCATGCTCTCTCTCTCAATCAAATAAATAAATAAAATCTTTAAAAAAAAAATACAACGGCCAACAGTATGATTTTAATCAGCATCCAGAGCCCCTTGGTGGAGACCCTCTCGGCAAGTATCCACATACTGATTTTAACAATTCTCTGAAACTTTGAAACCTAATATAAAAATTAGAAGCCAAACCTACAACTGCCTGTATGGCACTTTGTCTATGAGGTGGAAAGTCCTCTTTGCAATTTACATCATGCTGAACAGGGCCAAAGAAATAATCAGAAGCGATGGATGGGTGTTCAAGATTGCATTAGCCTCACAAGAACACAATTCTAACAGTAAGCGCCAATCAGCTGTAATAAGTAATGACCATCAAATACACACCCAATTCCAAGCCAATTTTGTTAAAGCCTTCTGCTATGGGTCTATGGCCACTGACCAAAGTATACAGCAGCTATTAAAGCTCTAATGGAGGTTTCAAAAGGTCATCAAGTTTTCACTGGCCTTTGCTATCTCTTACCACTGCCCCACTCCAAAGCTGGAATGACATCTCTGGAGGAAGTGTTTCTACAACTTTCTTTGGTAATCATTTCCTGCGTTATTTAACCCTGAAATTTGAGTGAAAAAAAATTTTAAGACATTCCCTTCTGCATACTGCCAATGAAAATATATAGATATGGGTTATTCTGCTCTGGTCTGAATTTTAAGTTTTCAGTAAATAAGAAATTTCTTCTTCTCTTTCTTTTTACCCCTTTAGACACTTGGCAAGCTGTCATATTAATATTCTACTAACCCCAGCAAAGTAAATAGCAGCTACTTTCACTGATGGCTCTCCTAAATCAAATGATTTAGCATGGCTGCACAAAAGAGCAGGGTTTCAACTCAAGAACCACAATGCAATGGATCTATGCCAAAATCTAACTTCTTTTCCAGAAAGGGCTCTGGTAAAAAAAAAAAAAAAAAGTTCTTCCCCCAGAACAAATCCATTCATAAGTCCTGAATAGAGTGAACACTAAATCTACAATTGAAGTACAGCCTTCTTTTTCAAAACTGAGCGCAAGATAGAGATTTTTTTCCCTAATTAAAGTTAATTGACTTCTCTGCCATCTTTCTTTATCATGACAGATGGATGCTTAAATACAAGATTTGGGATTTAATGCTCATCTTAAGCTGAACCATTTCATAGCATTAAAAGGTATTCCAGTCATCACTATAATTACTATACATGCAAAATAGATTACAGTAATGAAAGCCGAACTTGAATTTTGAAAGATAAAGGCAAAAGAAGCAAGAATTCTTAAGCACCTTTTAAAAAATCAAAAACAGGCTATGGGATCATCTGTCTCTCAGGTCTACAAACATATCTGCCTATAGTAAGCAGGCAGAAGGTGGGAGGAAGGACCAATAAGCGATCAGGAGTACTCTAACATTCTAACACTGGGGAGCAAAGACCCACATGAAGGAGACAGCTGCTATTCAAAAACATAGGACTGTTTTCTTACCTAGTGTTTCCAGATCCTCTGGTTTTCCCAGAGAAGCTGGAAATACAGGCCTCATGTAAAATTTAATCATTTTTAAAACTCAAAATTCTCACCAAACAAAACCCTTCTGAATGCCAGATTTAGCTCATTCATCAGTAGTGTGTGACCCCTCAATTAGAAATAGATGAGATTCTGATTATTAGGTAGAAGGTACTTTAGTCAATACCCAAGATCCCTTCCAACTCTGCAAAATACTACTGCACAATAAATCACTGCAGATTTAGTGGTATAAAACAGTAAGGCTCTTATTATGTTCAGGATGCTGTGGTCAGAAATTTAGATGAGGGGGCGCCTGGGTGGCTCAGTCGTTAAGTGTCTGCCTTCAGCTCAGGGCATGATTCCAGGGTCCAGGGATCAAGCCCCGCTTCAGGCTCCCTACTCTGCTGGAGCCTGCTTCTTCCTCTCCCACTCTCCCTGCTTGTGTTCTCTCTCCCGCTGGCTGTCTCTCTCTCTGTCAAATGAATAAATAAAATCTTTTAAAAAAAAAATTTAGATGAGAAACAATGAGAATAGTCTGCCTGTGTGCCATAGCATTTAGGCTTCAACTAGAAAGATTCAAATATCTAGGGGCAATTGAAGATAGGAGCTGAAATCATCCAGAGCTTATTCAATTGCATGTCTAGCACCTGGACTGGGATGTCTCAAAGTCTGGGCTTAGCTGAAATTGTCAACTCTAGCTTCCATGCTTCAAATGTCAATACATATGACCACTCCATGTGTTTTGAGCTTCCACATACCATGGTGGCATCTGGATAGTAGGCTTCTTACCTACTGGTTTAGGAGCAAATGTTGCACCAAACAAGGCAGAACTTCATGGCCTTCTGTGATCCACCTTCAAAAGTCATATCACTTCCATCACATTCCTTTTGTTGAAGTGGTCACAAATTCACCCAGATTTAAAAGGGACAGGACATGGGGCACCTGGGTGGCTCAGTCAGTTAAGTAGCCAACTCTTGATTTTGGCTCAGGTCATGATCTTGAGGCCCTGGGATTGAACCCCATGTCAGGCTCAGTGGGTAGTCTGCTCTCATCTCTCCCTCTGCCCCTCCCCCTGCTTGCTCTCTCTCTCTCTCTCTCTCTCTCTCTCTCTCTCTCTCAAATAAATAAATCTTTAAAAGGAAGGGGGAAAAAAATAAAGGGAGAGGACATAGACCCAACCTCCCTATCTGAAAAGAATCAAAACATTTGCAGCCATTTCTTTTAAAACCACCAGAGACAGAAAAAGCTCATGTTCAGATGCCAGAAAGATCTGGATTCAAACCCTGGCCTACTTTTTACAGAGTAACATTGAGCAAATTATTTAACATCATTGATCCCCAATTTCCTTATCAAATTAGAAAAGTATGTGAAGCCCATGACATATTGTGAGTGTTCAATGACTGGTAACTATTATTTCCATTTTTATATTGTGGAAGATGAGAAAGAGCTCCTTGTAGATTTACGAAAATATTACAGGGTCAGTGACTGATCTCACAAGCATTTCACTTACTGACAACACACCCTGGGTGTCTAAGTTTATACAAGGAAGGTAACCTGCAAACAAATCATGACCCAACCAGAACAAAAAATTCTCATACCAGTTTCATGACAGTATAAGCTTTAACTCACTCAAAATATTCCAGTCTCATGATGATGCTAGTTTTGACCTGCTCAAAATATTGAGCAAAGAAACACCCTTTGAAAATGGCTGCCTGCTCTGGAGTCTCAAAACAAAACAAAAACAGAACACAAAAAACACCCACTAGCTATAGGTTTTAGGAGAGAGAAGCAGAAGAAATACTGTGTGGGCCAGTAAGGAGGGAAATGATTCTGCAATGCTTGTCTGCCTTAAGTTGAAGGAGCCTCTAACTACCGCACGTATTATAAATAATATAATCGCCTCTGTGCAATCGGACAGTGCTAATGGAGCCAGTGAAGCCCACAGTATATAATATTTATTTGAAAGAGAAAATGATTTCATTTTCATTTTATTTCTGGTACAGCAAAGCATTCGAGTAGCACACGATGAGTCTTTCAATTACATGTTTAATTCATTCAGATGATTTGTGCACAGCAAGGAGATCTTAATCCCAGAGATTCTTAGTAAGAATGTCATTATGTTAATATAGTTCTCATAGGCTTCTTGGATTGGATTCTACTTAACACCATTTCACAGACTGAGCTGTAGAGGCATAATGCCCACCAAATCCCTAGCAAGCAATAGTAAAGCTTTCCTCTGCTATGTCAGTTCCTCAGACATGGCTTCTCACACCTCCCAGGCCAGACCAGTTCCCATGCTGAACATAAACTAGGATCTTGTATCTCTCATATGTGCAATTAAGTAGTCATTTGTATAATTATTTGCAATTGTCTAGGTCCCAGACTAGAATGAAAATCCATCCAAAGACCACATCTTACTTATCTCAGTGCCCAAACAATACTCAGCTCACAGTAAGTGCTTAATACAATTTGGTAAGTAGTCTGCAATATAAGATTGTTTACTCTGGTAAGATAAATTAGAGTATATACATAAAATGTAATATTCTGAAATGATTACCATTAATGCTGTAGTATGCATGTTATTGACATGAAAAGGAATCATGGATTTGTTTTCCAAATCAGGTTATAAAATCGTAAATACAGTAGGTAGTAGAATGTGGTGCTTACAAGTGTTAGATGAATGTGGGCAAGTGACTTACCCTCAGTGAGCATCAGTTCCTCATCTGTAAAAGAGGGATTAATAATAATCCCAAGTATGAGGTCTATTAGAAATACTGAGTGAGAAAATTAATTCAATAAAGTAATGTAAAAATACAATAATTAATTTAAAATATCAGCAAAGTGCCTGAAACCTACTAAGCACATGATAAGTATTAGCTATACTGAAGACAACAATCCCATTTTACAGAGAAAAGTACATTTCTATGCATACGTTAAAAACTCAAACTATTCACATCAAATTGTTAGCATGAATATATTGGTGGAATTTTAGATTTTTCTAAATTTTCTTTTCATGTGTTTTCTTTTCACATTGTTCGCTATTTTCTAGACAATAAGTCCATTTTCATTGCAGGGGGCGGAATAATACTTGGTTTTCTTCTACAGCACTAGCTGCCTGACCTTATATTATAAAGCAAAATATCTTGGAGATGGCTTGTCCAAAAAAATGGTTTCAGACTTATTTGAGGGAAGAAGATCAAATGAAGGTTTAAAATGACTACCTGGAGAAAAGTGTTTACCTGGTCTCTAAATTCCACTAAAATGACAAAGAAAATGTACAAAAGATAAATAAATTTTAGTAGAGCTGAAAAACCAAGAGTTTCCACTAACATACCAGAACTTTGAGAATTTCCTAGAAAAAGCAGGAGGTAACAGATGTAAAGAATCTGCAATTCCACAAAGACAAGTAAGAAGCCCTCCAATAAAGAGCTCTAGAACAACCCTAGGAAAAGAGGCAGTAGGGATAGAAGGAGGAATTGGTGGTAGGCTTATCACTGATTCAAAAGAACAGAAGAACTATGTCCATGATCTGGCAGAGTGCCCAGTAAAGTTTAACCTCAAATGCATCTCTGCAATATGAGAATTTTGATACAGGGGACTCTCAGAGTAGGTACTGGGACTGGGACAAAGTAATCTCCCCAGTAACTCTGGGCTGCCTCAAGGGAAGAAACAAACTTTCATCAGAAAACAAAATACTGGTCACTCTAAAGGAAAGTCTACCCTACCAGGATCCATAACTGCTCTTCACCCCAAAACAACCACCAACACCTCCAACCAGAACTACAGTTATTGCCAAGGGGAACAGGGATTTCTGTTTGCACTGGGAAAACATATCTGAGCTATCAGTTCTGTTCATTTATATACACTTGTCCAAAAATATGAACTGTCACAAAGTGTTGTCAAACATACAACAGAAATGAATTGCTGGGGCGCCTGGGTGGCTCAGTTGGTAAAGGTCCAACTCTTGATTTCAGCTCAGGTCATGATTTCAGGGTCATGAGATCAAGCCCCACATTGTATCCCGTGGAGTCTGCTTGAGATTCTCTCTCTTCCTCTCTCTCTGTCCCTCCCCCGTGAATCAATCAATCAATCAATCAATCTTTTTAAAAAAGAAATGGGTTGCTAACAGAATGAAGGGGAAGGAAGAAATAAAGGGAAGAGGGAGAGAGGAAGGGAAGTAGAATAAAGAAAACAAAAGGTTAGTTTCAGCATATCTGAAGAAATCTCTGAACTCCAGAGATTGATAAAATTCTTAACAATCACTAGAGAGGGGGGAAAAAAACAGGCTACATTCAAAAGAACAAGAATCCACCTGGCATAAGGTTTCTCCTTTAAAACTGGAATCTAGAACACAATGAAGCAATGTCTTCAATGTTCTTATGAAATACCATTACAAACCAAAAATTCTAGATTCAACTATCTTTTAAGTGTCAGGGCAAAATAAAGACATTTTCAGATACATGAGTAATCAAATGTTTTAAAACTTAGAAAACTTTTCTGAACAAATTATATGAATATATACAATATTAAAATGGAAAATGAATCTAAAAAAGAGAAGGCATTGTTTTAAAAAACAGTTGTGAGTAAAGATAAACTACAAATGTATAGTTAAGGCTAAATAAACTTAAATAGCATAGCTGTTAACCTTAAATAATTTTTAAGAGAGAAGTGGAAGTTGCACACCAGTTTTTAAATGCTTAGCTTGAAAGTGGCACTGCTAAGAGCCCACTGGTCAGAACTAGTTCACAGCCACATCTAACTACAAGGGTCTGAGAAACAGGAGAATGAATGAATATTAGATTAGATTAATATGATATGCAGTCACCATAGTTCATAATAATTTCTTTATAGTTCGCAATAATTTTATCTTCCCAATGGGCTGTATCTTTGAACAACACGTTATATCCCCCTTTAACCATAAAATGGTTTTAACATTGGAATCTATTTTCTTAGAAATTAATATTGTCTCATCTATCTTTTTTGGTTATAAATTATCTGGTATAACTTAGTCCATCCCCTTATTTTCAATCTTTCTGTGTCATTTCATTTGTTGTCTCTTGTAAATATCAAAAAAAAAAAAAAAAAAAACCCTGGAATTTATTCTCTAACTCAAAATAAGTTCTACCACTTAATAAATTATTTTAATCTAACCATCTTTATTTTTTGTTTTTTTAATTGAAATATAACTAACATACAGTGTTATATTAGTTTCAGGTGTACAATACTGATTCAACAATTCTACACATTATTCAGTGCTCACCAATGATAAATATAGTCACCATCTGTCACTAAACAACACTACTACATTATTGACTATATTCTCTATGCTGTACTTTTCATCCATGTGACCTATTCATATTATAACTGGAAGTTTGTAACTCTTAATCCCCTTTGTCTATTTCACCCTCCTCCCCTCGGCAACCACCAATTTGTTCTCTATGTTTGAGTCTGGCTTTTGTTTGTTTCTTGTTCATTTGTTTTGTTTTTTAGGTTTCACATATAAGTGAAATCATATGGTATTTGTCTTTCTCTGTCTGACTTATTGAACTTAGCATAATACCCTCTAGTCCATCCATGTTGTTGCAAATGGCAAGATCTCATTCTTTCCTATGGCTGAATAATATTCCATTGTATATATACACCATATCTTCTTTATCCATTCATTTATCAATGGACACTTGGGTTACTTGCATATTTTTGTTATTGTAAACAGCAATAAGCACAGGGGTGCGTATATCTTTTCAAATTAGTGTTTTTATTTTCTTTGGGTAAATACCCAGTGGTGGAATCACTAGATCATATAGTATTTCTACATTTAATTTTTTTGAGAAACCTCCATACTGTTTTCCACAGTGATTGAAATAATTTATATTCCTATCTACGGTGCCAGGGTTCCCTTTTATCCACATCCTACCCAACACTTGTAATTTTTTGTCTTCTTGATTGGTATTTAATAACTGATAACTGTTTCCAGCATTATTCTGGAGGTTCTAATCAATGCAATTAGTTAAGAAAAGTGAATAAAATTAAATATTGGGGGAAAAAGGATAAAACTTTCATTATTGTCAGATGACATGATTATCTATTTTTTAAAAAGCAAAGAAAATAAACTAAAAAACGAAGAATCAGTAAGAAGGTTCAGTAAGGTAACCAATTACAAAATCAATATGTAGAAAATCAATAGCTTCACACATCCCCTCCCCAAAAAAAACTAATAGAAATTGCAATGAAATTTTAAAATCCTTAGAGGAACAAAAACTATGAAATACATAGAAATAACCAAATAAAGAGATACATAAATCTTATTTTAAAAAAACAAACTATTTTAGTGAAGTACTAAAAAAAAATTTCCCAAATGAATGAGGTGACTAAGTTTTGTAAAATATCAACTCTCTCACAATTAATTTATAAACTCAGAGAAATGCCAATCACAGTATCAACAGGGTTTTTATGGAACTTGAGAAGCTGAATCTAAAGTTCATATAGAAGAGCAAGTGCACAAAAAATATCCAGGGTAAAAAATGACAGTATTTTACACGGTGACCACAGCATGATACTAAACAATGAAATAGAGTAGATAGTTTCAGAAACCAAATGCAAATTTAGTATATGACAAAGAAAGAATAAACTAGACAATAAATGATGTCAAGACAAATGGCTATTCATTCAGAAAAAAAGGTGTAAAATTAGATTCTTATACTATGTGCAAGACACATCCTGGTTAGATTAAAGATCTAAATATTAAAAAGTATTCAGAAGAAAGTTTAAGATAATAACTTTATAAACTTAGAGAATGTTTTTCTAAACAAAACACAAGATATATAAAACATGAAAGGAAAGGTTACTGATTTGACGACTCACAAATTTAAAACATCTCTAAGGCAAACAATGCCATAAACAAACTTCAAAGAAAAGCAATAAACCAAGAGGAGATGTCTGCACCATCATAAAGTTACTACCCTGCCTACAAATCAGTATGGACAATTTTTTTTTTCAAAAAGGAAAGTAGATACAATTAGGCAATTTAACGGAAGAAACAGAAATGGCAAATAACACGAGAAAGCATAGTCAACCTTCCTAGGAACCATGGAAAGAAATATTGAAGCAATATAAAAATACCGCTTGTCATCTCTCAGATTGGCAAAATTTTTAAAGATTGACAATATTTATTTATGGAAAGAATGTGGCAAAATGGACAAACATATCTTCTGGGGAAAATGTAACTCATTATATGTTTTTTGGTGGCCACCTTGACAGTATCTAGGGAAACGTGCAGACACTGGGCTCTTCCAGTTCAGAAAACAGAGCTTAAAAACCACTCATAGTACGGCCCAAGTCAAGCCACAAGAACTGGAATATCCATTGATCCTTGTTCATTTGGATTCATTCTAATGTCCATCACTTAGAGAATAGTTATACCGTTTGGGCTGTGATGCAGTCCCTAAGACGATGTGAGATAGAGCCATGTTACCCAGGTAGAAAGATCTCTAAGATACTTTGTTCAGAGAAAAAGCAAATCACAGAATACAGATAGGTGGATTTCTCTTTTTTCAAGCTACATATATGTATCTTTATACCTTTATATAAATGCACACAAAAAGGCTGAATGATACAAAGTAAGTTGTTAGCAGCGGTTGCCTACAGGGAGGAGAGCAGCATCAATGATGGAAGTGAATAGGTGCTTTGATTTTTTTATTCTAAATACATCTGTACTGCTGGAATTTTTACAGGAAGCAAGAATTCACAAACTATTTCTATGATTTTTTAAAGTAATTTAAGGGGCACCTGTGTGGTTTAGTCAGTTAAGCATCCGACTCTTGGTTTCAGCTCAGGTAGTGATCTCGGTCGCGGGACTGAGCCCTGCGTCAGACTCAGACCGTGCTCAGTGTGGAGTCTGCTTGAGATTCTCTCCCTCGCCTTCTGCCCCTTCAACTAGTGCTCACTCTCACTCTCTCTCTTGCTCTCTCTCTAAAATAAGTAAATAAATCTTTAAAAAAAATAAAATCAATAAAAATAAAATAAGTAATTTAAGATCAAATATATCCAAGTTTCCCCATTCTGTTGCCACCTTTGAGAAGGAGCCACTTGGTCCTCTCCTTAGCGCTCACATACATTCAGGTAAGGCAGTTAAAATCACATGGCATTGTGAAAAGAGCTTAATATACACTTAATGAACAAAAACCTTACTCCAAACTTTGTTTTGTTTTCCTAGTGTATTTTCCCATTACCCCATGTGGGTGTTTTGGTCTGACTGTTTTGCATGTAATTCTGTGAGCACCTTAAACTCTTACGAAGAATCCCAGTAAGTACTGTGAACCGTAGAAGGTCTCAAGTGTGCAGCCCTAGGATCCAGTGCACTCGGGTCCTCTAAGTAGCTGCAAAATGTGGAACAATGCTAGCTTCTCTGCACCTGTCTTTTTTCCTCTGTAAATGCAGAGGCTGGCCCAGTGTTCTCAAAGTCCCTTTCCAGTTCTTAACCTTTACGCCTCATATTCTATGCTTCCTCTTATCTCCATATCCTAAAGGCACTACAACAGGAAAGTGTGAATGCTCAGCTCCCTTCATCAATACAGACGGTTGAGATTGACTATGTGTCCATGTAGTGCCAGGAGCTGATGAGGAATTATTGAATCAGTAGTCTCCTGTCAGAATTTACACAAAAAAGCATTTTGATTTCCTGCACAGCACTACTCATTTGGAAGACACATCTCCAATAGTTTGTGCTGGGGCCTCTTTGTAAGGGTCTGGTATTCCAGGCCAGCAGTCTTAGTGACCCACTAATCTGAGCCAGGTGTCCCCAACCTGGGAGAGACTATCTCTGGTTGGTCACCCTTGTCAATAAAACAACTCCTGTCACACCATCAATTGCCCTTAGCTCTGTTTTGTTTTGTTTTGATATTTATCTATTTTCCTCACCTGATAATACCATATATAAATGACATCACTCGCACAAGAAAATATATAAAGAATATATACAACTTTAAAAAGAATGATACAACAAATAACCATATATATTCACTGTTCACACCCCCAACCCTGTGACAGCATTGGTCTTCCTACCGACCAGTGTTAACTGCTATCCTGTTATTTTTGTCATTAATAATTCCCTTGTTTTTCTTTATACTTCTACCAATATGTAGAGTTGTCTTTTAAAGGAAAAAAAAAATTTTCATAAAATTCTTATTAAGTTTAAATGAGATAATGCTTAAAATGTTTAGCACAACCCCTGACACATATTAAGTACTCAAAAACATCATCTATTATCATTATTCTTTTAAACTTCCATTAATATAATGCAAGAAAAAAAAGCTTCTGTTCATTCAGTAATTCATCTCGTTTATGTCTTAACCTACTAAGGGTCATCCCATCTCTGCCATGCTATAAGGTCATACAGTTAGGGTGGATTTTTTTTAGAATCTTTTTAACTTTTTATTTTTAAATAATTATAGACTCACAAGAAGTTGTAAAAATAGTACAGGGAGGTTCTCCTGACATCTTATATATTGATAGCACATTAGCAAAACCAGGAAATCAACACTGGCACCATACAATGAACCAAATAACAGACCTTCCTTGAATTTCACCTATTTTTGCATGGACTCTTTTTTTGGTATGTCCTTGAATAATTCTGTGACATTTTACCCCGCATACAGACTTGTGTAACTACCACCACTATTAAGAAAGAACTGTTCCATCATCAGAAAAAATTCCCTATGCTATTCTCTTATAGTCATACCCTTCCTCCCTTACCTAATCCCTGGCAAACACTGATCTACTCCCTATCTCTATAATTTTGTCATTTTGAGAATGTTATACAAATGGAATCATATGGTATGTAACCTTTTGAGATAAGCTATGCAGTTTTACGCTCATGAGAAATTGGCCTTACAACCTGACCCTGGATTTTTTTACTACAAACAATGTCTTGACGGGATTTTTACTGAGAATTAATTCCATCTTCAGGTCACTTAGAGTGTTCCATTTCTGAGGAAATCTGAGAATCTAATGAAAGTCTAAAGATAAAAGGTTTAACTGACATTGGAAGGTGTCCATGAGGTATCCTGAATGGAAGGGAGAGAGGACGAGCAGGTAATAACCCTG
The DNA here is from genome assembly GCF_023065955.2 of Ursus arctos. Taxonomy (NCBI): domain Eukaryota; kingdom Metazoa; phylum Chordata; class Mammalia; order Carnivora; family Ursidae; genus Ursus; species Ursus arctos. The sequence goes on from NW_026623100.1 coordinate 33,580,075, forward strand.
GAACTCGACCCTTTAAGATATCTGGGGGTCCAGATGTGAACTCCATAATTAATGGCAAGAGTGTTTCATGTGCTACCCATGCTGGAAATTAATAAACTTGGAAGAAATTTGTCTATAAATATTAGAAATGAGTTTCAAATACTTTTATCAATCCTTCCCACCCATAACTGACCAAAAAAAGAGATTGTTTGCAAATTGTACAGTATGCCAGAAAACAGTCTGAAAACCCTTTCAATCAGATTTTTTGGAAGGCATTTGTCTAAAAACAACCTTTGCCAAGTTTCCAGGCTGTTTCTTTGTAAGCTCATTTTTGAAGATTCATCAAAAAGTAGGAACTGGAAGGAGAAACATGTTTTATTTTATGATACAATGAAGACCTTTGTCCAAGAAACAGATGTGATAATATCACTGTGTTGGACACACTATCCCGTTCTCCAAAGTAGTTGTGGCTGCTTTTTAAATTTTTGCACCTTCAGTCTGCTTGAGAGCACTAAAAGAATGGTGCTAAAAGCCTCTTTTCAGACACTTCAGGGGCATTCTTTTGTTTGAATTTACTTCCCCTTTCCCACTCCATCCCTGGCACCAAACACAGCCTTACAAATCAGTTCAGGCTGGCAGGAGGGATGAAGTCAGCAGGGGCTGTGCCAACTTCCTCTCTCAGCTCTGTCCATCCAGGCCTTGCGAACACTTCTCTCCACATACAAATGGCATCTCAACTGCTCTCAGAAGCAAAACTTTGTACACACAACAAATGGCTTTTTGGGACAGTTACAACAGAGGCACTCCCCACTTTCATCTTACCTAGACTCTGGAAGACAGAACTGAACACTTTCCAATTTACCACCTTTTCTTTTTTTTATTTAAATTCAATTAGCCAACATATAGTACATCATTAGTTTCTGATGTAGTGTTCAAGAATCCATCAGTTATGTATAACACCCAGGGCTCACCTAATCATGTGCCCTACCTAATACCACCTTTTCTTTTTATTTTATAATAGAAGCTCTACCTTATTCTGAGACTGATTCTTGGATGTGCATTCCAAATGAAAAAGCATTTCTGTGAACCAATGACACCAAAAATTATTTTATATGGCAAACCATTATTGTCTCCCACTGGATTAGAGAAATCACTCATGTGAGTGCCAAAGTTTTCTAAAACAAACAAAAGCACATGTAAATGTAAGTATATGACCTGCAATGGTGTTTCCCAATGGCAGGTGCATGGATTTTTTGGCACCACAACTTTGTATTAGCTCACTGCATGGTTTAGAGCACTGGTTCTCAATTGGGACCATTCCCTGCCCACCCCCCAAGAGATATTTAGCAATGTCTGGGGACGTTTTTCGTTGTCACAACTGGGTGTGGAGTGCTACTGGCATCTAATGGGTAGAGGTCAGGGACACTGCTAACCATCCTGTAATGCACAAGACAGCCCACCTCCCCAAAAAAAGATTCATTTTGTCCTAAATGTCAATAATGCTGAGGTTGAGAAACCCTAGTTAAAGGAAAGCACAGGGCCTTTGAAGCCAAATATCCTGGATTTGAATCCTACCTTCGTCATCAAGCTTTATTTCTTTAAACTTAAAAAGAAAGGCAATTACTTACTGAATTGTTGGGGAATCAAATGAGATCAGAACCTCTAGACAGCCTACTGCTTATAGCATACATTGAGTACTCGATAAAAGAAGAGATTCTTTCCCCTTCATTCCTTGCCTTATACTTCCTCCTTTGAGACCCCTGAATCTCTGCAGTTGCTCTCCCCTCCCTCACTGCTGTGTTAGCTTGTAATAAATGCACGCTATGCTCCCCTTGTGAGCACTGACCCTCTAGTCTGGTAGGGCTGGCTACCACCCAGCTCTGATTCTCCTATCACCGGTGTGAGGACAAGATTCAGAGTACCCCAAACCCTGGCCACAGACATTGTTTCAGAGGAAAGACCACAACCCAAATCTGACCAATCATGGCTATCTGAGGACTGCAGCCAGAGCTTTCAAGAAACATGCATTGTCTTTTTGCTCTGAGATTAATCAGAAACTGTGAGAAAATAAATCTGGAGCTTCCCATAACTATCTTTATACCACAGGAGAGAACTGAACCAAGAATGAATCAACATGCAGAAATTAGAGACAAGAGAAGACAGGGAGAAAGAAAGATGTGGTGCTCCAGTGACGTCTTTCAATGCTCATGTAGCTTACATTAGCTTAGGTTAGGTTTCTGTCACTTGCGACTTACAGGTTCCTGACTCTGTAGGAGTTAGAAAACACAGGATGTCAGAATACTCACCAACTCACAAATCTCGACTGGGTGCTAGGCCTGGAACTGAGGGGAACAAAAGATACAGTTCCTGCCCTCAAGATGTTTCCAGTCCAGCTGGGTATACAAACATGTAGCAAAGGTTTAGCATTACAGGGTTGTGTAAATGGGAGGAGAATCCCAAGCCACACGGCTGATTAATTGGAGGGGGGAGGGGACAATCATCTCTATTGGAAGGAGTAGAAAACACTTCTTAGAGGATATCATTTAGCTGGCTATTCCCTAACTGCCTGAGCTAAGAAGCTGCCCCTTCATTACCCCAGTTCACATATGCTCAGAACTAGAAAGCACCCTTACACATCAAAGAGCCTCAAATATGGAGTCAAATTTCACTGCCCTTGGATGTGAGCCAGGTTGGTGACACACATTTAACAAAGAGAATGCAGCAGAAATGATGTCTTCCAAGACTGGATTATAAATGTGATACAGTTTCTGCCTGGAATTTAATCTCTCTCTATTTTATTTCATTTTATTGTGGTAAGAACACTTAACATGAGATCTACCCTCTCAACAAAATTTTAAGTTCATAATATAGGCCTTGCTCTCTCCTAGAATGTGCTCCTTGGTAGCCCTAAATTGACATATAAGAAGTCAGGCTACCCTGAAGCTGCCACATTGGAGAGACCACATAGAAAAGCCACACAGAAATAGAAAGATGCCCAGGGAACCCCTATTGTGTTAGCTCAACTGTTTTAGTCTTCCCAGGATTAATCCCCAGATATGTGAGTCTTCAGATGATTCCAACCCTAGCCTTCAAGCTACCCCAGCTGACTTCCCAACTGTCCCTCACTAAGCCCTGCCCAAATTATACATCCATAAGCAAAATAAATGTTATTGTTTCAAGCCATTAAAATTTGGTTTGTTATAAAGCCTTAGGTAGCAGAAAGTGATTGGATCCACTGAAATGCCTAACCAAAAATATTAGCCATTTCAAATACATTCCAGAAGATGAAAGGTGAATGGTTAAGGTCACTCTAATTGCACCATCTTACTTTGCTGGTTCCCTCTCTGAGCTTTAGAAGGAAGTAGTGTTACCTTGACAACAAATACCATCCATAAAATCTCTGGGTTGACATGATATTAACCCCATGTTCCAGCTTCCAGAGAATTTATATTTTACTTTCAAATCCACCTTTTTCTTTTTTGCTAGATGTTTGCAACTAACAGTTTCAATGGTATTAATGATGAAATGTGGCTTTTTGCTAGACAGAAGTGGAATATTTGTCCTTTACTCCTTACCAATTGAACTGCAGAGATGATCTCATTAAAGTCATCTATGAAATTCAGCACAGCAACCAGACTCATTTTTGCTCAAAATTATAGGTGCCCAAATGCAGAGGCCATTCCAACTTTGAGTCCTGCTAGGATGAAAATGGCTTCTTGACCGGGGTTAGGGGCTGGGGGGAGGTGCAATCTCTCCCATCAACCCTGATGCTCCCAGGGGATCCCTTTGCCCTTTTCTGACTGCATTTTTTTTCTAGTTTCTTGTCTGAAAATCAAACTTCTCTGGTGTTCAAAAGCAATTTACAAGGAACTGAACCAAGACACCATAAAAACGTAAACTGATGTCAGATCTTAAAAATCCAGGAAAATCAGAACATTGCATTTTAATCAGTTGGCAGGTGGTCTATGATCATGATGAATTTCTTACTCTGGTTGACACATTTTCAAATGTTAATGTCCTCTCAAGGAATAAACTGTGTCCTAATGATTGAAATAATGGCTTCAAAGGTGAGCATTCCGCTTATTATGGTTTCAAACCTTGGCACTGTGCACGGAGAGGTGTTAGGTTATGCACTCAACAGAGAAATAATTATGACCACGTAATGAAAAGGAAGAGGCTTTCAGAGAGGGATTAGGAAGAGGTCCTGAGTCATGAGGGAAAGAGACACCCTCAGCAGGATGAAACAACCCTGAATCATGTACAGCACAACGTGGAAGACACAAGATCCAGTTTCCTCCATTCACCCCCACCAGGGCCCCAGTTTGTGGAAGCATTTTCTTTCCCTAATTCTAAAGGAGGACAAGTCAGATTTTTTTCTATCAAAAGTCAGCTTTCTTTCCACCTAATGCCAAGTGAAGAAAATACGGAAACTGGAGAGTGACAGGATGGGTTCCCAGCTTTTTCAGTTCTCCAAGAAGAAGGCAGGGCAGACAACCTCCTGGGAACCAAACACACTTCCAGCTGCCCGCTGACTTTGTTTGTTTGAAAACAAACAAAGAGTAACTGTCAGCAATAGGAGAAAAGAACTGGAAACATTATCTGGAAAGAAATTATTGGTACTGCTTCTTTATTATAAGCCATGGCTGATAAAAGCTTCCCATCCTCTTTGCTTTGCAATTCCTAATGAAACCCATCCTGGGCTACCTTCATAGGAAAACACGCAGTGCTTCAAAAAGAAATGCCGCCACACATGAAGTACATGATTAAGTGGACTTTTAATGATAAAGCTGTCAGCTTTTCCTAAGATATATATAATGTGAATCATATAGATATAAAAATTCAGTTGAGTAACACTAAGAAGAAAAGTGAGGGAAACTTGTTACCCACCCTACAAATCTTGTCTTGTGCCAGAGCAAAGGCAGACCTCCAGCAGGCACTATATAATAGTTTTCTATGCTATGCAACAAATTAACCCAAACTTAGTGGCTTAAAACAACACCTAGTTATCACCTGACAGTTTCCATGGGTCAGGAGCCCAGGCATCGCTTAGCTGAGTTCTCTGCCTTGGGTCTCACAAGGCTTCATTTTCACCTGGAGTTTGGGGTTCTCTCCCAAGTTGTCTCTCCCAGTTCCGGTTTTTGCCAGAATTCTGACCCTTGAAGCTGTAGAACTGAGGCCCTCAGCTCCTAAAGGCCACCTGCTATTCCTGCTGCGTGGCCCCTGACCACGTGGCTGCTTGCTTGTTCAAGGCTGTATTAGTCTGCTGGCTGCCATAAAAATATACCATTGACTGGATGGCTCAAACAACAGAAATTTATTTTTTCACAGTTCTGGAGGCTGGAAGTCTGAGATCAGGGTGCCAGCATGGTCAAGTTCTGGTAAGAGGTCTCTCATTGGGTTGGAGACAACCATCTTCTATGTATTCACATGACCTTTTCTTCTCTTCATTTGGAGAGAGCCAGCTCTCTGGTATCTCTTCTTATAAGAGCACTAATCCCATCATGAAGGCCCCACCCTCATTACCACATTGAACCTTAATTACCTCCCCAAAACCCCATCTACAAACACCATCCTACATTGGGGTTTAAGGCTTCTGCATATGAATTGGAGGGGGTGTGTGAGAAGGCAACATTCAGTCCATAGCAAAGGCTAACAGGAGAGTGTCTGTAACTTCTTCCATCTCTGACCTCTAGACCTTCTAAAGGACTCACCTAGTTAGGCCAGGCCCACCCAGGATAATCTCCCTTTGATTAACTTAAAGTCAACTGATCTAAGGCCTTAACTAAATCTGCAAAATCCCTTCCCCTTGCCATATAATATAATTCATCATGTCCACCGGTACCCACATTTTGGGGATTATATCCCCTCCCACATTATGGAGGTGTACAGGGTGTGTACACCAGAGGCTGTGTATTTGGGGGGCCATCTCAGAATACTGCCTATGATACCCTACCATTGACCCTGTGGTTTCTTTTCTCTCTTGTGCCTTTACCCCCAGCACCCTCATCTGTTACTCACTACACACATGCACACACATGCACATGCACAAATATCCTCACTACTCTTCACAGGCACCTGCAAGTTAGCTGCCACCATTCGGCCATTACTCATGGCTCCCCATGCCCTTCTTTCCTGCACTGAGATCCCTCTTGACCTAAAAGGGCTAGCCTATTAAGGCACAGAGGGAAGCTATGAGAAAGTAATTTTTCTCTTTCTACCACTTATTAATAGATCTTAATTTGACCTGATGTCTCTTCTCTAAAGACATTTACCAGGCATTAACAGTTACAGGGACTAGGATCTATGAGCTTTTAAAGGGCTTACCAAAATGTTTGAGATTAAAAAAATTTTTATTGTCTCTAAAATATAGAACTTGATATTACTAAATATTTAATTAAGTGCTTATAAAACATTTTATTGGAAAAAATAACATTTTATATATATTTTCTTTAATGGGGAATGTGAGAATATTTAATAAGTTTGATATTATGGGGTATAGGTCTCCAAAAATAAGAGTATCTAGGACCTGTGAGGGTTTCAAGCAGCTTCTTGAGACCCATTTACCCACCAGCACTAGAATTTGTTGGATGGTGTTAGAGAAGAAAAATTTCAAAATGGCACTTATTTACTATACTTGCCACTTTTGAGGTATTTTAGCATTCAACCTTACTTAAGCCTACTTGTTTCCTTGTGAATGAGAAAAAGCAAACAGAGCTTATTTTTATTTCACACATTGGGTAAGAATAATAAATTAAGGTATTTACCTAAAGCCACAGCAGAATTATGTCAAAGAACATGGTACACTCTCAAACTATAGAATCACAGATTCTGAACAATGAACACCTGAGCACCATCACCTGACAGATGCAGAGAAAATATGATAAGCCCAGGGTCACACTAGTCACTGAGTTAGTAGTAGAGACAGGAATTAGAGCTGGTTGACAACTAACCTAGAGATCTTTCCAGTATGATGATGTACTTTCTCCTTTATCTCTTAATACTCAACTCATGTTCTTTCCACCCAACCTGCCTGTCTCTCCAACTAAACTTCACATGCGTGCATGATTTTCAGTTTTAATTCCTTTGGCCTCCCAAACCTCACCTGGAATTCTGAGAATAGTAAGCAGAATCCTAGAATCCTGGTCATAAAAGTCCTCTCAGAGATCATCTAATCCATCCTCTCTTTCAGGGTGGGTATGCCTTTAATAATATCCCTTACATGTGGTTTCTGGCCTCTTCTTTAATACCTCCAGCGACAGGGACCTCACTACCAAAGACAAGGGCAACTCTATACTGAACAGCCTTAACTGCTGAGATGCTCTCTCTCCCTCTAATTCCACATGTGATTTTCTAGAGGTACATAGAAAACTAAAAGTCATTTCAGAGGCCATTGTGTCTCATATTTGAAGATGATTACCTTTCTCAAATCACTTCTCCCAGAGTTTCTCAATGTTGATGTGATTAGCATTTGAAGTTGAGACTTCTTCCTCAAGTGGGACCATCCTGGGCACCGTAGGATAGTTAGCATCACTGAGCCCCCAGGAACTAAATTCCAGTGGCTCACATACACTCACCTTGTGACAACCTATTCATTGTGACAACAAAATAGACATATTTTAGACATATTTCTAAAACCCTTGGGGCAGGAAGGGATACTTTCCCTGAGAACTACTGTGAGTCTAGGTCAAGAACCCCCAAGTGCCCTCAACCATTTACTGTATCAGACATGGTACAGTTGTAGAGTGCTTTATCAGCACATGGAATTCTCAGAGCAACCCATGATGGAGTTTTGATCACTATTCTCACGAACACAGGATTACAGAAGGGACAAGACAGGTAATGAGAAGAAGTTAACATTGAATAGAAGGACAACTTTTCCTTGTTCCACATTTAGGAATCTGCCATCTTGCTCCACTCCCATATGTCCCCCGCTTAAAAGCCACCCTCTCATTCTTCTCTGATGATTAGGAAGCATGTGTTGCCAATTAAGTAATTTTGCTGAATTAGAAATCCAAATTACATTGTTTCCCACCCCAACAGCCATCTCTCAATTATTCTGCCAACAAAAGTGCCTTGCTGTTCTTTAAAAATCTTTCACCTTTGGCCATTGTTTTCTTAGCTATTAACAAACTGCAGTTGGATCTTTTGATTTTGATTAAAATTGTTTAAGTCAGAATGATTGCTAAGACCAAAAATAACTGAAATCCAAATTGCCCTTGAAATTGCTTTGAAATCAGAGCATAACACTGGCAAGAGATCATGATGTCATCAAATGTGAGAACACCACACAGCACCTCCAATATCTTGTTCACTTATTCCCAAAATTGTCTTGATTAAACACATGATAGCTGTTGCATTTGGAGAAGCAGTGATGAATATGCAGTATGGTGGTAAAAGTATGGGCTTCTTCAGCATTTCCACAAGAGCTAAATCGTGGAAGGAGCCGAGATGCCCTTCAACAGATGACTGGATTAAGAAGTTGTGGTCCATATATACAATGGAATATTACTCAGCTATCAGAAAAAACGAATTCTCAACATTTGCTGCAACATGGACGGCACTGGAGGAGATAATGCTAAGTGAAATAAGTCAAGCAGAGAAAGACAACTATCATATGATTTCTCTCATCTATAGAATATAAGAACTAGGATGATCGGTAGGGGAAGAAAGGGATAAAGAAAGGGGGGTAATCAGAAGGGGGAATGAAACATGAGAGACTATGGACTATGAGAAACAAACTGAGGGCCTCAGAGGGGAGGGGGGTGGGGGATAGACTGGTGATGGGTAGTAAGGAGGGCACGTATTGCATGGTGCACTGGGTGTTATACGCAACTAATGAATCATGGAACTTTACATCGGAAATGGGGGATGTACTGTATGGTGACTAACATAATATAATAAAAAATAATATAATAAAAAATCATTAAAAAAAAAAAGTATGGGCTTCTTGCTTTGAATCTTGGTTCTGCATACCAGCTCTGTGACCATAGGCAAGTTTGTTAACCTCTCTGAGCCTCAGTTTCCCCTAGGTAAAATGGAGCTAATAATATGTACCTTCTATGGCTGTTGTGAGGATTGAGTGAGCTAAGCACTGTGGCAGGTACTGGTGGAAGTCCAACACTCCACTAGACCACCCTGGAGCACTTTCATTGTGTCTGTGCACCTGTCTCCTAGCCACTTCTGCTATGGAGTGGTTTGGGGTGTGTTTTTTTTTCCTTTGTCTTCTAACTGCCTGTAATTCTTGTCAGAGAACTATTTGAAGGCTACTGAAACTGCTTTGTGGCGAGGCTCAAAAAGCCTCGCATACCTGGGAGTTTATGTCCCCCAATACCACCTTCACCCTGCTGAGGTGGCCCTTAGCCAGCAACCAAGGCAGAAGTATGAAAGTTTGCCATGAGTGAGGTCAAACTCCTTGATGTCACTTATATTCCAGAACCCCTCATTCGATCAGGCTGAGGCTGGGACTTCACCTGAAATTACAACCCTGCTTGGTTTCTTTTCCTCTCTTCACCTTCTTCCAATTCTCAGAGAAATCCGATAAAAGTGCCCTGCACACAAATCCTCTCTTCCAGATCTGGAAATCCAACCTGAGACAGAGACTTACTATAATTCACACTTAGTAAGCATTTAATAAATATTAGTCTTTATTATGTTTGCCATTAATAGCCACTACAAACTCAATAACACTTCAAAATAAACCTACGTTTTTTAAGTCACGACCACTTCTAAATCTATTGGAAAAATAATTACATACATGTAAGATATTAGGTATTCAGTCTATAACCTACAGAACAGTCTGGAGACACTACAGTGGTCTTATAGTTCTCAATGGCCACATTTGGGAAACATGGCTTTAGAACAACTCCCTTATTTCACTGAAAATTAAACCAGGAGCAAGAGAATCTATGTGAATGGTCCCAGGCCCAGAGCTAAGAGGTGGCAAGCAGAATCAGAACCCAGGTCTCTTTTACAGGTCAGAGTCATTTTCATTGTACCCTTTATGTGGTTACTGGCCAGTTTTAGAAAGCACTAAACTGTAGGACATCAGAAGTCTGCTCAGAGCACTGCCAGCAATGTTCTCTTGATAATTACTGAAGGTCTATGTACACACCCATGCTGGATATCTTAACAAAACTATATAGAAGCTCCTGCCTTCTAGAAGCTTGTCACTGAGAATGAATAAAAGGCCAAATTCATGAAAACATAAGAAAAAACCCAGAAAACATCAGGAAGTTGAGATTACCTAGAAGTGTAGAATAAATTTAGAGATGAGAGGAACCTTAGAAGACATGTTGCCTGGTGATTTTCAATGTATTTTTCAAGCAGTAGATTCTTTGGTTCGAATGAACCCTATCCTGTCAGCTTTCTACCCAACCCTCACTGTCCAACAGAAATGCCACCTTCTCCAGGCAGCCTCCTGGGATCTTCACAAAGTGCTCCTTTCCTGTCTTCCCAGCTACAGCCAAGGTCGAGGCTCCCCTGGCTCCTACTTCATTCTCCTCACACTGGGGACACGTGAGAACACCACAACAATGGTGGCATCGACCAGATCAGGGACAGATAGGATAAAATACCTACTGTGCATGGGGCACATTTGGAAGGACTTTGACGAGAAATAGCCCAAATATTTCTCTTGCAAGATTTGTTACTCTCTGTAGGAAAAACCATGACATGAATCTGTTTAAACTTATACAGGCATAGAGTCTTGGGACAGTTTTAGGAAGCCACTAAGGGTGTGTGCGTATCACTTAATGGGAGGTATTTATCAGGAGGGGGTGAGATGGAACTGGGGAATGGGCTTCAAAAGTCCGGCTTCACTGAGGACAAAACCACTTCCTTGGTGTTTTCCCTCCAGACGGGGGAATTTCCTATCTGAGGATAGGTGGTACAGAGTAAATCCCCAAGAGAATGGTTTCTGAAAGAGCCTGCCCATCTCAGAGGTCAGGGCCAGCATGTCAAAATTAATAAGGGGTGCACCTGATTACCTCAAATACCACAGGCCAGGCTGGTGAGGTTCCAGACCCACAAACATAACAGGGTCTGGAAGAGAGAAATAAACCCCTTGCTTCCAAGCACCCCCTGCAGTGTACCCGCACCCTTCAGGGCAGATGCCAGTGCCTTTTCTGCCTAGCTCAGTTCTGTAAAATCCATCCAGCAATGTGAAAAATGCAGATCTGCTGGCATTCTCTATAAAGAGCGGTTAGGAGGGGCCCTGAGCTAGCTGGGAGGATTACTGCTATCAGCTTTCTCTCCTGTGACTCACTGGCTTTCTTGTCAGGAACATAGCCCAGAAAGGAAGAAGAAGAGGACCTGGAAGTGGCCTCTGGCCAGGGGTTAGTCCCTGAGGGCCCTAGACTCCCCTCTATTCTCCAGCCCTTTTGACACACCACTTCTCAGCACATCAAAGCCTGCTTTCAGGAGGGACCCCAAGAGCCATGTTTATGCCCTAAGGGCCATGGTTTCCCAAAGGGTATTCACATATATCAAAAAAAAGGAAAAGAGATGTTTTCTCCCAAATGAGTTTGGGAAATTCAAAGTTAAAAGATGTTTATTCTCAGGGTGCCTGGCTGGCTCAGCCGGTGGAACATGCAACTCTTGATCTCAGGGTTGTAAATTCAAGCCCCACATTGGGTGTAGCGATTACTTAAAAATAAAATCTTTTTAAAAAATGTTTATTTTCTTGAGGACTTCTCAGAGCCTTTAAAACCTAATGAGCGCTGGGAAATTCCAACAACGTGATATACTACATGACATTTTCCCAGCGTGACTTAATCCTAAAACCCTTTACCCCAGAAGCATCTACGAGAACCAATGGAATTTAATTCAGTTTGTTACCTTTCCACTTCAGCAGGTTCCCAAAGTGTCGTCAGTGCACACACTTTCAAGGATCCATGAAGTCAAAACTCTGCTCATAATCTTAGCAAGATCGTACTTGCCTTCACTGTGTTGACATGGGCACTGATGGTACAAAAGCAATGAGGAGGAGGGTAAAATAGATGGTGCCTTAGCATATACCAAAGCAGTGGCTTCATACCACGCTAGTGGTAATTGTACTCCTTACCGCCATACACTCCCAAGAAAGAAAAAACTTTTACTTCAGAAATGTCCTTGATAAACATAAAAAAGCATTAATTTTGTTAAATCACAAACATTGAGTATACATATCTTAAACACGTTGTGTAAATAAATGAGAAGTATATGTTCAGCACTTTTACTGCATAGTGAGTACAATGGTTGTCTCTAGGAAATGCTCTCATGCAACTCTTTGAGTTGCAAGTTGAATTGGTCTTTTTTTTTTTTTTTTTTTTAATGGGACACCATTCCATTTGACTGACAGACAAACTATGGTTATACAGATTTGGGTATCTGGCAGACATTTTCTTGAAAATGAATGAAATGAGCATATCTCGACAAGGAAAACAACTGACAGTGTTTGATGTCAATTATAAAATTTGAGCTTTCAAGCAAAAATTAGAATTTTGGAAAACTTGTATGTACCACCATGAGTTTGACAGCTTAAAGACTCTCTTAATGAGCTTGATGGTGACATTAACAAATGTGATATTTTGATATGATACAAAATGAAATATGTCAACATTTGGAAGATTTGAGTAACTCAGCGAACTAATATTTTCAAAATAATTAATGCATGATGTTACAAAATCTTACATGGGTATAAGCTCCATTTAAAGTGCAATTTAGACCAGTGTACTTAAATGTAACAGAGTATGAAATTTTCATTGCTATGGTTTCAGATTCTATACGCAACCCCCTCGAAATTACCACTTGTCAAGATTGGTTGTAGTGTTAAAGAAGAATATCCATGAATATCTGAAATGACTATTAAAATACTCCTCCCTTTTCTAACTACATACTTCTACAAGTTGGATTTTCTTCACCCACTTCAACTAAAGCAACATACCACAACAGATTAAATGCAGAGGCAGATGACAATCCAGCTGCTCCTATTAAGCCAGACATCAAAGAAATTTGCAGAAATATAAAACAATGCCATCCTAAGTTTCACTAAGCAAACATTTTTTTGTTTTGTTTCTTTTGGAAAGTATAGACATTTTTTTCAATTAAAAATTGTAATCTGTTTTCTTGTAATGGTTTTATTATTGATATTTTTAAATGAATTAAGTAAATATTTTAAACATTTCTCATTTTAATTTTTATATCAGGGATTGGCAAACTTTTCTGTAAAGGTACAGATAATAAACATGTTGGCTTCATGGTTCATACAGTCTCTACTACAACTAATCAGCTCTGCCACTGTAGCACGGAAGCCACCATAGACAATATATAAACAAATGGGCTCGGCTGTGTTCCAATAACATTTTATTTGCAAAAAAAAGAAAAAAAAAGTCATGGACTGGATGTGGCCCATGGGCCATAATTTGCTAAATCCTATCTTTTATGATAAATATCAGTAGATACAACCAATTTAAAAGCTCTTTGGGGTTCTCACTAATTTATAAGTATAAAGGGACCCTGCAACCAAAAAGATTGAAAAATGCTGTTCCACCTGAAGTATGAATACGTCATCATCCTCAAAAGGAATTTTAGACATAGGGAAAGGCAGGGGAGATGTGTTGGGATCAGAGCCCTTTGCCCCGGCGGTATCAGCCTGCTCTGGCTCCCTGGGGGAAAGGATCCCATAAGAAATGAATGGCTTAGGAAGGTGAGATGCTTTTTTTTTTTTTTTAAGATTTTATTTGTTTATTTGACAGAGAGAGAGAGAGAGAGAGAGAGCCAGCGAGAAAGGGAACACAAGCAGGGGGAGTGGGAGAGGAAGAAGCAGGCTCCCGGCAGAGGAGCCTGATGCTGGGCTCGATCCCAGGACTCTGGAATCACGCCCTGAGCCGAAGGCAGACGCTTAAAGACCGAGCCACCCAGGCGCCCCAGAAAGGTGAGATTCTGAACACAACTGCACTCCACACTGACATTTCCAGTCACCTTTGGATTCACTTCTTCTAGAAAAAGACTTAGTTTTTGGCCACTGTGGGGTCACTGTCCCTGCCATGAACCCATCCAAATGGATGAATAAACAAAATCAATAAAATTCCCATCTTCACAAACACAAAAGTTACACAGTGCCAAAGCATATCTGTAGGGTAACCTCCAACCAGCACCAGGAAACAAGGGGTTCTCTTGCACTCAGCCCCCTGGCAGAAGGGGATTATGTGGGGGTGAGGGTACCAGGCCTGATCCTCACACAAACAAAACACATCAAACCTAGATAGCACACAGAAGATTCCAGACAGCTAGGAGCATGACAGTTATGGAAGACTCAGTAGGCTTGGCAAAGGGCTGGCTCCTCAGCCCTCGGTTTTTACTGTATATTTTAATACAGGAACTGAGTCACACCTGCAAATCCTATGACAAATGATATTTTATTAACTTTGAAGAGTGCCAGCTCATTTCCTGGGTTCCAAGCCAATCTGACATAATAGAGTCCTTTCAACAACCCTCTAGAAAAAGTTGGTATAACGTCCAAAATATTTCAAGGAACGAACACTTCTTAATTTGTTAATAAGTTCTGTGTCAGTCAGCTCTAATAGGATAAAAGCCTATCATTAGAGACCCAAGGCAAACTCAGAGCACCTGCCATCAACTTATTGCCTGCTGGACCTTTTTTCCTTGACTGTTCTTTTTTTTTTTCTTCCAGCAATGTTTTTTGTGTCAAGAAGAGTTTTCTGGTGCCTTTCACACAGTCGCCTCTCCTGTCCACCGATCTTCTGGGTGTTTTTATTTCACTCCCTTGATGATTTTATTGGATCAACACATCAAGCTGTGAGGTTTTGCAAACATGAAATGTCAACACAAACACAGATACGTTCAGAATAGCACTGTTCCCGCTCTACCAATAGGTAGCATCCCCACCCCTGCCCACACACAAACACACACACACACACACACACACACACACACACACACACACATCTGCCTTTCCTCAGTCACAAAGCTATCCAGTTGGACCCTTCTCTTCACAATTCTGTTTTAGTCTCACTGAGTGGCAATACACAGGGGTTCTAGTGTTGTCCTGGCTCTTAAAAGGGACAAGATCACCAGGGAAGCAAGGTAAACACAAACTACACACATGCAAAGAAATAGCAGTCCACCTCTTAAGGGAGACACCAAGTGAACTGTCTGCTTAAAGAGAATAAAGCAGCCTTGAGATGGGAGAGCATAGTCTTGAAAGGTAGAGCAAAGTGCTTTCTTAAAGCAGAGAGTCTGCAGTGTGGCACCTCAAGTCATGAGGAAAGAGTGGGTTCCTGGGGCTGGGGCAAAAAAGAAGGAGGAACTGAGACCTGTAAAAGGGCCTCATAGTGCATTTGAACTTGAGCAAGGGAATATAGCTCCTCCCTACAGAGAAGGGGAGCTTTGTGAAGTCAGGAGGTGGAATCCAGGAAAACTGAGGCTGGATCATTGAGGAAGGCCCAAAGTCCAGCACGTCTGATGAGACAAAGACGCCACATCACTAAAGTGTCGGCTAAAAGCAGAGATTTACACCCTCAGCTGACCAGGAAATCTAGGATCTTCAGGTTGATAAGGACAGAATCACATAGGCCATACCTAATCTACTCTGCGGTTGGGACAGATTACTTAGACTTTTTGAACCTGTTTTCTCATTTATAAAACGGGATAACAATAGTACTGTATTAGCTCTGGCTGCCATAGCAAAATGCCACAGACAGGGTAGCTTAAACAGAAGTTTGTTTCTCACAGCTCTGGAGGCTGAAAGTTCAAGATCAGGGTGCCAGTATGGTCAGGTTCTGGGGAAGGACCTCTTCCTGGCTTGTAAATGGCCACTTTTGCACTGTGTCCTCACATGGTGGACAGAGAGCACATGAGCACAGGTCTTTTCCTATCTTCTAAAGGCACTAATCCCACCATGAGGGTTCCAACCTCATGGTCTCTCTCATCTAAACCTCATCACTTCCCAGAGGCCCACATCCAAAACCATCACATGGGGGGTTAGGGATTTGTTAGCTAGGATGCAACAAGAAGTTACTCAAATAAGAGGATTGAAAAACTATCAGCAGAAGGAAGGGAAGGGACAAAAGTAGGGGAAAAATGTGTTTTATTTTGCAGAACCAACAGTTCCAGCCAAGGAGACGCCCAAGTAGGTGTTTCACCTGAGAGCCCCTTGCTAGGTGTCTCACCTGGCAGCCTGTTACATGAGCCAGTCTGACCCAAACTGGAGTTGAGGACCCGTGCAGAAGCTCCCCTCAGTTGTCCTGAAGTTACCTTTAGCTCATTATAATACCAAGATCTCCTCCTATGGGTGGAGCTTTCCACCATTTTTTGAACATATGATGTATGCACTAGCATGTTGACATGCTACTCATGCACAGTTGAACCAAAGTGCCTAAGCAAGCTCCCTGCCCCCGGCCCAATGCACTGAATAAAATACTGTCCCCTCAGGCAAACAGTGCTTTGAGAGCTATCTTTCTATCTCTTTACTTCTGACAAGTAATGAAAAGTTCTTTGCTTTCAACATTTCCTTGGGTTGTGTTCAATTTGGTGCACCCCAAGTGGCAAACCCCTTGAGTTTGGTTACAGATTCAACATACAAATTTGGAGAAGACACAAACACTCAGTGCATAGCAAGTGCCTACCACAGAGAGCTGTGATGATTCCATGCAGTTTACACACACAGAGCTAATTTACCACAGTGCCAAGCATGTCACTGGAACTCATTAAAGATGACCATTTTTCTTATTCTTATTTGTTTTAGGAAGTGAGCAGAGGAATGATTTCCATAAGCCACAGTGTTCACCCAGAGCTGTGTTTGGCATGCAGTTGCAATGGCATTTCCAACAAGGGAATTTGTTGTCTTTTACTAGAAGGTAGCCAGGCCTTGCTCCCTGGTCCCAGGAACCCACATTCCCTATATCCAAGTCATAGGTGCTACACAGAGGTAAGAATTACTGGGAGGGGCAGTCTTTCTCAGGGCCTGGTGTCACGTAAAGACAAGGACCCTCCCTGGATATAAAAATTTAGGCAGGAGCCTGTGACTAGAGGTTGAGGCATCCTCATTTTGTCTTTTCCCCCATAACATGGACCGGTGGTTCTCAAACTTGACACTAAACCAGAATCCCTTGGAGAGCTTGTTAAAACCGAGATTTCTGGCCCCCAGAGTTTATGATTCAGCAGATCTGGGATGGACCTAAGAATCTAAATTTCTAACTAGTTTCCAGATGATGGTGATGCTGCTGGTTTGGGAACTACACATTGAGAATCACTGATGGAGACCATGAAACAGAAGCTGCAGTAGCTTATTTCCCTTGACAGTCCAATAATTTTATAAAAGACTGACATTCCAGTAACACCTATACCTTCCCCCAAGTTTCCAAGTTGAGGATAAAATCAGCCACTGTAGTTTCCAACACAGGAAAAGGTGAAGTCACTTTGAAAAGTAGAAGTGATATCTCGTTATATTTTAGGTAAGTAAAAGTACAGCTCAGACAAGTTTAGAATATGTTCCCAGGGTGTATGAAAGGAATTGTCAAGCTTTTGAGAACTAGAATTAGAATGGCAGGAGGGGTCGGAATTCTAAACTATCAACTAGATGATAATCTATCCCTTTTTTCCCCAGCATTCTCTCTGACTTTGGACAGTCTTATCTTATCTCTGACACCTGGTGTGAAAACAAAGTATGTCAAACACTTGTTCAATTCCCACCCTTAAGTTGCTCTAGGAAATAATTTGATTGACTCTTGTTTGTGCAAAGAATTCTTGGTTTCCTGTCTGCGTCTGGTTTTGAGTTTCCCACTACACCAAACTGGAAGCATGGTAGGTAGAAACATCAAATGCTTTTTATCCACCTGCACAACACTGGAGGCAATCCCCAGGGAATTCCTGCTGCTCCCTGTATGCCCGTATCTTTGCATCTCCACACAGGCTTGCCCCAGGATGCAGGCTTACTGCCCCCCTCCTAGTCAATACCATTTCTCTGAAGTATGCTGTTTCTTAGACACCCCCAAGCACTTAATCTTTACTTGTTCTTTATGGGAGACTAGGCTGTTGCCACAGCTATGCTTGACAGTGGTTTGTTCCCTTCTCTTCCCAGGAAGGTTTGAACTCACAGCCGGAACACAAAGGCATAACTATACAGCTTAAGACCCTTTACTCAGTTCACAACTTGTATTGTTCAATACAGGACCCGGGTCTTCACAGGGGTCCCTCTTTTTGAAGAATCTCAGTGGCAATTTCCCAGGTTACATCAGGACACTAGCCAGCTACCACTTTCTCTAAAGATACTAGCTTTTCTCAGACTAAGTACCACCACCAGTGAACCCTCATTACCAGATAAGAATTCTTCTAATATATTCCTTTTATTCTTACTTTATTGGGAGGAGGTAACTTCAACACAAAAGGGTAACTCTAAAGATTATTTTCAGGTCATCTTCAATCTGTGTTTTCCTTCGTGTTAGGTGATCAGAAAGCCTTCAAGTACACTAAACAAACTTGCCATATTTGACCCATATGCATTTGATCTAATTCAGTGGCTCTCAACTGGGGGCAACTCTGGCCCCCAGCAACATTTGGCAATGTTCGAAGATGTTTTTGGTTGTCCTAACTCGAGTGAGGGATACTCCTGACATCTAGTGGATAGAAAACAAGGATGCTGCTAAACATCCAACAAAGCTCAAGCCAGACCCCACAACAAAGTACTACCCAGCTCCACACGTCAATGGTGCCAAGTTGGAGAAACCCTGGTAAATGACTTCCCAGAGAGAATGGATGACCCCACTCCCAAAGACTTAGTTTCTATGAATAGGGGGGCTAACAGGTTCTTCTATGAACAGGAGAATCTTTGGCTAAATTTCCACCCGAACAGCACTCAAGAAAGCCTCTAGAACCTCACTGATTCTTCACATCCACATGAAAAGAATGAGAATTTGAAGTCATGGCATCATCCTTGGAAGATGGGTATCTTAAGTTAGGTCCTCCCAGAAAGGGCAAGTACAAGTGGTTCATTTAGGAAGTAATCCCAAGAAAACTCAGTAGGGGAGAGGACAGGAAGGGGAGCAAGCCATTAGAGGGTGATGTTATCAAGCAAGTTACCACTGTAGAAGCTTAATCCCACCAGGGAATGCTGAGAGAAACCTAGAACATTGTCTTCATTTATCCCAACGAGAGGCGAGGAAGGAGAGCTACTTACTCACACATTCTGTCAGTCACAGTTGAGGACTCCCAGGGACAACAGATTCCCCAGTACTTGCCGTTGGCCCAAACACAGGTACAGCGAGCCCTCAAGCAAAATCCTCATTTGAAGACTCTCAGGTGCTGACAATTGAAAGGGAGGCTGGTGTGCATGAAACCAGTAGGCCTAAGTGGCTAAGGATGCACTCACTACAGTGGGATTGCTGGGTGTGCTCATTTTCTACACTGTGTTTCTCTCACATTTGAATATGTACAATGGGGATTTCTTACATCAGTAGCGAGAATAAAACACTTATAACCTACAATACCAGAGGGGAATGCAAAAAGTGTAATTAAAAGATAGGTTTAAATGTAGCTTTTGATTCCAGTCAAGCTATTCAATTTGAACAAGGCAATTCAAAATCATATTTCACCCAACGTGAGATAGAGGTGATCTACCTTGTAGTGTTGGTAGCACCATCATTGTAGACCTGTCATCTCATGCTCCACAAAGCTCTGAATCGGAGGGTCTTCTCAGGCATATTCCTAGTGACTGCAGCAAGCTCCTGGACCGGACAGGATGAGGAAGCCAAAGCAGAGGTGCTGGTTTCCTAAACTTCATGTCTGGCTTTGGATCACCTGTCTACAAAATTTGAAAATTCAAACTTATAAAAAGTATTACCCAAGTTTCAATTTTTAAAAAATTTATTAGCAAAGTAACTCAAGTAGAGACAAGAATGTTACAGGGAAATTAACTGATTTCAGTCATCATTGGAGCATTAAAGCTACTCAGTCCATTTGAGGAGATCTCACTTTCCAAAGTCTGGTGTTTTGTGGACTCATATACAACATAACTAGGAACACTAAGCCTTAGCAACCATCAAATACTTTGTCACCTTTTCTTTTCACATTACTTTTTAATGCCCAATAGTCTGAACCTCCACTAATACTCATAAAAGAAACCGAACCTCTTTCAATTGCATTAACTGACACAAGGTGAACTAATTTAAATTATAATACTATTCAGAAAAATTCAGTATCAGTCTAGCATTAATTGTGGTATGTTTCCTACCAAAAGGCAGTTATCAGTTATTCTAAACTTCATAAAAAATAGTTTAAAGAAATTTTTCAGATTTCAAAAGTACCTCAGAAAGTAATAATTATTTATTGATGTATATATTCATTTATTTGCTACTTAGCTCCAATTTAAAAGGTCAGTCATGAACATTTGGGAAGGAGAAAGTGCAGAAATTTTTGTGATGCCAGATAAGGATGATATTAGTAAAACCCAAAACAATAATTTATACCCACACACACAGACACTTGTCTTTTTAAATTAATAAATAAACATATTTCAGAGACTTTCATTCAGCATAAAATAGGTATCATTTTAACTAGAAACACCCATTTTTGAAGTATTAGCTATTCAATAATTAATGAAAACTAAGTAAGGAGGCTTTTAAAAAGTAGAACATGAGTAGATTACTTCTACAGTATCAACTCAAGAACTTAAAATATCAGCTATGTCACTGCAGAGTAAAAAGCACATTCCAACAAAAATAAACCTCAGAGGACAGTTCTTTTGTTTTTGCTTATTCCCAACACCAGATATATGGCTTACCTCATCCAAGAATCTATGGATAAACATTATCAGAAAGAGTCCTGCAAGCTAAGACTTTAAGAGGCGGAAGAGAACTTGTTGAGAGTGGCTAAAATTCATCTAGAGTGAGAATGACAAACATTTTTCTATAGGTGACCTGGAGCAAAATGTACAGAGCAAACATGGAATTCTGATATCTGGTTCCTCCTCCCACCATGGCGGTCAAGACCCCAAGTCTTCAGCCTGACCCTTTCTGGACCTTTCATCTCCTTATGTGTGTCTCATGATCATGAAACTTGTCCTATGTCATCAGTGCACTGAAATTTTTGTTTATCTGTTTAAGACATCTTATGAATCGAAGATCATTTCAAAACTTCTTTTGGACACCCTGCTCCATAAAGAAAGCAATGATAAAGTGTAAAAACAGAAAAACAAAAGTATAAACTTGGGCTCAAAAACCAAAAAAATCTCTGTGGACCAGAAAAGAATATAAAGGCTAAGCAGTGAACTGGGTTGAAGCTGCAGACTTATTAGGGTCATGGCAGAAGTATGCAACAGAAAACCTGAAAAGGCTCCCACTGGCCAAAGATGGAAAAACTGGAACATCAAAAAGAATAATACCTACAAAAAACCTTGAAACAGAGTAAAAGTGAAAAATCCAGAGTTGATAATGATACTTTTTAATAAATTAGTTGCCTCTTAAAAATACTAGAGAATCAACTCATTATTCTAAAGGCTGATAAACAAAGGAAAGGAATCAAGTATTTCTTCTGCCTTTCTATACAAACTATACCTCAGGGTAACAAGAGTTGATGAGAGAAAAATCCTCTTTAGGAAAAGAGGAATCCCACCTAATAAATAAGAAATGATAAACTTAGAATATCACCATTTCAACCCCTAATGAAATAATTTGTGTGGGCAGTTACCACCAATGTCTGCTAAAACTAAAACTAGTAGGTGAACAACCGATCAACCTTAATGTCATGAAAATAGAAACAGATGTCATGTGTCTTCTGTCGGGTGCCATAGGACAGATACACCACCACCTATGAAGTGTTCCTGCAAAAATAAAGTCGAAGCCCAGGCCAATCTCATCAAGTGTCATCTCGATCAATCACTATTTTACAGAGGAACAGATTAAACCACATCATGGAAGAAAAGAGAAACTGTATATCAGTTTCTTGATAAATTATGAGAAAACAAGAAAGATCTGAAATCTTTTCTATATCTTTGATGATTTTGAGAAGTAGTGTCATTTTTTTAGATATGATAACTACATGATAGTTACATTTAAAAAAAATTCTACTGAATATTTACAGATGACATGATACAATCTCAAATTTTACTTCAAATAATCTACTACAGGAGGGAGAGGGGATAATAGAGGAAATGAAGTAGACCGTATGCTGAGAATTGCAGAAGTTTTTTCACTAGCTGATAGAATGGAGAAGGAAAGGGGGAGACTGCTGGACATGAGTGGGATTTCAATGAATCTATACATCTTTGGTAGTCAGTGTGGTTCAGTGACCAGCAGCATCAGCATCACCTACCAGCTTGTTAGAAATGCTGAATCTCAGCCACATGCTAGACCCCCTCCATCAGAAACCTCATTAACAATGTCCTTTGATAATTTGTGTGCATAGTTAAGTTTGAGAAGTACTTTTGTAGATCACTTTGAAGAGAGTTATTATCTTCCAAACCATGAACTGCTATACTACTCCATTTATTTAAGTCTACCCCAATGGTTCTCAATAATTTTTTATAGTTTTCTGAAGAGAGGCCGTACTGTGCAGCAGCGGCTGCCATAATGAAATACCACAGATTGGGTGCCTTCACAACAGAAATTTATGTTTTCACAGTTCCGTAGGTTAGAAGTCCAAGATCGAGGCACAGCCAACTCGTTCCTGGTGGGAATCTCTTCCTGGCTTGCAGACAACCACTTTGTCCTCACATAGCCTCTCTAAGAACAGAGAGAGCAAGCAGCAAGAAAGCTCCCTGGTGTCTTTTCTTATAAGGACACTAATTGTATTGGATCAGGCTCCACCCATTTGACTTCATTTAACCTTAATTACTTCCTTAGAGGCCCTATCTCCCAATATAGCCACGGGGCTGGGGAGTGCTAGGATTTCATGATCATGAATTTAGCAGGGGAGGGAGTGGGCGGACACAAACCTTCCCTTCACAACAGGACTTGCAGTGAGTTTTCTGCATTTAATCCTAGGTAACTGGTACTTTTAAGTGATTTATGAAATATAGTTAGCTGTAGGTTCTTTTAAATTTTCTATGTGCATAATCCTGCCATCTTCAAATAAAGGTAGTTTTTCTTATTTTTCAGTCTTTATACCTTTTACTTTTTCTTACCTTTTTCCCAAACTCAAAAGGAAAATACAATGTTTGCAGGAGACTTTTACTAATTACTCTTTTCAGACTAAAGATGTTCCCATCTATCCCTAGTTTACCCACAGATTTTATCATGAATGGATGCTGAATTTCATCAGATGCTTATTCTGCATCTACTGAGATGATCTATGGTAATGTCCCTTTCTCCATTCCTGGCATTGGTTATCTGTACTTCACCTATTATTTCCTTGGTCTTTATTGCTGAAGATTTTATTAATTTTATTAACTTTTTTCATTGATTTTTCTCTGTTATACATTTGTTTCCTGTTTCATAGATTTCTACTCTTTATTATCTCTTTTTCTTCTTCTTCTTCTCTGGGTATAATTTGCTTTTTTTTCCAGCTTCTTAAGGTAACAGCTTAGATCAGTGGCTCAGATTTTCTCCTTTTTTAATATAAACACGTAAGACTGTAAGCTTCCCTCTATGTATTATGTTACCTGCACTCCATATATTATATCACATCTTCATTCGTTTCGGAATATTTTCTGATTTTCACTATGATTTCTTCTTTGGTTCATGGATTATTTAGACGTGTAATTCTTAATTTTCAAATATATGGGAAATTTCTACTAATCTTTCTCCAGTTAATTATCTAGTTACCTTTCAAGTTTATGTTGTGTTCAGAGAAGGGATTCTGTTTAATTTAAAGTATTTGAAATTTGCAATATGGTCTATAATCAATTTAAAAAAAATGTTCCATGTGGGTTTGAAAAGAATTCTACAGATATTCAGTACAGTATTCTATATGTCAGTTAGGTCAAGTTTATTAATTATGTTACTCAAAATTT
Source organism: Ursus arctos (assembly GCF_023065955.2). Lineage (NCBI taxonomy): Eukaryota > Metazoa > Chordata > Mammalia > Carnivora > Ursidae > Ursus > Ursus arctos. Next base: position 33,603,998 of record NW_026623100.1, read on the forward strand.
CTATACCTTTACAATTGTTTTTCTACTTATTCTGTCAGTTACTGACAAAGGTATGGTAACATCAGTAACTGAGTGTCAGTTTGTTACTTTTAATCTGTCAATTTTTGCTTTATATATTTGATACTATGTTATTACATACAAAATGAGAATTATTACATCTTTCTGGTACATCAAGCACTTTATCATCCTTTTATTTTTAACTTTTCTATATCCTTATGTTTTAGATGGATTTCTTGATATTTTTATACAATTGATAATTTTAGTCAATTTATATTTGATGTAATGACCGATTCTTTTACATTGTCTACTATCTTACTAGGTACTCTGTCCTTGTCCTGACTGTTCTGTGGTTCTTTTTTTCTTCTTTCCTACCTTTCAGATTTGATTTTTTAAAAGTATTTTCTAGTATTCCAACTCCTTGCCCATTAGTTCAGAAGTTATATACTCTTTTAGTGTGACTCTAGATAGCAACCTGCATCCTTTGACTTACCAAAATCTAATACTAATTGCTGCTTTTACCCTCTGTTGGACAAAATACCTTAGAATACGTTAAGTCCATCTATCTTCCCTTAACAACTTATGTGCCATTTTGTCATGTATTTTATATAGTTTATTTTGTTTGTTTATTTATAACCCCACGAGACATTTTTATTATTCTCTTATACAGTTAATATTCATTTATATTTACCAATATACTTTCTTTTGGGAGGAACACTCTTCATTCTTCCCAAACTTCCATCTGAATTAATTTTTTTCTCCCTAAAGAAAGCCCTTTAGTATTTCTTTTTGCATGAATCTGACAAATTCTCTAAATTTAGTTTTTGCCTAAAATCTCTTTTTTTTTTTATTCTTGGGTGATCTTTTCAAAAGGCTTAGAATTCTAGGTCAGTAATGGTCTTTTTTCCAGCACTTTAAAATATGATTCTATTGTCTTCTAGTTTCCATTATTTCTGTCAGCCAACAGTTTAATTGTTGCTTCTTTGAATGCAACCTATCTTTTTAAAATCTGGCTTTCTTTTTTTTTAACACTGGGTTTCAGTAATATTACCGTGTGCCTTTCTCTATATTATCTTGTTTCAGATTTGTAGGTGATCTTTGTGGGTTGATGAATTTCATCAGCTATGGAAAATTCTTACATTCAGTTTATTCACAGTTGCTTCTACTCCATTCTCTTTCTTCTCTCCTAATGGAACTACAATTACTCATAAGTTAGAGCTTTTCACTTCATCTTCCATGTCTTCTATCCTCTATTCTGATTTTCCATTCTTTTTGTTCCTACGAATTTTGCTCTAGAGATTGTCTTTAACCCATCACGCAGCTCACTAATTCTCTCATCAGCTGTGTCAATCTGCTGTCACACTCAACTACTGAGATCTTCCAAATTAATCATTAATTTTCTGTTCCATATTTTCTATTTGGTCTTTTTTCTTATAGTTTCTACATCTGCCAAATTTCTCCATCTTGTCCTTTACCACCTTCACCAAAGTAGGTATGTTTATTTTGAATTCTGTATCTGAAAATTCTAACATCTGGCACCCTTGTGAGTCTATTTCCATAGTGTTGTCTCTGTTGGCTTTCATTCATGTCTCCTGTCTGTATATTTTTTATTATGCCCTACATATTGTTTTTGCAAAATTCCTTTTAAAAGTAATTTGAGGCATTGGATAATGATATTGTTTCTCCAGGAGGGCTTTATATTTTCTTCACTGGGTGCCTAGGAATACTAGCACCCTGGACCAACTTCCCATTCACCATTTCCTGCTCCTAGAATGCAACCCCTTGTAGTCCCAAATTAATGTAGGACAAGGAGGCACTAGAACTCTTTCACAACCCTGATGGGCCTTGGGCACCAATCACGGCTGCATTAGCTTCACAGGGCATCAAAATTACTGCCTGACCACATGACTTCTCAGCCTCCTATCTCCAGGAAATGGGAGAAAAGCAGACTCAGCTCCAAGACCACCCTCTGAGTCTTGCCCTATCTCTAGATTCTGGCACTGGAATTCTTTGCTATTCTGTTCACTTTCTGGGATCTTAACACAGTTTTTGTCTGTTTGTTTGCTGATTTGTGTCCAGCTTTTCAAGTTGGACTCAGTAGGAGGGTCAGTCCAAATGACTCTGTCCACCATTACTAAAACAGAAGACAGAATTGTATTTAAATATAATTTCCTCTCCTTTTTAATCTTAAGGAAGAGGAGCTAGGAAAACAAAAAGCTTTCTAATTCTTCCTATACCCAAATGGTTCCTCAATTTATATTATTTAATCTAAAATAACTACATACTCACTTGACCAAAATAATGTCTTTTAAAAGTATTAAACAAATGGTTGTATCAGAATATTAATGTGACTTCCACTTTCTTCAAACTCTTAATAAAATTGTGCTTCATAGCCACAAAGTTTATCATAGTTGATATAACCATAAGAATAACTAGATATACACCCCATAGGAAAAACAAACTTGAAGTTGTTCATTGAGATTACAGTTTTAATAAAATAGGTTAAAGATATTCCAAAGCTTGCTGTAACTTTTGTAAACTTTTCAAAATGATTATGTAAGTTATTAGCCCAAGCACTAATTAAAAATTTCAATTTTTGCCCGATGATGTTTGCCCATTTCACTGTACTCAAATTTTAACCATTTAAGAAAATCAAAATCAAAAACATACTTTATAACCAAAAAACACCAATTTTTTAGAAACTCTTCAAATTAGCATTTGAGCCTGAGAAATTGCTTTTCAACCTTTCAAATTCACCCACATTTAACAAATATTTGTTGAGTACCAACTATATATCAAATATATAAGTATATTGCTACATTTCTTTTTTAAAGTATGTCAGACTCTTGCTCATGTACTTTACTGATTTATGTGTCATATTAAATATTATTGTCTATAATATAATCACTAAAAAGAATATTTCCCAGTTCTCTGTGTAATCTAAGACAGCCTTGAAATTTAATCCAATGTCTGCATTATCTTCCTCATAAAAAGGGACAATTGCAATTGGTAGTAAATGACATCAACACTCTTTTCTACTCACCCAGCAAAAATTATCACCTGTGGTTGGAATTTTTCTAAAGCAAGTCTATAGCTAATTGGAACTTCAAATCTCTACAGCAGGGCAGATTTCAGAAGTAGATAAGAATTGCAGAAGTAGCAAGTAAGATCTCTGGCTTGCCAGAATTACAGATGCAAACCCCTTTTATAAATAAGGAAACTGAAGTTAAGTGAGAATAAAAGATATGTTTAAGGTCCCAGCTAGCCAGGGCCAACTCAAGCCCAGAATCTCTATCTCCCAGGTCCACATAATGAAATAGAGAGACTAGATTCTACAACAGTTATCTTGAGAATGTGTTTTCTTTGTGTATATGTACAAATGATTTAATATCATTATTTGAATGTTTTGAGTAAGGTTTATTTTCCTCTCTTTTTTTTATCGTTTCAGAATAGAAAAACCACCAATTTGTTACCCATGGCAATTATTGAGTGGGTTCAGGTTCAAGTTGGGTAAAGTATTTCTTTCATTTTGTGTCCATATCTAAGAACTTAGCAGTATCTGAGATGGCTCAGATGACTCTTTCCTATTTTTGAAGGAAAGTAACTTTTATTTATTTTATTATGTTCAGTTATGTATAGTACATCATTAGTTTTTGATGTAGTGTTCAATGATTCACTAGTTCCATATAACACCCACTGCTCATCGCATCACGTGCCTTCCTTAATACACATCATCCAGCTACCCCATCCCCCCACCCCCATCCCCTCTGAAACCCTCAGATTGTTTCTGGGCTCAGATGAATCTTATATTCATTTTTAAGCTCCTTTTAATGGCATAGTGAACAGAGAGGCTGGAAGGAATTACCCCGTCCCTTATAGTGGCACAGCCAAATTAGAATTGTCCCAGGAAGGACCACGGTTAACTGACAAGATGTGCTGACTTCGAGCACATCTTTGTTATATATTTGTGTCTTCAAATTATAGGTTTGCTTTGAAAAAGTGAGATAATAAAAGCAAGAACAAAGTAATGGATGTTGAAGACTGTCCTCTTGTTTAAGACTTTTGCAAAATTGCTACTTTTCACTACAGTCTCTAGATCAGTGCTTCTCAACTTGCATGGTCATGATACATCCTGAGGAGCTTCAAACAATACTCATGCCTGGGCCCCATGCCCAGAAAGCCTGATTTGTTATTCTATGGTGCAGCCCGAGTCTAGGGTCAGGAATTTTTTTTTAAAGCTCCTTCAAGAATGATGCCCATGAGGAGCCAGAGCTGAGGGTCACTGCTCCAGACATTGCTCTGAAGTCATGAGGAACAATTTTCATTTGTAGCAAATACAGAGAGAATCTGTTCCTTGTGGTGTGGTCTTCTTTCTCCAAATGAATTAGAGAAGGACTGACACCTTCTCATATAATGCCCTTTCCTTTGTTAGAAATTTTTCACTGCCTGACTCTAAGGATTGGCCCATATTCTCAAACAACCTAGCAAAACCTTAGGTCTCCAGAGTACATAAGACTCCAGGGTCAGGTTTCAAGCAAAGAACCTTGCAAGTGCAAAGTCTGAGAGCCCTAACTTCCCCAAATGACCTCTTCAACTATTAATTTAGAAACCTTATTTGGTACAAAGAAAATAGAGAACAGACTAGAAGAGAAACTTTCTATCGAATCTGTCCAGTTTTGTTGTAAAACATCATAATTTCAGTACTACCCATGTATCATTTTAAATAGCATTTTCTTCCAAAACCCTGAATCCTTTTCATTTAAATTTGTATAGTTGATGAGAAAAAAGGGGCATGGTTGTGCTCACTTTATACAAGGAGACTTACCTGCATAATTTTAGTGCTTTATTCAAAGTCAACTGTCACTGACAGAACCAAGAAATTGAAGTTGTGTTATAATATTCTTTTTGATGTTCTATAATTCATACTAAAAAATATTCTATTGAGATATCTACCTCAAGCTATATTTTAAGAATCCCTGATTTAACACTGGATTACCAAATTCCACAAATAGCCATACAAATATTAAGTCTGAAATAAAACAAATCCTGATACCTGAAAGATAGGTCTCTATAGTCTGGAAACACAACTACAAATTACATTTAGCTTTAGTCTTTATGTTTATCATCTCTTACTTTGTTTCATTATATTCATAATTGCCCTTAATATATTGACAGCCAATACAAATAAATGAAAATAACGTGACCAAAGGATAGCCGTAAGAAACTTATGGGTGATTATTATTAAGGAAGTGTATAGAACTTTCTTTCCCAGAAATCTCCTGAGAGGATTTACAACCCTCTGGCCCCCCAATACTGTGGACTACTAGAAATACCAAATGACTCTCTTATCACAGTGACTCTACATAGTTTCCAAAGAAGAAACTAAATACATCTCACACAAATCTATCTTGCATTGGGACAATACAAATGCTTTCCCTTCCCCACCCCTACTCCCCACCAAAACAAAACAAAACAAAACAAAATAAAACAAAACAAAAAACCCCACCCTGCTCCAAGAGGAAGAAATAGTGAAAATAAATATTTCTCTGTCCTTGTTCTGGACTCACAGCAGACACTGATGGCCAGAGTCCAACCCCAGGAGAGTTATCACCTATAGTTTCAGATTGGGGTTTCAGCATCTATAAATATTGCTGGAACATCTCATTTGAGGGGTGTTAAAGAAAAGTGAACATTAAGACTCCAATGGCCATATACTCATTACGGGGGAAAAAAACTTTCCTATTTTTCCTAAACTTCATTTCCACTAGGGGTCAAATAACATAAAGTTCACTGATCTATATCATAAATACATCAAAAGGCAATGGTAATGTTGCCAACAAGAAATAAAATCAAGAAGGGTTCAGGCTCCAAGCACAACTGGAAGGTCTGAAGCGCAACGGGAAGAAACAAAAACACTGTTCTTCCATAACCCTCTGGGAATAAGCCCCAGAATGATACCTTGTCTTGCTCAATACTCAGCTCTCTGGACAAAAGCAAACTTTTCATTCTGCACTTAATATTTTGTATAACTCATTTAGAAGCTTTCAGATAAGCTAAATATATTTTCGCCTAAAATTTAAAAGACAAGATTCTTTTAAAGTACTATGTTTTAAAACGTTTGGGAGAAAGGAAGAGCTGTATTTTCACCTAAACAGATTTCAAATAGTTGTATAAAAAATAGAAATAAAACAAGTGTTTGTTACCTTGTCATTGCCTCATGACCATTCCACATTTTTAGTTGGAGCTGTCTATCATAGGTAAGGTATACTCAGCGTGGAACTAAGCCATTTGTAACTTTATAGGAATGGACAAAGGCTTCAAAGAGACTCATATTACTTAAAATCTGCTTGCTAAGCGATTTTTAAAAATAAAAGGTAAAACAAACTCTTGTCTATGAACAAGAACTCCAAATTCAGTTACTTTTTTTTCCAAGAATGTTCTTTAAAACAGACTGTCAAGAAAATGACTCCCTTCCATTGTTGTTTGACATTCGAAATCTCTGTTCACAAGTTTCTTACTAAACAAGTTTTTCTTAGTATCTGGCTTGGGTTTTTCTCTTCACCTTTATAAACAGAAAAGTAATTGCATAGGAATCTTGAAAGATATGTCCATGACTAAAAGAAACTGAAAGGAGAATTTTACAATATGGCTTTGGTAACAATAAAGCACACATTTACTTTTTTACCTATAGTAACATATATTTAGTGATGAGATGTGTTGGTGTCTAGTCGCTTTAGTTACATGTCAAGCTTTAATCACTGTATTTTTCTCCCCATCACCCATGAAATTCAAATAGCTTTCACTTCATTTTTGTGTACACAAAAAGCAAAATAGAAAATCTTCTGTGTTCTTTTGCTGCCACCCAGTGGCTCCGATCAGTAAACGCAATGATGACAACTAACGCGGAGACAAAGCCCATCTTTAAGAAAACCCAAAGCATGAAAATCCAAATTATTAAAAGCGATAAATTTTGAAGAAGGTATCTATATAATAAAGCGTTCCATTATGTTGCGTAAATATTGAGGGAAAACCTCACCTAGTCTGTAAATTCAAGCAAGAGTGGGGGGTTCTTAGTGTCAGGCTGGTTGGACATCGGCCTACAGGAGGCACTCAATAACACCTGTTTATCTCAACCAACTACATCTTTATTTTTTTAAACCGATTACATTTTTAAACTGTTTCATTAAAATTCTTATAATCAAGTAATAAAATCACAATGCAAAAGTTATTTGCAGCTGAATGTTGTAAATGGATAATAGGCTGAAAAGAAAATACTTCAAAAGTTAGTCAATTATTTCTTGGTCAGGGAAGGGGGAGATTCCTCTTTAATTTCTATAAAGAGTGTGTTTTACGTGGCCAGGAGGGGGGAATCAATAAATTAAATCAATTAATTTAAGGAAAGAATTATTTATGAGGAATATGCCAGGTGCATCAGTAGTGGGCTTCTTGAATAGTTTTACGATGATAAGAGCTATAGGACAAATGATCAGACCTGGTCAAAAATTCAGGGTGATTAGGGCACCTGGCTGGCTCAGTCAGGACACGCACCTCTTGGGGCACCTGGGTGGCTGAGTCCTTAAGCGTCTGCCTTCGGCTCAGGTCATGATCCCAGCATTCTGGGATCTAGCCCTGCACTGGGCTCCCTGCTCAGCGGGAAGCCTGCTTCTCCCTCTCCCACTCCCCCTGCTTGTGTTCCCTCTCTCGCTGCCCCTCTCTCTGTCAAATAAATAAATAAAATCTTTGGGAAAAAAAAAGAAGAAGAAGAGGACACGCAACTCTTGATCTCCAGGTCTCAAGCATAGAGCTTACGTTAAAAAATAAATCAGAACGATTTTTCCATCACTGCCACTAGCCACACAGCACACGTCAGAAAAGTGTTATAGCTCCAAATCACGCTTAAAAGTTGGTTTCCAAATTCAACAGATACCACATAAACCAAAACGGAAACCAGCTACACAGTGTTTGAAAAGTCGGAGCAACTTTGGCCAATCAGCAAACAGCATCCATGACTAAGCCAGGTCCTCTCCCCCAGGCGTCCTCTGCGTGAGGTTCCTCCGCCGGTAATAAAGCTGAAGGCGAACACAGCACTGAAGGTGCAGGCTCCCAACCGACTCATATCCTAGCCTCACTACTATAGTGGCCCCTTATCCCTAGGGGGATACATGCCAGACCGCCAATGGACGCCCAGTCCTCGGAGAGGAAGGCCGGCTACACGCACACTCTGATAAAGTTCTGTGTACAAACTAGGGTAAGAGATTCACAACACTAATAATAAAACAGAACAATTATAATAATATGCTGTAATAAAAGTTGCATGAATGTGGTCTCTCCCTCACAAAATATACTGGACTTACCCCTCTCCGGACGTAAGAGAATAAAAGCCTACGTGACGTGAAGAGACGTGAGGGCGACGCATTCAGACGCAGCGCCGCGCGGCGCAGGGCTACTATTAACCTTCTGACGATTGGTCAGAAGGAACTTCATGGGCTTCCCTACCGCCTTGACCCCGGGGCTGAAACTGCCAAAGCGAAACGGCAGATAAGGAGGACTACTATAACTGTGTAACCTTGGACCAGGCCTAACCTCTCTGAGCCTCAGTAACCTTGTAAACACACAAATAATAAATACCCACCCCAATTGGCTTGTATGGATCCCAAACGCAGTAACACGAGGCCTGGATCATCCGTCGCAAGGAGCTGGGTGTTAAATGCCGTAAATGTACACTTTCACACGTGGACAGTGCATGACAATATACACGCACACAGAGAACAATTACTAATCAAAAAGGAATAATTAGAGAATCCTTCTTTCATTTGTAGTCTTTTTTCAAATTGAATAACCTATGCTTTAATTACAGATACTGGTACAAAAAAATAGTAAACACTGAGCCTGAGTTCCAGCGGTGAAAATGACAATCCAATATTCAGTTTATCTTGATAAAAGCAGTAAGATTTAAAACAATTGGTAAAGATAGCATTAAAAAGAAAGACCTAATAAATTAAATTGTACTTCCCAACTCACATATTAACAAGCATTTGTTATTCACCTCTGATAAAAAATATATATTTATGGAAGAGGATTCCAGTACTTTGTCTTGAAAAAATTTGAACGTATTGAAAATGTTCTCCAATGAGTCAGGAAATTTAAGGAATTTTAAGATGCATTTTAAATTAAAGCTCAGGTCTCATCCTGAATGAAATAGTCTAGTTGCTAGCTTTTCAGGATGCAGATTGTAGCTCCATTCCAGTTTTATTATTAAGAAATTTAAGATTTTCTAATTTCCTTTGATCACTTAATTTTTTAAATTTGAACCACTACAAAAATGTATGGCAGAATCTGCAAATAAAAGTTTTAAAAATAAATTACAACACCCCAATTGCTGGCAAGGATGTGGAACAATAGGAATTCTTATTCATTGCTGGTGGGAACGCAAAAAGGTACAGCTACTTTGGAAAACAGTTGGCAGTTTCTCACAAAACTAAGCATAGTCTTACCATATGACCCAGCGATCGCACACACTGGTCTTTACTGAAGGAGCGGAAAACTTACATCCACATGAAAATCTGCACATGGATGTTTTGAACAGCTTTATTCATAATTGCTAAAACTTGGAATCATACATATCCTTCAGTAGGTGAATGGACAAATAACCTGTGGTACATCTAGACAATGGAATATTATTGGCACTAAAAACAAATGCGCTATCAAGCCAGGAAGACATGGAGGAAACAACGCATATTACTACGTGAAAGAAGGCAATCTGAAAAGGCTACATACTGCATGATTCCAACTATATGGCATTCTGGAAAGACAAAACTATGGAGACAGCATAAAGATCAGTGGTCACCAGGGGTCCTGGGGAGGGAGGGATGAGTAGGTGTAGCACAGAGGATTTTTAGGGCAGTGAAACTATTCTGTATGATGCTATAATGATAGATACATGTCATTACACATTTGTCCAAACCCACAGAATGTACAATACCCAGCACGAACCCTAATGTAAACTATGGACTCCGGGTGATACTGATGTGTCTATGTGGGTTCATTAGTTGTAACAAACGTACCATTCTAGTGGGGGATGTCATTAGTGTTGAAGGTTATGCATGTTGGGGGACAGAGGGTATGTAGGAACTCTCTCTACTTTCCACTGTGAACCTAAAACTGCTGTAGAAAATAAAGTTTATTAATTAATTTAAGATCAATAAGAGGAGTACAGGCAATGAGTGGATCATATACAATTATAGCTTAAGATGATTATTTCAATGTTTCTATAAATTTCAAGGCAGTACATAAGAATTAAGCTTAACAAGTCAGAGTCTAAGGTATGTATTAAGCTGTACATGGTACTTCCCTTCAGAGGATTAAAACATACATTAACCCCATTTCCAAAAGCTGCTTTTAACATTTCTTTTCAATGCTATATATTTAAATTATTTTAAGTTACCTTAAATGCCTAGATAAGTGAGAGAATGAAATTTAATTACAGGTTATTTCCAATGTTATGTATTTAGGCAATATAATGTAGCTAGGTAACTTTGAATATCAACTTGTGCTAAGGTTTTAAGTAGCATCAATAACTAAGAAAACCACTAATAGGTTAGTCTTTATTAGTGTTTTCTACAAATTTTAAAAGATAGATAAAATCTAGCAATTCCAATTCCTTAACCCCTAATCTTAATTGTTGTTACGACAAATCCTAAGAAGATTTTACATTTTGCTACACTTCTGACATGGATAACTTCTGTTACTGAACAATCAATTTCCATATATCTAGTTAGACTACAGTGTGAAAAAAGTTCTTGAAAAAAATTATAAGGGCATTTCTCCTGAACTTTCATTTTTTTATGAAAATTAGGTACGAGAAAACCCCTCTTCTAATTCAGCATATTAAAACATGCAAAGATCACACTATCACTTACATATAACCCTACCGTTGTGGTGTCTAACTTTATCCTGAATAACATTTAGAAGTTTCGAAAGAACATGGAAGGCACATTAGAAAGAGAGCCACTTCAAAATAAAAATTCTTATTTTCTAGCTAGATCTGGAATGTAACTTGTCTAAAATGAAAATTAAAAATAAACTGGGTTCAAATGTAGGAAAACTATTAAATGCCTACAGACATTTTTATATACAGATGTTTGAGGGTTTTAAGACAATGAAATGGATGCATGCACACTTAAGCATTCTAGTATAATTTCACTAATGTATTTATTTATTGCCTAACATTTCAAAAAACAACTAGCATTCACTGGTTATCCAATTGTCATGCTGCTTCTTTGAACAAATGTTTTGTTCATTAGTACAACTTTCTCATATTTTTTTACCAAACCATGTAAAAAAAAAAAATCTGTGCTCCCACTTCATCTCCATAATGCCAAGTGAGAATTAACACTTTCAAATCATTTCTGTCTTTAATTCTGGTGATTACCTTCATAATGTATATCTATACTGCTAATTTTCATTGAACCTCATCTGACTCCCCATCCTAAAAATAAGAATTTAATTTATACTAGTCCCTCTTAATCCTTCCAGTTCTTCATGTAAGAATTAAAAAAGAATAATAGAGCTATTACCTTTACTACTGAAATAAACGTAAAACTGTATTCATCCATCAGTGTTGTGCAGCGTCAGGATTTCTCCACATATGAGATGTCCTCATCCCATTTCAAACTCACTTCTATTCTATATGCTTTTACTTTTACATTGTCAGGGTGGATTTTGTTTACAATCTTGTCTTCCATGTTTAATCTACTGATTAATTCTAAACAGCTGAACATCAATATGCAGCATTTAAAATATTAAAAAATATTAAACTGGGCCCAAACCATTAAGAGTAAAACCCACTTCTGAGTTCTCTAATACCTAACTTTAAAGAAAGAAAACTGAATTGGCACATTGTACAGTTTAGAATTTGGGGGTGGGGGGCGGGGAATGATTTAAAAAAAAGAACTCTATCAAGCTGAATTCAATATGAGATTTCTTAAGTGGTTTGTGCTCTTGGATAAGCACAACTTGGGTAAGATGTGTTAAGTATTTATTTTCATTACTTGAACCTGACTGCTGCATTATATTAGGAAAAGACCACACAGCACATAATAATAGGCTTGGTGAAAATATTCTCTCCATGGAAACCTGACAGGGTTTTCTTTCCTTCAGAGAAATGAGTTTCTTCAAACCAAGTTTAAAAGATGGCACACTCAATCATAACTGACAATGTCTGCTAGAAAAGTCTGAACGTTTTGGCTTCAGAATGAGTATAACAGACCCTTGACATTTCCAAGTCTAAGTCCTGAGATCTTTGCTCAAATTCAAAAATATTCCGAATAAATTTATACAGGTTCCTGGTTTTCTTCAGAATTACACTTTCACCTTGTGTCATAGTTTCTTACACATACTTTCACATGCAAATTATTAATCTTTTAAATTTCTCTCCTAGAATAGCCATTGTATTCATTTCCTAGGGCTGCCATAACAAAGTACCTCGAACTGGGTGCTTATACAACAGAAATGTATGCTCTCTCAGCTCTGGAGGCTACAAATCCAACATCACAGTGTTGGCAAGGTTTGTTCCTTCCAAGGGCTGTGAGAATTTGTTCTGTGCCTCTCAGTTTCTGGTGGTTTGCAGGCAATCTTTGGCATTCCTAGACTTACATAATCATCAACCTGATCTCAGCCTTCATCTTCATCTGATGTTCTCCCTGTGCATGTCTATGTTCAAATTTCCCCTTTTTATAAGGACACCCATCATATTGGATTAGGGCCCACCCTAATGACTTAATATTCACTACCTACATCCACAATGACCCTATTTCTGAGTTACATTATAAGGGATTGAGAGGACTTCAACATATGCATTTTGGGGGACAATCCAACCCATAGCAGTCATTTTCACATGATAAAATTTGACATCTTCCAATCACCACACATTGTCTGGATAACTGCTGAATTTCCCATGCCTATAATAGAACCTGGCACATAGGAGAGATTCAATAAATATTTGTGGAATGAATGAGTGAATAAATGCATGAGACTGTAAGTGAGGGAAGAAACTGTGACTGCTGGGAGATTTGCTAGGCCACATCATTAGCTGAGTAATGCCATTCTGCATGGCATTTAGTGGGAATTAGGACTATGCCTTGGCGAAACTGCAGAATACCATGTACCCCATGGACCTCTAAGGTCACTCGTAAATAGTCAAAATCATTAATGTTAAAACTCAAAAATGTCAAAACCCATAAAACCCAGCAACTATTCTACATATTGTCAAAACCCATAAAACCCAGCAACTATTCTACATTTTTAATGATTTCTTTCTTAAGGGAATGATAGTAGAAAAGAAAGTATCAGAAATAGGGTAGTAAATTATTTCTATTTAAATAAGTCATAGAATGGGTTATTAAGAGAGAGCAAACTTTAAAAAAAAAAAAAAAAGGGGGAGCCTGGGTGGCACAGCGGTTATGCATCTGCCTTCGGCTCAGGGCGTGATCCCGGCGATCCGGGGTCGAGCCCCACATCAGGCTCTTCTGCTATGAGCCTGCTTCTTCCTCTCCCACTCCCCCTGCTTGTGTTCCCTCTCTCGCTGGCTGTCTCTATCTCTGTCGAATAAATAAATAAAATCTTTAAAAAAAAAAAAAAATAAGAGAGAGCAAAGGTCACTAGATGAAACAGTATCAGCCAGATACATTACAGCACCATTTATAGGTAATCCATGCTATAGCACTAAATCAGGTGATTCCTTGTTACAATAACTCTTCTGCTATTTTAATAACTAAACCTCTTTGGACAAGATCCAAGATGAATTGTACACACTACAGTAAATTGTACATAACAAGCCTCTATTCTTTTTACGCTAACATTTTCAACATAGACTCTCAATAGACAATACCCACATAACAAGGGATTGAAAGTATTCTTTTCTAGTTCTCCTAATCATCTCATTCAAAGCATATCATTTCCTGGGTACTCGGCTTTAAAAAACTGTATTACTATAAACTTTAAATTCAAGCTCTAGATAGGTCTACATTCATTTCAGCAGAAGCATCTTGAAATGTTGAATTATCATCTTCAATTTCCTTCAGTCATTTATTGTAGCTGCCAAACTGAAATGGTGCACCTAAAAGGCAACACTAAACTGAAAGCAAATAATAAAAAAGTCTCTTAAATGTTTCATTTATAAAAGCTTATTTTTCCCCCACCATCAAATTTTGTACACTATCTGAAATAAATCACTTTACAAAATTGACATCTTGCATGCAGTTATTCTGCCACAATACATTTGCTTAACTTCAAGGTTTATTGCGGGGGGTGGGGGGAGCTAGCATCTTTTCTCAACCTTTTATGAACAGAAGAATAATACAGAGCTAGATTGGTTTTGGTTTTTTGGCCTTTTGGGGGTGGGGGGAACAGAATTAAAATTGAACCTCAACTGCCAATAGAGATCACTATAGCTATCCCTTTTCTAGATAATTTTACTAATCCTTCCTGGCTATATTAAACATTATGCCATAAAATGAACACTTTTGAAAGGCACATCAAGTCAGAGGGTGGCTGCTCCAAAGAGTACTCTATGACACTCACTCTGATAGGAAAACACACCTTCTAACCAAAAACATTCAAAGCATTTTCTTAAAATCCTGTCAAAAGCAATATAATAGCAAATTAAAGTAGAACAAATCTACAGAATTCTATGAAGTCCTGTATACTTTTCTCCCTAACATAATTGTTAATGATAACTATAAAATGCTAATATACAATATAAACAAACTGTAGTTTGTATTTCCAAAACCGAGGCGTTTTAGACCAGGACACAGGGAAAAGGAAATGTTTTTATTAGTAAAGTATTCAGATCACATTTATATAAAATAGGTTGCTACCAAGGTCATTTGGTAAAGGAGCCATTTGGGCAAGGGCAAGTTTATGAACTATGCTATGCTTTTTCTTCCCTTTATATACCAAACTTAGCTATTACATGAGGGTCAGAATCACTGTTCAAATCTTTCTCAGTTAATGTCACTTTGTAAAGCCAGAATTTCTGATAATTTGCTGCATAAAATTATAGTTTCGCTATATCATAAACTGAATGATTCCTACAGCATCTCTTTCTCCAATGACCTACTTAAGAAATAAGTATCTATATTCAATACATTGTCCATTTTTGAAGCATTTCCTACATTTCTTGTCAATTTTAAAACCCTTATTTAGAAATAATACCAATCCATTTCTAATAGCTAAGTA
This sequence comes from Ursus arctos, assembly GCF_023065955.2. Taxonomy (NCBI): domain Eukaryota; kingdom Metazoa; phylum Chordata; class Mammalia; order Carnivora; family Ursidae; genus Ursus; species Ursus arctos. The sequence goes on from NW_026623100.1 coordinate 33,619,232, forward strand.
GAACAATTTTTTAATCTGTAAGGTATCTTAAAAACCAATCAACTTGACATAGCCTCCTAATTCCAGGAATGTAAACCATAATTCAACCTTCGATTTTCCTCTTAACATATTCTACTTTACTAAAATGAATTCCCATCCTGCAACTATGAACAAGAAAATTGTACTTAAAATAATATTAAAAGACAAAAATCTCATTATTTAGTATCAGATTAATAGTCTATAATTCTAATCTTAAAAATATCTATAGCTATAACCTCTCCAACTTGTTAATTCCCAAAGAGATTAATAAAAGATGTGATTAACATCTAAACTTAGAGCAGACTGTCATTTGGAAAAAACTATGTTAACAATAACTATACCATAGTCAAATAGATAACCCATCACCCTTTATGGTTCTGACTAAGGTTAATAAGCACAATTTGTCATAAATTTTCTAGTAACTCTGAAAACTGAACTGAACAAAAAGACTACTTTTTTCATAATACTTTATAAAAACAGAATAAAGGCTGGAGCTGTCTTCCTTGGAACCTGCATAGTATTTGGCAATGTAAATGTCATTAAATATTTGTGAAATGAATAAACAACAACAACAGAAATGAACACCCACTGCACTACTACTATGAAATACTACCAAGTATTTCAAATTCTACATTAAAAAAGGAATACACTCAACTGTTTTTTATTTCTACTAATAAAACACTGAAAGAATTATTCACTAAGCAGCTCCAATTTAACAGAATTTAGAGTTGGACTTTCACAAACCAATAACTTGGCTAATGATTTTCTGCAACTGTATGACATTGTTAATTTTTTCTTTATGAAATTAGAAAATACACAGAAATGCAAGTTAAAGTTTCTTTGTAGTAAATAACACATGTACACTACACTTGCTCATAATAACACTTACTTCTCTCATGAAGAAGTTACTTTTTAAAAAAGCTAGAAATTTGAGAGCATGAGGGTGAAAAAAGGAATGAAGTAACTATAAATGTTCTTCCACTTCAAAAATTGTCTGACATCTGAGCCAGAAGACCCTCTGTATCAATCAGTGACTTCCTCTTCATGTGTCATAGAAAGAGTTCAACATGCTTTACAAAATCCATTACATTTTAAGACCATTTCCAATATCTTCTACCATAAATCAAGAAATCCATTTGTTCAAGGTTACTTATGGAGAATTAATCACACAGAAAATTTTAACAACTTCTTTTTCAAAAATTAAAGTACTTTACTATACTTGGCATTCCTATATATAATGATGTAGATTCAAAGACTGAAAGCATTAAGAACATATAATTAAAATTCAAGGACTCAGACATTAAAAAAAATTTTTTAATACATAGAATTCTCTGTAACAAATATTCTGGAAAAATAAATCAGAATATAAACACAATATTATCTCCTGTGGACTTGTCCTCTCCTTAAGTGTGGCATTATATAAACATAGAATGTTGATTCAAAATACCTGTATGTACTTGATATCACCTCAAAAACATGTAATCAAAAAATCTGAAAAAAAGGAGACCAAGAGATCTATGGGCACAATGCATAAGCAACAAAAACTCATGAATTTCTCTATTCCTAATGATTTCTAAAACGTATCTTCCTAATTTCAAGGGCAAATTTACACAAAAGAGAAAAATAAACAGTCAGCTATACAACCTTTACAGTCCTTTATTGATAGGGTATCGCCATCATGCCAAAATTCAGCCATCAATATACAGCCTCATTTTCCATCTAAAGCTAATGAGAATATATTTTACCTCAAATGGGACATAGAGGCAAATTGCCAAGAATTAAAATATAACCTTAAAGTTTTAATTTCACACTTCAAATATCAAAAAAGCAATAATTCCCAAAATCATGAAAACATGATAAAGTAGCTACATAGAAAAAAAATGGACATTTAAGTCATTTCATTTATATAGTGAAAACAGATGTATTTATAACTTTAGCCTTCAGATAGCATACTTCATAAAGTCACTATTCATTTAAAACAGACAAATGTTTACAAAGAACATTTAACTTAAATTTCCTCGTTGCTTATAAAATGGTACTTGAAAGGTTGACCTATATAAGGAAATAAGAGTCTTGTCAAGAGAGATGATAAACTATAAATATAAAATATATCACAATATTAAAAACCTCATCACGCTCTATAGGAAAATCAATAAAGATAACTTAATCTTTCTAGGGAAAAGAATATTTAGCATTACAAATTTAAAATGTAAATTTTATATATGAATTCAATAGTGAATACATTTAAACCTTGCATTGTCACACAACCATCTATTTTGTGGAAAACAATAAAGATGATGTACTTTTTCCATATGTGTACATCAAAACCAAAGGGTTAATTTTTACTTTTTCCTTTATTGGCAACTTTGGATGCATTTTTAGGTTTTGGTTCCCAAAGGGCATTTTTCACAAATCTTGAAGCTGCACCTCTATCCAGCTTGCCAGCCTTTTTCTTGTCTGTTATTTCTTTGACTCTGTTCATGTACACTCTGATTCTTTCCTTAAAGATGGAAAAAAAAAAAAAAAAGGCCATAGATTTACTCAGCTGTTCACCACCACTAAGTTTTATTATACTATACCTCAGTTAAATTCAACAGATATGTATTCATTGCCTATTGAGTGGTGCTAGTAAGTGCAAGTGAATAGGATAAACATGCTCCATGCTCTCCTGGAGTTCATACTCTGGGGGGAATAGACATTAAAAAGTCATTTCAGAAGTATTTGGAGTGTTTCAAAAGGGGAGGAACTAGACTAAGACATCACTACAGAGATAAACACTCAATTGTTTACATGTGGTTATACATTTCTTAATTTTACATTAACCTAAATTCACATAATAACTCTTATGTATCTGAAGTATATAATCTAAAATAGAGCTCTCATATACTCGTATGCAACATACAAATTAAACTCTCTTGAAACTTTTCTAAACAGGAAATGGAAGAAGTAGTACTTAACTATTTTTTTATTTTACCTTCTAGTGTCAAAATTAAAATAAGCAAAATGAAAATACAAGATTTTTTGTTCAATTTCATAGTTTTAATTGATAAGCACATGATACTTTCTAATGAAATATACAGTTCTAATCAGACTTTACAAGGTGAGGAACACAATAGGTTGCCATACCACTTCAAATCTTCTGAGACCATTAATCAGAATAAAGGGCTATTCTATACTTTCACTAGAGAAATAAAGGGGATGAGAGCCGTAAAATAGCATAGTAAATGATTGATCACTGATAAAAAGAAAGTTTCATTAAAATAATCAAAATAGTTATAGAAATATACTCAGAAAAATGTAGACCCCAAGAATTTTTTAATTGTGAAAGGCTGACAACTCTCTCAAAATCCTCTCATGGCTCTCTACTTCCCTTAGAGTAAAAGCCCAAATCCTCCCAACACACACCCACCCCAGCCTTGCTTGGAATGATCTTCCTCAAATATCCACACAGCCATTCCCTTTCTCCCTTCCAGTTCGCTCAAATGTTAACCTTGTTAATAGGCCCTACCTTTAGAATTTAAAATGGCAATCCTACTCAAGTACTTCAATTTCCCTCATCCTACACTACTTTTTTCCCCCATAACTTTCTAACATACTATATATCTATATATTTATTATTTGTTTATGTTAATTGCTTGTCTCCCTCTACTAGAGTCTGGCATCTGCCACAAAGGTAGTAGTATTTATCAGCTTTATTCACAGAGGAATCATCTCACTTGGATATAATGCCTGGCTTCCAGTAGGCACTCAATTATTTGTTGAATAAATAAACTGACTATTTTCAAAGCCTTTCCCCATTCATGATACATATGACAAATAGGTTTCCTCTCACACACTAACTCTGTGATCAATTAGTGATGTCTGTCACAAGGTCAGAAAAGGGGAATGGGTTTATGTATGCTTTTTATGTGCCAACCATCGTCTAGAATATGAATGTACTCCTCCATAAAGTGGGTTCTGACAGAGAAAAAAGACAGATGATGATTTTATCCGTTTCCAATGACAGAATTAAGTATTAAGACACTACAAATAACTTTGTGTTAAAGGAAAAATGAGAAACCTTATAAATGTAAAGTCCATATAGAAAGTTGAAAACAGATGATACAGGGCACACTTCTTAAGATTTTAAAGTCAGTATCACTGGTCAAATCAAGATCTGTGCCTCATATTGTTTTACATTTTTGCTTTAAGTATTTTTCACAATTTCTGTACTTAAAAATAAATTTGTTTTTCCCCGAAGAACTTTAAAAGACATTGCCTTAGTCCATATATTTATAAAATGAAGACAAGATATCTGGGTTTACTCATTTTTTTATAAATAAATGACCAAGTTTTCTACTAAGTTGTAAATAACACACATATCAACCACCATAAGACTTGAGAATAATAATACAGTGTCAAGTGTATTTCACATATTTACCTTATATTTTATAAACACAAAAAATAAATTTATTAATATTCTTATTCATAAACCCAAGTCAAGAAGGTAACCATAAGTTAGATTTCTAATTTTTTCTTTCATATTAAATGATTTAATTTTTGAAGTCAGCAAAAACTCCAAGATACTAGACCTTATATACTGTACTTATACATCTAAATGGAATACAAAGACAAACCCAGAAGATTTATTACAGGTTGTAAATATGTCACTAATGCAGAATTACTGGACAGTACACATACAACTGGTGCCAAAAAAGCTTTTAGCTTTGTTGCTGAACTGGATTCTTTACTGCTGAGAAAATGAATTAATGGAAGAATTGAAAAGGTGGAGGAGAAACTTTCCCGTCTTTGCTAGTAAATCAACTACAATATACTTTTAAGAATTGTGTAAGAGTTTAAAAGAGAAAAAAAAAAAGGCAGTTGTAGAGATGAACAGGATTTCAAGAATTTATAGAAAAAATAATATGGAAGATATAAATAATTACTTGAATTGTAACATTTTCCCATCCAGAGATTTATGTAATATATGGAACACCATTTCTCTGACAAAGGTAAGGAAAAGACATGATGAAATCTGGCTCACTTTCATAATTTGAACTCTAAATAATTTTGTTCTCCCTCACTAGTATGATAAAGGTCCTGTAACTCTGACTTCAGGAATACCACAACAGATAGTCAAACAAAAAGAAAGTCACTGCAATCTTACCAATTCCTGCTTTACTGGATGTTCCTTAGGATTAACTCCCTGAGTTGCCAAATAAACTACAAGACAAAGATTTCATGGAATAAAATGGCATATATATTAATTAAGAGCATTAATTAAAGAAACTCTAGTTACAAAAAAGAAATGTCACAAAAAATGATTAACTAAATCTTAAATTATTCAACCTCTATGTAATATTAAATTTTTATGTGCCTCATGGATATCTGGTAACCTGATATAAAGAAATATATATCTATTAAAATTGCCGTAAAGTATAACTGTATATAAAGTGTTAGCGTTTAAAAAATAAATCACCTTTGACACAATAAATAATTTGCTAATTAACTCCAAACTAATATACATACCCCAAAACATTGAATTTAATGTGTAAGCAGAAACTAAATCCACTTTGGCTTGTTCAAGGGGGTCCAACTATTAACAAAAAAAAAAAGAGAGAGAGAGAGAAAAGAAAAAAGAAATACATACAAATTTTGAGCACCATCACATTATTTTAAACTTTCACCAAATATAATGTATTAAAGAGATGTTTCTTTCATTTCCTATAATCCAATAACCAAATTATCTTGAAATAATTTGCAAAAAGAAAAACTTCTGTTAACCAGTCATTTTTGTCCATAAATTTTCACTTCATGGTATCATCTTTAGTTAAACAAGGAATGTGTATAATCTAAGAAAAATTCTTTTCCATTATTTTAATTTTAGGAGTTACGATCTGGATTTTGTACGTCAAAAGTAATTTATCAATATAAACATTGTACATGATGCATTTATGTATAAGAGGCAGGCTAAAATGCTTAGGCAATACCAAAGACAGAAGAAACATAATGAGATTTGTTTTAGACTGTCAAAGTCAATTTACTCTTTTTGTCGTATAGGGTTTCCAGAAACCCTGATAACATCATTGTAATATTTAAAAGGTCAAAGATAGAGTCTGTCAAAAAGAACGTTGTGAGTGCTCCTTTTTTCTCAAAACCAAGTCAAAATAAATATATAGTTAGGAAGTATTTCCTAAGGTTGGAATTCTGTTTTGTTTTTACCCCCTAAAAATACCCAAACACTTATAAAATTGAAATTAAGGGGAAAAGGAGCACATGTCATTAATCTATATCCACTTCTATATGTTTTCATAACATAGCACTCTGTTTTAAGAATTACATTTTTAGAAATTACATTTTTAAAATACCTTCTGCAACAACTCATTTCTAGAAACAGACATCATGGTCTTCAGCATCTCATCCACAGCACCAATGGAATTCTCAAATGTTGATAAATACTCATGAATTTCTACTGGATAATCTTCATTAATTTCTTCACCTGCCATTATGACCAACTGGAAAAAAATTAAATTCTTAGAATTCATGGGAGACAGAGATTGCTCTTCAGTATACAAAAACAAAATCAATAGGTTATATCATGTATTTAAAAAGTACTAAGAGTTAAAACCTGAAGACAACTAAACAAATCTTCTTAAAATATAATTCTAGAGCAACTACATTCAATCTTCCTCTCCTCAAATAGTTTGAGGTGGTAGGAGGAGAAGAGAACCCACCCAAGTCCACTAATGCTATACCTATCAGAGCCTCAATGCCTTTCAAGAACAAAAGACCAAACATGGATTATCAATAATCAAAATCCCACGTTTTAAAAACTTCAAAAAAAAAAAAAAAAACCCGTTGAAGTTAAAGACCAAGTGAAGCTATGAAAGTATGATGAGTATAGCCTATCCCTTATGCTTGCTGAAAAAATAATAAGCTCTTTCTTTGAAAAACTTATATATTTTAGCCCTTCTAAATTTCAGTGTTGATCTAGCAGCATGGTACATTAAACTAAAAAATTAGAAAATCTAGGTCTGAAATAGCTTATGACTACTTATTACTAAAATAATTTTTAAGCCTGTATTTACATTTATATATATTCTTTAACCCTCTTTAAAATATAAATAACAAATTCAAAGAGTCCATAAATCACATATAGTCTACCAGCAGAAAAGAGGAAACTTGGGAGAAATAAATGATATGATTTTCATTTAGGCTAGAGTATATCTTGACAGCCCATTCTTTTAAAATTCACATTTATATCATAATACATATCTATGTGAGAAAAACCAAAATCCACACTAACATATTTAATATGATATCTAAGACCAAATTTTCAGAAGCAATTCTAAGCCATATGTAGCATCCATAGGTTTAAAAAATATATATTAGCTGAAAATACCTCTTTTATCACAAAGCTAAGTAGAACAACCAAGAATGTGTAAAATAGCAACGCACAGTAGAATTGAAGTTAAGAGACTTGGGCTTTCTGTCTTGCTTGATCACTGACTTTGTCACCAATGATAAATCACTGAAAGTCTCTGGGTCTCAAATATTTCATCCATAAAATAAGGAAGTTGGTCTAATGATCTGTAAAGTCCCTTATAATTCTAAATGTTATGACTATGTCCCTTAACTTTAAAAAGTACTATTGGAATATTTAGTGACAGTGTATCAACATTTTTATTCAACAAGTACATTCTCCTGAGACATCTGGTTTCATTTAAAAAAAAAAAAAAAGTGAAGTCCATCTGACTATCACTACTAGAGTCTACTATATAGAGTTACTATCTAACTACTGTGCAACCAGTAATTGAACAAAGGACTATGATAAAAGAAAACCACACAAGAAGGAATTGTGACTTCCTATTTCAAAAAGCTAACTAGGGGCGCCTGGGTGGCGCAGTGGTTGGGCATCTGCCTTCGGCTCAGGGTGTGATCCTGGCGGTCTGGGATCGAGCCCCACATCAGGCTCCTCCGCTATGAGCCTGCTTCTTCCTCTCCCACTCCCCCTGCTTCTGTTCCCTCTCTTGCTGGCTGTCTCTATCTCTTCAAATAAATAAAAAATAAAATCTTTAAAAAAAAAAAACTAACTAAAAATATGTATTTGCCTCCCATCCCTCCCAAAATCTTTCCAAAATGGCATAAGAAATCCAAAAATAAGTCCATAGTAATGTTGGAAACCCAAAACAGCATGTATCCATCAGCAGACCTCAACAGCACAAATTTTTGGAAGCTAAAGAGCAAATGGGATCAGGGTGATAGGAAAGAGAGCCAAGGAGCCTGCAATCCCCCACAAACAAAAGAGAAGGTGAATGCATGAAGAACTCCAAGATGAAGGGCACTAAGAACTGGGCCATGAGGGCTGAAAACAGCTAAATCAAAATCTCTAGATCCTGGAAGGCTCTAGCAGCTGCTGCCCAGATAATGGTATAAGTACAAGGGATACACTGCAATACAGAGAAAACAGTGTTTCTTCTCCTTATGCAGAATTTTAGGCCAATAAATTTGAAAATCTGGATGAAAAGAATGAGGTGCTCAGGGTGGGGGAATCAATTTTCAAAATTAACTTCAAAAGAAGTATGTAAACCAATTAGATTAACCACAGAAAAAAAAATTTTAAGCTCAAAGATCTACCCTCCAAAAAGGCTCCGAGTCTAGAAGATACAGGTAATTTCTTTCAAACCATTAAGAAACAGTTAATTCTTATAGTATTTAACTGTTTAAGAACACAGAAAAAGATGAAAAACTGAGATACCTATTTCATAACACACAAAAATAAACTCCAGAGGAATTAAAAAGGTAAATGTATAAACATATTAAAAGATTATTAAAATATTTATATAATCCAAATGAAACCCAAATGCTACAAAAGGAAATGAGTGACAGACTTAACTACATAAAAACTGAAAAAAAAAAAAATCTACATGGTAAAAGTATACCATAAGCAAAGTTAAAAGGCAAGAAACAGCCTGGGAGAAAACATTTGCCAAAATATAATAAAGAATTAGTTAGATTATATAGAGAATTCCTACAAATTAAAATAATACAGACATCTCCCATCAGAATGGCAATAATATTAAAGATGAGCAAAGTTCAGTGTTGGCCAGGGTATACAATGAAGGGGGAATATAAATTGGTATAGATTTTTTTTAAATGTAGATACCCTTTGACTCAAGAAGTCTTAAGAATCTAGCTTATAGAAATCCTTGTATACATACATGCAAATTTATTAAAATGGACACCTTGAATGCTTCTCTCAATCTTTCCCACGTTCTCTTGCATCAGTTTTTCCCCCTGCTCTATCATTAACCATAAGCTTACCACATTTTATTTCTCCATCTTTGGCAACAAAAGAAACATCTTGACTTCCTATCCCGTCCAGCTAAAACCCCATTTTCCAGCCCTTGAAAGAAGTGCCTATACTAACAGTCCCAATTCCTCTCCTTCCAGTCTTTCCTAAATCGGCTACAGTCAGGTCCCCTCCTTCTCACTCAAAATTGCTCTTGTCAAGGTCACTCACACAGTCACACTGTTAAATCCTATGGTCAATTCTCAGTTCTCATCACTTGACATGGTTCACTCCCTTCCTTTAGTTTCTAGGGCATCACATTTTCTTGGTTTCCCTACCTCACGGCTGCTTTCTTTTTTTTTTTTTTTTTTAAGATTTTATTTATTTATTTGACAGAGAGAGAGACAGCCAGCGAGAGAGGGAACACAAGCAGGGGGAGTGGGAGAGGAAGAAGCAGGCTCATAGCGGAAGAGCCTGATGTGGGGCTCGATCCCATAACGCCGGGATCACGCCCTGAGCCGAAGGCAGACGCTTAACAGCTATGCCACCCAGGCGCCCCTCTCAGCTGCTTTCTTGGTCTCCTTTGCTGCATCCTTTTCATATCCTCAGCCTCTTATCCTTGATATGCTCACAGGCTGTCCTTGATCCTTTTTTCCCCTCTAATTTACTCCCTAGGTGAGCTCAGGACTTCAAATTGCATTAATATACTGATTACTCCCAAGTCTTTATCTCCAACTCTGACCTCCCCACTGAACTCCAAATCACGTTCCCAACCGCTTACTCAATACCTCTGGTTGGATGTTAATAGATTCTAAAATGCAATGTGCCCAAACCAAAATCTTGCCTGCTATAATCTTTCCAACTCCACCTTTCCAAATGTTCAGACCTAAAATTATAGAATGGTGCTTGACTCCTCTCTCTCACCCCATCTTTTAAGACATACTTTGAATCCAACCATGTCCCAGACCACCGCTATTGCTACCACCCTGGTCCAAGCCAGTATAAGCCATCACCGCATCTTGCCCCGATTTTTGCACTAGCCTCCTAAAGGGCTCCTTGTTTCCATTCTGACAGTTTATTATCAAGAAAGCAGAGTGATCATTCCAAGTCTAAGTCAGATTATACCATAACCCTCCTTGGAAATTTCCAAAGGCTTACCACACTTGATTCAATAAAAGACAAAATCCTTACAATGGTTTAAAAAGCCCTGACTTGGGCGCCTGGGTGGCTCAGTCGGTTAAGTGTCTGTCTTCAGCTCAGGTCCTGATCCCAGGGTCCTGGGATTGAGCCCCGCATTGAGCTCCCTACTCAGAGGGAAGTCTGCTTCTGTCTCTGTGTGTGCCTTCTCATCTCTCTCTCACTCTCCCTGTAAAATTAATAAATAAAAAATAAAAAAATTTTTAAAAAGCCCTGACTCCCTCTGCTACCTCCTCTGTGCCCTCATCTCCTCCCACTCCATCTCTTCTTGCTCATTCCACTCCAGCCATAATGGCCTCACTGCTCTTCCCTTTCTCATTGGGCATGCTCCTACCTCAGGACCTTTATACTTCTTCCCTTCCTAGAATGATTCTCCAGCACCAAGTGCTTCAGAGTTCATTACTTCACCTTCACCAGATCTCTACTCAAACATCACCTATAGGTAATCTTTTCCTGACCACCCTTCGTTAAAATGCACCTTCCTAACTTCCAGGGCTCTATCTCCTTCTCTACCTCAGTGTTTAGTAGCGTGACATATTTATTTTATTCATTTACTGTCTGGCCACCTCCAAAAGAATGTAACCATATGAGAGCAGAAATTTTTATGTTTTGTTCAGTAGCACGCCTGACAGTCGATAAACATTTGCTGAATGAAAAACCTCTAACATAATATTGGAAAGACTAATCTAAATATTCATCAATAGGGAAACAGTTAAATGAATTATAGCACATATCTCCAAGAGTATTAAAAACAAATAAGTAAATGTTTATGTAGTAATATACAATGAGAAGTGGTGAAAAAATTCATAGGACATTTTATATAAAACAATATGTATCTAACATATGCCATTTGTTTTTAAAGGCCTATATATATGAAGATATGTAGAAAAAGGTATAGAAAGAGATATACAAAAGAGAGACATTCTCTCTGAGAAGGAGCAGGGATTAGCGCAGAGGATCAAAGCAGACTCATTTTTTTTAACTCTTCATTCTTCATGATTCTTTTTTTTAAGAGAGCCAGCATGCGTGCGCTAGCAGGGGATGGGGGAAGAAAGAGTAAGAGAATCTTAAGCAGCCTCCATGCCCAGGACCGAGCCAAAGTGGGGCTCGATCTCACAACCCTGAAATCATGACCGGAGCAGAAATCAAGAGTCAAAGGCTTAACTGACTGAGTCGCCCAGGCACCCCTAAATTTTGTTATTTCAAAAAGCATGTACTAAAATTGTAATAAAGAACAAAGAACATGAAATTCAAATAAAGGCATATTTTAACAATGTATTTTGGCTTTTAACAAATACTGCAAATATAAAAGACACGATAAGGCCTTTATTTTTTTCATCCAATTTTTCTACTTGAGAATATTTTTCCTCCCCAGAATCATGACGGGGATTTTTCCTGCAAATTATTCCTGGTCCCTAAGCCCCAATAAACAAGTAGTTATTTATTGTTAAAATGGGTTAGGGTGAACACTGAAAGCAAAGCAGTAAGAATAATTACCATCATTAAATATGAACTGAACCACTTGCCTTTTTCCTAACTAAAAAAAATAAAGGCAAGACAGACTACAAAATAATGGTTCTTCTATTACCAATAATTTCCTCCAATTCATATGATTTCTTCTAACATTTTATATAGACAGTTCCTAAATATTTGTTCCTTCTACAGGAAAAGCTACAAGGAGAGAACTACAGAAACTTCCCTCTGTTCCCTTTGCTACTCAGATCCCAGGACAAAGCCATGAAATGTATGGTATTAGCGGCAATAGCAAACAGTTGAAAATCATTGCCTATGAGCCAGGCACTATTCTAAGTACTCTATACACACTAACTCATTTATCTGAGGGTCAATAACTTGTACAACCAAAGTTGTACATGGTAAAATGTCCAAAGAAGGGAAAGAAGAAAAGAACTCAACCTCCTCTGCTCTTTACCCTCTCTCAAGGTCTATAGGTATTTCTCGCCCTTCAACCTGCTCCTTCTAAAGTACCAGCGGTGGAGATGGGAGAGGGCAGGAGAGAATGTGCCTCCTTCCATTCCTAAGTTCTGGCTAAGACTAAAGCGCAGGGGCGCCTGGGTGGCACAGCGGTTAAGCGTCTGCCTTCGGCTCAGGGCGTGATCCAGGCGTTATGGGATCAAGCCCCACATCAGGCTCCTCCGCTATGAGCCTGCTTCTTCCTCTCCCACTCCCCCTGCTTGTGTTCCCTCTCTCGCTGGCTGTCTCTCTCTCTGTCAAATAAATAAATAAAATCTTAAAAAAAAAAAAAGACTAAAGCGCAGATGGAGGGAACCTTTCCTAGTAATCCCCATAGGATGTTATTGCCACTCCCTCCCTCCTCTCACTGGTAAGGAAAACCATAATACAGGCAGAAAAAGAGGAGTGCACAGCATCACACACAGAAGAGAAGCCATCATCCCCCTACTTCCTGCCGTCAATTCTCTTACTTCAGGAAGGTCAATCCAATCAGGAACCTGGGAGTGACCCTTCACCCCTTCCTCAGAGACCAAATCCAATCAGTCCCATCAATGTGGTCTCAATGTCCTTACACCACAAGCTTTCCTCCACTCTCACTGACTAGATCATTTCAAGAGCCTCTGAGTAGTCTCCCAACTGTCAATTTTTTTCCACTCTCAATTTTAGAAAGTTACATGATTTTTCTTTTTTCTGACTTTATTTTTTTAATATTTTTTTATTATATTATGTTAGTCACCATACAGTACATCCCTGGTTTTTGATGTAAAGTTCCATGATTCATTAGTTGCGTAAGACATGATTTTTCTATAAAGATACTCTAGTCATGGTACACCTCTGCTTAAAATCCTGCAAGAGCTCCCCAACCCCTCAGTATGAATACCAGGCCTATTATGACATGGCCCTTGCTTGTCTAACCTCATCTTTCATTGCTCCCCTCTTCCAATCCTATGGCTATAGCCACGATGGCAGTTTTCCAGATATGCCACACTCATTCACCCTAACCTATGGCTCTCTGTATATTAACCACTCTTTCCACTTAACTTTGTTCAAACTTTGGACTAAGATCAGGTTTTGCTTCAGCCAGTAAAGACTCCTCTGAGTGCCACTCTCCCATTCTCTCTGAAAAACACAACTACAAGCTGTGATGTCACTTAAAACACTATCTGGTATTGTCTGTTGATGTACTTGACTTCCCTTTGACTACAAGCTCCTTGAAGAGGCTGTGTCATACTGATGTTCTATTACCAGCAGCTAACATGTAGAATGAATATGTCTCAATCTGCCCAAGACAATCCCAGTTTGTGTCTGTTGTTCCCATTGACCATCCACTCAGCTCCCCACTTCTCTTTCAGAAGTCCCAGTTTGGGGGCACCTGTCATTAAGCATCAGCCTTTGGCTCAGGTCATGATCCCAGCGTTCTGGGATCGAGCTCCACATGGGGCTCCCTGCTCAGCGGGAAGCCTGCTTCTCCCTCTCCCACTCCCCCTGCTTGTGTTCCCTCTCTCGCTGCCTCTCTCTCTGTCAAATAAATAAACAAAATCTTTAAAAAAATAAAACTAAAAAAAGAAGTCCCAGTTTGAGCAATAAATCATACGGTCACTGTAAACAATGTAGGTTCTCTGTCCTTTACCACAACTCCCCACCCCATTTTGTTAGAGAACAACATCAGGGGAGTTGCTCCTGGTACCAGCCAGGGCTCACCCAGAGCAGCAGAACCAACAGGAGATTTGAAGACATTTATTGCAAGAAACCAATAGGAGATATATGAAGAGATTTATTGCAAGAAACTGTTTTAAGCAGCTGTGGGGACTGGCTAAGTAATTCCAAAATCTGCAGGGCAGGCCATCAAGGAAGAGCATACAGGAAGTCTTGGCTATAAGTGAAGTTGCTGTCCACAGGTGGAATTTCTTATTTGTCAGGGAAGCCTCAGCTCTGCTTCTGAAGCCTTTCAACTGATCGAATCAAACCCATCCAGATTATCTAGAATATTCTCCCTAACTCAAAGTCAACTAATTTGTAGATTTTAATCACACCTACAAATACCTTTATAGCAACACCTAGATTGGTTTTGGACTGAATATCTGGCGCTGCAGCCTAGCCAAGCTGTCACATCAAAAAAACCATCACGCTCCTTTAACCTCAGAATATAGCAAGAAAAGGTACATTCCTGGCATTATAAGTTGTTCTGACAGAATTTCCCCCCAAATAGTCTTGTTATTCCTGATTGTCAGGTTCCCAAGCAATAAAACTAGACTTCAAATTCCAACTAACAAATGTAAAGGAATAACAAATTTTTTAAAAAATCACCATTTTGCAACCCCTAATGAAATTATAGATTCAAGCAACAATCACTGACAGATAAAGGGGTGATGGGGAAGTTTACAACACAGGAGTGAGACTGTCACTACTTAAGCCCAGGGATCAATCTTCACATCACTGAAAGTAGGACACAAACATATTATGAATATCCTGATGTAAAGCAATGTGATGTACACAGTACCATCTCTGTAGCATTTCCAACTTCCCAAAAAAAGTTGAATCTGAATCTAATTGAGACTTTAAAGCTAACTTTCATTTTACAGGAAATACAGAGGATGGAGAACCAACACCACAAGAAAGCAGACAGACAAATCTAATATGAGAAATACTCCACTGGACAACTGACCTGGTTTCTGTAACAAAAAATGTGATGACGAAAAACTAAGAAAGGGGAGGAGAAGGAGAGGAAGAAGAGATCAAGGAGATCTGGGAGAGCTAACAACCAAATGGAATATGTACACTTTGTTTGGATCTTGATTCAAATCAAGCATAAAAAAATATTTTTGAGACAAAGAAATCTGAATATGGATCAGGTGTTAGATGACACTGAGATTATTGATAATTTTGCTATGAAATTAGAATTCAGCTATGATAATGGCATTATAGTTATATAATGATATCATTTAAGGATGCATACTGAAATACATAGGGGCAAAATTACAGGACATCTTGAATTTGTAATTTAAAAAAAGATAGCCTTCATGAGTTACTTATACTTTGAGTATAGAGATAAGAACCTATGTAGAGGGGAGGGGTGGGGAGGGCTAGGTGGCTCAGTTGGTTTAAGTGTCTGCCTTCAGCTCAGGTCACGATTCCATGGTCCTGGGACTGAGCCCCACATTGTGCTCCCTGCTCAGCTGGGAGTCTGCTTCTCCCTCTCCCCCTCCCCCTGCTTGTGTGCTCTCTAAGTAAATAGAGAAAATCTTTAAAAAAAAAAACAAACAAAAACTACATACAGGGTCACCTGGTTGGCTCAGTTGATTGAGGTCTGACTCTTGGTTTCGGCTCAGGTCATGATGTCAAGGGTTGTGGGATCGATACCCTCATTGGGCTCCTCACTCACTGGGAAGTCTGCTTGAAAGATTCTCTCTCTCTGTCCCTCCCCCCACCTTGTGTGCTCACACACGCGTGCTCTCTCTCTCAAAATAAATAAATAAATTTCTTAAAATATAACCTATCCACATTATTTCTATAGTGAAATTAGATACCTAACTCACAAACCTAACATTTAGAATATAACTCAATTCATGAACTGAGGAACACCTAATAGAAAGTACAGTCTAGAAATACTTAAGCAGCTCTATAACCTCCCATTTCAATTCTAAATATAATTGGGGGTAAAGGGAAGCTAGGTTAATGGGTGCGCTCTGTGACAGTTGTTGAAAAAAGCTTATAAGAACAAAACAGACCCTGTGGCCTCAAATGAGGTTTTATTACTAAAATTTCCAACAAAGGCTGACATTCCAGAATGTCTAATTATTTCAATAATGTCACAAATTTCCTTCTAAAAA
Source organism: Ursus arctos (assembly GCF_023065955.2). NCBI lineage: Eukaryota > Metazoa > Chordata > Mammalia > Carnivora > Ursidae > Ursus > Ursus arctos. The sequence goes on from NW_026623100.1 coordinate 33,635,519, forward strand.
AATCCTGAAGCCCTATATTTTATCTGGCCCTCCTAAAAATGTATGCGTGCAGAAATGAATAAATAAACCAACACAAGTCAAAAGTCATATGTAAAACTAGGGAAAATGTTTGTAACACAAAGACAGATAAAAACGAATCTCTACAGGGGCGCCTGGGTGGCACAGTGGTTAAGCGTCTGCCTTCGGCTCAGGGCGTGATCCCAGCGTTATGGGATCGAGCCCCACATCAGGCTCCTCTGCTAGGAGCCTGCTTCTTCCTCTCCCACTCCCCCTGCTTGTGTTCCCTCTCTCTCTGGCTGTCTCTATCTCTGTCGAATAAATAAATAAAATCTTTAAAAAAAAAAAAAAAAAAAAACGAATCTCTACAAATCAACTTAACAACAAAAATATCTACAACCCAAAAGAAAAATGAACAAAGAAAATCAGAATCTCACATATAAAGGAAATCCAGATGACCAATAAACATAAAGCTACTCAGTCTTATAATCAAAGAAATATAAGTCACTAAAACAAGATGTCACTTTTCATCTGCCAAACAAGCAAAAATTAAAAAGACTGATAGTATCTAATATGGGCAAAGGTGAGGAAAAACAGTCTCTCATTCACTAATAATTAGAGTGCAAACTGAGTATGGAGGGGTGGGAATATGGCAGTATGCTTCAAAATTACATGTTCAAATTCTCTAGCAATTATACTTCCCAAAGAGTACATTTTCACACAAGATAATGTTCAAAGACATCTACTGTAACCCTCTTTAAAATACTGAAACTTTAAAGCAGAGAACCATCAACAAGCCCATTAACAAGAACTGGTTAAATAAATTATGATACAGCCATTCAATAAAATACTCTGGGCAGTGAAAAAGTATAAAGTGGAGCTCAGATTCCTAAACTCGGATATATTAAGTGAACAAAAACTGAACAGGACATATAATACAACCCATTTGTTTTTAAGAAAAAAGATACATGAGTGTGAAGGCATACCTGTATATACATGTAAATTTCCTAAAGGATACAAAAGAAGCTGCTAACTATGGCTACTTCTGGGAAACCAATAAACAGGAATGTAAGGGAGTACATTTTATGTTATACTCTTAGAATTATGATTTTTAAAAAAATAAATAAAAATTATAATAATTATATATTTTACAGATAATATGTAAATTTTTCAGTTATCTGAAATTTTTTAATTTATTCCCAAATATGCCTGATGTCATTTCCCCCAACATAGCAGCTAAAATCAAACCTATATTCTTTAGCTTTACTATATTCAAAGAACCATATGAATAGATTCCCTTCTCTACACATAAATTTCCTAGCCACCATGAGGCCATTTTCTCCCTATTCTCATGGTATAAAAGCCTCTCTGGCATTGTTCTCTCCCTAGAATTCCTAGAATTGTGAGGACTCCCAATCACCACCATTTTTTTTGTCTGCTTAACCCAGCTCCCTCATCACTCAGATCAAGTCACATCCACCAGGTAAGTCTCAGAGAGTCCTGGTTTCTCCCTGTCATTGTTGTAATTTTATATTTCTGTGATTATTTGATGATTGTCCATCATCCACACTAGACCGTAAGCCTGGTACAGGGCAAGTCTTTGCTCATTATTACATTCCAAGTACGGCAGCATGTCATAGTTGCTATATAAGTATCTATTAAATAAATGAATCCTTAGTGCCTGTCATGTAGTAAATGCTCAGTAAATGTTATTCACTTACATGACATTGTAGAGTATGTGCTAGGAGGAGCAGGGATAAATAAAAGAATTGTCAGGGAACTGAGCGAGTACCTGGTTGAGGATAACTAGCATTAATTTGTGTCTTTTGTGAATTTCTTCAGACTTAGAGCAAGAATAATTATCCAGAATGAGGAAATGACCAGGAAAGGACTTGTGAAAGCATCCTTAAAACAACTGACTGGGAGGTATGGCCTTGAAGGGAAAGAAGTAATGCCTTTCCTTCTGCTTGGAATACCCCATCCTCACACCCCATCCCTTATATTCTGAGCCTAGTGAAACATTAATTCTTTAAACCAGCATCAAATGCCCCCCTCTATAAAGGCTCCCACACCTTCCAAAAAAAAGTATCTCTTCTTTGTTCCCAAGGTTCTCCAGACTTAGTTATTATATATCCATCAATCATACTTCTTCTTGTGTATCTTGATAAATCCAAAGGTGGCAAACCTCATTTTACTTGATCCATTCATTCATTGCATTTGACAAAAATGAACACACTACTCAGCCCTGAATTCTACAACACCAGACTCTCAAAACTGTCCTTGCCCCTCACTAGCTATTTATTCTGTCTCCTTTGCTAGTTTTTCATCTCCCCAAGCCTATAAAGGCTAAAATGCCTAAAGATTCAGGTCTTATACTACTTTTCTTTCCTGTTTACATTCACTCCTTTGGTGATTATCTCCAGTCTCATAATTTTAAGTACCATCTGTTCACTGACAATTCCCAAATGTTCTTTTCCAGCAGTGAACCCCCCCCCCGCCACTGAACTCCAGACTTGGTAGACTCAACATCTCCACTTGGATGACTAACAGACTAACATGTCATAACTGAACTCCTAATCTTCCCACACACACCTGCTCCTCCCCTAGTTTTTAACTTCTTAGTTAATGGCAATTCCACCCTTCAAGTTGCTCAAGCCCCAAACCCTGACAATTGTCTCACTCTTATAAACCACATTCAATCCATAAACAAATGTGTTAACTTTACCTATAAAATACATCCAAAACTGAACTGCCTCTCACCATATTCAGTTCTTTTCACCCTTTGAAGCCACTATAATCTCATGTGAATTATTACGACACCTTTCTAATTAGTCTCCTGGCTTTTGCCTACCACATTCTCCAACAATCTGTTCTTAACAGAGCCGCCAGAGTGATCCTGTTAAAAACCTAAATCAGATCATGACACTCCTCTGCCCAGAACATTCTACTGATTATTTATGCTATTCCTTCAAAGCTATTCTTTCAAAGATTTATGTTGCATGACATTTACATCTGCACATGACTAACATAACGTCTTGCCACATATTAGGTACTTAGTAACTGTTTGTTACCTCTTCAAAACCAATGAAAGTAAACTGGGGACAAATTCTGAAGAATCTTAATATCAGATTAGAGTTTGTGCTTAAAGATATTAGGAAGTCACCACATAGACCCAAAAGAAAAATATACCATAAGGTACTTTCTAGGGCTATTTCCATTCCTATGCTAAGTAGAGTGACATACAATTATAAACTAAGCCAGAAAAAATCCAATTTATAATTTTTTGAGACATCTGCATATGTATGTCGTGCCAGAATTCTATTACCGTAATGACCTTTCTGCACTGTATTATCTTAGAAAATAATGGTGAAACATACATACAACAAGCTATCAATAATATTGCTCCTTTGGCAGAAAGTCCATGTTGATGCCACCTATAACTCTCCTTCAAACTTAAAGTAAAATCCCTGAGAAAAGATACTTTTTCCTTTTGAAGGTGTTAACCTCTAGAAAACAAATTTATCCCAAAGTCTGATAATAGAAAATGATACAAATTACATAAAGGTTGCTCAAAATTTAGATGAATAATTACATCAGATTACAATTAACTTACTTCTATTATTTAATGCTAATGTTTAATTTAAAGTATTTTCAAAATTACAGATATGAAGCAGCAAAATTACCTTCCAAAACCATGGAATTTTCTTATTACAATATTCTCATCTCTAAAATAATAACAGTATATGGGACTATTGTGAAAGTTAAATGAATAATATTGGTAAAGCTATTACAACAGTGCTTGGCTCAGTTACCACTCAATTCATTAGCTAGTAGTAATAGTTGTTAATTTACTGAAGTGAAAATAACCAAATATCCTAATCCAATATGGACTATTCAAAGCCATACTTGAAGGGTAACTGTTTGGAATCAGTAGCTGAAATAACACATATAAAGAACCATTTGAAAATCAAAAGCAGTTTTATGAAAAACTGTATCATCTCTGACCTGTGATACATTAAACATTAACTATTTGAAGGCAGCTATAACATACGGTAGCATTTTGGAAAACCACTGTTCACACCTTCAGTATTTTATCTTTCAACAAAACAAAGAGTTCTAACATGTCCATAAATCACAAACGGTTCTCTGAATTTCAATAGGAACTGTCTGAATTTTCGGATCCAACATTTTCAGATCCAACGCCAAAGTACAGTTAATTCTCGGTTCAGTATATTATCAGACAATCCAAAGAGATTAATTACCGGGACATATACATCTTTATCAAGCCAAAATTGAATTGCAGTCAACACACAGAAAGACATTAAAGACAATTTAAACAGAAGTTTGAATCGCACCTAGCCTTCCTGAGACATAAAGAAAAACTTTGTCGAGATTATCGACTACAGATTTCACCTTTGAATCGAAATTATCCTACCATCTCAGGTGGGCTAATATTGCAGCGGCAGGCCGTATGTGAAAGATAAACGGTGATAACATAGTAAAGTTATTCCCCCACATCCTACACTTTGGCCTTAGTCCCTAAACAAGATTTGACGGCAGCTGAAAATTGTTAAGTCATTTAATTTCTCCTCCACCTCAATATTTAAGAAGAGGAGCTGAGGAGAAAAAAACTAAAGGCCAGACCAAGAGAGAGAGAGGTGGGGGGCCAAGGTTAGCCAAAGCCGGCAAGCAGCCGCAGGCCAAGCCTAAGCGGGGGTCCTGCAACAATGCTGCCCCCAAAGCTCGGATGAGAGGGAACGCATTCGCTAAGGCTACGCAGCCCAACCCGCTTCTCTCAGTCAGCAGGGGGATGAAAAGGCGGACTCCCGGAAGAAGTGAACTTTCGCAGAAACAGGAGAAAAACTCAAACCCCAGCTTTGAATAATACCTCGCGGGCCTTCTACTCCAGTCTCCTGGAAAAGCAGTCGGGCGGTGGTGACGTCAAAGAGGCGCCGGCTCTCTCCGCGGCGCGGGCGGCGCTCGATGATAACCTCACGAGGCTCGCCCCGCCCCCTGTCTCCTTTTCCGAGGACCTCTACTCTCAAATGCCTCAGGCCAGACCTGCGGAGGAAGTTGAGGCGAGAAGCGTACCTTTCATTAGATTTGTATTCTGCGGATCCCCACCAGAGTACCCGTCGGGCATACTTAATCAGAAAAAAAAAGTTACTAAAGCTTTGTTCAGGTTTTTATTCTTGCTTAAACTGGTTCCTGGTTCTTACTACACCCCCAATGTCCGCCTCAAAATTAACCGTCTAGAGTGGACTCCCCAGTTATTTGTGGTGAAAGCACAAGTTCTTTAGTTTTACAATTCATCACTCAAAGATATTTTTGTAAAACACAGCAAAAATGAATTTCTTGAAAAATGGAAAAAAGGCAAAATACAAGTCCAGATCTTTCATTATTAGTTTCGGTAAACATAAAATTATATTTTAATAAATACAATCAGAATATGAGAGGGAAACTGTTCATTGGAAATGTAGTACAGTAGTCCTCTCTTACCATGGTTTCACTTTCCTTGGTTTCAGTTACCTGAGGTCAACCTCAATCCGGAATCGCAATCCTTCAATCCTTCCTCTGATGAATCATTAGAAGGTCAATAGTCACCTAACACCATGTGACCATGCCTGCACCATTCGTGTCACTTTTTCTCATCACACAGGCATTTTGCCATCTCGTCATCACAAAAAGAAGGGTAAGTACAGTACAATAAGGTATTTTGAGAGACCATATTCACATAGCTTTTATTACAATATATTGTTATAATTGTTTTATTTTATTATTAGTGTCTAATCTCTTAGCATGCCTAATTTACAAATTAAACTTTATCATAGGAATGTATGTATAGGAGAAAACAGTATATATAGGGTTCAGTACTACGTGCAGTTTCAGGCATGGGAGCGGGTGTTGGATCTTGGACCATATTCTTTAAGGACAAGGGGGATTAAGCATCATTTTTACATTTGTAACTTTTTATATGTGATTTATATACATATATCAAATCATTATATTGTATGCCTTAAACTAATACAGTGTTGTAAGTCGGTTATATCTCAATAAAACTGGTGGAGTTGGGGGAATAGAGAGGAGAAGAAGAAAAGTTATTCAAAACGTCTGGTCACTGGGGAGGGGGGAATGCCTCCTGATAGCATTTGAAAATCACTGCCTTATGCTACATCACAGTTTCTGTTACTCTATTTCACATTAGGAGGCTGAATTCACCTCAGTGCTAGTGAATACGCCAGCTCTTAGCTGCAATGAGAGACTCAATATTTAACAATATAGCTGTCCTTGGAACTGGAAGATAAAGGCACTGACCACGTTCCCAGAGTAGATCAATTCCTTCCCATTTGATTACTTCACAGTACAAATGATGGTGGATGATGGCAAAGTAGTTGTTCAGGACAAACTAGCTATGTGACCCTAGGCAAGTTATTTAATCTCCCTGATCCTTAGTATTTTCATTGGGAAAATAGAGCTAATAATAACTGTGAGACAAATGAGGCACCATAAGTGCTTTCCATAGTGCCCAGCACAGAGTAAGCATTTAATAAACATTAATTATTAGTAACTGGAATTATCACTATACAATATTATCACTAAAAAAAGGAAATTAGAAAATTATATTGTTGATAGAAAAAGAAAATTCTCATGTTGAATTTAGGAAGTTTCTTAGATCTTAGTATTCAAATTATGTATAGCAAAACCAGACTCCCAATTAATATCAGAGTAAAATATTATAATTTTTTTTCTTCTGGATGATAACAAAAGAAAATCACCGTTTTACAGCCATCATAATAATAATAAACTCAGGTAAGATTCATCAGTAGATGCTGAAACTGTTAGGTGAAAGTTTGATGGAGAACAGGACATTTGCGCCACCTTAAAACACCTCATCATAGGTTATTTTTGAATTACAAAAGTAAAAATGGTAATTTTACAATAGCTAAAAACTGACATTGCATGTCTCTTTTTACGATGCACTAAGACCACACAATCATTTAATGTATTATTCCTGCCAAAAGGGTATTATCTGAATCTGACCATCAGGAAATAGCAAACACACCCAAAGTGAGAGACATTCTTTAAAAAAAAAAAAAAATAGCTCTATGTTAATGATTAAAAATGTTAAAGATTAGGGGCGCCTGGATGGCACAGCGGTTGGGTGTCTGCCTTCGGCTCAGGGCATGATCCCGGCGTTATGGGATCGAGCCCCACATCAGGCTCCTCCACTGTGAGCCTGCTTCTTCCTCTCCCACTCCCCCTGCTTGTGTTCCCTCTCTCGCTGGCTGTCTCTATCTCTGTCGAATAAATAAAATCTTTTAAAAAAAAAATGTTAAAGATTAAAAAAAAAAAAACTGTCCTAGATTGAGAAACTAGAGAGACACAACAGCAAAAGGCAATGTGTGATCCTGGATCAGATCCCGAATCAATGAGGAAAAAAAAAATACTACAAAGAATATTATCGGGGCAGTTGGTGAAATTAAATATAGATTTTATATTGAATAATAGTATTAAATCTATGTTAAGTTTTTTGTATTTGATAATTGCACTGTGATTATGTTAGAGAATGTTCTTGCTCCGAGGAGATGCATGCTAAAATATTTAGGTTAGGGGTAAAGGGCCATGTTGTCTGCAATTTACTCTCAAAAAATTCTGAAAAAATATTAATAATAATTATAGTAATTATATGTGAAGAGAGATATCAGATGTGGCTAGGTGGTTTTTTTTTTAAGATTTATCCATTTATTAGAGGGAGTGGGGGAGGGGTTAGAGGGAGAGAATCTTCAAGCAGACTCCCCACTGAGCCCGGACCCCAACATAGGGCTTGATCTCAAGATCCATGAGGTCGTGACCTGAGCCAAAACCAAGAGTCAGAAGCTTATCTGACTGAGCAACTCAGGCACCCCAAGTGTTTGGTTTATAATTGGTGAATCTAGGTGAATTATATGAGAGAGTTCATTGTATTATTTTTGCAACTTGTCTATAAATTTAAAATACAAAAGAAAAAGAAGAAGGAAGGGGGGAGAGAAAGAAAAAAGAAAAGAAAGAGGAAAAGAGGAGAGAGGGAGTGGAAAAAAGCATGATGGATGGGAGACCAGAAAGGAAGAGCCTTCTCTGAAATTCAGCCCTTTAGCTTTATGGGTGATTTGTTTACAAGACTCCTGTCTTGTTTGTAACCTTTAAGGACCTGGGATGAAATAATCACCACAGGTTATGGTCTATGTGTACGAAATATTACTGTGCAGAATATTGCCCATTGCTACCCCCATCCCCTCCCTCAATTTTGAAAAGTAAAGTGCAGGTCAGACTAATGTTAGCAATTCCAATAGCAAGCTTTGTTTCTATCTTTGTTTCTTTGTTTCATATATCATGAATTAAAAAACAACTATGAACTGGTCCACATCAGCATTTGGAAGTTTGTTCTCATTCATTAATCTCATCGTTTAATCATTGAGCCAAAAGTAGCTAAATCACTCTCTCACTACTCCTCACGCTGGATATTGAGAATAAATAAGCAAGTGAGGCTGCTTTACCACTCAGCTTCCCTGCACTCCACTCCATCTTCCAATCTTTCAGGAGACCGACTGATGGAGAGTAAGTTTTGCTCAGATAAGGTACTGAGGGATGGAAATCCCTGCATGTATGCCCAGCCCCATTTGGGGCCCTGACTTGCTAGTTCAGAAGACAATCTGCAGTCTAACGCCACCTGATTTGACTCCAGCTGTAAGAAATAGAAAAATTACAGACAATGAGAATTTAGGAGCAAATTAGGCTTAGTTCAGGGGAGGTCATTAGTGTTTCATGACACCCTGAGGAAGAATGCCCAGATGGTAAGAATATTCTATCTTGAAACCAAGTAGGAGATTCTAGGTAATGAGCAACTGATGCCAACACTATCTGTACTTTTTGTCTAATTAACCTAAAGAAATAAGCCATTTCCTCTTCTTCCTCTTCTATTTCTTTGAGCTTTTTCCCTTCCTTCTTTCCTTCCTTTCTTCCTCTTTTTTTTTTTTTTTTTTTTTTTTTTTTTTTGGTTGTTCCTGTTGTTTTGTTTTCTGGGTGTTGAGTACTTGATTCATTTGAAACATCTGGTGGGATAGAAAAATTTAAGCTAGGTTGTCAGCTCATAAGTCATTGTAAATACACAAAAAGGTTATATTTCTTTCCTTATTGTCCTCGTCCTTTCACACTGCTATAACAAAATGCCACAGGCTGGGTGCCTTATAAACAGTAGACAGCTACTTCCCACAATTATGGAATCTGAAAGTCTGAGATCAGGGTGCCAGTAAGGTTGGGTGAAGGCTCTCTTCGAGCTGTAGACTGTCAATTCTTGTATTCTCACTTGGGTAAGGCAGAAGGGAGTACTCTCAGACCTTGTTTAAAAGGGCACTAATCCCATTATAAGGACTCCTCCTTCATGACCTAACCACCTCCCAAGGGCCCCAGCTTCTAGTACCATCACATTGGGCATTAGGATTTTAGCATATGAATTTGGGGGAGACACAAACATTCAGACCGTAACACTCATCTTCACCTCACTGTGCTTTATTGTCCTAAATTATTTACATCAAAAAATAGAATAAAAACAGGATTTTAAAACCTCCCTAGAATTAACCATTTGAAAAAATAACTGTGATAATTCAGTGCTTATTTAAGAAATTGATTCCTGTCATACTCTTTAAAAATACCCTGAAACCTTGCCACGTAATAACATCCTTCAAAAAAAATCAATGTTTATAGGCATAATGAAAATAAACATATCACTCAGAATGAATCCATTGTATGAATTGCATGTAGCTCTGTGCCTCCTGCCATTCCCACGTGAAGAATAACCTGAGTTTTCTGGAATGATGATCAAGGATGTAAAGGGAAAGGGCGTTCTTAGATGGTCCAAGACTCAGAAATCAGTCCTCATCGATGGTGTGGGCATGTGTGATTCAGTTAAGTGCTCCGAACCTAGTCTATAAAACCTGTAAAATCATTATTTCCAACCTACTTATTGCTTTTCCTAAACTTTATGACAGAAGTTAGGTACTATATTTTGCAATTTAAGGCTTTGAAAATGTTTCTATACATATCCCTTACAAAGCCAGGCTGTACTGAGTTTTCAACATTATAACATAGACCCCTGTTATGAGAAGGCTAAATCATTGAAAGAAACAGGTAGTTGATCGATGCATTTTCAGCCGTTTTTGTGTCTGTGCCTTTTTCCAGGTGACTTTGCTATTCCTCCTGTCAGAATGTAGAGTATATTTTCCCACCCCAGTTTGGCCATTTGCTTTGTTTTGGCCAATGGAATAAAAGTGGGTATGATGCAAGAGGAAGCATGAAAATTTGGGCTTGGTTTGTTGTGCTTTTGCCATCGCAATGAGGATAGACCCAGCTAGCCCATTATCCCAGGAGGAAGGTGAGGGTCACGTGGAGCAGAGTCCAGTCATCCCATAAGCACAGCCAAACTGGCTCAAAGCCCATGCCCAGATACATAAGTGAGCCCAGGTCAAGATCAGAGGTGGGCCCACTTAGCCAAATTCTTCAGACACCAAAGAAATAAATGTAGAAAATTATATGCCACACAGCACACAATTTTGTGGCACCTAGCTAACTGCCACAGTTCAGTAAAATATATAAAGGGGAAGAGGAGTGAGTTTGGCTTCTTGAAAAGTGTTAATTCTCCTAGATATTACAAGTTATTTATTGAATCAAAAAATGTAAAAGTAAAGAAAAACCGTAAAGGTGCCTTGCCCCCAGTAGATAAGCTACATATTCAGTGGCGTTTATTTCATAATATTATAAAGGTGATAGTGGTGAAATATAATACTGCTGAAATAAATGAAAACTTTATTTTTTATGATAATGCTACGTATCTGTTTGAAGGTATACATTTGTGTATCAAGAGACAGGCAGAGAGTAATTACCATCTGACAATGCATTATTGTCCAGGTATTCATCTGAAGGTTCTGTAATGCATCCAAACTATTTTTGTTTTATCAATGTATTAATTAATTTTTACTCAAAGAATGGATATGCACATTGTACGTAGTTCTGATCATATAGACATCAAACTTATTCTTTTTATCCACAGATCCTAATAACCTGGTTTATGTATTTTAAAGAAGCCCCTCTAGCCAACTAGTTATCTAAATACAGTTAGTAAGATGAAAATACCAGTTAAAGTTAAATTTCCATAGTTAAAGTAAAATTTGATAGTAAATTGCGTAAGAAATATTTTGATTTGTACTCCAATGTGAAAATTGGAAGAAAAAATATTATTAAAAATTTATTTTATTATATATTAACAAAATTCTGGTTATAACTGCAACACACTAATTGTTAGAGTGAAGAAAGACAGAATCAAGTATTGGTTGAGATTTTTGTCTAAAATACTTCTGATGGGGCGCCTGAGTGGCTCAGTCCATTAGGCATCCAACTCTTGGTTTCAGCTCAAGTCATGAACTCAGGGTTGTGAGATCAAGCCCTGTGGGAGGCTCCACACAGTTGGGAGTCTGCTTCTCCTCTCCCTCTGCGCCTCCCCACTGCTTGAGCTCTCTCTCTGTCTTTCCCTCCCAAATAAATAAATAAATCTTAAAAATTAATTAATTTAATTTAATTTAATATTTCTGACAAAATTATTAGGTGCTAAGTGCTGTGTGTTATCCTGAATTAGATATTGGAACAGAAAAAACAGAAAAATTGGTGAAATCTGAATAAAATCTAGAGTTTAGTTAAAAGTAATGTGTGTCAATTTCTTATTTTTGACAAATGTACACATGTAAGTTAAGAATTGACATTAGGGGAGGGGCACCTGGGTGGCTCAATCAGTTAAGCATCTGCCTTTGGCTCAGGTCATGATCTTAGGGTCATGGAATCGAGCCCCACATCGGGCTCTCTGCTCAGCGATGAGTATGCTTCTCCCTCTCCCTCTGCCTATGTGATCTCTCTCTCTCTCAAATAAGTAAATAAAATATTTTAAAAAATAAAAAGAATTGACATTAGGGGAAACTGGTAAGAAGTAGACCAGAACTCTATTATAGTTGCAACTGTAGTATAAATCTAACATATTACAAAATGAAAAGTTTATTTCAAAATTATTAGTTTGCATGACATAACATTTTTCTTTAACAACATAACCACAAAGAGATTCATTTGTGCAGAAGTATGTGAAGGCTGTACCTATTTTCCCAAGCACCTCACTTAGTCCTTGAGACAAATCTTTCTCTTTTAAAGCACCTATCATCCTATAGTAATCCTTGTAATCTATTCAACCTCATAACTGTAGGAATACAGATAATTAATATTGGGAAGGCAGGGAACCCTGTGTCTCCACTTTTCCTACACTGTAAATATATAAAAAATTAAGGAAACAAAAGAGCCAATTCTCAATTGAGAATATCCCAGTGTAAACAAGGGATACAAACTGTAGAGATATTCTTCCTTCCATGGAGCATAATGTCATAAGACTGTCAGAAGCATGTGACCTTAATGACTAAGTCCTTCTCTTCCCAAGTCTGTAGCTTCACAGGAGGCAGGAGTTTACAAAGGCAAAAAGAAGTTACAAAACAGGCCCATACCCAATTATGATGTGATTCCCCAAACATGCTTATGTTAATTTTTTTCAGATTCTCACAAAAGGCAAGATCACAAAAGATGCTAATTCTCACAGAATTCCAGAGTCCCTGAAAATTTGTCTTTGGACCCCAACTTAAGAAACATTGTTTTAAGAGTTTAGCAGAGAGGCACTTGGCTGGCTCAGTCCATAGGGCATGCAACTCTTGATCTTGGGGTCACGAGTTCAAGCCCCACACTGGGCATAAAACTTACTTTAAAAAAAAAAAAAGTTTAGCAGGAAAAAGGTGGTGTGGTAATAGTGGTACAAAGCACAACTACAAAGTCAGAATTCCAGGTTGTAATGCCAGCAGAGACCTTAACGACTTTGTGAAGTTCTGCAGGTTGCTTTCCCTCTCTGTGCTTCATTTCCCTCACTGTAAAAGGAGATGGTAGTTATAGCTTCCTGATGGTTGGTTGGCAGGATTAAATGAGATAATCAATGAAAAGAAGGTAAGATTGCAACTGACACTAGATTCTTCCTACTCTGCCTTTGTGCTATATCCACAGCCAGTCTTATGCTAAGGAGGAGGAAGCTGATTAAGCTGATTAAGGAATCATAGAGCTAAGATCCCCTAACTTTGTTATTTTCTTCTTTAAAGGTTTTAAGGAGCTCCTGATAATACAGTTTTTGCTTTGTCTCCACGTGGTGGGCAGCTCCTTTCCTATCTACACTATTCCTTTAGTTCCCGTGAGGAAACTATGTTATGTGCAGATAGAAGTGGCAATTCATTTCTGGCTGATTGAATCATAATCATATTGTCAACTTTACAAGATGTTAATTACGAAATAAGAGACAATTGCTTGTGTTTTATGAGGCTGTTATGACATGCCTAGTATGCCCAGTGAGTGAGCCAGGAGGTTGAAATGCAAGTGCTTTGGGCTGTTCTTCACTATGTGTTAATGGCTCAATTAAACATACCTTAAAGGAGAGTTTCATCTTATTCCATAGTGGGTGTTTAATAATTTGTTTTGTTAGGAGATTTTTCCCTGAACAAGTCCTCTGAGGCTGAAGGAATTCTAAAGCTCTATTTCCAAACATGTTCCATGGTTCCTCTCACTCAGCCCCTCACAGGGAGGAGTATCTAGAAAAGCTTTCTCTGCAATCTGTGGCCTTGATTCTCAAGAGAACCGAGAAGCAGGGCAATTTTTAAAGGAACTCCATAGTTCACCTCATAACTGATTTGGACAGAACAGATACACTTGAAAAAATGCTTGAGTGTCTTATTTCTTCACAAAGGACCCCATCTCTACTGTTTAAGCCAACATTTATGTGAAGATCTTTTCATTTTTCTTTGCTCTCTAGAACATCATTGTTTCAGATCTCATGGCTGAAGTTCACACAGGAGAGTCACTGTATGATTCTTTTTTTTTAATATAAAGCAATAGAAAATCTAGTTCCAAGTTAATGTTTCCAGTATCAGCTTCTTTTTAAAATTAATAGCTACATAATCAAATCAAAATATCATTTTTAAAAGGCACCTGGGTGGCTCAGTTGGTTGAGCACCCAACTCATGATTTCAACTGGGGTCATGATCTTGGGGTCACGGGATGGAGCCCAGTGTCAGGCTCCATGCTCGGTGTGGAGTCTGTTTGAGATTCCACTTGAGATTCCCTCGGCCCTTCCCCATCACGTACTCTCTCTGTCTCTCAAATAAATAACTAAAATCTTTTTTTAAATATCATTTTTTAAGGAGGAAAAAAAAAAGAATAGTGGAAAGTTCTTGTGACCTTAAGCAATTGTGTTCACTACTTAATAAGTATTTGGATTTGAAACTTTTCCTTACCTCTCATGTATGATAGTCGCTCTGTCTTAACCCTACCATCACACTCTACTTAGTTTCCTCATCCTTCTTCAAGGGGCAGGAGGGGAGATTCTCAGTAGAAAAGACTCCTTGACTTTGCCCTATATTCTCCACCCCTCTAGAAGGGGGCCATGTTGGAAGTATCAGTACCGAAAGCACTAATTTGAAACAAGAATAAACATATGTTTAAGACACATAATTAAAAAGCCATGACTCCTCACACTCACAGTATTTCTAGTTCCCTGTCTCAAAGTTGTCAGTCCTTAAAGCTTGATAAACTACACAAAGAACCCACCAGCTACAGCAAAGAACCAGAATCTCACGTATTGGCTCACATTAAGCACTTACATAACCTTTAAGGGCCTTATTCTTGGCATCTCCTTTATTGAGCACTGACTGTAAGCAGAATCTTCTATTAAAATCTTTAAATTAAAATTAAAAACCTTCAGCTCAGGTCATGATCTCTGGGTCCTGGGATGGAGCCCCACATTGGGCTCCCGGTTCAGTGGGAGTCTGCTTCTCCCTCTGACTCTCCCCCTGCTCATGCTCTCTTTCTCTCTCTCAAATGAATAAATAAAATCTTTTTTGAAAAAAATAACCTCTTTAATTGAATATCATGCTACATTTCAATATACTTTTTTTAAAAAAAACTTTTCTTTATTTGGACTTGGAAGTCTATTGTAAAAAAAAAATACATAATCTTGAGAAGAAAATTAACTGGACGATTGACCAGGATATGATTATAAAATAGGTGGAGTAACATTTGTTTACAGAAAAGGTATTCTATGTTTAGAAAAGAGAACAAACACCCCATTTGTCTCATTAGATTTTCTCTCCAAAAGTCTAACTAAAATTGTCTAGGGGTCATAGTTTTGTTTGTTTGTTTGTTTGTTTGTTTGTTTGTTTTGAGGGGGTTTTTCTTTCTGCAACCGAATAATAAATAGGTAGCCCACAAACTTAATATTCATGTATACAGCAATATCATCACGATTTTGTGAATGGAAAACCTAGCCACGTACAATTCAGATCCTATGACCTGTCCTTAGCCAAAATGTGTAATAATAAAGCGACTTCTTCCCCAGGGCAACACCCATTCCACTCAGTGCTCCATACTGCCCTCTCCTGGTGGATTTTCTGGAACTCCCACATCTCTGGCAGCTGAGTCCCAAACCCTAGACAATTAAAGCAGACGCACATGAACTTCTGTTCACCTCTGAACAAAAATGAAAAAGAAAAGGAATGCAAAAGGGAAAAAAAAGAGAAGAAAACATTTGGATATGTCTAGCTTTGGCAATTCAAACAATATTAGAATCATTCTTCATCTAACCACCTACCACTTAGTCCTTAGTTCCTTTTTCTCTTCTTTCTTTCTTTTTTTTCTTTTTTCAAGAAATAAACTCAAAATAGTTCATCACAATAGCAATGACTAAGAGGTTAAGAAGAAGAAGCCCAAGTTTAATGTTGTTTTGTTTTTAACAGAATGAAAAAAAAAAAATCCTAAACCCAAACCCTATAATTCAACCCAACTTGTCACTACCCTCTGATTAAAGCAGTTTTTTAAAATAACAGATAGGAAGCTGAGATCTGCATTGAGATAAAGATGGTTAGCATAGATCAAAAGGAACTGTACATATGTCAGTTAGATTAAGTGACAGGATGTGGGGAAGTGGTAGGTCCCATATCCAGTTACTTTACGCACAAGTACATTTGCTGAATGCAGGTACTCTAACAGGCTAGCCACGCATAGATGGAAACCAGGGAAATTAATGGAAAGCAATCTATAATGGTTAGAGTGTTTGTTCTGATATGGATCCAAGACCACATTTCTCCTAATTAGTAATATTACTATAATTTTTTATAACTGTCTACCTTGCCCTGCCCAGGACAGTAAATTATCTTTGAATCTTTCATCTGGCATTTCTGGAGGGGGTCAGCATTATGTTGTAAGTACTCTATATCCCACATACATAAACTTAGTAATTAGATATAGACAATTTTCCCAGCCAATTAGAAGGAGAAATATTTAAAATCTTCTCCCCCACCAAAAAAAAAAATCTTTTGAAGGCATTTTGGGAGACAAAAGGGACAAATGATATAGAATGTCAATATCAATGGAGCCCAGAAAAGAATACTTAGCTGGTTTTGAGGTGAATTGGGATTGGGGAGAGGAAGGATAAGAAGCAAGAATAGTTTACTTGCTAAGTAAAATGGAAAAATCATACAAGGGTTATTTTTCAGGAAGGGTGAATTACAACAGAAGAATATTGCTTAAGACCACAATTAATGCCACATATTTCTTTTGGATTCCATTCATATGTTACCATTCATAATGAAGGTGATCTTGGCTAATCAAGGCCAGGCTATAAATCAGAGAAATTAAAAACCCATGTTAGGGAAATACTATGAAGCTTAATACAGCGATTCCTTCCTTACTTAATGTAGTCACTAAGATCTAAAATTCTACAGCTGGAAAGACCTTCTTATTTACCTTTACCAGACCTGACTAACCCCAGTTTAGTAATAATCAAATCAAATCACCCTTTAGCTAGGGGTGCCTGGGTGGCTCAGTCGTTAAGCGTCTACCTTCGGCTCAGGGCCTGATCCCAGGGTCCTGGGATCGAGCCCCACATCAGGCTCCTCTGCTGGGAGCCTGCTTCTTCCTCTTCCACTCCCCCTGCTTGTGTTCCCTCTCTCGCTGCCTGTCTCTCTCTCTCTCTGTCAAATAAATAAATAAAATCTTTTTTTAAAAAAATCACCCTTTAGCTAAAACAATTGCATACCCTTAGTAATCCAACAGGCTAGGACTAGGATGAGCGAAATGAGGCATTTGCCTTCAGGCACAAACTTAAAGGGGGCCAAAGGAGGGGGTTCCAAAGCCTTAGTAATCAAGATAAATAATATTTCAACTTCACCTACCCAAATGCCTTCTCTGTTGAATCCTGTCTTTATTTAAAATTTTGTTATATTGTTCATCATGGATGTTTTTGCATTGATTTTTTAAATATAATTTATCTTGATAACTGAGGTTTTTGGCACTTAAATTTTGCACCCTAAAGCAAATACTTCACTCACCTCATACTAGTCCTGGACCTGTAAACCCATTCCACTATTTATATAATTTCAGAATCAGAAATTTTTTCCTTACATCTAACTCAGGGTTTCCCAGGCTTTGGCACTATTAGACATTTTGGGGCCAGATAATTCTTTGTTGTGGGGGTTGTCCTGTAAATTATAGGATGTTTAGCAGCATCCCTGGCTTCTACCTACTTGATGCCAGTAACACCTTCCCCCTCCCTTCCACCAAAAATGTCTCCAAATTAATCCTGGTTTAGAACCATTAATCTTGGGGCGCCTGGGTGGCACAGTGGTTAAGCGTCTGCCTTCGGTTCAGGGCGTGATCCCGGCGATCTGGGATCGAGCCCCACATCAGGCTCTTCTGCTATGAGCCTGCTTCTTCCTCTCCCACTCCCCCTGCTTGTGTTCCCTCTCTCGCTGGCTGTCTCTATCTCTGTCGAATAAATAAATAAAATCTTTAAAAAAAAAAAAAAAGAACCATTAATCTTCCCAAGTCTCATGTGCTACAAACCACCCCATTTCTTCCTGTTGTGTCCTCAGAAACATAAATAAATAAATAAATAAATAAATAAATAAATAAATAAATAAAATCTTTAAAAAAAAAAAAAAAGAACCATTAATCTTCCCAAAGTCTCATGTGCTACAAACCACCCCATTTCTTCCTGTTGTGTCCTCAGAAACATAGAAAGCAGCTTTTCATCATCTTCTAAATAACCCCATGAGATTCTTTGCTTTGTAGAATATGTGTTTACTTTATAATCTGATTAGAGTGATGATAATCATGTTAGTATGTCTAGACATAGCGCAGTCAAACCCCTGGCCTCTGTAAGGTTTATTCCTGTCTAATATCTGACATCTCAGTAGACCACTGGGCCATCTGAAGCAGTAGCTTCTTCCAGAAGTTCCAAGATGTCTTGTAATTATAACCCCTTTGTCAAACTGCAAACCCAACTCCTTCATTGAATTAGGCCAGAGAGGTTAGTTACACCCAACCACATTTCATTCTCTTCAAAGTGAATTTCATTTTGGAATTTATCAATAATCTTTATGTAAGCTATCATATCCTCTTCCATCTCAGAAACTAAGACTCTAATGAGTTAGATTATATCAAATATTCAGCAGTTCAACTTCCTCTGTGATCTTAGTTTTGTAACTACTACCGTTGTGGGAAGCCATTTTTCCTATAATGAACAGGAAAGATATTTAGCATTTCTTCTTATTATTATTCAAAAGCTAACTTCATTACAAAATGTTTAAAGCTCACAGTTAGACCTGGAAATCAATTTATACTTGGAAGGTAAAAATCCACTTCTGGATTCTAGTTTAGTAGCAACATACTGAAAAGTCTCATATTCATCATGCAAACTGCAATATGAATCATAAGTAGGTCGTCAGATAGATGACCTAGAAATTCTTCCCGATGACACACATCTACCACCTTCATCCTCCACTCAGTTGAACTTTCATAAGATTCTGGATCCATATGTGGGTTCCCCCCCACCCAGGTAGGAATGGTGTATGTGGCAGTCAACATATATTCAAGATAATGGGTTTGGATATTATACCAGCCAGGGGTCTTGGCTACAAGCAACAGAAACTGACTCTGGCCAGTTAAGTAGGAAAATAAAGAAGGCGGGAGGAATATATATATATATATATATATACATATATATATATATTGCTGAGTTATTAAATAGTTCAAGGAGTTTCCAGCATGATTGGAACCAGGCTAGAAAAGGAGATCAGACAAGGGAGCAAGGCAGCAGTGGACCCCAGCCAAGAGCACACCACCTAACCCATCTAGCGAGGAAACCACTACTACCATCCCTACCACTAAACAACGGATGCTGCAGGTTACCAGGCAGCCACAGACACTGGACTTTGGCTGGTGCTCCTCCTGCTACCACTACCTGCTACCACCACCTGCCTCTGGATTCTCCACTGTCTCTGCCTCTTTGTGTTACCAGCAACTAGTTCAAAGTCAATAGTAGGTGCATCTGTTTAGTCAAGCCTGGGTCAAGTGCCTACATTCGAGCTGCAGTGGAAGCTGGGACAAGGTCTGGACTTCTCAACTTCAAGTGGGAGGCAGACAACCAAGAAAATGAGCTGTCCATTACAGGTATGACAAAGAGAGGTAACTAATAATAACGGATTAAATATTGGGCTCTGGAGTCAGACTATCTGAATTTGAATTTATGCCTATTACTAGCTATGTGACCTTGAGCAAATTACTTAAATCCTTAATCATTTCTATTTCCTCACCTTTACAACAGACCCTTTATGAGGATTAAATAAAAACATCCATGTAAAATTGCCTAGAATGGTGTATGGTACGTAGAAAGTACTTCCATATATTTATATTTGTGTGTCCGTACACACACACACACACACACACACACACACACACACACACACACATGAATATGTGTGTATGCCAGCATGTAACATTGATAACAGGGATAGAGCCTCTCTACCCCTATTTTCTTTCTCCTTTTATAAACACCTACTAAATACTGAGGCAATACTTGTATATCTCAGACTTTTCATTTAGTTTAGTGCAGGACAAGGCAACTAAACTTAACTTTGGTCTCCCCCACCCCTCTACTTGAAATGTACATGATCTAGCAGAGCAGAACCAATGAAGAAATCATCCTAGTCCAACATAGGCTGGAGTAGCATAAAAATGGAAATTCAAAGGGTGGGATTAATTTTGTCTGGGGAGCTAGAAAAATCATTATAGAAGGAACTTGACAGGGAACATGAAGAACAGATAATGAACTTCTTTATAGAGTAGAGAGAAGACTTCTGCCAGACAGTGAGAATACTCTCAGCACAGCTGTGTAACTGCAGGGTCTGCCTGGGAATGGGGAAGAGCCGGGAAGGATAAGAGCAAGGGATTGATGGGAAGGTAGAAAAAGATGAACTGAGAAAGACAGACTGGGGCCATATTGTCAAAAACACACCAGACCTGACCAAAGACCCTGGCAATGTGTCACATCATTGGGATCAATACCTTAGGTGATTATTTATTCCTGGTGAGATTTTTAGTTCACTATGCAGAAGTTCAACTCCAGGGATTAAGGTTGGCTTAAGCAAAACAATGGAATAGACAGAGTTTGTCCCAGACCTTCTTTATGTTGAGTCTCCCTTTCCCTCTTAACCTCTACCCCAGGTCCCCAGGGCCATCTGGAAAGCCTCTGCCTGTACATCACAACCTATTCGATGCTGCCAGAGGTTTCAGGCCTTCGTAGTGCTTCCAGCTCCACGCCCTGCCATTCTTCTTTCTTCTCCACACCTGTCAGAGCCCCAATTTCTGTTGAATTGACAAGACTGAGCATGTGCTAAACAGATAATGCAGTTTCAACGGCAGTCCTGGTCCACAGCTCTTCCTCATAACACATCGCCCTAATAGTTGCAGTGGACTCCCCAGAAACGATATGAGCAGTTCTCCAATCTCAATTACTGCTAGCTCCTAGAGCTATGTTTTCCCCAATCTCTCCACCCCAAGCCCCAGCTGCAGGTAGAGCATGTGCTCTAATAAGGACAGAAGAGCTTTTATAGCCCACAAACTTAGAAAGCTCAGAACAGGATTGCTCTAGAAAGTCTGATGTGAATGATTGCTTCCTCATTTCTTCTCAGGAAATAGAAGTGGCTCTGGGCTAAGGATTAAATCTGCTCTTCCCTTCTGGACATAGAAGGTCTCAACTACTCCAAGACCATTAAATACCCAGGGATTTGAGCCCAGCGGCTCCAGCATTCATGTGACTGGAAACGGAAGGGTTTGGCCTCTTGCTGTGGAGGGGTTTAGCACACTGATTGCAGAGCTCAGTGGATTTCTTGTACGTTTTGTTTCAACTGCCAAGAGCTCAGGGACTCAAGCCTTGTAAGATGCTCATGGAATGTCAGGGAATTGAGAAGGGACCCAGGGAATTGATGTTCGCTGAGCTATTGCTGGTGTGCCTGGGATGGGGAGTGAGGAGGCCTAGAGATGCGGCGCATCCTGAAGAGCTATGGCTGAGAGGGCTTCATGCTGCAGGGCTAGCTTCTTTAGTAACCTACTCTGGTAAGACACAAGGGATGGATAAAAATGAGCAATTATACTTGAGACAGATCCGTTCCTTCAGTGGCAATATATTTTCCTCACATGCTTTTCTCTTCACAGCAAGCAAATGCACGTGGAGCCAGTGACTATGAAGTCGGTCATATTAAATTTACTCAGTTTTCTTCAAGTCTTTAAGCGTGAAGCGTTACAAACCTTCATATGTACACTAGGGAAAGAAAGGAAGAAAAAAAAGAACTCCACAGCAAGGCCTAAGAAAAAGCCTGTGGAAAGAAAACGGCAAGATAAAGCCACACAATTTCAAATCTTAATCTCCTGAAATGGTGCTTTTAAAGCTGCACTTTCCACATTTCTGAGTGGGGCCCGTCAAAACTCCGTGTCAAATCATGTTATAAACTTGTTTTTTATCTGTTTGTGATAGCTTTCAAGGGCCAGTAATTCCCCCATATGTGGCAGAAAAGTTCATAGTAGAGATTTGCGCACTTGACTAAGCTTCCTGCATTGCTTTTTGTGGAGTGCTGGTGAAGGAGAGAGATTTGTCCTCCCTTTCAGAACTAAACCATGCAACTGCCAGCGACACAGTCTAGAAGCAAACCAGAATCACTCACTTGGTCAGATAATCTATAGAACGATGACTTAATATTACATACTCTCTGCTTTTGTCCAGTAAAACACATAACCAGGTAGAATGCCCCTGCCTTTTTTCAGGTACAAATTAACAGACAAGACCCCATCAATGAGGGAGGCCTTTTCGGTGCCCTCTCCCCAGACACCCTCCTTTGGCACCCCTGTCCCATCACCAGAGGTGGCCCGGAGTTCTGGGTGCCAGCTGGCTGCTGGGGTGACGATAGTGCCAGGCGCTCAGGAAAAGAGAGTTGTGGAAACCATACAGCTGTGGAGAGAGGGTGTCATCTGCCTTGGGAAGGGTGGGGGACAACTCACTCTGTCCCCTCCTCTATTCACCTGGTGGCACTGACTGGCCTGAGGCTTAACAGGAAGAGGCAGGTATGACCAGCTCCGAATGGCATCCTCAGGCCCAGGGGTCATAATCACAGGTATCAGCCAGGGTAGTGTCAGTGAGTGAAATGGGCCAGGTATAAGTAATAAAGATGTTTGGGGTCTAAGAAAAGAAAAGAAAAGAAAAGAAAAAAAGACATAATCTACTATGTTATTTATTTGGTTGGTTTTTTGGTTTTTGGTTGTTGTTTTTCTTTTTTTTTTAATAAGACAGCTTTCTTTTTTTAAATAGACAACATTCTGAAACAAAAAGAAAATTAGTTCCTCTTGGCAAACTAATAAACTTTCTTGTATTAGGCGTGACATCTATTGTTCCCTTTTTCCCTTAACTGTCAAGAGGCTGAAAGCTATATGTTATGCTTCCCTTTGATTTTTTTAAGTTTGTTTTTTTTTTTAATAAGCTCTACACCCAACTTGGGGCTTAAACTCACGACCCTGAGATCAAGAGGCATGTGCTCTACCAACTGAGCCAGCCAGGCACCTCTCTTGGATTTTTTTGACAGAGTAATTTCCCCTCCTTCCCATCCCTTTCCTCTCCACACGCACACACACACACACACACACACACACACACACACACTTGCCTGGTGGCCTGTAAAGTTATAACAGAGATAACATAAGTGTAATACTGATTAAATATTTCAGAGTTCTTAATTTCTTAATATTAAGTATTAATATGTGCCAAGGTCCTATTTTTATTTTCTTCTAAAACCTTCTGTTGAATGGCTGAACTCAGCGGGAAGAACCATTATAGAAATTCTAAATTCTGGCTCTATCAGTGAACTGTAAAGGTATCCCGATTCTAAAACATCTTGTTCTCATTTTAAAGACCTAAAGTAGTTCCCTTTGGAAGTTTTTTAGTTTTGTTTATGGTTGTGTTTTTCTTTTTCTTTCTTTCTTTCTTTTTTTTTTTTTTTTTTTGACTCCCTACCATCTCCGTCTGCAAGCCAAGATTATGAAAAGAGATGATATACTTTAGGAAAGGGCCATAGATCCAAAATTAATCTCTACCAAAGTTAATTCCTGCATAAATTAAGCTGAATATGTTTTCCAACACCATAAATCAAGTGTAATAGGTATAAATAAAACATGAACTCAGGTTTCCTCATTTATAACTTCAGCTTTATGACACTTCAGTGTGGAAAAGGGCAAAGTTGTTTTTGTTTTTTCTTCTTTTTTAAAGCTGTTGGGTTAGTAGATATTGTAAAGTCAAATAGATTTCCTCTCTATAGCTGAAAAAGCTAATAATCAGAAGCCCACAGAAAAATTCCTTCTGCATACTTATGCAAAACATCATATAACCCTCCTCCTGAGACGAGCAAAACAGTAGAATTGCCAGGGAAGATTTGAGAATGGGGTGGAGAGGAACCAAAAGCTCTGGGGATGAGGAAGTTTAGTTCTGCTGCATGAAGCACATGGCCAGTTGTTGGCGTCAGGTTATCCCTGGCTACAATTTAGTTCTTGGAGAATCCATGAGGGGCAATGAAAATAAGGTATCAGGATGATCCAGTTGAGAACTAACCTATAGCGGGCGTTGGGGTGTGCCTCACCCCCTTTACTTGGCCAGTACATCTACCCCTCAGCTGTGTGAATGTCCACTGCTAACAGCCTTGGCTAGGAAATTATGCCCCATTCATCCTCCCACCAAGGCTGGGGCAGCCCACAGTCAATGAGGGCACAAGGGGCCAGCCCCCTCCTCCCTGCTCTGTCTTGAGCTTATACTACAGAACTACATTGTCTGACATGGTAGACATTAACCATGTGTAACTCTTCAAATTTAAATTAAATTTAAAAATAAGTTTGTCAGTTATGCTAGCCATATTTCATATACTCGATGGTCATATGTAGCTAGTGGTAACTATACTGGACAATGCCAATTACATAGAACATTCCCAACATTGTAGTAGCTTCTATTGGACAGCAGAGCTCTAGTCTACCCACTATGGAAAAGGCTAAGGCTAGATTTCACCTAGGTGAAGTCCATGCTCAGCTCTTTCCCTTTCCCTATCCTGCTTTCCTATCTTGCCTCCCTGCCTTCTATCCATCTGTCTATCTATCTATCTATCTATCTATCTATCTATCTATCTATCTATCTATCTATTTTCTGAAGAGTATTCCTTCAATAAGTCATGTGTACCCAAGTCCCCGTGTCAAGCTCTGCTTCTAAGGAATTCTGTCCAAGACACCATCTATATTGATTTCAGCTTTAGGCTCATTGTAAATAAACTAAACATTTATGTATGGAAGGCTTAGATTTCCTTACCCTGAAAGATACTCAGGCATGCTTGTTTTCTAAAACATAAGCTCAGAGTCAGTGGGCCAGATTTTCATAAAAGGAAAAGGGCTCTGGGAACAAAATGAAAGAGTCCTAAATAAAAAAATTGTGACTGAGGAGTGTGAGTCTTTGCAGGAGGCAGGCAATGCCCAGATTGGGGGCGAGGTGGGGCACTAGCTGAAGGGTTATGGTAGAGCTGAATAGGAAGTGTCATGGGTATGAAAGCAGAATACCTGACTGAAGGTAGAAGACAAGCCATAATCTCAAGTCAACTTCCTTATCCTTACCAAGAACTAAATGTTACATAGAGAAAATCAACTCATACCTCCCTGTGATTTATGGAGAGCTTGCTCTATATCACATGTCATGCACCTTTGCCTCCACTTTCTTTAAGTCTTCCCTTTGAGTCTTCAAAGGAGTAGTTTCCTCTTCCTGAATATTTCAGCACTACTCTGTATAATAGAAGTACAATGCAAGCCACATATGTAATTTAAATTTTTCTGGTAGACACATTAAAAAAGGTGATTTTAATTTTAATCATCAATTTTATTTAGCCCAATATATCCAAAATATTATCATTTCAACATGCAATCAGTATAAAAACTTACTAATGGTACATATTCCATTCTTTAATTTCATATTGAGCCTTCAAGATCCAGTATGTAGTTTACACTTATACTACATCTCATTTTGGACTGGCCATATTTCCATCGCCTTTAGATTTTGTACGTATATTATCTATACAAAACTAAAATTAAATTATTGCTTTTTAAGTTAGATTAAGAACAAAATAATTTAGAACAAAAGTTCCCAAACAACTGAACACAATTGTCTGCTTTGTAGGTCAGGTGTGAGGGTCTAATAAGATAATTCATGTTGATGACCTGCGTGGTCTGA
The DNA here is from genome assembly GCF_023065955.2 of Ursus arctos. Classification (NCBI taxonomy): domain Eukaryota; kingdom Metazoa; phylum Chordata; class Mammalia; order Carnivora; family Ursidae; genus Ursus; species Ursus arctos. The sequence goes on from NW_026623100.1 coordinate 33,661,248, forward strand.
CACTTCGCAGGTATGAAATAAATCATAGATAGTCTTGAATTGATATTACAGCTACCCTTAAGCTACTCTTAAGGTTTAAGAGACACAATTTTAATAACTAATTGATGTAAAATCTGTGATTTCCAACTGCAATAATACTTTTCTTTGAAAGGAGCATGATGGTGGGGAATGGGGAGCTGGTGGGAAGAGAAGGCTGAGCTAGAACTCTTTTGTTACTAACCCAGCATCCAGCCTGGGGATTTTTTTCAGAACAGTATATTACATCTGTATGATAAAGGCTACGTTTGTCAGTGGGAAGAAGGAAAAAATAGGTAAAGCAAGTTGGAATAAAAAAGCAAGAGGAGCAGTGTATAACCACCAATTATCTGGACAAAGAAATGAAATGAAAGGAGAAATGAAATCTGGATAGGACATTGATGAAATCTCCTCCTGCAGAAAGAGTAATTGAGAGGCCCTTAATTCTGTTTGCAGCACAGTGAACAACACTTACCTTGTCGGAAGTATCCCCACTGGGGCCCTCCCCCATCCATGTTACAATGGCTGTAGTTGTGGAGTAGCTTCACTCCTGTAGAGTGTGGTTCTTTCTGCCTGTAGACTGGACCATAGTGGCATGGAAATAAATACATTTTTCAAAAGATGTGGTTTGAGACCACATGAAATGCAATGTGTTCAAAAATTGGGAATGATGGGGCACCTGGGTGGCTCAGTCAGCTAAGCATCTGATCTCAGCTCAGGTCTTGATCTCTGAGTTCAAGCCCTGTGTTGGGCTCCATGCTGGGCAGATTTACTCTCTCTGCTGGAACTGATACATCCATCTCCTGTCCACTGACACTGACACTCCTCTCAGGCCTTCATGTTGGGACTGGAACTATACCACGGGCTTTCATGGGCCTCCAGCTTGCCAACTGCAGATCACAGGACTGCTCATTCTCTATAATAATGTGAGCCAGTCCCTCATAATAAATCTCTTTCTATATATCTCTATTATTTCTTATTGGTTCTGTTTCTCTAGAGAACCCATACTAATAACAGACTTCAACATGTCTTTTAGGGGAACACACATCAACTCATTCCATGATACAGTGGCAACAGCCAGGGAAGACAAAAGTCTGAGAAGGAATTGGGAGCTGGCAGGCACAAACAGAAGAACCACATAAGGCATCACGCCATGAATTGTGTTTACTGAGAGTTAGGGGTTTGGAGGAGAGTGAAGGCAGCTAGATATGATCTTCTCTTTCCATCTCTGTTTCCAGCCAACGAAACCAGCTGCAATTCCGGAGAACACAAAGGAAAGCACTCCAAAACATGTTGCAAAATGCCTAGTTCCTGAGCCAGATGCAAGCAGCCTGTGCTATACTAGAGCTAAAAAAAGAAGAAAATCAAGGGAAAGGGTGACCGTACTTATTTTTCTCCAGTCCCTGAGGCACAATGAAACAGCCTTTTAGCTCAAGACTTTTGCTGCCAGGATTCTAGCACTGTTTGTCAGACTGCGCTAACCAACTATGCATTCATTATTCCTCAGGAATCCCTGTTCTGGAAGCATTTTCCCCCAACCCATTCAGACCTTCAGCATCCAAATCTCCCTAAGGGGATGTCTTTTGTTTTGTTTAGTCAGAGTTGAATGTCCTGGTTGCAACCCTACAGATGCATCGCTAAGACATTAGTCATTCAGAGTCGTATAAAGGGCCAAACAGGACCATCCAAACACATTCTAAAGCAAAAGCCACATCTGCTGGGCCTTAACACAAAGAATACTCTGTCCCTTTATGCTTAGGATTCCCTTCTTGGCTTCCATATATGTGCTTTTAAATGCTCTGTCAGACAAGCCCTGGATGCTGCCCATGGTCACGTTTGTATGTGGGAGTGGAGAGGAGGGGGTAAGGATTTGGGCAGAAAAGAGGAGATGTGAAAATGAGTGGATTATCACGGGCAGAGCTTGCCTGCACACAGTGACCTAAAGGGAGGGTGAATCCTGAAATAAGAGTAATAACAGTAATTGCTCCTTATATTTACTGAGCATTTAATAAGTGCTCTACAAGTATTATCTTATATAAGCCTCATAACAACTCTATGAGATGGGAACTATTATTGTCCTCATTTTAAGGGTGAGAATCCTGCAATTTAAGGGACTAGGGGATTTACCTAAAGTCGTACAATCGGTTTAGTAACAGCCTGAGATCCAGGCAATCTGGCTTTGAACCTGACCCTCACTAATTTTTTTTATTTTATTATGTACTACTTGATGCATAAAACATATAAATAAGGCATATATGTTATAATGTGTAATAATAACACAGGCCACCATGCAACTTTAAAGCTCCATCACTACCAATGTCTTTGAAGTGACCTGTTTGCTTCTACTCATCC